>NC_052155.1:149087257-149775202 GCF_902713615.1 Scyliorhinus canicula
ATATGGCGCTGAGGACCCGGTTCGAATCCTGGCCCAGGCTCACTGACGTGTGGAGTTTGCACATTCTCCCTGTGTCTGCGTGGGTTTCACCCCCACAACCCAAAGATGTGCAGGGTAGGTGGATTGACCACGCTAAATTGCCCCTTAATTGGAAAAAATAATTGGGTACTCCAAATTTAATAAAAATGTTTCTTTTCTGTAAAGTTGCCAACTGCACAATCTGCAGAAAGAACTTGCATTAATGCGACACTGTTTCTTGCCCATTCCAAACTGCTCTGAGGAAGAGCTAATGAGCCTTATTAAAATACTGGACTCGTGGTGAAGGTGCTCCGATGATTGTGTTAGGTGGGGAATACGGGCTATTCATCCAACGACAATGAAGAAATGGTGATCTATATCAAAGTCAGGATGTTGGAACACTTGGGAGGGGAATCTGGAGTAGATAATGTTCCCACGATTTTGTTTCACTTGGCCATCTTGGTGGTAAAGATCACTGGCTGGGCATTTTTGTGAAAGCAAGTTTAACATATTGCAATGCTCCCTAGGGTCAACATCTTCGTTTTGAGTATTGCTGAAGCTGCACCCATCCATGTGAGTGCTAGGAATTCCATTCCATTCCCGACATGTGCCTTGCAGATGGTTTTGCAGAAGGGGTCAGCAGGTGAGCCACTTTTCGCTGAGTACTAACCTTCGCTAGAATATTTTTGCCACGTGGCTGGGATTGCTGGTCCGGTTCAGTTTCTGGTCAATGGTGCTCACGAGAGACCTCAGCAATGGTTGTGCTATTGGAGGTAAGGGAAATGGGTGATTGGCTCTTTCCTGACTTAATATGGACAACAATCAAAATCCATAGAATCCCCGACAGTGCAGAATGAGGCCATTTGGCTCACTGAGTCTGCACAGACCCTCTGAAGGAGCACTGTACCTTTGCTTACTCCCCCACCCTATCCCCATAATCCCCCCCCCCCCCCCCCCCCCCCCCCCCCCCCCCGATTGTGGTCAATCCACCTAACCTGGACATCTTTGGACCGTGGGAGGAAACCGGAGCACCCGGAGGAAACCCACGCAGACACGGAGGGAATGTGCAAACTCTACACAGTCAACCGAGGCCGCAATCAGACCTGGGTCCCTGGCTCTGTGATGAAGCAGTGCTAACCACTGTGCTACCACGCTGCCCAAAAGGAGGCAAAGCATTTAGATTAAAATGGACAGGAAAATCCAAACCGGTAATTTAAGTTCCAACTGAGTATTTCAATCTTCAACCTAAATTTCCAAGAAAACAGGAGTTCCAGCCTGGAGAGAGGCAGTGAGGGAGAAAGAGAGGGGCTGGGCAGCTGGGGTAGAGAGGGAAATCCCAGGGCAGAAACTGGGCAGCTGGAACGTTCTCCTGACAACTATGAGGCATTGAAGATCAGAGTGATTGGGAGTCAAATGGGCTGGATTCTCCGATTCTGCGGCTGTGTCTGCTTACAACCAAATAGTCGGCACTGCCCCACACCGATGCTCCACCTGGTGGGGGGCCTGCAGCCGCGCCACATAAAGCCCCCAGCTTTACCTGCCGATACGGACGCAGAATGGCCTGGTCTCCAGTCACACATAGATTCGCACTAAAGAAGACTCAGTACAGACATGAAGGGCCAAAAGGCCTCCTTCTGTGTTGTAATTATTGTGAAAAACCCGTAGAAGCGTGAATTCCTGCTGTACCCTTTCCAGGAAGTGAAAAAATCAACACTGAAATCCACAGTCACTTTCACATCATCAATAACTCCTGGAAATGGAGGAACCTGTACTTGAGAGTCGGGTAGGGTTTCAGCCTGAAGTTTACGGTTGGGTTTGACTGTGGTCGCAGTGGATGGGGAACGTGGTTGTACAGTTCCTATGGACAAGCTGTTTGTGGTGGGTGCCAGCAGCTGATAAATGTTGATTAACAGAACAAGCCTAATAAAGAAGGCATTTCCAGATGGGAGGAGTTTAAAGGATGCAGCAGCTTCCAGGACTGGGAAAAAGCCATTTAATCTGACGGCATGGCTTCCCACTGAACTCCGAATTCAATTTGGTCCGAGTTTGGTATTGATTCACACAGCGCCTTGGAATTTGAATCTGTCAGTGTACGCTTTGTTTCCTCTGTTTTGAACATTTCATTTCTACTGGGATTACTGCTGTGAAAATTGAAATGTTCACTGAAGAGAGGGGATGTAGGGAATGAAGTACAGACTGGAAACATTCTGGTGCTTTGACTTTTGGAAACTCTGCTTCTGCCTCCTCTCCACACTTGGCCTCAGTTAATCCAATCCTTTCTGCCCAGTTGGTGAACGTGTGCAAGTTGGATTCGCTGAGAAAGGTTTTATTAATTGAGCTTCTTCACTTCAGCCTAAAATGGCAACCAAAAGACATCTTATTCAGTGATTTTACTGAAATCAAAATTAATTTTAGTACGGGTCCCATCAAATTAAAGGTCAATTAATTGGGAATGCAGTACAGAAGGGGGCCATTCGGCCCATCGCGTTTGCACCGACCCTCTGAAAGAACACACTACCTTGGTCCACTTTCCCACCCTTAACTCCGCGCATTGATCATTGCCAATCCACCTAACCTGCACATCTTTGGGCTGTGGGAGGTAACCGGAGCACCCGGTGGAAACCCACGTAGACACGGGGAGAAAGTGCAAACTCCACGCAGTCACCCGAGACCGGAATTGAACCCGGGCCCCTGGCGCTGTGAGGCAGCAGTGCTAACCACTGTTAGGCCGCCTTGCCACACATGATGGAAATTGACATTTGGCAGATTAAAAACAAATCCCAAGCATTTATTGGAATTTATTACATTCGTAACCTTAAGTTTCTCAAAAAGCAAATGGATCATCACATCTGAAGGATATCAGTAGATATATCAGGGGACGAGGGGGGGTGGGGTCCAAATGTGGAAATGATTCTCTGTCAGAGTTGCACTAACTGGGAAAGCTTTTAGCACATTATCTGCTGGCAGTTTGACGATGATAATCTAATTGTCAATTGTGTCAGAAACTGACAGAGTGGGAAATGCGGTTTTGGACCTTCGGCATCATTCTGGGTTTCAGCTGACTTTCAGTTGCAATTTTGTTTTAAAGCCGGCGATTTTCTGCTGCCCTGAACGACTGTCTAATTCACCTTGTGACTGTGCCTGCCTTGATGTCATGTGAAGATTTATTCACTGACATCTACTAACACAGCACAGGTTCAACCTCTGATGCTGCTGAAAGCACATCACCCCATCACTTGCCATAGTCTGACATTCATGCTCAATATTCAGATATAGCATCTTCGCCTCATACATGTACCAATACTACCATAATCACACCCAATTCTCACTGCCACCACATTCTTCAAACTATTTCGCTATGGTAGGCGCAATACAGCACCTTCACTGACATTTTGCCTTCTCTTTTACAGGAGAGGTTGATATACAATAGCAAGGAGCTGGGCAGAGCTAGCAGCAGACAAGGACATAGTTCCTCAGTCCAATAGAGGAGATCGTTCTCTGTATAATGGTGCCACCTGTGGCAGGGCACCTCGCGTCGCTGAGAATATGAAGGATGATAGCATCTTGCTTTTTTTATTCCTCCCCAGCACTCATTCATCCTGCACTCAGCCTTGATGTGTAAGCTGCAGATGTTGTGAGTATAGACCTCCCATTTTAGCTCTCTTCCCTCACACCAACCTTCCCCTTCTGAGTTCGGAAGAACTGCCACCTGCCCAGCCACAGGAGCCACAAGAGGAAGAAAGAGAGCAGTGATGAAAAGTCCCGACACTTACCTGGAAGTCACAACTACCAGCTCAGACACTGACACGGCACATAACTTGGAGGCTCCCATAGAGTGGGATCATCACTAGGCTAGTCATTGGTAACAAATTGGCTTCTACCAACCAGGGTGAAAGGATGGTTTATTTGCCAGTTCACCAGAAGGCAAGGTGGTCGACAGGTACTGCTGCAGAGACTCTGATCAGGACCTTGATGAGGCTGAGTTGGCATGCATACCACATCACAGGAAATAGGAACAGGAATAGAGTGTAAGACCCTTTGAGCCTACTCTGCCATTCAATATGATCATGGCTGATCTTGGGCTTCACCCATAAAACTTAATTCCGGAGGGACCAAAAATCTGCCTTTCCCAGCTTTACATGTACTCCAGGATGGAGCATCCCTAATGCTCTGGAGTAGAGAATTCCAAAGATTCACAACTCTTTTGTAGAAATTTTTGCTCCCCTCAGTCCTAAATGATTAGCCCCTGATTCTGAGACTGTGCCATGCGTTTTAGATTCCCCAACCAGTCGAAACAAACTCTCAACATTTACCCCATCAAGCCTCTTCAGAATTGTGTACATTTCAATGAATTTGGACCGTTGCCCGACGATCAGGCGGAGAATCCATTCCGACCCCCAAATCGGGGGCGGCTTCGGTTTACTATCCTGCACCCCCTCCGAAATGGCTTAATTACGTCGTGCACTGCACGCCATTGGAATGGCGTTAGCACGTTAGCTGAAAGCCCTTCCCCGATGCTCCTGCTCCCGATAGTCGAGTTCTTAACCACGTGGTCGATGTGTGGTTTCAGCGGCGGGGAACCAGACGTGCTCCAGTGCCGCCGCAGCCAGCCAGGAGCCATGCTGCTGGCTGGGGGAGGGGGGGGGGGGGGCGTTCAGTGAGGGCTGGGGGGATTGTTAGGGGTGGCCAGGGGGGCAGTATTTGATAGGTCGGGTCCGTGCACAGCCACGCCATGTATTACAGAACGAACGCTATAGATCGTCACCATGTGCGGCCTCGGACCCGGCCAGTCTCCAACCATTTTTGTTGTGAGAGCCGGGAGTTTTACCTGGCGTGCCTGCTGGCCCCTCACTGGTCGCAGGATTGGTGAGGGGCTAGCAGCCGCGCCAGGTAAAACTAGCCAATTTTGGCATTGTAAAACACTACAGTTCCCACGCCAGCGTGGGCACTTAGCCGCCAAATCGGTGAATCCAGCCCATCATTCTTCTAAGCTCCAAAGGAAATACACCTAGTTTACTAAGCCTCTCATCATAGGACAACCCCCTCATCTTAAGCACCAATCTAGTGAAGCTGGAGACCAAAACGGCACACGGTAGTCCATCCGGATGTGGTCGCACCAAAAACCTGTACAACTCAAGCAAGATTTCTTTAGTCATGTACTCCAATCCCCTTGAAATAAAGGCTAACATGCTGCCTGCCTTCCTAATTGCTTGCTACACCTGGATGTTAACTTGTTACGATCCTTTTACAAGCACGCCCAAGTGCCATGTGAGAGTACCTTTCAGAAATTGGTGTTTATAAATGGGTGTGTATATAAATATCTGCAGTGAGAGTACCTTTAAGAAATTGGTGTTTATTACTGCAGTGATGTCAGAGTGGGTGGAGCTGGGCTGTCTGTTAGCTTTGTACTTTCGTTTTAGGCTATTTGTTGCAGGGTGTGTTTTAGTTTTGCTTTCAGAGCTGGATAGCTGCAGTCACAGCCAGAAGGTGTATGAGTCTCTCTCTCTATTCTAAAGACTGTAAATCGATCCTTTGGTGATTTAAAACGAATAACTGCTCTCAGTAATGACTTTAACCTGATGTTCTTCTGTTTAAAGGTTTTTTTTTAAGTCTTCTGGATGTTAAAAGGACAACTTAAAAATTACTTAGTGTTGTATTCTTTGGAGGTTGTATTTGAATTGATGGTTACTAAGATGTTCACGATGTTTTTAAAAGTTTAACTTGAGTTCATAGAATAAACATTGTTTTGTATTTACAAAATACTTTTCCATTTCTGCTGTACCACACCTGTGGCATGGGCCGTGTGCTCCCCATAACACAATGTATTAAAAGTTGTGGGTCAGGTGAACTCCATGATACCCTTTGGGGTTCTCTGACCCCTGGCCCATAACAAAAGTCTCTTTAAACATCCCCACTTACAGGTTTCTCTCCTTGTAAAAAATATTCAGCTTTTCTTTTTCTTTCAACCTAAGTGAATAACTTAGCACTCTTTACATAATTATCCATCTTGTTTCCCATTCACTTAGCCTGTCTAGGGACCGATCTAACCAAAAGTCCAATAGCATGTGTGTTTAGCGTGTTTTCCGGCGCTCGGAGTGCAAAGAAAAACTTGCTATCTAACGCACATCCGGTTAGATACAGGACCGCAGTGGGATATGCGCACTCAAGGCTGCACTCAGTCCTTTTTTTCCGCACTGAGAAACTCCGCGCGCCGGAACTCTTCAGTGCAGCAAGAGATTGGGATGCCATTTTTAAATGGCGCCCCGATCTCTTGACCTCCCGCCACGACCCCCAAAACTCCCCAAGCCCCAACTCCATATAAGGGGGTCCTGGACCACCCACACCCGCAAAGTGCACACCCCCAGCTCGATGACTGCCGCGCCAAAAATGCCAGCCTGGCACCCTGGCAGTGCCACCTGAGCACCTTGACAGTGATAGGCTGGCACCGGGTGGCACTGCCAGGGTGCTAGGCTGGCAGTGCCTGGGTGCCGGATAGATACTTCCCAGGGAAAAACACTTAATGGCCAAGTGGCCTTGATAACTGTGATCCTAATGGGTTAGATTATACATAACATTTGAGACTTAATATATCCATTATATTACAGATGTAATTGTTCAGGTGATGTCATGTCGTGCATAAAAAATAATTCTGAATTACTGGAGTAATTTGTTTGATAAGTGATTCAAACTGATGACATCAAAAACAAATTTGGTGACATTGCTGGTTTGTTGTGCAAGTTCCTCATTTGTGGATTAGGAGAAATAATCTGCCCTGTATATCCAACCCTTTAGTGACAATTAGATATTCAAGCAAATCAGCATTATTAACTGAACAGATGGTGGTTAACAAAATCATTAAAACATAATATTCAGATTTGAAGTGTGACATGTATTATAAATGCAATACAGATTGAATTAAATTCTAATATAAACACAGCACAATAAATTCTAACTTCATTTATTATGTAAGAAAACATCCCAAGGCACTACATAAAGTGGAGGATGGGGCGCCACACGAACAGGGGTACAGAGGGGAGTTCAGAACAGCGGCGTTGAAAATATATTAAGGAAACGTTTTGAAGATGGGAAATACAGATTAAGGCATAGAGGTTTCAAAGAGCTCTGCCAGCAATGCGACAATACAAGTATCCGTTATTGTTGCTGATGTAAAATGTGCAGCCCATTCCAGCCCACTATTCCAATGCCCCAGATAGCCATTTACAAAATTTAGTGACGAACCAGGCATAATTCTATCCTCCCATTACCTCCATCTTCCAAGGGTATGCAGGACAGGTGGATTGGCCATGCTGAATTGCCCCTAGTTGGGGTTACGGGGATAGGGTGGGGAATTCGGCCGGGGTGAGGGTGCTCTTTCAGAGGGTCAGTGCAGACTCGATTGGCCAAATAGCCTCCTTCCGCATTGTAGGGTTTCTATGATTTCTGCATATTCTACGGTGGAGTCACAACTTGATTGCCACTGAAGTGCCCTTTAAACTCACTGGGCTGAGTTTTTCATTTCCTTGCACCAACCCCACCCCCTTACCCCACACAAATGGGAAATGGAGGTGGGACACCCAAAAATACCAGCACTGATTGGCATGTCAGTTTCAGGACATAATTTCTTGCATGGCCATGTTCACCAGAGTTGGCAGGAGGGCGGTGTGGTGTTCTTTGTGTCGCTAAATTCAGGATGGTTGGCATAGTGTTCATAGAGCCCTCAAAAGAGCTTTAACTTGTACAAAGCTATAAATTTATCAACACTACTAATTTCACTTCGTACTCCAAAATAATACACAGTTGATAATTAACATTTAATCTGCACTCGCCTACAACTAATCTCTACACTACAATAAACTATGATCTGCTCTTACTCTATATTCGCTTCAGCCTGTCTCTAGCTAACTCCTTCGCTTCCCTCCCCACCTCAATGCCGCATATACTTGTAACTGTAGTTCCATAAAGTGGTTGATTATTAACCCTTGCAGTTCTTGAATTTATGATAATACCACAAGTGGGATCTCGCAAATGACTGCACTCCACTGATTCCACAGAACACCAATACGCTCTTTGCCAGAGCTGGACAATAGAGTCAGGACAGGGGGCAGTTGCAGTTGCTGCCATCACAAGATTCCTGCAGGTTCAGGGCATCATCAATTGCACACATGTAGCTATTAAGATATCGGGGACCAGTCAGTGAAATCCATCTACAGGATGTACTTCACCACCCTGAATGTCCAACTGATCTATCACAGCAACAAGAGGTGGCACAGTGGTTATTACTGTTGCCTCACATTGCCGGGGAGCTGGGTTCAATCCCTGCCTTGGGTAACTGTCTGTGTGGAGTTTGCACTTTCTCCCCGTGTCGGAGTGGGTTTCCTCCCACAGTCCAAAGATTTGCAGGTTATGGGGTTATCGGGATAGGGTGGGGTAGTGGGCCTAGGTAGGGCATTCTTTCAGCTGGTTGGTGCACACTTGATGGGTCGAATGGCCTTCTCCTGCACAGTATGAATTCTATGATTTGATAAGAGCTTTCATCCAATGCCACCTGCTCAGAGGCCATCAATGTGGCTGACTCTTAACTGCCCTCTGAAATGGCCGAGCATGTCATTCAATTGTAGCAAACCACCACAGAAAAGTCAAAAGGGATAAAACTGGCAGACCATCTGGCATTGATCTCGGCACCTGAAATGACAATGGCATATCCCTGCCCAGTCGACCCCTGTAAAGATTTCCTGACTCAAATTTGAGGCTTGTGCCAGAATTGGGTGAGCTGTCCCACCGACTGGTCAATAACAGCCTGACATAGTCACACTCACAGAAACATACCTTATTGACAATGGCTCAGACACCACGATCGTCATCCTGTGTATGTCCTGTACTATTAGCTGGTCCGACCCACCAGGGACACACAATGGTATACAGTCAAGAGCAATCCGTGGGTTTCCTCCGGGTGCTCTGGGATACTCCCACAGTCCAAAGACGTGCAGGTTAGGTGGATTGGCCATGATAAATTGCCTTTAGTGACCAAAAAGATTAGGAGGGATTATTGGGTTCCGGGGATAGGGTGGAAGTGTGGGCTTAAGTGGGTCGGTGCAGACTCGATGGGCCAAATGGCCTCCTGAACTGTATGTTCTTTGTTCAAGTTGCAAGTCCTCAGCTTTTACTCTGGACCTCGTGAAGTCTCAGGGCAAAAGCCAAACATGAACAAGGAAACCTCCTGCTGATTACCACATTACCTCTTTCCCCTCCATGTGGCACGACAATTGTGCTGGATGGATTCATATCTAGCAGCTCAAAACTGGGCTTCCATGAGGCTCTATGGGCCTTTGACAGCAGCCAAATTAAATTCAAACAAAATCTGGTGCAAAATGGCCCAGCATATTCACCACTCTACCATTTACATTGAGCTGGGGAATCAACCCTGGTTCAACGAGGAGCGCAGGAGGGCATATCAGGAGTAGCACCATGCATACCTAAAAATAAGGTGCCAATCTAGTGAAGCAACAATGCGATAGACAGAGGCATGCACGCCCACGGCCAACAGATCAGTTCAAAGCTCTGCAGACTTGCCACATACTGTTGTGAATGATGGTGGACAATAATAATAAACTGAGGGAAGAGGCTCCACAATTAGCCCAATTTCAATGATGGTTTAGCCCAGTCTATCAGAGTAAAAGGGAAAATGGGAGCATTTGCAACCATCTTCAGCCATAAGTTCCCAGTGGATGAACCATCTTAATCTACTTTGACAAAGGGTCACCTGGACTCGCAACGTTAGCTCTTTTCTCTCCCTACAAATGCTGCCAGACCTGAGATTTTCTCGCATTTTCTCTTTGGTTTCAGATTCCAGCATCCGCAGTAATTTGCTTTTATCTTGACCTACTCGACTCACACCATACCATGTTATGGAATGGCTGATGGCACTAGATACAGCAAAGGCTCTGACAAAACCCCAGCAATTGTACTGAAGACTTGTACTCCTGAACTAGCCGTGCCCCTAAGTAAGCTGTTCCAGTGCAGCAGACACACTGGCGCCTACCTGACAATGCAGAAAATTGGCAAGGCATATTCTGTCCACAAAGTCTGGACAAATCCAATCCAGTCAATTCCGACCCCATCAGCCCACTCTCATGAGTAAAGTGGTGGAAGGGGTCAGTAACAGTCCTATCAAGCGGTACTGTCTCAGCAATAACCTGCTCACTGGCTCTCCGTTTGGGTTTCACCAGGGTTGCTCAGCTCCCGACCTCATTACAGCCTTGTTCCAAATATGGACAAAAGAGCTGAATTCCAGAAATGAGGTGAAAGTGACTGACCTGAACATCAATGCAGCATTTAACCAAGTGTAGCAAAAAGGAACCCCGATAAGAGTGGTGTCAATGTGAATCAGGGGAAAACTGTCCATTAGCTAGAATCACAATTAGCAGTAAGGAAGATATTTGTGGTTGTTGGAGATGAATAACTTCAGTCCAAGGACAGCACTGGAGAAATTCTTCAGCATAGTTTCCTTGATCCAGCCGTCTTTTCCTTGACCCAGCCATCTATTGTCAAAGACTTTGAGGGGGAAAAAAGGAGTTGATTTACTGAATGGACTACCAAAATTCGCACCGGTAATATAGAATAAAGTTTGGAATCACTCGTTCAGGTCGGGATAAATTGAGGAAAGTCGACATGGATTTGTTAAAAGTAAACTGTGTTGAACAAATTTGGACTGAGTATGCTGGCAATTTAACGGAGAGGATTGATGAAAGTAATGCAGTTGACGTGGTGAACATGGACTTTGAAAAGGCATTTGATGAAGTGCCACATTTTAGCCTTAATTCCAATAAGAACAGCAGGCAGGCTCCTGATGCTGCCATTGCAGCCTGAGAGCCGATTGTCCTCAACCCCTCAAAAGCCCTATTGAGAGCTATTTTACAGTGCCGTGACTATTTGGTCAATGGGGTTCCAGCACCATTGAGAGGAGGACATAACAAAATGAAGGTGACCCGCTGCAGCAATCCAGTGAGGGCTAGACTCCATGGGGGGAGATGAGATATGCAGCAAACCTCAGGAACTAGTCAGGTAAAGTCTTAAAAATCACGGGGCCAAGTGTCAGAAGGGATGTGGCTGGGCTCTCGTGGATTGCTTTCCCTCACCAAGCACCCATCTTAATACAATGGCGCCTAGCCCTCACTGGATTGCTGTAGGGGTCACCTTCATTTTTTTGCATCCTCCTCTCAATGGTGGTGAAACCCCATTGGCCAAATATTAACGGCACTGTAAAATAGCTCCCAATAGGGCTTTTAATTTTGGTAATAGGCTGCCCTCCTTGGAACAGGTAGCCTCTCCACCTCTGGTCCTATCACCGGGTAACTGTCCTCATGGTGCGACTGCACCGGGGAGTCATTACAAGGTGAATCCCAGGAGATTTCGCCGCACCTTTCCGCATGCCTCCCCCCTCCGCACCACCACCGTTATTTCCGTCAGCAAACTCAAATGGTCCAGGTAACTTATCAATTTTAAGTAGGCAATTTGTCCAGTTGATAGCCCATCCAGTATCTCAACTCCTTCCTCTTTTCCTAAGTCTTCAGTGGTACCTTATTCCTTGGTAAAGACAGGAGCAAAGTATTAAGTTACCATGCTCTGTCCGTCCATGCATATGTCCCCTTTTTGGTCCACAACTGGCTCCACAGCTCCTCTTACACACTATCTTTTGACTAATGTGTATGCCAAAGAAGAATTCTGGACTCCCTTTCACATTAGCTGCCAGTTTCTTCCTATATTCCCTCATAGCCTCTCTTATTTTGTTTTCCTCATCACCTCTGGACTTTCGACATTCAGTCTGGTTCTCATTTTTATTAACAATCTGAGATTTGTCATTTTTCCCCTTTTATCCTCTTCATGCTAATCTCCTTCTCTTTCGACATCCAGGATGCTCAGCAATTGGTTGCTCTACCTTTTCCCCTCATGGGAGCATGCCCCGACTGTAACGGATCCACCTCCCCTTTAACGGCAGCCTTTCTGGAGAACATTTGGTTTGGATGATGCTGCTTACAAAAAAAAATGTATCAGATGCACCAACAGTATTAGTTAAGGATAATTAGCTGGAGAATATGACTCAATTAAGCTGCAGTGATTACCTTAATCATCAATGAGAATGTCACCATGCATTAAGCTTATATGGACACAGGGGCAGTAACTGCCACCTTGCAGAAACATTTGTATTCATAGAAACTGAGTGTTGGTGTGATTTGAATTAGCCATGATGCCGTCCTTGATAAATAGTCTTCCGAGAGCCGGTGTCTTGGCTCCCACTTGGTTGAGTTACCTGTGGAGTCACAGAGATGATTCCACAGCTGGGCATTTGCAGTGAAACAGTATCAGAATCACTTGGGCAAAAATTGTAAGCCTGGATTCTGATGTTTACATCCATCAATTTAAAGTATCCAATTTTCTTTTTCCAATTAAGGGACAATTTTGCAGGGTCAATCCATGTACCCTGCATATCTTTGGGTTGTGGGGATCAGACCCACGCAGACACATGGAGAATGTGCAAACTCCACACGGAGAGTGACCTGGGGCAGAGATCGAATGCTGTGAGGCAGCAGTGCTAACCACTGTGCCACCATGCTGCCCCTACATCCATCAATTTAAACGGATGGAGAAATCAGGAACTGTGAAATATCCCAACCATTATTCCCAATGGGAGAAAAGGTCAGCAAATTCGGGGATAAAATTGCATAAACAAGGGAAGAGTGTCACAAATACATGGAAGTGAATTACTTAAAATGAGCCAAAGTTTATAATGTTTGACTTTTATTCTCAGATATCATTGAATCTAGATTAGATAATTATTCTGTAATCAATTTAGTGCTATTATTTTTGTACATTTGAAATGAAATGAAATGAAAATCGCTTATTGTCACGAGTAGGCTTCAATGAAGTTACTGTGAAAAGCCCCTAGTCGCCACATTCCGGCGCCTGTCCGGGGAGGCTGGTACGGGAATCGAACCGTGCTGCTGGCCTGCTTGGTCTGCTTTAAAAGCCAGCGATTTAGCCTGGTGAACTAAACCAGCCCCTTACATTTTATTGCTATTTTCTTTTCCTCATTATTGGAAGAAGGCAAACAAAATAAAATTAGAAACAGAAATTCATAAAACTATGGATGGATATTTGCAACATATACAAAAAATTTAATGACCTTTAAGTACAGGTTTATGCTCTTGTGTACAAGGGAAATGCTCCACTTATTCAAACTCGAGTATTGCTGAAAAAGGACATTTTGTCCAAGGTTTTTGTCTTGCCCTCCATTCGGAGAAGAGTGCCCAACATCAGGGGAAATAAACAACTTTATACTGTATGAGAAGAGGGTGTTGATTGGTTGGCAAGTGGACTCTGGTTGGTGGAGATATTGCTATGGAGAATGCACCAGTTAATACTGACTGACAGTTAACTGCCAAGCATTGTTTGAAACTTTAAATTAGACAGCTCGCTACTGATAGGTCAAGGCATAATCCTGAGGAATGAACCAACAGATAGCTATCGCTTATTTTGTTTAGCTGAAACATGCGCAATATGTGTATATATTCTTTCTGTCTGAAAAGAACAGTGCCGTATGTATTATTACATGCAGCTTTCAGTACACGCAAATGTGTTCCACTGAAAGCCTGACTGATCATTTTCAATTGGTTGTCAGTGTAATTCTTAGCACACTGAGGATGATTCAGCAAATGTCCAGTCACAAAATCACATCTAATGTTGGACACTGTGGGCGGGAATCTCCCATCTGAAGGCAGAGTGTTGACGCCATCATAAAAACTGGAGAGTTTAAAGACGGCATCATCGCACTGCTATGTGTAGCGATCCTCTGCCCTGCAGGAGGCCAGCACAGCACTGGAGCAACCCACGCCACTCCAGCTGCTGATACCGGCATCAAATGTACGCCGCGGGTCTGCGCATGTGCGCTGCAACCGGCGCACATGCGCGGTAGCTCCCTTCTCCGCGCCGGCCCCGATGCAACATGGCGTAGGGCTACAGGGGCCGATACGGAGCAAAAGAGGCCCTACACGAGAGGCCGGCCCACCGATCGGTAGGCCCCGATCGCGGGCAAGGCCACAGTGGATGACCCACCCCCAACCCGCCAGGGCCAGGCCACAGTGGAGCCCCCCGCCCCCCAAACCGGGCTGCCACAGACAGGATAGATGCCGAGATCCCGCCGGGTAAGACCAGATGTGAACGGCACCAGCGGGACTCGGGCTTTTTCAGCAGCAACTTGGCCCACCCCGGGCAGAGAATCACCGGGGGGAGGGGGGAGGGGGGGGGGGGGGGGGTGGGCGTAGAGCGGGCGTCGATTCTCTGCTCAGTGTTTTTAGTTTTGCAAATAGACGTTGGCTAATACCTGGCTCGTTGTGAACAGCGGAAGAGACATAATGTTTGATACATTCCGCCAGTCTTTGAGACATAGGGCCTGTATACCTAGCAACACATATTTGAAATTCATATACCACAGTTCTCATTTGTGTGATCGGCAAATCGTCTTTTTGGGTTGATATCAGCATTCTGTTAGTGATGAATAGCAATCGTGCTGCTACTTCATCGTAGCAGTGTGAAACCGCTACAACAGCTTCACTGTTGGCCATAGTTTGAGAGACCTTTGCCTGACATATGAAAGCATGGGAAACATGTACAAAAATGCCACTGTCTGTTCCACATAACCATTTGGAATTAGTGTCTCTGAGCTCACAGAAGGTTTAGGTCGGGAGCCGGGAACTTAGGGCCCTGTGCTTCATCTTCCCATAATCACAATAGCCTTGTCGGTAGAATGTGCAGAGCTCCAAGGTCGCTAACGTTCCAACCTCTAGCAGGAACATCTAGGACAAACATGTCCGTGATGATTTGAATACCATCTTCATCCTCAGCCCTCTCGATGTTCACTTTATCAGAAGGGACATTTAGCTCCCCTATCTCGTCATCTTGAGAAGATATCCCCATTTGGAACAGCAGGTTATGTAATGCGCAGGAAACTACTATAATGTATGACAGCCTCTGGGGAGTGTACTGCAGAGTGCTACCTGACCTGTCCAGACATCAGAATCACATCTTCAAGAAGCCAATGGTCTGTTCTATAAATGGAGGCAGTTTCTGGACACTGGATGGGGATCATCAACCATGTCTTTAGCAGTTAGACCTTGTTCCTGAGCAGCCAACCCTGAATCTGCCGAGGTCCCTCAAAGATCTATAGGACCTGCGATTTACTCAAGATATCTGACAGTATCCTGGGTATTCAGCGCATAACTGCATAACATGTTTCTGGTGGTTGCAGACTAGCTGCATAATGAGAGAGTGGAACCCTCTCCTATTGATGTTTTGGATTGGCTGCTACCAGGGAGCTCTTAAAGCCACAAGTGCAGTTGATGTCATCCTGCACCAGTGGGAATTCTGGCAACCTGGCTTGCCTCATCGTGGAAGAACTGCACGGAATTATGGGCCTTGGTAAATAGGGCATCAGTGACCTCCTGTATTCACTTGAGTGGAAGCTTGAGAGATCCTGCAGTGCTCCCCAATCGAGCCCTGGTCAGAGCCACTATAAGTACAGAGCGGCAGTGACTTCGAGAGCCACAGGCAAAGGATGTCCTCCCAGTTCCTGTTGTTTCAATTCTCCTTGAGAATGTGGCAGATTTGATCGACTAGATCCTTTGTTATGCGCCTATGCTTAATGCCTCTGTGAGCCTCAGCTTCTGGGAATGAAGGAGGCTTTGCTGGCCCTTGCTCATCAGGGTCAGGTTCTTCCATTTGGCAAATCTGGCACTGCCAATGGGAGGCATCAGGCCTAAATGGGGTATTGGTAAATCAATATCAAAGGGTTCAGGGGCTGAAGATAGGGATATCCACCACTATGACAACGGAATGAAGGATTAGATGGGGAGGACTGAATGTGATTTTAGGGAGAGTAATCTGAACGTTATGCTCCTCTCGGATGATGGGAGGAATTTGCACAGTCCCACAAGGAGGTTTGAAGCTGGTCTGGTCACAGAATCTCAACACCACATTTTCACAACCTGAAGCTGTGTTATAGTTGAACAATAAAGTAGCAAACCCTTTGCAGGGGAGGGTCTTGGGGATTGTGGGAGGAGTTGACCTCTGCACCTGTGGACTGATCAAAGGGGAAGCCAACTGAAATCTGTATTCCCTAATGAAGAGGAAGGCACAGCGGGGACACATTGGGAGCATTTTAATGTCAATGGAGGGCATAGGTCACGTATAGAGTTCACCCCCCCCCCTCCCCGGATCCCCATGAGTCCATTGGGTGCCTGCCCCTACACAATCCCGATCTATGGGCTGCATTTGCCTCCCCTGACTGTGACCTGTGCCATCTGCAGCCCAGTAGTTTGAGAACAATCTCCCAGACTGGCATGCATGATGTGGTGACTGTCGTGTTAATCACCCTGGGGTAACACGGACTGCAACTGTATGCAGTTGTGTTGAAAGTAGACTCCAAACTGTGATAGTTCAATATGCTTTATTGAACTTGTTAAGCAGTGCACACACAATTTAAGCGTGCTTACTATAACTAACTAGACCAGACTAGCTCTGAGCCACGTGTAGAAGGTGCTAACTGATGTATACACCCTGACTGTCACTACAGTTGTCACCAGTGGAAAGAGGCAGAGTGTTGATGCCTCGTGTGTTTTGGGAGTGTAGTGGGAGACCACCTTCCAGTGTTCTGCCTGGTGACTGGTTGTGTCCTGTGTGTTGATTGGCTGCACTGCGTGTCTGTTACTGCCTGTCTGCATCTCATTATGTGCATGAGTGTGTATCATGATAGTGACCATGCCCTGTTCACACCGTGCTGGGCATGACTGACACAGGACTGACTGTCTCTCCAAATCCCTATGCTGCCTCAAGGACAGTCCTTCAACAGTCAGCAATTTAATTCGTGGCACTTCTGCACTGGACTGTCTTTCCTTTCTGGCCCCTAGGATGTTCCCCCAACCCCCCCCCCGTCATGTGTCTGAGTGCACCTTTCCCCAGTCTTCACGCCCCCTCATGTGCTTGTGTACACCCTTTCCCAGAGTAACATTCCGTCATATGTTTGTGTGCACTCTTCCCCAGTCCCCCCCATCCCGACCCCCCTCTAATTTGTATGCCTGTGTACATTGTTCCCCAATCTCCCCCTCCCCCCAGGTCTCCCCACTGCTGTTTAGCACAGGGCTAAATCGCTGGCTTTGAAAGCAGACCAAGCAGGCCAGCAGCACGGTTCCATTCCCGTAACCGCCTCCCCGAACAGGCGCCGGAATGTGCCGACTAGGGGTTTTCCACAGAAACTTCATTTGAAGCCTACTCGTGACAATAAGCGATTTTCATTTCATTTTCATTTCATATGTCTCTGTGCGCCCTTCCCCAATCTTCCCTTGCCTCTGCCCTATGCCACAATCCGCACAGATAAGCCTTTGCCCTCCAACCTTTTTTCACTCCCTTATAGGTGAGCTGGTATGTAGATCCTTGGCTCTGACCTCCTTGAGTTCAGCCTTCCCAGCCTGGCATGGAGTTGGAGGAACTGTGAACACAGCACGATGAAAAGTATGTGAGTGTGCCTTGAAATCACGGGTGTAGTGCAGGTCGCCAGGTGCTCGTCACTTGTATCCAATATTGAATGATGGCCTAATTTGACACCAGCGTGGCCTTCTGATCAAGAATGGGAGTGTGATTCCCATGATCTGCCTTCATAATCAGCATTCATCATATTTAAATGTATTTTAATGACATTCCTGAATACGCGTGCTTTCATTAAAACTGGGAGAAAACAATCACCTGGCCTTTTTACGGCAGATAAAACAGATTTTGGAACTTCCTCCACACATTCCGTCCAAACCGTTCACCCTAACAGAACGGGGAAATTTCAACTCTGCCTAGAACTAGTAAACTCTTAGAGAAAGAAATAACTCAAATTTCACACCCTCGTGGTACTTCACAATGAACTAATTGCTTGTGACGTGAAATCTTTATTGTTTTATAAGCAAATATAGCACCCAATTTTCCGCACAAGTTAACACACGCAGCAGTGAGATGCATATTAGTTATTCAGCATTTGATGGCACCAGTTGAGGGTTAAATGTCGATGAAGATCAGAAGTATTTTGCCCTTCCTATATCTAAAAGCAAAAACATAAGCAAAGTTTAGGATGCATCTCCTCAGAAATGCCGCATCTCCTCAGAAGTGTGAGACTAGAGTATTTGGCTATGTCCAGATATGAGCTTGACTTTATGCTGGTCTCACACACAGACAAGAGTGTCACTGTTCAGCCGAGCTAAATCCAAGTTAATATGGCCCACATCCTAAAAATTAATTCACCAGGTATCTCTTTGGACCTCTTCCTTCTACAATATCAACATTTAAAGATTAGAACACACCAATATAAGAAAGGTCGTGAACTAAAACATGCAAGACAATTGTTCCCAACAGCCAATTGAACCTCGGGGACCAAAACTAAAATAATTCTTCCAATCCTTAAACAGACATTACTCCCCATGCAAGAAGCCATTCAAACAGATCTAGTACAACATTCTTTCCTGGAATAATGCTGCAATCAGAATCTTAATAATTTCATAAAACACACACATAGAACATAGAACATTACAGCACAGTACAGGCCCTTCGGCCCTCGATGTTGCGCCGTCCTGTGAAACCCCTCTATAGTCCCTCTTTCCAAATTTCTCTACACCACCACTCTCCTCAACCTCGCGTATGACAAGAAGCGCGTGTTCAGCACAAACCGATTAGCTATCCTCGGCTATGTGGTCCAGAACGGAGTTCTAGGGCCCGACCCCGATCGCATGCGCCCCCTCCTGGAACTCCCCCTCCAGGGTAGCACGGTGGCACAGTGGGTTAGCACTGCTGCCTCATGGCGCCGAGGTCCCAAGTTCGATCCCGGTTCTGGGTCACTGTCCAAGTGGAGTTTGCACATTCTCCCCGTGTTTGCATGGATTTCACCCCACAACCCAAAAGATGTGCAGGGTAGGCCCTGTTTGGCCATGTTAAATTGCCTTTAATTGAAAAAAAATGAATTGGGTACTCTAAATTTTTTTAAAAGGAACTCCCCCCTCCCCCACTTCCCAAAGGCCCTTAAACGATGCCTGGGGTTCTTTTTGTATGCCCAGTGGGTCCCAAACTATGCGGACAAGGCCCGCCCAATCATTCAATCCACCGTTTTCCCCCTGACGGCCGAGGCTCACCAGGCCTTCAAACGTATCAAGGCCGACATCGCCAAGGCCGCGATGCACGCGGTCGATGAGACGCTCCCTTCCAGGCCGAGAGCGATGCATCAGACGTCACTCTGGCCGCCACCCTCAACAAGGCAGGCAGGCCCGTGGCATTCTTTTCCCGCACCCTCCATGCCTCGAAAATTCGGCACTCCTCTGTTGAAAAGGAGGCCCAAGCCATCGTTGAAGCTGTGTGGCATTGGAGGCATTACCTGGCCAGCAGGAGATTCACTCTCCTCGCTGACCAATGGTCGGTTGCTTTCATGTTTAACAACACACAGCGGGGAAAGATCAAAAACGATAAAATCTTGAGGTGGAGGATCGTGCTCTCCACCTACAACTACGAGATTTTGTATCGTCCCGGTAAGCTCAACGAGCCCCCTCGAAGCCCTATCCCGAGGTTCATGTGCCAGCGCACAAGTGGACCGACTCCGGACCCTGCACGACAATCTCTGTCACCCAGGAGTCACCCATTTTTACCACTTCATGAAGGCCCACAACCTGCCCTACGCCATCGAGGAAGTCGGGGCTATCACCAGAGACTGCCAGGTCTGCGCGGACTGCAAACTGCACTTCTACCGGCCAGACCATGCTGCCTGGTAAAGGCCTCCCACCCATTTTAATGCCTCAGCGTGGACTTCAAAGGGCCGCTCCCCTCCACCGACCAAAACACGTACTTCCTCAGTGAGGTCGATGAATATTCCCGATTCCCCTTTTGCCGTCCCATGCTCCGACATGACGTCTGCAACCGTCATCAAAGCCCTCAACACCATCTTCGCTCTGTTCGGTTTCCCCGCCTATGTCCACAGGACCGGGGATCCTCATTCACGAGCGATGAGCTGCGCCAGTACCAGCTCAACAGGGCATTGCCTCGAGAAGGACGACCAGCTACAACCCCAGGGGAAACGGGCAGGTAGAGCGGGAGAATGGGATGGTCTGGAGGGCCGTCCAGCTGGCCCTACGGTCCAGAAATATCCCGGCCTCCCACTGGCAGGAGGTCCTCCCCAACGCACTCCACTCCATTTGGTCGCTCCTGTGCACCACGACTAACGAAACCACCCATGAACGGCTGGCAGCTTCAGGACCTGTTCTCCTCCGTAGACAGGTGCAACTCCACAAGGCGGACCCGTTGGTTGAGAGGGTACAACTACTCCACGCCAACCCGCATACGCTTAATAGCGTACCCCGATGGCCGCCAAGACACAGTGTCCCTCAAGGGCCTGGCACCAGCTGATTCCACACGCCCCCCAACCCCGGCGCCACCCTCCCTTCCCCCAGCGCACCCCACCGCAGCCCCCACTCCAGGATAATCCGTCCTCCCCTTGCTCCCACCCGGGGATGAAGAGGACTTTGACACACTCCTGGAGTCACCGAAGACCAAGCCGACGCCTGAATCGCCACCCGCACTGCGGCGCTCTCGACGACAGGTCAAGGCACCGGACCCCCTAAATTTGTAATATTCTCTGTGATTTTAAAAGCAACTTTTCTGTATATAGTTCTCCACCACCCATTTTTAACAGGGGGTGAATGTGGTAGTCACCACTGATGTATATACTGTATATGATATGGGTTTTATGGTAAGGCCCCTGTACTACAGCTACAGGGGTAGATCCCTGCCTACTGGCTCCGCCCAGTAGGTGGAGTATAAATATGTGTGCTTCCCGTCCAGCAGCTATTTCGCCAGCTGCGGTAGGAGGCCACACATCTGTGTAATAAAGCCTCGATTACATTCTACTCTTGTCTCGTCGAAATTGATAGTGCATCACCTTGGCAGTGCCCCTGTTACCCTGGCAATTCCACCTGGCCACCGTGGCAGTGCCAGGGCGCTACTCTGCCCAGAAGTCAACCACCCGGGGGGCCTCCAATCACCTGAGAGACACCCCAAATGCCTTTCTGCCTGGTCCCCGTTTGTGGGGATCAGTGCTAAACGGAGCCCAGCTGTGATCTCGGTGAGGCTGGTAGATCCCGGGGGCTGGTTAGAACGGCGCAGACATAGACATAAGGCATTAATGCCATAGGCATAAGGCATTAAGGCGTAGGCATTAATTATTGGCCAGGATCCAGATCGCGACGTCTCACAAGATCCCGTAAGATGTCACTGGGCGTAACGACCATTGGGAATCCTGAAAGAGGCCTCTTGCAGGATCTAACCGGCCGTGTCCTGTCCCGATTCCGGCCGGTAAATTGTGCCGACCATATTCTACAGAGAGCTTCCCGTGCATATGAAACCATTAATCATACCACTCCCTTTCGTCTTGATGGGAGAAACGATCACAGTGTCCACTTCAATTGTGTAGTCGAGTTGATCAAAGTATTCACATGTACTGCAACCAAATAATAGTCTGAAGCCTTACTGGTTTCCGAAGCAACAAACATGTGACATGTTCCTGAGCTAAATTAACACAGCAATTAAATTATAGTACTCAAATTGCTTAGGCAGAAAAAAAACAGGCTGCCAGCAACCATATTTGATATTTTGCTGTACAACTGCCAGTGAAATGTAATTTCTGGAGCACAAAATTAATTGCGGTACACAGATTCTCACCCCTTGTTTTTTTCATTGGAAGTTGAGCTGTGACAAAAACAAATATGAGAATCTATATTAGATGCGTTATGCACATTGTAGCTATTGCAACACAACCATTCTGCAAAAATCATAACTACTTTTACAGGATGAACGTTGTGCCATGACACAGTACTGCACAATGGTATTATAAATCTTTCAAGAAGCATTTTTTAAAAAAGAGTACATTTTGAAAATAAAAAAAACCTGGAACTTAAAATGACGCCTCAGAGCTATCAGACAGTTTAGTGGATTAAGCTAGCTGATCTCTTGAGGACAATTTCTGATATTGACTCACGATGGTTCTGGCGAGGAGATAAACAGAACTCCATCAACAACCCTCACTGTAAAAGTTCACATTTGCCTTGTCAGATCTAAAGGCTATGGCCACAAGGTGAGAGAAAACTTCAGACTGTTAATTGAATTAACACATTCCTTTATTTGAGACCATGATTTGAAACTGATCTGTGGTCACATGATAAAACTGCCACCTTGCCTCCGTACTAAAGGTGCAACAGAAAATTCGAACCACTTTTCAAAGACACCTTCAGAGAGGCAGACAAAATTTTGTCAGGGAGCGAAGAGCTGGGACTGGATTCTCCCAAAATGGAGCTATGTCCCCACGCCAGCGTTTCACTCCAGAGTTTCCAATAAAAAAGATCAGTCGATTCACTCGTCTGCAGGGGGCTAGCAGGGACCTGGGGTAATTCACGCAGCTTTAGCTTCGGGCTGGAGTCCGCACATGCGCGCGGCGGCCTCCAGCGGCCGCGCCGAGCGCCATGGCAGGCTCGGACCGCGGAGGCAGCTTCAAAGTGTAGGTCCCTCCCCCGATCAGCTGCGCACCCTTACATCCAGTGCTCCCCCCCCCCCCCCCCCCCCCCCCCCCCCCAACCCCGTGTACTATTTCACCTCCCTGCCCCCACCAGGGTGGCCGTGGACTGAGACCGCAGCCGCCACGCGATCATCCCGACCGGCCATAGCAGGTTAGTTCCAAGCCGTCGGGAACTCAGCCGGTCGGGAGCAGAGGCTCGCTGGGCGGGCCTCTGGCAATGGCCCCCAGCCGCGTGGCGTACTCGGCGAACACGCCGATTTTTGGGATCCGGAGAATCGGCGGACCGGCACCAGGCCCGATTTCAGCATGAAATTGGATTCTCTTCCCCCCCCCTCTACATCCCCGCGCCAAATGCGATTTCAGCATGGGGCTGCGGAGAATCCAGCCCACGGTGTCCAACGGGAAAAGCCATCAAACACTGCAGTCAGTTAAGTGGCAAAATAACTATCTACAGTACCATGAAAGAGAAACTAAACCGCACTCTCCCCTCTCAGCTGTTCCATCTTCAAGCCTGGGTGTGAAAATAACCCTCCGGGCAGATCAACTCTGGGAACCATCACAATTATCACTACTACTGAGAATTCTTTGCATTTTCGAGACCTTCAGTTCTGTTATAAAACCAGATTGACCAATTTCTGGTGAAAAGTTGAAGGGAATGTTTTGCCAGGAAGGGAAGAATAGGGTGGAACTAGTTGCTACCAGCCCATCCAGATATCCCAGAGCTCAAACTACATACGTGCCAGGACGCATGCACAGAGGTGAAAGGAGAATGTGCCAGGCCCAACACATTTACATGAACAAAGGGCAGGATTCTCCAGTCCACCAGCTACGTGTTTCTTGACGGTGCACCATTCGCTGGCCGCGGGATTCTATCTTCAAGCCGCTTGTCAATGGGATTTCCGGTGTAGCCGCCGGGAGCCCCCAATGGCCTGGGTGTGCTGCCGGCGGGAAATGTGAAACCCAGCCACCGGAGAGATCCAGCCCAAGTTTCCTGCAAAAGAAGAATTTGGAGACAAATCATATCCCGGGACATTGTGAGCCAGGAGGTAAGGGACTGAGTTGAATTTACCTTTTATAATTACAGTTTTACCTTCTAGTTTTTGTGTGTGCAATAGTGTGGATGAGTGACGTCAGTGACGTTTTCGTTAACCTCTGGGGCAAGTGTGTGAGACATTGGGCGGGATTCTCCACTGCGCCTGCCCGAGGTCAATGGAACTTTACTTGGTCCGCATCCCGCCCGTGGCAGTCGTGCGGCGGGCGGGGCGGAAGAACCCAGCCCATTGTTAAAATCCATAACAGCACTGTGGTTACACCTAAACCACATGTACCCCAGTAGTTCAAAAGAGCAGCTCACTACCACCTTTTCGAGGGCAATTAAGGATGGGTAACCAATGCTGACCTTGCTAGTGACATCCAGGTCCTATGAGCGAATACAAACAAAACTTACCTTTTCTGTATCATTGGAAAAACATTTTTCCTTTTATTATTTCTTTAATTTCACTGCTATCTTTAGCACTTAGCATTCCAAACACCTCCTAAATAATTATTTTGCTGCCACATGACTTGATTTAAAAATGATTGTTTAACATGTTTGGCTCATCAAAAATGGGGCTGCCATTGGCATCAATATCCTCACTGTACCTTATTTCCTGTACACCTCAAAGAGCTCTCGGCCTTATCTCCCTGCAGGCTTTCATGGTTTATATATCATTGTCCAAGACCCATTTTAATTGCACAATTCATCCATTTTGGAGACAGCTTCTTCAGCTTCGACTCGTTTTTCTTGGGTATATATTTATTCTGAATACTCAACATTACAGTGTTTAAAGTGCTCCATCTATTCTCAGCAATATTTTGTTTGCTAATTTATTTTAACTAATCCATTATTCATTTTAAATTTTCAAATCACACATGTTGCCTGAGTCCTGATTAGTGCTGATTTATTCGTGTCATGGTCCCAGTCTGAATAGGTTCCACGATTACAGGACTATGAACACTAATAAAAACTGCTTGGGGAAGGTACTTTAGATTGTTATATGCAAAATAATTGACTATTTCCAGCATCAACAAAAAACCTTCCCAGGGTATGGGCATCATAGGCAAGGTCAAGATTTATTGTCCATCCCTATTTCTCCTGGAGATGAAGTGTTGGTGCGACAACTTGAACTGCTGCTGGAGTTTATGTGGTGGAAGGTATGCAGTTATGAATTTCACCATTGTAAACGGGGAATGTAGTTCCAAGTCAGAATGGTGAGCGATTCAGAGAAGAACTCGCAAGGGCCGGTTTAGCACAGTGGGCTAAATAGCTGGATTGTAATGCAGAAGAATGCCAGCCTCCCCGAACAGGTGCCTGAATGTGGTGATTTAGGGGCTTTTCACAGTAACTTCATTGAAGCCTACTTGTGACAATAAGCGATTATTATTATTATTATTATTATTATTTCTCCATGTGGCCTGTTGCCCTGGTCCTTCCAGAGGCTTTGGAAGGTTCTGTTGAGAAACTATGGTGACTTCAAACAGCACATTTTGTGGATAATACACACTGTGTAACCAAAGTGTGATGGTGGCGCAGGGAGTGAATGTTTAAAATGGTGGATTATGTGTGGATTAAGCAGGCCATTTTGTCCTGGATGGTGTTAAGCATCTCGAGTGTTATTGCGTCTGCACTCACCCCAGCCAAGTGGAGAGTATTCCATCACGCTCCTGACGTCATGGTGGACAGGCTTTGAGAAATCAGGATGCGAGTTATTAACCACAGAATTCCCAACCTACAGCCTACTCTTATAGCCACAGTATTTATGTAGCTAGTCCGGTTCAGTGTCTGATCATTGGTGATTAAGGCCCAGGTTTTTGATGCTCGGAGGAATTAAACAATTGTACTGTCATTGAATGTTAAGGGGAGATGGTTAGATTCTTTCTTGTTAAAGATGTTTATTGCCTGGCACTTGCATGATGCAAATGCGTCTTGCCATTTATCAGCCCAAGCTGGTGAATTGTCTGGGGGGCAGATTTATCGGCAGTTCAAGCCGATGGGATAATCCGGTCCCGTCGGCGCACGGGTTTGCCGGCAACGGATGTGCAGTCAGTTAGAAATCCTGTTGACAATGGCGGGATCAGAAAATTCCGCTGGTGGGCCGCTCCCGCTGCCAAAAAACACACGGCGGAATGCTCGGGAAATCCCACCCTGGGTTTTGCTGCTTGTGGGCATGCCATTATCTACAAAATTGTGAAAGAAACTAAGAAACTGAACTTTTTGCAATTATCAGCAAACATCCCCACTTCCGGCATTATGATGAAGGGAAAATCATTGACGAAGCAGCTGAAGATGTTTGGGCATTAGCTCCATTAGAGTTTGGAGTGCAGAAGGAGGCCATTCGATCCATCGAGTCTGTACCGCCCCACCAGAAAGAGCACCCCACCCAGGCCCATGCCTCCACCCCATCCCCGTAACCCAACCTAATCTTTTGGACACTAAGGGCAATTTAATATGGTCAATCCACCTAACCTTCACATCTATGGACTGTGGGAGGAAACTGGAGCACCCGGAGGAAACCCACGCAGCCGCGGGGAGAAAGTGCAAAATCGACACAGTTACCCGAGGTTGGAATTGAACCCGGAACCTTGGCGCTGTGAGGCAGCAGTGCTCACCAGTGTGCCACCATGCCACCCCAAGGAACCTCTGCAGCAATGTCCTTCGACTAATGATTGACCACCAACAATTATAACCAACTAATTTTATGTGAGGTATGACTGCAACTCGTGGAACTCTTTTCCAAGGATCCTTATTGACTTTAATTTTCTAGGATTCCACTGCTTGACATTCAGTCAAATGTTATCTTGATGTCAAGGTCAGTAACTCTCGCTATGTTTCAACCAAGGCTGAATGGATCCCAAACCGAGCACCAGTGAGCAGAGAAGTGCTGCTTGATAGCACTGTCATGGACAGCTTACATCATTGTACAGATGAGGTATTGTCCAGATTGGACTTTCCTGCTTTTTGAGGCCAGAACATATCTGGGCAATTTTTCACTTTGTTGGTTAGATGCCAGTTTTATAGCTGTGCAGGAACAGCTGGGCTCAGAGTGCGGCTAATCCTGGAGCTCAAGCCTTCAGAACTAAAGTCACAATGTTGTTGGGGTCTTAGCTGTATCCAGTGCATTCAACCCATATCTTGGGACCATGCGGAGCTAATTGAATTGGCTGAAGATTGGTAAGTATAATTGTGGGGACCGCAAAGAGTCCAAGATGAATCATCCACTCAACAATTCCAGCTGATGATGGTTGAGATTCGCTCTCGCGTGCATCTTCCACTGAAGATGCAGATGTTCATTGAGCTTCCTTTCCCCATTAGTTTTTAATTGTCTGCCACCATTCTTGACTGGATTTGGTAGGATGGCAGAACTTTGATCTGAGCCATTGGTTTTGGGATTACTGAGCTCTATCCATCGTATGCTTCTTCCACTGTTTAACATGCATGTATTGTAGTTTGTATGGAACATCATTTTTATTGCTGAGGAACGAGACATGGGTGGCCTCCCCACTGCTGGTGAAATAACAGTGGGGTGGACATAGTGAGCAGGCATGGTGCCATTTTCATGCGGCCCAATTTCACACCACCACCACTCTCAATCTGCCATGCTGCTCCTGGGGGTAGGGTGAGATCTGAAGTCAAATCTGATATTGAGGACTCCCAGGCCCACTTCCTCCTGATTGTACACCGCTGTGCACTCATCATTGATAAGTCTATCCTGCCTTTGGGACAGGACATACCCAGGAATGTTAGAGGAGCAGAGATAATGGCGAATTCATCATACTCGCAGAATCGTACCATTGTCAAGCTGGTTACTGGCCAGCTTGTGGGGCAGCAGTGCCTATTTTCGCACGCTTTCCTGGATGTTAGTGAGGAGTAGATTTCCTTTGGCATGTCGAAGGCCGAGGTTAATTGTGGTTAGACTATCCAGGTTCAAGTGATAAAACTGAGTGGCTTGCTATACCATTTGAGAGTCAGAGTCAGTCACATAGATCTGCAACTGGTGTTGCATTTAGGCCAAACCTGGTAAGAATACCAGGCCCCAAATCCTCTGACCAGAATCGGAAGCATGGCTCCCACTCAAAAAACTGCACACTTAACCTTGCTACTTTAAAAAGGGTCCGACCTCCGATGCACCATCCAGAAGTGCAGAAGAAGTCACTCAGCGCAGGATTCCACAGAGACCTGAATGGAGATTCAGCACAGAAGGTGCACCCACTTTTTACATTGTGAATGTTAGTGAGTGAGGTAGGCAGGTAAGTGGACGAGGTGGGTAGGCTGTGGCTAAATGGGATGGGGGAATAAGCGGGATCGGAGGTCAGTGGGGGAAGTGGGCAAGGGGGTAGATGGATTGTCAGGTTGTGGCATTAGTCGGATGGTCAGCACTTCATTGAGTAGGCAGGTCAGTCAGTGGTCAGTCGGGTTGGGTCAGGAGGTAGGGGTCTTGGGTCGGCGGGGAGGGGGAGTCAGGTTGTTGGAGGGATGTTGGCTCACATTTGGGGAGCCAGTGCGCTGACGTTTGGGGAGTCAGTTCTGTAGTTATCCAGGTGTGAGGTTAGGTTTTAATCCGTCAAACATTTGCTGGGTAACTTAAAATAAGTACCACAGAACAAAATCACTATAGCTCAGAGTTGAAACCATTGACGGAGCTCCCAGGGAGCAGGGGAACTGCCCATTCAACATTCAAACTTTCCAGGCCATTCCCACCAGGGTCAGGACTTCTACAGGGTCCCGAAGCACATCTCAGTTGTCATTCCGATCTGTCTCCAACAATCGGAGACTGGAAGATTTGACCTCTAATTCCCTTACCTAAACAACATTCATGAGCCAATGAGATTGATGACAATCAAAGAGCTTCATGGTCAAAATTACTGACATTGATTTTTAAAATTCTAGATTCGTTTTATTAGTGCGATTCAAATTTTTCAACTACCATGGTGGGATTTTGTCTCGTCTCCAGATTATTTGCCCATCTTCTAGATTACTAGTCCAGTAGCTGAATCACAATACTACCAATATTATAACTATGTTTAAAGAAGGGAAAGTTTCCGATTTTGGTAGAAAGAGTGGACCTAGAGTCACATTGCTGTCATTGTGATGTTATTACGTGGGCTTCTGTGGAGGGTCTGTGATTCCGGGCACAAATGGCACATCCGGATGTGTCACCTCCTCTGACGATACAGCGCATTCTACACCACCCTCTGGTGCCAGCTGCAATTGTCACTATAAATTGAGACCCTTGTTGGGGCACTTTGAAGGGTGCCTTCAGATCTGTCAAGGCAGCAGAATCTCAATTTCAATAAGCATGTGGCTGGTTTTATTGTCGCCCTGATGGTGATATGGCTCCGGTTGGATTATTCACTGTAGTCAACAGCCAGACCCTAGAGTGGGCATCCTTCGTCCTCCAGTAGCTCAACACTGATGCTGTCTGGTGGAGAAAAGACTTGTGGAGTTCGAGACCTATTGACCTTGTGCTGGGAAATCGCCTCGTTCGAGGCGCAGCCCTGTTTCCATACCCTCTGTGTCCATCTAACTGCAAGTGGCTGTGGAGAAGGCAGTTGCTGCTGGAGGTGCTGCCCGTGTGCTATTGCTGCTCAGCTGGAGCAAGTTGCATCTCTTCCTCAGAGGTCCAATCAACCGCTTAACATGTCGTCCCTGCGTCACAGCGAATTCTCACATGCAATAAGGTTAGATTACTCTCAGTTCAATCCAAGGCTCTACATAGAAGTTGCAGATACTGCAGTTCCGAGGAAGATCGGTGAAGTAGGGCTGAACAATCCTCTCCTGTCAGCACAGGCCTTCCTCTCTGGCTTACCAGTTTCAGCCTTTATATCAGGTCAGCTTCACTTCATGATGAATTCTGATTGTGCCTTTGGCTTTCTCCAAGCTGGCAAGGTGGAGACCCAGCACTGAACTTGTGTGCTGTTGGAAGAGAAGGAATTCATATTGAAAAGGGGTTTTGATTGCCTTTTCAATTGGCTCAACTGTTTTCCTGTCAGACCAAAGTGGGGTTCCCCCTGGATTGGGAGCCCACCACAGTGAAAGCCAGAAGAGGACAGGATGACATTGGGGTAATGACCCAGCATCAATTTCAGGGACTTCACAACCCCACGTGCACTGGGTGCTGCATCAGCCTGGCTGGGAAAACTGCTCATTTTCTTCTAAGTACCCTACTGAATAGCTGTTACCACCCTTATCCCATAGAGAGAAGGAAGGCTGTCATTGGAAGCCAATTACCTGTTGTCTCTAACCACATTATTTTGTAACTTTTTCCAAGATGTCAAGTCACATTCCTTCATTTTCAAATCTTCTCAAAGTCATAAAGCTTCTATCCGTTTTCTCTATCCTTTTAGTACATCATATACACACCTACTTGCATTTATGGCAATCAACACATCTATTGAATCCCCATTGCATTTTGCACGTAATCCCTTGCATTGGGGCCATCACTTTTTCCACTCTACCACAGTTGGTCTTGAGATTAGCCAATCCCAAATCATCGTCTTTGGAGTGGTTGTTCATTGTTGAGTACATTTGCAGCAGCAATGGCCCCAGAGAGCACCTCTCAGTCCTCTTCGCTATGACAGATGGAGAGCTGCTCCCTGTTACAACACAGGTAGCCAGGCAGCGAAGGATAGAGCAGAGCCAAATGTTCACGCTTAGAAATGTTTATTTAGAGACAAAATATTCACGCACCAAGAGAGGGTATTGAACTTTATTTTAAAGGTTAAAACCCAGGCTGCATTCCAGCTGTATAAAGTGACACTGAAGTCACCCACAGTTCATTTAAAATTCTGATCTAAAAAATACTGAGATGTGGTTGCTTTCCGATGCAAGGGAAGTTTGAAAACTGTGGATGCTTCATACCTGAACTGCTTAACCAACTCTCACTTCAATACATGTTATATTATTTCTGGTGAACACACTCTCTGCAATCCCCAATACCTTTAAAAGGGCAATCAGTCTCCAGTCTCCAATTCCTTCGTCACTCTTCAGATAGACTGAAGGGGCACTAACAAAGGAGATGCTCAGAGCTGTACAATGAGAAATCTGTTACAGTGAGCTTTGTTCTACTTCAAAATACGAGTAAGAACATTCTCTCTCTGTTCTTATACAAAATGCCTAATTGAGCTAAACTTGCAAACATTTCTACGTTTCTGTGACTTTAATTTTTAGATGAAGCACCATCACCTTCTTTCCCATTCCCTCTGCACAGCCAACCACCCTCTCCCACTGCCCGTGATATTGGCCCTGTCCAAAAATGATTGTTCCTTTAACCTGGCCTTTAAAACAAAAGTCTCACAACTGAATCTTGCACAACCAGCTACCGTTCTCTGCTATCAACAACTTCACTCAGTTCACCCAACTATCTCTAATAATTTTCAATGTCCTCTTCTTACTGCCTGTCATACACAGCAGTAGGGACCTGGGTTCGATTCACGGCTTGGGTCACTGTCTGTGCAGAGTCTGCACGTTCTCCCTGTGTCTGCGTGGGTTTCCTCCGGGTGCTCCGGCTTCTTCCAACAAGTCCCAAAAGACGTGCTGTTAGGTAATTTGGACATTCTGAATTCTCCCTCCGTGTACCTGAACAGGCGCCGGAATGTGGCGACTAGGGGATTTTCAGAGTAACTTCATGAACAAAGAAAAGTACAGCACAGACCCTCCAAGCCTGCGCCAACCATGCTGTCCGTCGAAACTAAAATCTTCTACACTTCCGGGGTCCGTATCCCTCTATTCCCATCCTATTCATGTCTTTGCCAAGATGCCCCTTAAACGTTACTATCGTCCCTGCTTCCACCATCTCCTCCGGCAGCGAGTTCCAGGCACCCACAACCTTCTGTATAAAAAAAACTTGAAAGAGCAACAATTGTGGTGTTAATGTAAGCTTACTTGTGACAAAGATTATTATTACTATAACCCCCATGAGGACTGTGGTGAATGTACTTCATGTAATTCCTTGTGGGCTCTGTCTGTGAGCCGTTGCGCGGCTCTGCCCACAGGGGGAGATGAGGAGCTTGTACAGGGCTCCGCCCATGGCCCCTCCCACTACCGGAAGTATAATGTGCTGCAGCCTTGTGAGTCTGCCCTCGGTTCTTCTGGTCGCAGGCAGGCTCAGTTGTAAGTCTATTAAAACCACAGTTTACTTCCTATCGTGTCTCGAGTGAATTGATGGTCACATCAATTTAATAGACTTAAGAAAACTACTATGGAATCAGCCCTCAAACCTGATCGACTAGAACTCGACCCGCAGGCTGCAGAGGCGAAGGAAATCTTTCTGCACAGGCTTCGGTGTTTCAAGGCCTACCTGGCTGCATCGACCACCTCCAAGACTACAGAGGAGCAGAAACTCAGCCTACTGCACGCACAGGTGAGCCATCGCATCTCTAGGCAACTCAACTGTACCGACTTGTACACCAAGGCCCTCGCTATGCTCGACCGATTATATGTGCAGCCGGTAAACGAGGTCTACGCGCGGCACATTTTCGCTACCTGCCGCCAGCGCCCCACAGAGTCGCTAGAGGACTACCTGCGCGATTTAAAAGCCCTTGCTCGGGAATGTAACTTTCAGCTGTAACTGCCTCCCAGCATATGGAACTCTGTGTCCGTGATGTGTACATCGCGGGTCCGATCTAATTATGTGCACCAGCGACTACTCTAAAAAGGGGCCCAGAACTTGGAGGACACAGTAGCGCTAGCAACCTCAATGGAGGTAGTGTTTCAAAGTCTCAACTTATTCCCCGCAGACCAAGCGACTCCATCGTGGATCCCCGACCAGCGACTGCCCCAGGCCTACGCCGCGTGGCCACCCACCCACTATAGAGCGCCAGCGTGCCATTTTTGTGGCCAGCCCCAACACCCATGACCGGCCCGCAACGCGACCTGCAGCAGCTGCGGTCGAAAAGGACATTATGCCAAAGTATGCCTGTCGAAATCAAAACCCTCTAACTCCCCCGCAGTCCAGAGCAATCGCTCCCCCAACTCGCAGACCCCGCAACGTTGTAGCGTGTCTGCCGACTCCGTCTCCGCCCGACATGTGCGACTCATGTGGGCCGCCATCTTGGCAATCCTCCCCCACGTGGCCGGCCATGATCGAGTCATGGGGGCCGCCATCTTGGGCACCATCTTCCTCGCCACGTGCGATCCACCGGGGTAGCCATCTTGGACGCCATCTTCTTCATCGCCCGCCACGTGCGATCAACGGGGGCCGCCATCTTGGCCATCACCCGAAGTTCGCCTCGACGACCACGACCTCCGCAGACAGTTATCACAGGGCCACTCCAGCACTGCTGATCGAGCCACCAATTACCCGCAACTCAACGCAGTCACTTTGGACCAGTATGTCCGAAGCACCTCAGGAGCGCGATGATGTCCGTTCAAGTCAATGGATACAAGGCACCGTACCTCTTCGACTCCGGGAGCACCGAGAGCTTCGTACACCCTGACCTGGTAAGACGCTGTTTGCTCCCTATCTTCCCCGCACGGCAAACTATCTACCTCGCCTCTGGTTCACACTCGGTCCAAATACAAGGGCGCACCGTTGCGACCCTAACACTTCAGGGCACCAGCTACTCTCATTTCCAGCTGTACGTACTCCCCGACCTCTGCGCCCCACTCTTACTTGGGCTTGACTTTCAGTGTAACCTCAGGAGCCTCACACTCAGCTTTGGCGGTCCCCTACCTCCTCTCACTATGTGCAGCTTAGCGACTCTCAAAATCGACCTCCCTCCACTCTTCGCTAACCTAACGGCTAACTGTAAACCAGTAGCCACCCGCAGCAGGCGGTACAGCAGGACAGAGTATTCATTAGAGCCGAAGTCTAGCGGCTTCTACGTGAGGTAGTCATAGAGGCCAGTAACAGCCCCTGGAGAGCTCAGGTGGTGGTCGTCAAGACCGGGGAAAAGTTCCGGATGGTGGTTGATTATAGCCAAACCATTAACCGGTTCACGCACCCCGATGCGTACCCCCTCCCCAGAATTGCAGACATGGTCAACCAGATCGCCCAGTACCGCATCTTCTCCACTGTGGATCTGAAGTCTGCATACCACCAGCTCCCAATCCGCCCGGAGGACCGCCACTACACTTGTTCGAGGCAGATGGCCGCCTCTTCCATTTCCTCCGGGTCCCCTTTGGCGTCACGAATGGGGTCTCTGTGTTCCAACGAGCAATGGACCGGATGGTGGACCAGTACGGGCTACGGGCCATGTTTCCGTACCTGGATAACGTCACCATCTGCGGCCATGACCAGCAGGACCACGACGCCAACCTCCATCGATTTCTCCAAACCGCCCAGAAACTCAATCTCACCTACAATAAGGAAAAATGCGTTTTCCGCACTACCAGACTAGCCATCCTCGGCTGTGTCATGGAAAACGGAGTCCTGGGTCCCGACCCGGACCGTATGCGGCCCTTCTTGCAACTCCCTCTCCCTTATTGTCCCAGGGCCCTCGAGAGGTGCCTGGGATTCTTCTCTTATTACGCCCAGTGGGTCCCCCAGTATGTGGACAAAGCTCGTCCACTATTTAAGACCACACTCTTCCCACTGTCAGCAGAGGCGGCCTTCAACTGCATCAAGGAGGACATCGCCAAAGCCACCATGCGGGCGGTGGATGAATCCGTCCCCTTTCAGGTGGAGAGCGACGCCTCAGAGGTCGCTCTCGCCGCCACTCTGAATCAGGCAGGGAGACCAGTAGCTTTCTTCTCCCGAACCCTCTCCGCTTCGGAACTTCGACACTCCTCAGTCGAAAAAGAAGCTCAAGCCATTGTGGAAGCCGTACGGCACTGGAGGCACTACCTCGCAGGTAGGAGGTTCACCCTCATCACCGACCAAAGATCGGTTGCCTTCATGTTCGACAACTCGCAAAGGGGCAAAATAAAAAATGATAAAATCTTGAGGTGGAGGATCGAACTCTCCAGCTATAATTATGACATCATATATCGACCGGGGAAGCTCAACGAGCCCCCAGATGCCCTGTCCCGCGGCACATGCGCCAGCACGCAAGACGACCGCTTAAAGGCTATCCACAACGACCTTTGCCACCCAGGGGTCACCCGGCTCGCCCACTACGTCAAAGCCCGAAATCTGCCTTTCTCCACCGAGGAGGTAAAAGCCATCAGGGACTGCCCGATCTGCGCGGAGTGCAAACCGCACTTCTATAGACCAGACAGGGCCCACCTGGTAAAAGCTTCCCGGCCCTTTGAACGCCTGAGCATCGATTCCAAAGGGCCACTCCCCTCGACCAATCGAAATGTGTACTTCCTCAAAGTCATAGACGAATTCTTCCGTTTCCCCTTTGCTATCCTGTGCCCCGATATGACCTCCCACAAAGTCATCAGAGTCCTGCACAGTGTCTTCACCCTGTTCGGTTTCCCCAACTACGTACACAGCGACAGGGGTTCGTCCTTCATGAGCGTCGAGCTGCGTCAGTACCTGCTCGACAAGGGCATCGCCTCGAGCAGGACTACCAGCTATAACCCCAGGGGGAACGGGCAGGTGGAGAGGGAGAACGCGACGGCCTGGAAGACCATCCTATTGACCCTCCGGTCCATGAATCTCCCGACCTCCCACTGGCAGGAGGTCCTCCCTGACGTGCTCCATGCAATTAGGTCCCTCCTGTGCACTGCCGCTAACCAGACCCCTCACGAGCAATTATTTGTTTTCCCTAGGGGCACTACCACGGGGGCTTCGCTCCCATCTTGGTTGAGGACACCAGGCCCGGTTCTCCTCCGGAAGTACGTCCAGACACACAAAACGGACCCACTAGTAGAAAGGGTACTACTGCTACACTCGAACCCACACTAAGGGCGTAATTCTCCGCTCCCGGGAAAAATCGTGAAGGCCGTCGTGAACCCGGCCGAGTTTCACGACGGCCTCAGAGCCCGCTCCACTCACCGAATTCACCCCCACGCGGGGGGCTAGGAGCGGTGCTCCGTTATTCTCGGCCGCCAGGCCTTGACGCTTGCGTCAAGGCGGCGCGCTGAGAATGACGTGACGGCAGCGCCTATGTGACGTCAGCCGTGCATGCTCAGGTTGGCCGGCTCCAACCCGCGCATGCACGGCTGACGTCATGACGGCGGACAGCTCGAAGCCGCGCATGCGTGGTGGCCGTCTTTCCCCTCTGACGCCCAGCAAGACGTGGCGGCTTGACCTTGCGGGGCGGCGGAGGGGAAATAGTGCGTCCGATTGAGACGCCGGCCCGACGATCAGTGGGCACCGATCGCGGGCCTGTCCCCTCACGAGCACAGTCGTAGTGCTCATTCCCCACCAGGCCTCTACAAGCCCCAAAACGGGCATCTCACGGCGATTTCACGACAGCACCGAGCAGGTGTGGTTGCCGCCGTCGTGAAATGTTCACGAACGGCAGGCCGCTCGGCCCATCCAGGTCGGAGAATCGGCAGTCGCCGTGAAAAACGGCGAGCGGCGATTCTTCCGAGCGGGGGGGAGGGGGAGGGGGGGAAGGAGAGAATCACGGGGGACAACAGGGAGTCGAGTCGTTAAATTAGTCGGGGGGCCCTCCCGCGATTCTCCCACCCGGCGTGGGGAGCGGAGAATCGCGCCCTATGCCTTTATTGAACACCCGACGGCCGCCAGGACACCGTTTCCCTCCGGAACCTGGCGCCTGCAGGATCCACCACTACCACCGCCGAGGTACCCCTCACACTACATCCCCCCGACGCCCTGCGCCCCCCTTCGCCCGTCGCTCCTGTTGCTTGTTCTGGTGAGTGTGCTTTACATTTAATTGGCTCTGTTTTATTCCTTAGCTCTAGAGTCGCCAGGTATCTTTATGATACCGCCATGAGGTTCAGGTTCAAGTTCAGATCAATGACTCAATACACCAGTTAGTAAAGTTCAATCAAACACATTTATTATTTACACAATAAATCGATACTCATGCAACTAATACGAGCGGACTAAACTATTCCTACCACTATAAGCCAATACTTATCTTCGATAAGGGAACCCACTGGATCAGGGAACAATGGCCTCTTGTTCTGTCCTGAGACTGCAGGCTTCCCAGTTGGTATGGGCTAAGGGGTCAGGAGTGTCTATTCTCGTAGCGAGCGTTGGTTGGACACTTATTTGTCGGTGTAGCTGTTGGCCAGGCCTCTCCTTCTCACGGTCAAGTTCTTACAGAGTTCTGCTGGGAGGACCGGCTAAGAACATAGAACATAGAATGATACAGCGCAGTACAGGCCCTTCGGCCCTCGATGTTGCACCGACATGGAACAAATCTAAAGGCCATCTAACCTACACTATGCCCTTATCATCCATATGCTTATCCAATAAACTTTTAAATGCCCTCAATGTTGGCGAGTTCACTACTGTTGCAGGTAGGGCATTCCACGGCCTCACCACTCTTTGCGTAAAAAAACCCACCTCTGACCTCTGTCCTATATCTATTACCCCTCAATTTAAGGCTATGTCCCCTCGTGCTAGCCACCTCCATCCGCGGGAGAAGTCTCTCGCTGTCCACCCTATCTAACCCTCTGATCATTTTGTATGCCTCTATTAAGTCACCTCTTAACCTTCTTCTCTCTAACGAAAACAACCTCAAGTCCATCAGCCTTTCCTCATAAGATTTTCCCTCCATACCAGGCAACATCCTGGTAAATCTCCTCTGCACCCGTTCCAAAGCTTCCACGTCCTTCCTATAATGAGGCGACCAGAACTGCACGCAATACTCCAAATGCGGCCGTACTAGAGTTTTGTACAACTGCAACATGACCTCATGGCTCCGGAACTCAGTCCCTCTACCAATAAAGGCCAACACACCATAGGCCTTCTTCACAACCCTATCAACCTGGGTGGCAACTTTCAGGGATCTATGTACATGGACACCGAGATCCCTCTGCTCATCCACACTACCAAGAATTTTACCATTAGCCAAATATTCCGCATTTCTGTTATTCTTTCCAAAGTGAATCACCTCACACTTCTCCACATTAAACTCCATTTGCCACCTCTCAGCCCAGCTCTGCAGCTTATCTATGTCCCTCTGTAACCTGCAACATCCTTCCGCACTGTCTACAACTCCACCGACTTTAGTGTCATCAGCAAATTTACTCACCCATCCTTCCGCGCCCTCCTCTAGGTCATTTATAAAAATGACAAACAGCAACGGCCCCAGAACAGATCCTTGTGGTACGCCACTCGTAACTGAACTCCATTCTGAACATTTCCCATCAACTACCACTCTCTGTCTTCTTTCAACTAGCCAATTTCTGATCCACATCTCTAAATCACCCTCAATCCCCAGCCTCCGTATTTTCTGCAATAGCCGACCGTGGGGAACCTTATCAAACGCTTTACTGAAATCCATATACACCACATCAACTGCTCTACCCTCGTCAACCTGTTCAGTCACCTTCTCAAAGAACTCGATAAGGTTTGTGAGGCATGACCTACCCTTCACAAAACCATGCTGACTGTCCCTAATCATATTATTCCTATCTAGGTGATTATAAATCGTATCTTTTATAATCCTCTCCAAGACTTTACCCACCACAGACGTTAGGCTCACCGGCCTATAGTTACCGGGGTTATCTCTACTCCCCTTCTTGAACAAAGGGACCACATTTGCTATCCTCCAGTCCTCTGGCACTATTCCTGTAGCCAACGATGACCTAAAAATCAAAGCCAAAGGCTCAGCAATCTCTTCCGTGGCTTCCCAGAGAATCGTAGGATAAATCCCATCCGGCCCCGGGGACTTATCTATTTTCACCTTGTCCAGAATTGCCAACACTTCTTCCCTACGCACCTCAATGCCATCTATTCTAATAGCCTGGGTCTCAGCATTCTCCTCCACAATATTATCTTTTTCTTGAGTGAATACTGACGAAAAGTATTCATTTAGTATCTCGCTTATCTCCTCAGCCTCCACACACAACTTCCCACCACTGTCCTTGACTGGCCCTACTCTTACCCTAGTCATTCTTTTATTCCTGACATACCTATAGAAAGCTTTTGGGAACTAAACTTGGGACCTGACTTTTATAGGTCCCAGGGGCTTTGCGCCCTTTTGGGCGGACCCCGATCCTACTGTCAATCGATTGGGTCTCATCCCAATCGATTGGTACGAATCCCCCAATACTGAGGCTGTCCCTCGATCGCGGGGCGGTTCTTCCTAACTGGTTTGTTTCCTTTTGTTGCAGACCCTGTTGGCGCCAGGAAGTCTGACCTGCCATAGAATGTCCCAAATGTAGCTAATCGTTGTATCCATTGTTCCCAGGGATCGCTCATTAATATGCAAACTGCTGGTTTCGGTGCTGTCTGCTTTCTTTGCAGCCAGAATACACATGAACTTCTGCAAACTACTTGTCTTGCTTAAAGTGTCCAATTTTCCCTGCATGCTTTGTAAATCACTATTTTGTGTCGGGAAGTGGCCAACTTCGGTGGCTACACACCGGTCAGGAACGAAGCTCAGACCGAACTATCCCCGGAGTCCACCCTCGTATCCACACCGCCCGTCAGCGCCCAGCCACCCGAAGAGGTTGCAAACCCGGTGCTCCGCCGATCCCAAATGACGACTCGGCCACCGTACCGGCTCAACCTATAGACCCGTCACCCCCGCCGGACTTGATTTTTTACAGGGGGTGAATGTGGTGAATGTACTTCATGTAATTCACACTGTATAGCATTGTGTCCTTGTGAGCTCTGTCTGTGAGCCGTTGCGCGGCTCTGCCCACAGGGGGAGATGAGGAGCTTGTACAGGGCTCCACCCTCGGCTCCGTCCATGGCCCCTCCCACTACCGGAAGTATAAAGTGCTGCAGCCTTGTGAGTCTGCCCTCAGTTCTTCTGGTTGCAGGCAGGCTCATTTGTAAGTCTATTAAAACCACAGTTTACTTCCTATCCAGTCTCGAGTGAATTGATGGTCACATCAAGGACCACGGGGAAGTCTTCATTGATCTCCCTGTGGGACTCATGGAGTATGAGCCACCCAGGTAGGGAACCAAGGTCAACCACCTGGGGCTCGTTATGAGCAAAGGTTAAAAACAGGTCCAGATCAGGGCCTGGTGTAACAGATCCTCCCAACTAGGGGAGGACTGGGATTGAGATGCTGCGTTATGCAGACCCTTGTAAATACTTGTAAAACAATCTATCTTACATTTACTGTCAGCCTCCTCTGCTTCATTATTCTGCCCTTAACATTACCAAATCCCTGAAAAATACTGCAAAAACAAGGACATCACTCTTCTTATTATTTATTGTACAGCTTTTCTTTACTCTGACAAATGTTTGTCTTTTCTTGTTGGGTTTATCCATAATACGCTCCTTGTATGCCACTGTTGTCTCTTCTGAATCCAACACCAAATGCGGATCTACAAAAGTTTTGGACCCTCCAATCCTGCTCTATAATTCCATTATTCTTCTGCTTCAGACCCTTAATGAGCATAACATTGTTTACAGTAGACATGCCTGAACTCTACACTTCTAATGATAAGCATAATACAGCACACAAACTTTAGTTCTTATTTCAACTTCCATGTCCCCCAGAAAATAATAGCTAGATCAAAACATATGTAAATGTTCCTTACACCCTTAAAATCTAATTTTCTGCCTTAACTATCCGAGTTATACATGTTTGAATCTACACTAAAAATACAATTCCGAGCTTGGTCTGGCCTGGCCCTTTCCCAGCCTGGCACTGGATTCTCTACTGGACTGATTCCTGGGATGATAGGGTTGTCAGACGAGGAGAGATTCGGTTGACTAAGTCTGTATTCACTGCAGTTAGAAGAATGAGAGGGAATCTTGTTGAAACGTATATAGCTCTGACAGGGCTGGACCAATTGGATGCAGGGAGGCTGTTTCTCTGACTGGGGGTGGGTGGCTAGAACGAAGGGTAACAGTCTCAGGATACAGGGTAGGCTATTTTGGACTGAGGTGAGGAGACATGTCATCACTGAGAGGGTGGTAAACCTGTTGAATTCTCTACCACAGAAGGCTGTGTAGGCCAAGTCACTGAATATATTTAAGGAAGAAATAGATAGATTTCTCAAAAGAGTTGAGGGAGTTTGGAGAGAGTGTAGGAATATGAAGTTGAGATAGAGGATCAGCCAAGAGCAGATTCAAAGGACCAAATGACCTACACCTGCTCCTATTTTCTATTGTTTTTCTGATATTGGGCTTTGGTTTTCTTCTACTCAGTACTTATGCTATTTTCCATATTCTCGACGAGATATCACTCTTTCTCTCCAGACACGCTATTATCCCACTTGCATGCATACTGTTGTCCAGCTGTCTTTCAGTCTTTGGGTCAGTGTTTAGACCACCCACACTTCTTTCTTCATTCAATGTGTCACAGATCCTTCCAGTTGCTTTCCAACTCTTTTTCACTGCGCACAAACACACTGCTGCACATTCTCACTTTCTGAGGGCTGATGTTGCTCAGCTCTCTCATTTATTCGGCTGTTGGCTCTCGCGGTTTCTCTTGATTATTCAATGACTTGATGTTGTTGTTAAAAACAAGAGTAATTAAAATAGTGTGTGGGATTTAGCAGCCACGTGAGCCACGGGCTCAAATCCTGTCAAGGCCACTAAATCTCATGAGAGGTCAAAAGCGGGATTTTCACCGGTACGGTTTCCGATCGCAATCTTCCTGGACCCTCCCCAAAGATACAATCAGGATCGTGCCCTTCCTGGTGGTAAACCTGATTTGCATGGATTTTAACCAATTACCGTATATCCAGTGAGGTTAATGTCGCATCTTCAGCCCTCGTTGAATCTTGCTACTCACCATGAATGACCTCTGAATGATGCAGCCTGAGTGAGAAGCCTGCCTATTCGCTCTACCTCTCTCTGATGCATAAAGCAATTGTGCCCTCCAACATTCCTGAGACTCAAGCTTGTCAAACTAATTGACCATCAAATGTTGATGGTCCTCCAGCATCAGTTGATGTTTGTCTTGGTGTGCGTCCTTGGGAACAGCCGTAGGACAGAATCCTGCATCATTGAGCTGTTCATGATGAACCTCGACAAGTAACACTGCATCTTTCTCCAGATCTTCTTTGCAAAGGCACATTTCACAAGGCGGTGAACGACTGTCTCTTGTCTCCCCCCCCCCCCCCCCCCCACACACACAGTCGCTTTGAAGGTAGTATGCGGTGGTGCAGATACTTCGAGTATGCACAAAGGATATGATGGGGAGGGCATTTCTCACCACGAGCCAAGCTAGGTCTTGGTGCTTGTTTGAAAGTTCAGGTGATGAGGTGTTCTGTCAGATGACTCTGACAGTTTGCTCAGGGAACCGTCCAACATGATCCACTGTCTCCTTTTCCCTCAGGACCTCGAGGACATTACATACAGACCGCTGCTTGATCGCCTTGTGGCCGAAGATGTTTTTCTGGGCAAACCTTTCACCAAGGGCAGATTCATCGTTCGCAAGACCAAGGACATGTAGAGCCCCAGTCCGTAGAGAAACTAAATGTTTGTCTAGCAAGGATCTATGCAGCCACACAAAACAGGTGGCCATCAGGATGAGGGCAGCGTTGGGTACATTTTTCCTCCCTTGTCCAGAGATTTGTGCATGGTGGCCCTTCGGGCATGATCCATCTTAGATCTCCAGATGAACTTGAAGATGGCTCGAGTGACTGCTGTGGCGCGGGATCAGGGTATGGGCCAGACCTCCGCCATGAACAGCAACCCGAAAGTACCTCACACCTGATGGCCAGGTTTCTGTCTACAATGGAGAAAGAGCGTTGCTCTCACAAATGCCAAGGTTATGTTTTACTTTGAGGATACGTTCCTCCCAGTTTTTGGTGCAAACCCCATTCTTTCCTAACCATATTCCCAGCTCCTTCAGGTATCCTGACTGACGGTGAAGGGGACAAAGGATTATTAGCCCAGTTCCCCAAGAACAAGGCCTCTCTCTTGCCATAGTTTACTTTGGTTCTGTAGACCTGTTGAAACTGGTTACAAATGTTCATTAGCCTGCAGACCGACATTATATTCGACCAGAAGATGTTGACATGGTCCCAGTACAGGGAGGCTTTGATGTGAGTGCCTTTGCTGCCTCGCTAGTACGAAATGAATCGGAGTTAATAGTGTCATTCCTTCTTTGTTCAAATCCTTCCTGATGGATTTGACAAAAGGTTTGATGCAATACACAAAACAGACCATCAACTCTGTGAAAGATGCTGTTTGGTCTGCCCGAAACTCGTTGATCTCCAAATACAAAGAATTGTCCTCGATTGAGCGTTGCAGACTGGCACATTCCAAGGTCCAGGACTAAATGTTGAGGGATGGACTCAAGCTTGGGGTTTCGCTGCCTTATGCAGGGAAAGGTCACTGCATAAGGCCTTTCAGCCAATGTACATCAAGGGGCCGGTAGCTGTGTAAAACCCTTTGGACTGTGGGCTTAATCCTAACCGTATGTAACTATATTGAAGCACTGCAGAGTGCAACATGACCGATGTAAATAGTTTGAAAAGAATTGTACTTTCTGTAATGAAATATTGAAATGAATGTAATGTTCTTATTACCAAATTGAAGCGCCTCAAAGTACATCTTGATCTCTGGTGAAAATGTGAATGTCATTGTACTTTCCTGTTATGACACTTTGAAATGTTTCTTTCAGAGATTGAATAAGATATATTTTTGCAAAAAAAAGAAAAATTGCCCATCAAGAGTAAACCCTCAGCAATGTCAGGTGCCCATATCTCAAAGTCAAGGACTGGAATGGATACTGAGAATTCAGGGCTCAACTTTGCTTGTGGGAATCACGAGGCACTGTGCCCGCATCTCTGCCAGACAACAAGGCCTGCAAGTCTGGATCCATTAGCCCAGAAGGCAGACATCACCTTATAGTTGACCATAGTCATTTGGGATAAGTGAGCATAGACCCCTCCTGTCAGAACCCCCCCAGGGAGTCTGAGGGAAGGGAGAGCTTGATGGGAGGCTGATGGTCAGCAGCTGCGACATCAACCTGACTCTCTTGCTCTCATCCCTCGCAGAGTTCCGATCAATATTGCTGTGGAGCTAGTTGAGCTGATCATTCTACTCATAGCTGCACTGGAGGAGCACAGACTCCAGCAGCCAAGTGCAGAAGCACTCATGGAAGAACAAGGCCAGGGTGTCACAGGGGCCGGAGGCCGCACCAGCCATGTAGGCGGCATGATGTTGCTGAAGAAGACCAAGGATGTACAGGACTGGTGTGTCCTTCATGGAGCTGTCAGACAACAGAAGATTTCACCTCGAGGGAGACTGTGCTGTATCTGTGCCACTTCCTTATGACAGAGGAGGGCACTTGCTCCTTGTGGCCGAAAAGGTCATGGCATCCCTAAAGGTCATGGCATCCCTAAACATTTACGCAACGGGATCCTTCCAGGGCTCCACAGGATTCGGCATCATAGCTGGTCTACCACATGTCAGGGGGCGATCAGCTGTACCCATGTCGCTCTGTGCACCCTGTGGCACCAGTGGGTCCCTTTCATAAACAGGAAGAGGTTCCACCAATACAGCCCCTAGAGGGTCTCCCACACTTTTGTGTCTGCTGTGCCCTAATAACTTGGCTCTGCGATGACCATCCTGAGGATAACTTCAAGTAGAGGCACGTGTCATCGGATGAAGAGGGCATGCAGGAGGGCGTTGAGTATGGGTCTGCTGAGGATCCGAAGAATGGTGGCAAGTCAAGGGCATTGGTGCATGTTGGCAGGAGGGCTGGAGATGCCCTCATCACCTCCCACTTCATGGAGGAGGATTACCTCATTGTCCGACAGCTTGATGCCCCCAGGGCAACGTTACCCCTCTGCAAACAGGCCAAGTTGGACGAGATCATGAACACCAGGGTGTTGGGGGGCTGGAGTGTCCCTGAATGCCTGCTGCCCTGTCGATGCAGGAGGGTGATCACAATTTGCAGTGAGGAATGGTCTGTGATGCTCCTCAGCTCCTGCTATATCTCTGACCCCTGTCTACCTGCTGCCAGCATACTGACCTGGCTCAGGCCCTGCATTCTTTTGTTGTATAGGGGGTTGAGGGTCTAGGAGTCCCTTTATCATGCCTGAGTCCTATCAATAGATATGAAACATTCGACCCGAGAGACCCTAACTGTTTCGCGGACATTGAGGACCAATGAGAACAAACGTGTCCCGATGGAGAGAAGCACAATGCCATTGGGAGGACGATTAAAGGTTGTGAGCTCTTAAGGTGGTGAAGAACAATAATATTTAATTTCCAAATTTAACAAGTGACAATATCCCCCAACTACCTATGCCTAACTTCACCCGTGCCCACTCTGTGCCCCTAACAATTCCTTCTACTTGCGAACCCTCCCACTATGTTTCGGTGTATTCCCCGGATGCATTATCAGAAGTAGAAGTAGCCTGCTGCTTCCCATGTCCTGTTGTGGGAGATGCTTTTGGTGGGCGTTCTCTGGTGAGCCAGGACCTGGAGGTATTGTTGCATCACCATGTTCTACCCGCTGTGTTTGAGGTACGTCAGTTTCAAGAAGGGAGGATTCAGATTGGTTGGTCACTCCCAGGGTCTCCTGGGTGGAAGACTCCGGGATGTGTTCCTCCCTCTGGGGGTCCCCCTAGGTTACTCCATGGTTGGGAATGGCAGCTGAAGTGAGCTCCAGAAGCCTCAACATCATCTGACGCTGCCAGTCCTGGAGGTCCAGCAATTGACGCCCTCAGCCACGGTTTCTATGCCATGCTTTGGAGTCTTGCTATCCATGATCTGACCTCTTGCTCCAGGCTTTCCACTGTGGATGCCACTTTTGCAGTGTTGGCCTGGATGCCATACATCACCGGCAGCATCTCCTGTGAATGAAGACTTTAGGACTCCTCCGTTCGGCCTTGCAGTCACAGGAACGTCGCTGACACCCCCCCTCGTATTCTCTGCTCTGTCTTTGCATCTCAAGACACTGAAGGACGAACATGTCCAGAGACACCGCACCTGGCGGAGGCATAGCTGAATGCTGGATCCAGCAGATCTCTGAATGTCCGATCCCTGGGATCTTGCTACCTCCACCTGCTGTATATCAGGAGCAGTATGGTGCGCACCAGATAACCGCAGATACCGAGTTTTCTGTGCGGAAACATTTTTTTCTAAGTGCCAGAAACCTTTGGTCTGGACCGTGCTGCCGGGGCCAGTGGGAATCGCACCAATGTTTGCGCTGAAAATTACACTTCTGTCATTTGTTTTGAAAATTCCACCCAATATGTTTCAACCTCTTTTGCAAAGATCTCAATAGTTAGCTTCTTGTCTTTAATGCACCATAAATAAAAATGCTCCTTCAGATGTGGTCTGAATCATATCTCATTATTCATGGTGGTTCTGTTGTAGCATGGAGGCTCTGAGCAAAGGTCTGGAAAGTCTTATCGGGAAGGACAATACGGAAGAGCCTGTTAGCACAAACCTCTATCCAGGCACATAAGCAGACAATTACCTTCAAGTGACACAGGCCTGACAACAGGGCATTGATTTGGCCTTTTGCCTACAGGATGTATGTGGCTTAGTTAGAATAAAATCTGAGACCATATAGGAGAAGGAACAAAATATTGACAAATCCTCAAAATAAAAGAATGACATTTTTGGAAGTTCAATAAGAAGCCTTTAAACATCCATGCAACCGAGTTAATTAATGTTGAGCACATGTCTCTTTACACATGATACAAAATTAAATGAAGAGATTCATAATATTGAAGCATTTAGAATTATTTCCACACACCACATAGTAAATTGTATGGTTTGTTTCAAAACCACTTTTTACATTACGTCTTTATAAGTGAAACAAAGTGTTGACAAATGTGCATAAATTACAGTGCTCGCCTATAATCCAAATGCAAAGTCATAATTCTATTCAAGGTGCTCTTAGGGCAAGCGCAGCGTTCAATATTTTGGAACAAATGGGTTGGATTAGTGCATACTTATTTTTATCTGGAATATAAAACATAGTGAACTTTTTCTCTGAAATAAATATCCTTACCATTGTATAAAAGTCCAGAATTCCTTTTTGTTTGATGTGATAGTTTTCCGGTATCCTTTGAAGATGAAAGTTGTCCCGTATGATGTTGACAAAAGGGTATTACCAGCGTTAAGGTCTGCGACCTGTAGGTATATGGGATTATATTATAGGGCTAGGAGAATTATCAGGTTAAAGCCCTGTGGGGGTGAGAACCTGTGAATTACCTCATTGAACCGATGTGGCTCTGATCTCCAGTCTTTGACCTGGTGTAACTATGAACTTTACCGTTTGGCCACTGTTGAAAAGCGTTAATTATTAACCCATGACTTCCCTTACTGATGGGATAGCAGAATTGATGCAGCTTCATATAGCCTTCACTCCCCGAGGGTGCATTCCTGTCTTCCATTATCCAGCTTCTCAAAATTTGACGTGAGCAGATTGGGTTGTACTCTTTCAAAGCGTGAAATTAGAAATCTGGCTTGCGCTTACTTCCAGGGCAATGGGCTCTGAGTCCTATGTAATTGACCTGGACCCTGTTCCTTGTAGCAGCACCAAAACTAAGTATGTGTTGCAAGAAGGAGCCCCAGAGGCCAGTTTCACACTCCTCCCACACTTCATCATTCCTCTCCCAGTCAGAACTGATCTTACTTTTGATTTGGAAGATGCCATTTTTCCACGATGTCGAGATGGTGTTGCTGTACCTTTACTACAGGATGGAGTTTGACCCACCCTCCCTCATAGTCCATGTCCTTCCTATTTACCTGTAGCCTCACGGTGTGCAGGTGGAGATGCCACTTGTTATCCTCCAGCCTCCCCCACTAATACTGGACCCTGTCGTTGTGGTGGTGGCCATTTACACACGCTCCCCCAATCTCACCATCTGTGTGGCGCCCGTGCCTCATGTGGACCTGTACCCACCTCACCTGGAGGCTGCGTGCCCCGTCATTTCCAGGGGTTCTCCCCTACTGCCCCCCCCCCTCTCTCCATGAGAGCTTCACATAGCCCCGCCTGTATTACCTGTTCCCTATTCACAGGCTGCAGAATCTGGCCCATAATCATCACCATACCCTCTGCCACACCCAGGGACATTGACTGCAGGACAGGACGACCATCCCTAATATGTCACATTAACATGCAGTCACCCTGTAATCTGCCACTGCATGCATCCCCTTCCAGTAATCCATTTGCGAGCCCTTAGACCCCCTTATTTGCCTGCATTTTATGCAGCAAAGTCGAGGTCCAGCTTCCCTCCGCTCGGTCTTCCCTCGGTCTTCCGTTGTTTGTCCTGCTCATCCACCTCCTTGCTCCTCTGCCTGCCATCATGAGCTCTCTTCCTGCCACCCCCTCGCACCTTCCACATTGCCTTCCTTGTCCTTATCCGCCCAATCCCCCCTCCACCATCACATCACACCCCACCCCGGGCAGGTACCAGTCTGCCCCATCAGAGTGGTGAACACAGCATCAGAAGTAGTGTGGCACTGTGGCATGTAGGCTTTGCATATTGCACTCACCATGAAGTTTCTGGTGAACTGATAGCAGGCCACCCTTTATCAATCGGGTATGACACCTTAAGTGATTTCCCGCTGGCGTGGCGCAAGATTGGGAGGCCTGACAGGATACTGGGAGGCAGCTGTTTCAATGAACATTCATGAGGGACAGATGGTGTTTTCACTGCCTATCAGCCGGAAAAGCGATTCAATATTAATCCATCATTGGGAGAATTGCAACGGGATTTTACACTGGCAGGTTTCTGACTTTTTGCCTCTTGCCAGATTCTCGCCATCCAACACCACTAAACCGCCACAGGTGGTTTGGGAGAATTCTGTCCTGTGTAACGTCTTACACTTCCTCAGTTTTCCTTCTTACCACAATCGCCAGAATGTTTGTAAACCATTCTCGATATAACCCTTCGGGAAGTGGAGGAGTATTGTAATTGTATCAAAATAAACTTGTTCTGTAATTTCCACTTTCATCTGTCTGCCGGGGATTCAACACCCGCCTTGGTAGAAAGTGCCCAGTCAGACATAATTTTTGCTCCTTGGAGATGGGGGCAGGATAGTCAGGCCTGCAAACCCCAGAGGGAGGCTGGAAGCGGCCATGGGCAGTCGAGTGCCGTGGTGGGTTGTGAGGGAGTCTGGGCTCTCGGCCAAGCCTTGTGCATGCTTGGCTAAGAGCCCAGACTCCCATAAAAAGATTAACTTTGTTGGCACAGATGAAGGGCAATGAAAACTTTACTTCATTGATAGTTTTATGATATAATCAAATTTTTATGTCATCTCTTGTCAATGACGCAGTGGTTATTTGCACAAGGTAGAGATGTTAAGTGCTAATAGCTTCTGTTATTGACACTTTTGAAAGTTTGGTTGATTGACACTTTTGTAGGGTTGTAGCAACAGCAGTTTTTTTTTAAAGAAAGTTATGAATGGATTATTTTTAAGCAGTTTCACAAGTCATCAACAGCATAGGGGGTGGGATTCTCCGTTTCTGAAACTAAGTCTTGACGCCGACGTAGAATTTGTGGTCTTTTACGACAACAAAACTAGCTCCGTACCTGGATCGATTCAGCAACAGTGGAGAGATTAGCACTGGCGCCACATGAAACACAATGGGTTCCAATGAAAAACGTGGGATTCGCTGGGTTTGTGATTGGCACTCGGGCGGCTGTCAAGCTACAACCGCATATACCGCATATTACAATCCCAACACATACTCATCCCAGCCAACAAGGTGGCACTGGTTGTGCTGGAGCACGCCCATGCAGCTGAAGGGTCTGCTGGGGCCAGAGGGAACCTAGGGAGGTGGCTTGGGGTACAGGGGAGAGGGGGGGGGGGGGGCCTGTATGACCCATGTACACAGTGGGCTGTTAACGGTGTATGCAGCTGCATGGCTGCCTTCCTGCTGCAACAGTGCTGTTCCGTGCCTGTCCACCCCGACCTCACAACCCACCGCCTGCCCACCCCGCGCTACTCCCCTGGCCCTGGCAGAAGTCCCCCAGCCAGCGACACAGCTCTCAGCAATCTATGGCAATTTTGGACACTTTCTGTACCCTCTTTCTATCCCTCTGCAGCCACCATGCCTGTTTCTCAATTTTTAATGAAAATCGCTTATTGTCACCAGTAGGCTTCAAATGAAGTTACTGTGAAAAGCCCCTAGTCACCACATTCCGGCGCCTGTTCGGGGAGGCTGGTACAGGAATTGAACCGTGCTGATGGCCTGCCTTGGTCTGCTTTAAAAGCCAGCGATTTAGCCGAGTGTGCTAAACCAGCGAGTCACGCTGTCGGGAACTCGGCCCATCAGGGGCAGAACATCGCTGAGACCCCAGAGAACACAGGGTTGGTCCCGCTAATGACATGCAAACAGTGTTTATTGTATGTGCATTCTGGATCAAATTGGCGCCGCTTTCGAGGTGACCGAGAATAGCGATTTGGCGTCTGAACCTATTCTCCGCCCAATTGCATTTCACGATTTCAGAGTCAGCCAATGGAGTATCCCGCCCCAGGGTTTATTGGTTCTGTACAAAGTGTAGGGAGAGTACAGTGGGTGAATGCACATGAGTGTGATAAGTTGACACAAAGGGTATGAGGCGCTATGGGCTGCATGAGGAGGCATGGAGGGGGAATGGGACCACAAGGGTAAGATGTTTTGCCCTTGCTTTTCAATGGTTCCTGAATCCATGGCTTATAACTCCTCCTCTGAGGTGCTGGGAACCACTTGTCATGGAGAAGCTACTTCTGCAGCTCAAGGTTCTCCTCGCTCACGCTGATGTTTTTGCACTCTTGAGGGCAGTGAAAAAACTCAAAAGAGCTTGATTTCACTGAGGGTTGGTTTCAAACACAGAGTGTAAGTGACCATGCTTTCATGTGCGATGAAATAGTAACACTATAAAAATTGCTAGGGGCTAGAAGATGCCTACCTCCACAGTGGGAGTGCAGACTTGCTTCTCGCACTCTTATACCATGCCACCAAAAATTGGGGCACTAGGATTGGGGGCCCAACTGGCCGTTTTGACTCCACAATAATCTCACACTTGATGCCTAAAACCATTATTCTGTTAATAAGTTCTATCTTACTAATAACAAATGAAATATATTGTGCTATTAGTTCAAGTTACGCACGTCCCCTAAACCAAACTGATGAGAATATATATAAATGAGGGTTGATAGATCCATAGGTCACTCCATTCTTTTGTTTCTGAGCAGCAAGTCTATCTACCCTTTGCAGCAACACCGTCAGTACTATACAAACTTAATTGAGCATTTGAGAAGACAAGATCCAAGCTCCAGAAATCACAAAAATGAGCCAAATATTTGCCATAGAATCCCCACAGTGCAGAAGGAAGCCACTCGCCCATCAAGTGTGCGCCGACACTCCGAAAGGGTACACCACCCAGGCCCACTTCCCCTGCCCCATCCTTACCACCCCACGCAACTACCATGGTAAATCCACCTAATCCGCACATCTTTGGACTGTGGGTGGAAACTGGAGCACCCGGAGGAAATCCACGTAGACACGGGGAGAACGTACAAACACCACACAGGCAGTCATCCAAGACCGGAATCGAACCTGGGTTTCTGGTGTTGTGAGGCAGCATTGCGAACCATTGTGCCAACATGTTGCCCCTATATGAACTGGTCAGTGTAAAAACACGAACAGAATCCTTTGATCCAAATCCATTCTCTCTTGGTCCATCCCGCTCCTTTATAAACATTTCCAAGCAGTGCGCCTAAATTAAAGTTGATGAATCAATTCCTCGTTTTGTAAGCAAAATGTTTTATCGAGTTCTGCAGAGGTCAGAGACGCGAGGGTGAACTTGACTTGTCACGGTGGGCGTGTTCCTGAGCAGGCGACAAGTTGCGTCAAGTCGGAAAAGCAGCAGGAAATGTCAGCTTCCACCTTTTAAACTGATCATCTGCAGCTAATGCCAATCTTCCATGGGATGGGCAGGTCTGCTATTCAAATACACCGATTGCTCATTAGCAGCTTCTTTAATGCATTTAAAAAAAAATTAACTATGTGCTCACAGTTTCACAAACCTCTGTGAACTCACCAGAAGTACAAAGAGCGAGGATATGGGATTTGTACAGGCTGAGCAATTGACTAGCCAAAAATGCTTAAAATACGAAGTGCTGAAACCCTCATTTTTCTTGCCTACGTGAAAGGCTATTGCTCACAGGACTTGTTCTGAGAAAGTGCTTTCACTGTTGGAAGTGATTTCCAATACTTGAGATTTGTTTTCCCACTTTGATCTACAATTCTCATCTTTAAGATCAGAAGAGTGCCACTTATGCAGCTTTATCTTTGATCTCAGATGAGGAACAAGAGGATCAAAGCAGCAAAAGCACAGCAGCCGCACCCTTCGCCTCAAGCCGCTGCCACTCCACAGGACAAGAGGAGATGGTTTGCAGCTTAATGGAGCAGAAGTAGCAGTCAGTCTGTCTCCAGATCACCCAGGAGGCTTTGTCAACCGACAGAAATTCCATTCCATCAATGTTCCGCGGGTTTGCAATTACTGAATGATCATCGTTCATGCCTCAGTAAGGGGCCCAGGAATATGCCATGATCTGTTCACCCTGTGCCAATCAACTCTTCCAGAGATAATCACACCTCAAAGAAGAGTTAGCAGATGGATCCGTGGAGACCAGGACAACCCTCTAAACCTGATTGACCGCACCAGTGAGGATCCCAAACTCACCTGGTGCAACTGCAGATTCATCTTCCTTTCTCTATTACTCCTACGTGGTGCAACTCTAGTTAGAGGCTGCTCATATCCCTACACTGAATGCTCAACTCAGATGCTCTTGGTCAGAGTCGTCTGGGTGTAAAAGGCCAATAAGATCCCACAAAAGACTTTCCTACCTGTATCCTTTTATTGTATCTCATGCAGTAAGATGGCAATTTGATACAGAGCATGTTATTATGTAGTATTGCTACTCCTCTGGAACTTGCAACCTCTGGTGACCTGTTACACTAATGTCTTATTACCCTCTACCTCATGTTCTTCAAGAGATGGCCGGGTGAGCCTCTCTTTTTATACACAGGTCCTCAGGTCACATGACCTTGGTCTTGAAACTGCATGGTGTGTCTGTACCGCCACCTGCTGGTTGGAGGTCTCACACTATCCAACTGTGATATGGCCCATAGGCATATCATCACAAAGGTCACTTAACAACTTGGATCCTGGTTTGCCATTCAAGTAGAAACATGGCTGATCTGTGATCTGACACCACCTATACTTTACTGTCGGCCAAGAGCTGGAGCATACTTTGCTACACTTCAGTGGAGTGCTGAATGGCCAGGTGGCCATGGTGAGATTTTCCTCGATTCTCATTTTGGTGCCATTTTGAGTGTGCAGGTCATTGTTAAAGGCCAACAGACTCTTGCCTGGCATGGTGTCCATGCATGTCCTCGCTCTTTCCCTTGATGCAGACATCAACACATCATGGCATGCATGATGGGCACTGACTCCCAATTCTCCTCTAAAGGTGTGCAGTATACGAACATAGGAATTAGGAGCAGAAATAGGCAATTCAACCCTTTGAGCATGCGCTGTCATTCAATTAGATCATGGCTGATCTCTTCCTGGTCACAAAGACACCGCCCTACCTGTTTCCCATATCTCTTCAACCCATTTTTAAATCCGAAATATATCTATTTCCCTCTTAAAACCATTTAATGATTCGGACTCCACCACACTATGGAGTAGCGAGTTTCACAAAATCACCATCCTCTGAGTAGTAGTACCCCCTCATCTCAGTTTAACATCTACCACCTCTCAACCTATATCTGTGATCTTTTGTCCTAGATTTCCCCACAAGGCAGAGCATTTGGTCGACAGTTACTTTATCAATCCCTATTAGTATTTTATATACCTCGATCAGATCCCCTCTCACCTTTCTAAACTCCAATATTGGCCCTAACTATTTAATCTCTCCTTGTACGTCAACGCCTTCATCTCCGGAATCAATCTAGTGAACCTCATCTGAACTGCTTCCAATGCCACCACATCCCTCCTCAAACAACGAGATCAAAACTCGACAATATTCCAGACGTGGTCTCACCAACACCCTATACATCAGCCCAGACGCATTTTGAGTCTGCTTTCCATTTAGATCATAATTTGTGTGACTATTTTTTCGGCCAAAATGAATAACCTCACACTTATCCGCATTGAACTCCATCTGCCAAATTATGGCCCAATCTCCTAGTCTATCTATATCCGTCTGTAAAATCTGTATCTCCTCTTCACTGCCTGCTTTCCCACCTATTTTAGTATTAGCCGCAAAATTTGCTTTGTTACACTCTGTCCCTGCTTGCATATCATTTGTATAGATTGTAAAGAGTTGAGGTCCGAGGACTGAATCCTGCGGCTCCCCGCTAGTTACAGTTCGCCAGCCAGGAAAGGACCCATTTAATCTGACTCTTTGCTTTCTGTCAGTCAGCCAATCCTCAATCCAGTCTCGTATTCTTCCCCCAACCTCCTGTGATCTCATCTTCTGGATCAATCGTTTATGCGGCACCCTGTCAAAAGCCTTCTGCAAATCTAGATATACTACATCCACAGGTTCCCCATTATCCACGTTGCTGGTTACATCTTCAAAGAACTCGAGCAAGTTTTTTCAAGCATGACTTCATAAAACCATGCTGATAATGGTGGAATAAGCTTTTTTTCCCAAATGTTCAGTTATCTCCTCCTTAATGATTGATTCCAACAACATCTCCACCACATAGATGAAGCTAACTGGTCTATAGTTTCCAACTTTTTGCCTCTTCCCCCTTTTTGATTAAGTGTGTTTCCAATCATAATCAATACATCCACTATCTCTGCTGCCACCTCCTTTAATACTCTAGTGTGCAGGCCATCAGGTCCCGGAGACTTATAAGAACATAAGAACTAGGAGGAGGAGTAGGCCATCTGGCCCCTCGAGCCTGCTCCGCCATTCAATGAGATCATGGCTGATCTTTTGTGGACTCAGCTCCACTTTCCGGCCCGAACACCATAACCCTTAATCCCTTTATTCTTCAAAAAACTATCTATCTTTACCTTAAAAACATGTAATGAAGGGGCGTCAACTGCTTCACTGGGCAAGGAATTCCATAGATTCACAACCCTTTGGGTGAAGAAGTTCCTCCTAAACTCAGTTCTAAATCTACTTCCCCTTATTTTGAGGCTATGACCCTAGTTCTGCTTTCACCCGCCAGTGGAAACAACCTGCCCGCATCTATCCTATCTATTCCCTTCATAATTTTAAATGTTTCTATAAGATCCCCCCACATCCTTCTAAATTCCAACGAGTACAGTCCCAGTCTACTCAACCTCTCTTCATAATCCAACCCCTTCAGCTCTGGGATTAACCTAGTGAATCTCCTCTGCACACCCTCCAGTGCCAATACGTCCTTTCTCAAGTAAGGAGACCAAAACTGAACACAATACTCCAGGTGTGGCCTCACTAACACCTTATACAATTGCAACATAACCTCCCTAGTCTTAAACTCCATCCCTCTAGCAATGAAGGACAAAATTCCATTTGCCTTCTTAATCACCTGTTGCACCTGTAAACCAACCTTCTGTGACTCATGCACTAGCACACCCAAGACTCTCTGCACAGCGGCATGCTTTAATATTTTATCGTTTAAATAATAATCCCGTTTGCTGTTATTCCTACCAAAATGGATAACCTCACATTTGTCAACATTGTATTCCATCTGCCAGACCCTAGCCCATTCACTTAACCTATCCAAATCCCTCTGCAGACTTCCAGTATCCTCTGAACTTTTCGCTTTACCACTCATCTTAGTGTCATCTGCAAACTTGGACACATTGCCCTTGGTCCCCAACTCCAAATCATCTATGTAAATTGTGAACAATTTTGGGCCCAACACGGATCCCTGAGGGACACCACTAGCTACTGATTGCCAACCAGTGAAACACCCATTAATCCCCACTCTTTGCTTTCTATTAATTAACCAATCCTCTATCCATGCTACTACTTTACCCTTAATGCCATGCATCTTTTTGCCTCTTCCCCCTTTTTGATTAAGTGTGTTTCCAATCATAATCAATACATCCACTATCTCTGCTGCCACCTCCTTTAATACTCTAGTGTGCAGGCCATCAGGTCCCGGAGACTTATAAGAACATAAGAACTAGGAGCAGGAGTAGGCCATCTGGCCCCTCGAGCCTGCTCCGCCATTCAATGAGATCATGGCTGATCTTTTGTGGACTCAGCTCCACTTTCCGGCCCGAACACCATAACCATAACTATCTACAGATAGTTCCATTAGTTTATTCAATACCTTTTTCCAAGTGATGGTTATTGCACCAAGTTCCTCTGCATTAACTGTAGGTCTTGGACAATTTTGTACACAGACGACTGCGTGGCAAAATTTGGTTCCAACTCCATCTACAAGTTTGCTGATGATACGACCATAGTGAGCCGGATCTCGAAAAACGACATGTCACAATATAGGAGGGAGATAGAGAACCTAGTGGAGTGGTGCAGCGACGACAATCTATCCCTCAATGCCAGCAATACTAAGGAGCTGGTCATTGACTTCAGGAAGCAAAGTACTGTATACACCCCTGTCAGCATGAACAGGGCCTAGGTGGAGATGGTTAGCTGTTTCAAATTCCATGGGGTACACATCTCCAAAAATCTCTCCTGGTTAACCCACATCAACGCTACCACCAAGAAAACATAACAGTGCCTATACTTCCTCAGGAAACTAAGGAAATGGGGCATGTCCACATTAACTCTTACCAACTTTTACAGATGCACCATAGAAAGCAAACCTATCGGGCTGCATCACAGCCTGGTATGGCAACAGCTCGGCCCAAGACCACAAGAAACTTCAGAGAGTCGTGAACACAGCTCAGTCCATCACACAAACCTGCCTCCCATCCATTGACTCCGTCTACACCTCCCGCTGCCTGGGGAAAGCGGGCAGCATAATCAAAGACCCCTTCCATCCGGCTTACTCACTCTTCCAACTTCTTCCATCAGGCAGGAGATACAAAAGTCTGAGAGCACGCACGAACAGACTCAAAAACAGCTTCTTCCCCACTGTCACCAGACTCCTAAACGACCCTCTTATCGACTGACCTGATTAACACTACAGCCCTGTATGCTTCACCCGATGCTGGTGTTATGTAGTTACATTGTGTACCTTGTGTTGCCCTATTATGTATTTTCTTTTATTCCCTTTTCTTCCCATGTACTTAATGATCTGTTGAGCTGTGCGCAGTAGAACACTTTTTACTGTACCTTGGCACACGTGACAATAAACAAAATCCAATCCAATTTTTATTATCTTCTTCCGTGAAGAGGCAAAATATTGCCTTAGTGCCTCCGCCATCCATGCGTTCCCCATTATTATCTCACCAGTATTGTCCTCTCAAGGGCTAACATTTACTTTAGCTATTCTCTTCCTCTTTATATACTTACAGAAGCTCTTGGTATCAATGTTTATGTTTTCTGCTAGTTTCCTTTCGTTCATCTTAACTTTGTTGATTCTATTTTTAGTAGTTTTTTGCTGACCCCCTAAAGTTCTCCCAATCCCCCAGCTTACCACTCACTTTTTCCGTATGGTATGCCCTAGTTTTTGCCTTTTTGTCCTTGTTGACTTCCTTGTTTAGCCAAGGAATGTTTTTCTCCCTTTTACAATTCTTCTTCCTCTCAGGAGTGCACTTAAATCGCGGAAAGGCCATCTGCTTTAGTCCACTTCTGGTTTGCGATTCACCATGTGACAGCCCAACTACGTTTCTTGGCAGTCCCACAAGGATGTGCATATCCGAGCTTGTGGAGGGTGCACAAGAATGAGACCTGTGACAGTCCATCCTCAGAATGAGATACCACCTCTTAAGAGCCTTCATCCTCCCACTGCACCGCCTCCTGTGGAATGCTCAAAAGATCTGTGGGAGATGAAAGACATGAATGGGGGCCTCATGGTAGCATGGTGGTTAGCATCAATGCTTCACAGCTCCAGGGTCCCAGGTTCGATTCCCGGCTGGGTCACTGTCTGTGTGGAGTCTGCATGTCCTCCCCGTGTGTGCGTGGGTTTCCTCCGGGTGCTCCGGTTTCCTCCCACAGTCCAAAGATGTGCGGGTTAGGTGGATTGGCCATGCTAAATTGCCCGTAGTGTAAGGTTAATGGGGGTTGGGTTAGGTTACGGGTATACGGGTTACGTGGGTTTAAGTAGGGTGATCATGGCTCGGCACAACATCGAGGGCCGAAGGGCCTGTTCTGTGCTGTACTGTTCTATGTTCTATGAATCAGAAATGATCGGTGAGAGATTTCCAAGTCATCGTGTGGATATTATTTTTCATGCCTGCTGACATTGAATCAACATGAGCAAGTATTGTATGCCATATGACTGTGTGATATTTAATTCCATCACCAGGTAGCTGGGAGACCTCCATCGCCAATGGACAGGTACGCCGAGGCCTTACTTCCCTCGAGTGCCACCACCTCTGCAGCGGACAAGGGGAAGACGACTGAAAGGACATCTTTGTTTCTATTGCTATGAGTTGAGAGTTGAGGTTTGTGTGTCTGGTGGCTGGCCAGATAGGGATGCGAAGAGGTACCTCAGCAGAGAGGAATGGGTGAACCTGCTGATGCGTTGGTATGAGGAGTAGAAATACAAAGTAAGGAGTTGATGCTTCAAGGTGGCTTTTCTAATTAGGCCATTGATCCTCCTGCTGCACTCTATCCAGGAGTGAAGCACAGAACTCCTGCTGCAGATGTCCTCTGCCATTTCCAACAATATCTGCTTATTCTCGTCAGTAGCCTCCCTTCTTTCTGTCTGCTCTTAAAACTCTCAGTATCTTCTCAAGAGATGCATTATTGAAGACTGATGCTGGTGTGTCGTATTGAGCCCACATCTTAGCTGGCATTGCTTCTGGTTACACACCTCGACTAACCTTCAAGTCTGACCCACACAGAGGGTCCCTTAAAATAGCGGAGCTGAAGGGGCTGGTTTTTTCCTACTCTTTCCTGGGATGTGGGTGTGCGTGTATTTCCCACCCCTAATTGCCCTCAAGAAGCTGGTAGTCAGCTGCCTTCCTGAACTGCTGCAATCTATGTTGTAGGAACACCCACAGTGCTGTTAGGGAGGGAGTTCCAAGATTTTGACCCAGCAACAGTGAAGGAACAGCGATATATTTCTAAGTTAGGATACTGTGTGGTTTGGAGGGGAACTTGCAAGTGGTGGTGTTCCCATGTGTCTGCTGCACACGCTTGCCCTTCTAAATGGTAGAGGTTTCAGGATTGGAGAGTATTGAATGAGTTTGCTGAGTTACTGCAAGGGTATCGTGCATAAAAGTAAAGTTGCCACAGTCCCAGATGACCATAGGCTGCTTTCCCCCTTTGAGGGGAGAGCTGACTGGTGGTGATTGAACCTGAGGATCATCACACCTCAGGCGAGGGAGCAAGGTTGAGAAGGCGAGGTCTTAAGACTTATTTTGTATATGGTAAACATGGCTGCCACTGTGCGTTGGTCATGGTGAACGTGAAAGGTGATTGTTTTTGTGAAGTTGATTGAGGGATACATATTGTCCAGGACACTATAGTGTCATGACATCTTTTACGTTATCTTGATGTTGAAGATGGGACCTTGGGTGGCACGGTGTACATGCACAATTATTTGTGGAACACATCTTCATATCTCCTTGAGACATCTTGGAGGAAGTTATCAGATGTTTTGAAGATTTCCAGCCAGTTAAGCTGGCTCTTCCCAACCAGTCTCTTCCCAACACACTGAGTCTATGAAAATCCAAGACAAACAAAGGCAAATTGGCCTCCTGCCCCCTGTAGGCCACAGAGGTCTTGGCTGTTCCGAGGATTTTCAAGATCAGCCAAGTGTTGGAAAATGGGATTAGAATATTTAGGTGGTTGGTTTTGACCAACACAGATGCAGGCCAAAGTCCTGTCCTGTGCTGTAGACCTCTATGACTCTAATTGGGCTGGATTAGGGTGTATGTTGAAAACTTTGCTGTAGTACTCTTCAAGTTTAAAGGCCAGTGTTCCCTCAAGCAGATATTGGAAGGTCTGCTCCCTAAATATGGTCACCAAAGCTCGAATGTCGAGTTCCATTTTAAGGGATCTACCATTTACCCTCAAGACAATTGAAATGGTTGCCATCTTATTCAATTGGACTGCATTCAAGCGAAGCATTGCAGGCTCTTCTTCAGAGCTCTTCTCCACTATGTACAGTGCTGTTGTGAACTGCTGCTGCTGTTTGTATTTGCATAGGTGCATTTTATCTCACTCGGCACTGTGCTTGAATGTGATCCCTTCAATCACAACAGCAGCATGTAAACTCCCCATCATGGCAGATCTTCTGGGAACCATCCATCGCCATCCTGTAACGATAACAGTCCATCTCGGATTCTGGTTGATGTCCCGAATCCTTCCCACTCCTTGGGTTCAAATCCTGTACTGAGAACCATGTCTGACTTTGAGCTGGGCCTGTTAATCCCACCGCAGACCTCGCACTGTACCGCCCCACCCTTAGTTAACCTCCCTATCAGTCACGTATTGAAGCTTAGTGGCACCGTTTCCAGCACACTCCATTGCCTGAGCTATCTTGATCACTTTTTCCAATGTAATTTGGGCAGCACGGTAGCACAAGTGGATAGCACTGTGGCTTCACAGCGCCAGCATCCCAGGTTCGATTCCCTGCTGGGTCACTGTGCGGAGTCTGCACGTTCTCCCCGTGTGTGCGTGGGTTTCCTCCGGGTGCTCCGGTTTCCTCCCACAGTCCAAAGACATGCAGGTTAGGTGGATTGGCTATGATAAATTGCCCTTTAGTGACCAAAAAAGGTTAGGAGGGGTTATTGGGTTACAGGGATAGGGTGGAAGTGAGGGCTTACGTGGGCTGAATGGCCTCCTGTACTGTATGTTCTAATTGTGGTCTCTGCCAGAAGCCGCCTCTGGCAGACTCCTCTGGATCAAGCAAACTAGCTAGACACAAAACATGTTGGTGAGCGCGGTCCAAAGCTCTGAGTGCTCAGCAAGCTGGCGAAGCCTGGCTATGAAGGCTGAGACAAACCCTTCATGGTTCCTCACTGCAGAGTTAAACTTATAACGTTAGAGGATAATCGAGGACCTTGGGTTTTAATATTTTTCAACCAATTTCCCTATCTGGTCAAAGGTCTTCGAGTCAGGTGCCTCTGGAGACATGAGGTTCCTAATCGAGTGAAATGTTTGGGGCCCACCACCTGTCAGAACTATCACCTTCTGCTTGTCCTCGCCTGTGACCTCGTTTGCGGCAAACAAGAAATGGAGTTTTTCAATGTATTGACTCCATGACTCAACCTCTTGGTCAAATGGGTCTAATTTCCAAAAAATAGACATTTCCACTCATGGTTGAAATTATTCCTACTCCTGCTGGAGTTTCTCTACTTTCACAACTGCTCCTTCCTTTCCCCCTCGATTCACGATGACTGTCAGCTACGATTGAAAACATTGACCTCGTCGCCAATGGGCTGGCTCGATGCATAGACTGGACACTTCCAGTAATAAACAAAGGAGTTTATTGTTGAAAGGCAAAGGCAGTTAGATAATAGGCACAGAACACTATACAACAGGTTTTTACACTTCAGCTCCCTCGTCCACACCGCCCAGGGTTGTGCTCCCAGGGGTCCGTGCAAACTCCCCATTGCCGGGGTTCACAGCTCCCATGCAATTGGCCCCAAGCCCTCTTAAAGGGACCACGTAGCCACAATATACTCATTAGTAACTTCATATAGAAATGCAGGGACTTGGAAATCTTTTTATCGCATTTACTTCCAAAAGTAGCAAGACAGATGTTACTGTTAAAAAATTTTTTTCACAAACTATTCAAATCACTTCAATCCATCAGCTTCTCAATTATCTTTCTGCAACCGCATTTCTTCAGCAAAATAAATTTGAAATACATCCAGAGAACACCGATGGAAAAGCTCAAAGAAAACTAAGGTTCAAAAGCTGAAATTTTAGTTAATCTCCAGTTACATGTATACCGTAATAAAGTGGGTCACACGGGTAGCCCCCCCCCCCCCCCCCCCCCCCCAAACTCTGGCCCAGCTGTCCGGACTGGGAGATACTCCACTGCCCCCCCCTCCCCAAGGCATACTGTGTGCAGGTGATGAGTGTGGGTGCGCTGTCAGCATACAGACAGGAGTCAGACTATTGCATAGATATAGGAATACCAGAGCTCAGCTCACAGCGGGTTATCATCACTCTCCTGCCTTGGATATTGACCCACTGACAGTGCTGACACAAGCTCATCACCCTGGAGTGATATAACACAGACCGTGGGATGATGAAACAGGGCGATTAAAGGGGAGAGAGGGGGAGGGTAATTGATGGGTGGGGTGATGGTCAGGAGAGGGAGGGGGTGCTGTAAGGCGTGGCAGGAGGCACAGGGGGAGTGGATGGTGGCAGGAAGTGGAGAGGGGGAGAGATGATGGATGAAGCCACGTCTTACGTGCAGCAAGTGAGGATGAAGCCCTCCATGGTCCTCTGGGCACGCCGGACCCTCGCTGCTGCCACCTGTCCACCATCCGGCTGGTCGCACGGATACTCCCTGGGCACGTCCTCCAGCCCCTCCTGATCCAGCTGTTCCTCAGAGGTGGCCACATGTTCCTCCTCCTCCATCTCCAGCATATCGCCCCACTGCTGTGCCAGGTTGTGGAGGGCACAGCAGACCACCACAAAGTGGGTGACCCTCTGGGAGGTGTACTGGAGAGTACTATTAGAATTCTCGAGGCATTGGAACTGCATCTTGAGCCATACGATGCATTGCTTAATGACAACCCGGGTGAACACATGGGCTTTGTTATATCGCGTCTCCGCATCGGTCACCGGTTTCCACACTGACATCATTAGCTAGGTCCTAAGCGGACCTTATCCCCAAGACCTAGCTGGTCACCCTGGCTGCCAGATGGTACTGTCAGTTGCCAGGGGCAATCCATTATGTTGATGGTGGCCAAACATCAAGATTTCTGGTAACAATACCTGCTCCCATAGAATCACTGTAGTGCAGAAGGATGCCATTCGGTCCATCATGTCCGCACCAAACCCCTGAAACTACACCCTGCCTAGGCCCACTCCCCCGCCCTATCCCCATAACGCCACTTAACGTGCACATCTCTGGGCACGAAGGAGCAATTTATTATGGCCAATCTATCTAACCTGCGCATCTTTGGACTGTGGGAGGGACCTAGAGCACCCAGAGGAAATCCGCGCAGACACGGGGAGAAAGTGCAGACTTAACACAGACAGTCACTCAAAGTCAGAACTGAACTTGGGTCCTTGGCCACCACGCCGCCGTTACAATTTACAATTTGCTGATAAAAATACAAATTGTACAGTTGTGTTTTGTAAGAATCTAAATTTAGGAAATGCGAAACATTGATAAGTTGTGCACTCCTCTGGAAAAATGAAAGCCCAAATAAAAAAAGTAATGAAGTACAAAACTGTGGATTTTAAATTTTATTGAAAACACATATTTTTGTCCCTTGTTTTAAAATCCCAATACGATTACACTATTTTGATTCATGCATTTTTGCAAGTCAATGCTTGCCTCTGTGCAAAAGCCCAAAATAGCATTGAAAAAACAAAGGAGTGAATCCTGCAAGGTAATCACAGAAAGCCATTATTGCTTCACTGCGACTCGAGTAACAATAATTGCATATATTTGGTAGAAAAGAAAATTCAATCTTTGGTTAAACTATTAAAGTTAAAAGTCAGTGAATTTAGGAGAATAAACTGCCATGCCCCGGTATATTTAGCAAATGATCACAAAGGCAATAAGATGTGGCTCAGTGACGTGGAAAGGTGGGCGACATAATTTCAAATTGAATCACATCCTCAATAATGCAGGAGATTTAATATGCCCAACCACTGTGCCCGGTGCTGCACACTTACCTGATTACGTTTAAAAAGGTCTGACTTCTCATGCAGTCTCCAGAAGGAGTCGTTCAGCACAGAGATCAGCAAATAAAATCAATGCAGAAGACCAGCCCCCTTTATACTGCACCAGGTACATATGGTATCTTTAAAGGTCCAATTTTAAAGTTGTAAATGGATAAACGGGTGAGTGAGTGAGGTAGGTAAATGGATTATGGGGTAGGTGTGTGAGATGGGTATTTGGGGGGTTGGTCTGGTCGGTTTTGTAATTATCCAGGACAGGTTATGGGGCGGGTGGTGGGGAGGGGTTAGTCAGATTGGGTCAGGTCAGGAGGTGGGGGTGGTGTGACTGAGTTACCTCGAAGTTAGACTAGTTGTTAATATGTCCAAAATTTCCTGGATGCCTCACACCTACAGGGACCCGCATTGAATTCCGGCCTTGGGTCACTGACTGTGCGGAGTCTGCATGTTCTCCCCATGTGTGCGTGGGCTTCCTCCGGCTGCTCCGGTTTCCTCCCACAGTCCAAAGATGTGCAGGTTAGGTGGATTGGCCATGCTAAATTGCTCCTCAGTGTCCAAAAGGTTAGGTGGGGTTACTGGGATAGGGTGGAGGCGTAGACCTAAATAGGGTGCTCTTTTCAAGGGCCGGTGCAGACTTGTTGGGCCGAATGATCTCATTCTGCACTGTTGGGATTCTATGATTTAGATAAGCACCGAGGATCTCTTCCAAGTATCTGATTTAAAAAATAAATAAATTTAGAGTACAATTCATTTTTCCCAATTAAGGGGCAATTTAGCGTGGCCAATCCACCTACCCTGCACATCTTTGGGTTGTGGGGGTGAAACCCACACAAACACGGGGAGAATGTACAAACTCCACACAGACAGTGACCCAGAGCCGGTGTCGAAGCTGGGACCTTGGCGTCATGAGGCAGCAATGTTAACCACTGCGCCACCTTGCTGCCCCCCCAAGTCTCTGACTTGATCATGTAGGGGCCTAGGGAGCAGGATCTGGATGTCAGGACTTTCACAGGGTCCCGACTCGCTTCTTAGTTGTATATCTGGTCTCCGACAACCTGGTGACCAGAAGATTCAGCCCAATGTTTTGAAAAGGTACAACCTCATAGTTTCAAAACATTAAAGGTTTATTGACTGGAGTGAAAGTCTGCATCTCTGTGTACACATCCATCCGCAGAATTCTCTCCTCATTGTTAATAATGACGTTTGCATTCCCCAGTGTAACTTTGCTGCTGCTAACTGTGTTTCACACTGCACCTTTCAAGCTCACACAAATAACAGTAATTGTGGTAATAACCCGATCCTACATTATAAGTTATAATATTAAACAACTGGTGCAATCACAAAAAAAAATATTATAAACAACCCATAAAGTATATAACATTTCATACTCATCAACACCATCTATATTAAAGTTGTGGAAACCAAATATTGTCCAGATACATGAAATCCATCTTAAGGACAGAAAAATGAGTATATGTAATATAAAGGAAGGCCACATCTTCCCCAGATGTCACATATTCCGACAAAAAGACTTGAGTAAATTGGCACCTATGCTGCTCATCCTAAGGCACCCTTAACTCTTAATATCCTGAGGAAATCTCCTCACCCATTTTATCATTGCTTTCATATCTATTATTGAATCTCTCATTCCCTGTTTCCTGTGTTAACCTTTCAAGACCATCACAGTGAATTCATCTCAGATAGAGCACTTTAGACATTTAAAGAAAGAAGAACAATGATGCCTTAGTTCAAGGTTAAATTTGAAAGCCTCACATAACAGAAAGCGAGATAGCAAAGTAGCAAGTGCAGTGTAACACATCATTAGGGCCCACGGGTGCAATTTAACGCGTCTCCTTTTGGGTGCGTATCGCAGGGTCTTTCCCGACACTAATGACCCCGCTATCAAATGGGAGTCTGTCTTTTTTTGGCCTCGGTGGGGAATGTCCCACTGAGGCCACACTTCATTTCCTGAACTGATGATTTGAGCTTGTCAGTTCAGGAAGAGGTCAGGCGCCATTTTTAAATGCCTACCCAATATCTCGATCTCCTTCGGACAATCCACCATGCTCCAGGTCCGGCCACTGCCACAACTTAACTCTCAGGGGGTCCTCGAGCCCCCCCCCCCACCCTATCTCTTAAGAGGAGGGCACCCTCGAGCTCGATCCCTGGCATGGTAAACCTTGGCACTGCCAGCCTGGCAGTGCCCTGGCCACCTGGTAGTGCCACTGACGAGATCCAGATCGTGACGTCTCGTTAAATCTCGCGGGAATTAACAGCATTGTCACGTCATCGAGTTGGGCGCAACGAGGTTATTCAATCCTGTCCAACATTTGTATTGTGATTCACCACACAGTGGGCTCAGCAGGCGATCATAGCAAAAGTTCTACAAGATTCTGCTTTTGTCCTCTTCTTAAGGCTGGTGAGACAAAGGCATTAGTGCAAACCTTAAATTCAAGCCACTTGGAACCCTCAGTTACATTTTTTAAATATGGATGATGTAGCAGATACCATCGTCCCAACCTAGTAGTATCAAGAAGATATAAACTCCTCAATAAATGAAGGAGCACGGATTAGCAAGTGTAAATTGTGTGCAAAGTTGTATCCCGCTTTGAAAATTCCCCCACCGGGTCTGCACATCAGCAACTAGATGCATAAATATATTAAAAATATGTGACATTCAATTGAAGCAGTTTATATTATATCGCGTGTGCATGAGGAACACATTGTATTGGTTGACTATTGATCATTATTACTTCTGCTCCAACAAACCCAAGACGCAGCAGCTCCATTTATCTTACATGATGGGAGCACGGTAGCATTGTGGATAGCACAATCGCTTCACAGCTCCAGGGTCCCAGGTTCGATTCCGGCTTGGGTCACTGTCTGTGCGGAGTCTGCACATCCTCCCCGTGTGTGCGTGGGTTTCCTCCGGGTGCTCCGGTTTCCTCCCACAGTCCAAAGATGTGCAGGTTAGGTGGATTGGTCATGATAAATTGCCCTTAGTGTCCAAAATTGCCCTTAGTGTTGGGTGGGGTTACTGGGTTATGGGGATAGGGTGAAGGTGTTAACCTTGGGTAGGGTGCTCTTTCCAGGAGCCGGTGCAGACTCGATGGGCCGAATGGCCTCCTTCTGCACTGTAAATTCTATGTCTATGTCTATGATTATCTGAACTGTGAACTGTGATTAACTAATTCATCACCAGATACAGTCACTGCTCTGTCATTTTGTTCCAACCATTTATTTTTCACTGCTTGAGGAAGTACGAGATGCTGTCTATTCTTACCCTCAATCCCCATTTCAAATAACAGGCACCACCATTCTGCTGCTTCTCTTAAATTCTACCACTGGGCTCCCTGTAACATTGCAGCAACACCTAGTGGCAGAGATTAGGTCCACTGTCATGAATTGCTAATGCTGCTTCTGTCTAAAAATAGCCAGTCTCAGCCCTCCGATCAATGGCATTTTGACTCCTGTCAATTTAAGACCATCGCCAACATATGCGTTACTCACATACTTCAAGCAGCTGGCATTGCCATCATAGCAATATGATGAAGAACTTTCTAATGCTTCCCTTTGGGCTTCCAATCCAGCAACAGCACTTTGAATGTCCACAGATTAGCAGTGAAACCTAATAAAGGAATTTTCAAACTGTCAATGTAATTTTCATCGAATGTCTGCCCTACCATTGCACTGTGAGATTATTGTCTTGGAGTGGAAAGTTTTAAAGTATTTTCAGATAATTATACATATCCAGACTTTTTAGAAATGCAATGAATGTAATCTGCACAGTCAGTCATATTTGAAACAGTTTCATAATTAACAAAGAATGAAGAAAAGTACAACACAGGAACAGGCCCTTCAGCCCTCTATTCCCATCCTCTTCATGTATTTGTCAACGTCACTATCGTACCTGTTTTCACCATCTCCTCTGGTAGCGAATTCCAGTTACCAACCACCCTCTATGTAAAAAAACATCCTCGCACATCTCCTCTAAATTTGCCACTTGCACCTTAAACCTGTCTGCTAGTAATTGACTGTACCACCCTGGGAAAAAGCTTCTGACTATCCACTCTGTCCATGCCCTTAATAATTTTGTAGACTCCATCAGGTCGTCCCTCAACCTCCATCGTTCCAGTGAGAACAAACTGAGTTTATCCAACCTCTCCTCATAGCTAATGCTCTCCATACCAGGCAACATCCTGGTAAATCTCTTCTGCACCCTCTCCAAAGCCTCCATATCCTTCTGGCAGTGTGGCGACCAGAATTGAACACTATATTCTAAGTGTGGACTAATTAAGGTTCTATACAGCTGCAGCATGACTTGCCAATTTTTATACTCAGTGCCCTGGCCGATGAAGGCAAGCATGCCGAATACCTTCTTGACTACCTTCTCCACCTGCGTTGCCACTTTCAGTTACCTGTGGACCTGTACACCCAGATCCCGCCGCCTGTCAATGCTCTTACAGGTTCTGCCATTTACTGTGCATTTCCCACCTGTGTTAGACCTTCCAAAATGCATTACTTCACATTTGTCCGGATTAAATTCCATCTGCCATCTCTCTGCCCAAGTCTCCAACTGATCTATATCCTGATCCTGCTCTATCCTCTGACAGTCCTCACTGCTATTCACAATTCCGCCAATCTTTGTGTCTTCTGCAAACTTACTAATCAGACCAGTTACATTTTCCTCCAAATCATTTATATATACTACAAACAGCAAAGGTCGCAACACTGACCCCTGTGGAACAGCACTAGTCACAGCCCTCCATTCAGTAAAGCACCCTTCCACGGCTACCCTCTGTCTTCTAATCCCGAGCCAGCACTTTATCCATTTTGGCAGCTCACCTCTGATTCACAACTTCCTAGCAATCTGCTGCATCTTATTGTAAACGCCTGAGGCAATGACCAAAAATTTTGTTGAAATGCAATAGTTTTCATGAAAATGCATGAAAGAGGGATTTTTAACTTTTTGTCTTCATGTGGAAGATAGCTGTAAACCATGGTTTACTTTTAATGAATTGCAAATGTTTCATATCTGATAGTAACAGATCTTGGTGTTCAGTTAGGATTTATACATCATTGAGATTGCAGCTTAAAAGATATCACTTTCAGAATCTTCAGGCCCACTAAATCCACAGAAAACCAACAAGTGATTGAGAAAGCCCACCGAGAATGTACTGTCTCGCTGCAGATAGTGCAACTATCAGTCCCCATTATAGAATCATAAAATGATTTATAGAACAGATGGAGGCTATCTGAGCCTTCACGTCTGTGCCAATTCTTTCCAAGAGCAACCCAACTAGTCCCACTGAAATTGTACAAGTCGACAAATTAATCTCACAGTTCTTAATATTGGTCCCGATGACATTTGTGCCTGATTAAACTACTTCATAGACAATGGGATGTGGTTATCCTGCTGTTTGTTAATAAGGTGAGACTCCTGATTATTTTTGTTATGAATAGACTCATAATCCAAGCCTACACTTGCCGGTAGCACGTTCGCTGGTACAACTTTACCTGGGGCAAGTTCCTAATTCACCACCTTCATGTTCCCAATCCAATTAAGGATGGCATGTGGAGCAGCAATGTTGGAGACCAATGATAGTGCCACTGAGCACCATGAGGCTCAGTGGAAGAGGTAGGCACTGTTGAGGCTTCAGAGGTGAGCGTAAGCATGGAGTGCGAGGGTGCTTTGAAATGGGAGTACTTCTGAATGGCTGCAGAACGTTAAAAAAAAAGGGCCAGAACTGTCAGTGATAGGAATGATTTTGACTGCAGCTGTGGTTGTTTTAGCCTTGTGGCTCTGCATTTGAGGGTTTGAGAGGAGTTTCTACTGGCTCTCCAACCTCCTGCCTGAACGCGACCTCCAAATCATTGCGCAGACTCAGCGAGTTCTGTCGCACGGGAAATTAACCCTTAGTGGGACCTTAATTGACCCAATTGACTTTTCACCTCCATCGAGTGGGTTGCAATTCCCATGATTGACAAACGCGCATCCGTGGGGTTGAGAAAACTCCTCCCCAGTATCGTTTGAGAGCTGTTTTCTATGTGTCATCGTGATAAAAAAAAATCTATCCAACTGTTTATTTGCTCAGTACTGTTTGAAGTGATTCACAGTCAAACCACTGTAACGTGCTAAGCTTCGACTGCGAGAATGTGCAAGCTTGAGTAGGGGCTGGTTGCAGTTTTTGACATCCTTCATCTAAACTGTAGGCATCAATTGCAATCTTAAGCAATACAAAAAAATAAAATCTCTTTATTGTTAGCTTATCATTTTTTAAAATGCGACTGTGTAATTTTAACACTTCATCTAAGCTCAGGTTTCATCGACAAAATATAACATTATGAAATCCATAACTTTATTACCACCAGCTTTTAAATATTTTTTTAAATTAAACTGTGCGGATCAGGCATGTAACATAACTTGGGAGGTCAGAATAACTTAGTTAATAAAGAATTAATATTTTCTCTTCTTCCCAGTTCTTAGCACTCTAGGAATTGAATAGTTTAAATAATTCCCTCTAATCTTCCAATGCTTATCTGAGCCTAAACATCCATTCCACCCACTATAGTGCTCACTGTAACCACAGTGCACTCACCTATGTATATGATGCACTGCAGCAAGTTGCTCAGGCTTAAGACCATAAGACATAGGAACTGAATTAGGCCATTTGGTCCATCGAGTCTGCTCCGCCATTCAATCATAGCTGATATGTTCCTCATCCCCATTGTCCTGCCTTCTCCTGACAACCCCTGATCCCCTTCTTAATCAAGAACCTATGTATCTTTGTCAAAAATACACTCAGTGACTTGGCCTCCACAGCCTTCAGCGGCAATAAGTTCCACAGATTCACCATCCTCCGGCTGAAGAAATTCCTCCTCATCTCTGTTTTCAAGTATTGTCCCTTCAGTCTGAGACTGTGCCCTCGGGTTCTAGTTTTTTCCTACTAGTGGAAACATCCTCTCCACATTCACTCCATCTAGGCATCTCAGTATCCTGTAAATCTTAATGAGATCCCCCCCCAATCCTTCAAAATTCCATCGCATCCAGACCCAAAGACCTCGCCAGCAGCATCTCCAAAATCCATTATCTCCATCACCCAAGGTACCAAATCCATTGACCTCCATTATCCCAACTTCTGTCCATTCGTCATGCCCAGCACCTCAGACGCTAGATATTTCTTCGCCAATTACTTTCTTGTCTGAATTTCTCACTTCCTCACAGGACTGCTCTTGTGAATCACTCAAAACCACAACGGTTTCCCCCCATTCATAGTTATGCCTTAACAAGTCCTAAAGGATCAGTGAACCGAGAATATAATACATTACAGTCGTTTGAGTTTCACACATGTGAACCACTTCATTAATACAATAAATAGTAAGATAGATTTTTTATTCTAGTAGTGCATGACAAATAAAAATATGGAGCTCTCCAGAGACATTACATTCGATAACAAATATAATAGAAGTGACACCTTATTTACAAATCGCATGGTAATCTCATCATATATTAAGATGACCAATGGGCAGAAATGCCTTCGGGACCAGTTCTAAAAATTCTGAGATAAATTAACTGCCTTGTACAAATCCCTGCTGAAAGCTAGTGAAGAATAGACAATAGCTAGCTAGATAATCGCAGTACGCATTAAGACATACTGTTACTCAGAATATACACAATACTGCGTATTCACTGTGAGCTTTTAAGCAAAATTAGAAAAGGTAGTTCACATTAGAAATATGCAATGTAATAATCTCAGTGTGCAAGCATAACTATACTCGCACCAATATTCTTAAAGATTTAAAGATTTTCGACACTAAACTCAAGAAATGGCTGATCCTGCCACTGAAACCATTTTTCCAGGCTTTCTGTTGAAGATCAAGATAAATGTTAGGGAATATATTGGTAACGGTGTAAACATAAAACATATCACCTTATTTACCCTTATGGGCAGCAGGGTAGCATGGTGGTTAGCATAAATGCTTCACAGCTCCAGGGTCCCAGGTTCGATTCCCGGCTGGGTCACTGTCTGTGTGGAGTCTGCACGTCCTCCCCCTGTGTGCGTGGGTTTCCTCCGGGTGCTCCGGTTTCCTCCCACAGTCCAAAGATGTGCGGGTTAGGTGGATTGGCCATGCTAAATTGCCCGTAGTGTCCTAATAAAAGTAAGGTTAAGGGGGGGTTGTTGGGTTACGGGTATAGGGTGGATACGTGGGTTTGAGTAGGGTGATCATGGCTCGGCACAACATTGAGGGCTGAAGGGCCTGTTCTGTGCTGTACTGTTCTATGTTCTATGTTCTATGTTCTATATCAGGCTACTCAGTTAGTTGTGCATGTTTTCTGAGCGATTCTGTTGGTTAATTCTATCCAAACAGTACCACCGCATTCTCTCGAGTATTGATTAACAACAGCCATTTGCATTCATATAGTGCCTTAGACATAGCAAAACATCCCAAGGTTCTTCAATTACCTTCTGTCTATCATTGCTCAGTTAAAATCTTGGAAACCCCCACCTAACTACACCATGGGAGTACCTTCACCACACAGTTTACAGCAGTTCTGGCAAGTCACTCACCATCATATTTTCAAGCACAGGAGGTTACAAAGCTTGTAAAAAGAAAGGCCACAGACCACAAATCAGTGTTAGAAGCTCAGCCAGTGAAGGAGGAATAGAACTTGATGCAAGTTAAGATATGGGCAATAACATTTATGATGAACACAACTTTAGATAGCATGGCAGCCAGGAGGTAGGTCAGGAGAGCATTGGAATAGTTAAGCCTAAAGAGCTAATTTCCATGTCTGAGTTGTGTCTTCTATAGATCCTTGGTTGAGTCAAACATCTTTGTGGATTTTGTCCTTCCTCGGCAGCATCTGCGACTTCCTGGGGCTCCATTGGCTCTTATTCAGCTGTATCCACCTTCTCCTCACTCTAATACAAAACTATTGAAAAGGAAATGTTAACTGCAGCCTGAATTCTCCACTCCTCCATGCATCTGTGGAGCAATCCGTAATAGTCGCCTGTGGTAGTATGACTAGAGGTACGACGGTACCGAGCAATGCCGAGACACCATTGGTGGAGAAGGCTCGCTGCTCATTGGCCCAAATGTCTGTAACCCATTGGTCAGATTGTAAGGTAGCTCCGCCCAGTAAAGCAGGGTATAAAAGCCCGTGTTTCCTCTGCAGCTTCCTTTTCTGTACTTGAGCTGCTGGGGAAACATCTTGTCTATTAAAGCCTTCAGTTCGGACTACAACCTTGTTTCGGTGCATCAATTTAATAGACAAGTTTTAAAGGATGGAGCTCCGCATCAAGCGTGTCTACAACTCAGCCCCCACGTGGCTAACGCAGCAGCAACCTTTAAGCATTGATTAGCATGTTTCAACCTCAGCACGGCAGAAAGGACGCCTACGAGGGAGCAGAAACTGCAGATCCTGCACTCGAGAGTCGGCCTGGAGATCTACACGCTCATCGAGGACGCGACCGGCTATGTTTCCGCGATGGAACTGCTCAAAGGACATTAAATCCGCCCAGTAAATCAAGTTTACGCACGGCACCTACTGGCAACGAGGTGGCAAACACCTGGTGAGTCATTAGACAAATTCTATCGTGCGCTCCTCGTACTACGGAGGAACTGCAGCTGCCCGCAAGTTTTGGCTAACGAACACACAGAACTGTTGATTCGAGATGCTTTTGTTGCGGGTATGCAGTCTCCACAAATCCGCCAGAGACTTCTTGAGAAAGAAACTTTGAGCCTCAAGGAGGCACGGGCCCTCGCGAACTCGCTCGACGTTGCCTCCTGAAACGCCCGCGCTTACGCCCCCGACCGCTCAGCGGCCCCCTGGGCAGCATGGAATTCCCCCTCAACGGACTCTGATTCGTCTCAGGCCTGCGCCGCAAGATGCCCCGGAAACCCCGCTGGGCCCCGTTGCTATTTCTGCGGACAGGCGAAATATCCCCGACCGCGCTACCAGGCTCATTCGGCAAAGTGTAAGGGGTGCGGCAAAAAGGGCTATTTCATGGCGGTCTGCCAGGCCAGGGCGGTTGCTGTGGTCCCGGGCGGCGAATGCGGATCGCCGCTCCAACTCTCTCCACGGGCCCCGTGCGGCCCACAAACTTCGCCGTCTTCCTCCGTGTGGCCTCCGGGTGCCGCCATCTTGCTCTGCCGACGCCACGTGCAGGGGATGGGCGCCGCCATCTTGGACCAGCTCCAAGGACCTCAGCGCGGGTGACCACGCACCGCCCAACGATGACCCTGAACTTCTGCCACGACTGGCATCGGTAACTCTGGACCAGTCTCGACCACGCACTCTTTCCACAGCGACGACGGCGGTATTCATCAACGGGCACGAGACGTCCTGTCTGCTCGACTCTGGGAGCACGGAGACTTTTATACACCCCGATACGGTAAGACGCTGTTCTCTTCCTGTGCACCCCGTCAATCAAAAAATCTCCCTGGCCTCTGGCTCCCATTCAGTTGAGATAAAGGGGTATTGTGGAGCGAACCTCACGGTCCAGGGAAGGGAGTTCAAGAATTACAGCCTCTACGTCCTCCCCCACCTCTGCGCGGCCACACTCCTAGGGTTAGATTTTCAATGTAACCTTCAGAGTCTAACGTTTAAATTCGGCGGCCCTATACCCCCTCTCACTGTCTGCAGCCTCGCGACCCTCAAGGCCAATCCCCCCTCCCTGTTTGCAAACTTCACCCCGGATTGCAAACCTGTCGCCACCAGGAACAGATGATACAGTGCCGAGGACCGGTCATTCATCAGGTCCGAGGTCCAACGGCTTCTGAGGGAAGGGGTCATGCCGAGACACCATTGGTGGAGAAGGCTAGTTGCTCATTGGCCCAATGGTCTGTAACCCATTGGTCAGATTGTAAGGTATCTCCGCCCAGTAAGGCAGAGTATAAGAGCCCATGTTTCCTCTGCAGCTTCCTTTCTGTACTTGAGCTGCTGGGGAAACATCTCATCTATTAAAGCCTTCAGTTCAGACTACAGCCTCGTTTCTGTGGTCATTGATAGTGCATCATCGCCCGTGAGTGGTCTCTCTCGATATACAAGGCAGGAATCTAGTCTCTATCCCTTGGCCTTCCCTCAGTCTGTACATGCCATCCCCAGGCCACCCCTCGCAGGCTGAATATATCCTGAAGTTCAGCATGAACAATCATGGGGTCAGGGCAATGGGGAGGTTGGATAGTAACAGGAGGAGTAGGGATTAGGCGGCAGTGAATATGAATGAGGATGGGAGGAAACTTGGCGAGAGCATCCCCCTCAAATGTCACTGCTCATTCACGAGAGTCTTGATTAGGTCAAAAACCCATGTACTATAACTCTCAGTCAAGCTACTGTCAGCTTGCCTCCAGGAGCCTAGACAATAACAATCGAGACCCAATCCTTATACTCACATTATGACTGTAAGCCATGACCAGTACATTGGGAACATTGAAGCTTGCTGTGTCCATTTAGCTTCTGTTCAGTAGCTGTGACCCTGGATTCGTTGATCTTTCTTCCCTATTCACATGCCTCTGAGAGGATCAGATGGCTCTTAAGACCAATTGGACAGCAGCACCAAAACAAACCTGTTTTCCACCCGAATGCACACCATTATCATAGGTGCCAAATCCAAAATTGTGCATCTGACTCTTCAGTCCAGAACTCAGCTGAGACGCATTCTCCATGGTTAGAGCAGGAAATTAATAGAGGGACCCTTTAATTGGGGCCTCCCACACAGTCCTCCCCTATCAGTTTTTTCAAATGTGTTTTGCCAAAGGCCATTTGTCGGTGACTGCGAACATGGCGCTCTTCCCATCTGTAAGTGGGACCAGCCTCCAGCTAAGTTTCCTCCCATCCTCATCCATATTCACTGCCTCCTAATCACTACCCCTCCTGTCACTATTCAACTTCCCCATTGGCCTGACCCCATCATTGTTCATGTTCCTGTTCTCCTCCCCAAAACCTTCAATTTTGATGACCTCCCATCCCATTTTTCAACCTGGCCCATCCCCATTCTCAAAATTCTTACTTTTTTGGGATCACCCCATTAGACCATCCAATACCCCCACAAGACCTTTCAGCTACCAGCATACAGGGTCCAGATACCTCCCCTGAACATTGCTATACCCTTTGTCTCACAATACCATGACCCGAACCCGCAGGCCAAAATGCCTTAGTTGACTGACTACACCCTGCACACCATTCTGTGCATGACTGTCACTGCCCAGAGATGTCTTGCCCTGCCCTGATATGGGACCAAGGCATGCATGACATCCATAACCCCCTAATATGGCCCAATCAGGACCGTCTCTCAAACATGGTCACAACTGTCCTAGGGCTGAGGGAATACTATCTCTGATAGTGATCTTTGATCGCTTCCTCGAGAGACTCTTATCATTCTTCCATTTACAGCCTTTTAACTCGGGAATTTCGCCAGGTATGCGCCAGTTATATCAAATTGTAAATTAGGCCATTCCAATTATCCGCAGATTGGGCATTTAATTTGGAGGAGAAATGTAATTCCAAAAAGTGGGCCTTTTAATGAGCATTCAGGAGATGAAAATGAATGTAAATCTGCTTGCCAACATAGACCAGCGGGAAACATGACCCGCCTGTAATCTGCCTTCAAAGTCAGGAGAACAAGATTCAAAACTGACTGTTTTATTTACGCCAAATTTAATTTCCCAACCTTCGGTGATTTTCACCACAAGCGGGAGCAGGAAATTCCACCTGATGAGAAGAAAAGATGGGCACAGATTTAAGAGATGACAGTACGCCCAAGGACTTGAGAGGAAAGGAAGATTGAAAGACGAGTGGTAGGATAGAATGGTCAGGGTTGTGTTTTTTGAGGAACGGGGTGATGACTTGTAGCAACGGGAGACAGTGCCTGGGGGGTGTCGGATGGAGCCATTGGCAACATCAGCGAGTCAAGAAGGGAAGTTGAATGTTCAACAGTTTGTTTGAAACAGGGTCGAGGGAGCAAGATCCGTTTCCTGGACAAGATGAAGTTGGAGAGAGAGCAGGATGAGAGATAGGAAAGAAACTAGAGAAAGATGTAAGCTCAGGGCTGTATGATATGCATAAGCAATTAGAACATAGAACAGTACAGCACAGAACAGGCCCTTCGGCCCTCAATGTTGTGCCGAGCCATGATCACCCTACTCAAACCCACGTATCCAACCTATACCCGTAACCCAACAACCCCCCCTTAACCTTACTTTTTTTATTAGGACACTACGGGCAATTTAGCATGGCCAATCCACCTAACCCGCACATCTTTGGACTGTGGGAGGAAACCGGAGCACCCGGAGGAAACCCACGCACACAGGGGGAGGACGTGCAGACTCCACACAGACAGTGACCCAGCCGGGAATCGAACCTGGGACCCTGGAGCTGTGAAGCATTTATGCTAACCACCATGCTACCCTGCTGCCCCTAATTCTGTATGTTAATATGTTAGACCTCCAACCAGCAAGTGGCAGTAGAACTACACCACATGTCACTGCAACATGGGGGAGTCTGAGTTGTCGTGGATAGTCGTGTTTTGTATTAGCTTTCATGTTCTAGTTGTTGACAGTTTACAGTTCGTTACTAGTATTAGTATTGTTTTCTACCCACGTTATTGTAATTTAACTAGTCACGATCTAAACGTTCTTTGGTGCACTGACTCAATCACTGCAATGCATTAGAACGTAACAAGGTTTAAGACCATGGGCAACATTTGGGGCAGTTTAACTCAGTGGGCATATATTTTGAATACAGGAATAACATTAGATCTCTGTCAGTCCTCAGATTTAATTTGATCTTTTATTCATACAGATGCATATCACTATCTACGCTGTCTTGAGACTGTATGGATTCAATTCATCCAAATTTAGTATTTTATTCTCTGGTGTGTCAATTATCTCCCTCCTTTACATCTTAAATGTCTTGTAGTTCTTTTTTGATCTCTCCCAATAGTATCATATCTACCATGCTAATTTCTCTGGTAAAAATGGAGGCAAAGTCACTGATCAAAATTTCTGCCATTTAACAGTCATTACCTGTGAATTTACCTTAATGACCATGTCTCTCCCTTAACTTTCCTTTTGTTATTTATGTCTCCACTGAATATTTTACATTCTTTGATAATTTCATTTTGTAATTCCTCGTCAGCTTCCTAAATGTTATTTTAAAATTTATTTCCTCGCTGATTGTATTTTCTTTCATCGTCCTTCCTTCATTTCACTGAATGCTTAGTGTATGCCTTTTACCTTCAATCCAATTTTTCTCTCTCCGGGGTATCTCTGATAATCCCAGGCATTTCATCATTGGTTGGATTGTTCTCCATTTACAGCGGAATTTATTTCTCCTGAACTCGATTAACATCATAGAACATAGAACGATACAGCGCAGTACAGGCCCTTCGGCCCTCGATGTTGCACCGACATGGAAAAAATCTAAAGGCTATCTAACCTACACTATGCCCTTATCATCCATATGCTTATCCAATAAATTTTTAAATGCCCTCAATGTTGGCGAGTTCACTACTGTTGCAGGTAGGGCATTCCACGGCCTCACCACTCTTTGCGTAAAAAACCCACCTCTGACCTCTGTCCTATATCTATTACCCCTCAATTTAAGGCTATGTCCCCTCGTGCTAGCCACCTCCATCCGTGGGAGAAGGCTCTCGCTGTCCACCCTATCTAACCCTCTGATCATTTTGTATGCCTCTATTAAGTCACCTCTTAACCTTCTTCTCTCTAATGAAAACAACCTCAAGTCCATCAGCCTTTCCTCATAAGATTTTCCCTCCATACCAGGCAACATCCTGGTAAATCTCCTCTGCACCCGTTCCAAAGCTTCCACGTCCTTCCTATAATGAGGCGACCAGAACTGTACGCAATACTCCAAATGCGGCCGTACTAGAGTTTTGTACAACTGCAACATGACCTCATGGCTCCGGAACTCAATCCCTCTACCAATAAAGGCCAATATACCATAGGCCTTCTTCACAACCCTATCAACCTGGGTGGCAACTTTCAGGGATCTATGTACATGGACACCGAGATCCCTCTGCTCATCCACACTACCAAGAATTTTACCATTAGCCAAATATTCCGCATTCCTGTTATTCTTTCCAAAGTGAATCACCTCACACTTCTCCACATTAAACTCCATTTGCCACCTCTCAGCCCAGCTCTGCAGCTTATCTATGTCCCTCTGTAACCTGCAACATTCTTCCGCACTGTCTACAACTCCACCGACTTTAGTGTCGTCTGCAAATTTACTCACCCATCCTTCTGCGCCCTCCTCTAGGTCATTTATAAAAATGACAAACAGCAACGGCCCCAGAACAGATCCTTGTGGTACGCCACTCGTAACTGAACTCCATTCTGAACATTTCCCATCAACTACCACTCTGTCTTCTTTCAACTAGCCAATTTCTGATCCACATCTCTAAATCACCCTCAATCCCCAGCCTCCGTATTTTCTGCAATAGCCGACCGTGGGGAACCTTATCAAACGCTTTACTGAAATCCATATACACCACATCAACTGCTCTACCCTAGTCTACTTGTTCAGTCACCTTCTCAAAGAACTCGATAAGGTTTGTGAGGCATGACCTACCCTTCACAAAACCATGCTGACTGTCCCTAATCATATTATTCCTATCTAGATGATTATAAATCGTATCTTTTATAATCCTCTCCAAGACTTTACCCACCACAGACGTTAGGCTCACCGGCCTATAGTTACCGGGGTTATCTCTACTCCCCTTCTTGAACAAAGGGACCACATTTGCTATCCTCCAGTCCTCTGGCACTATTCCTGTAGCCAATGATGACCTAAAAATCAAAGCCAAAGGCTCAGCAATCTCTTCCCTGGCTTCCCAGAGAATCCTAGGATAAATCCCATCCGGCCCCGGGGACTTATCTATTTTCACCTTGTCCAGAATTGCCAACACTTCTTCCCTACGCACCTCAATGCCATCTATTCTAATAGCCTGGGTCTCAGCATTCTCCTCCACAATATTATCTTTTTCTTGAGTGAATACTGATGAAAAGTATTCATTTAGTATCTCGCTTATCTCCTCAGCCTCCACACACAACTTCCCACCACTGTCCTTGACTGGCCCTACTCTTACCCTAGTCATTCTTTTATTCCTGACATACCTATAGAAAGCTTTTGGGTTTTCCTTGATCCTACCTGCCAAAGACTTCTCATGTCCCCTCCTTGCTCGTCTCAGCTCTCTCTTTGGATCCTTCCTCGCTTCCTTGTAACTATCAAGCGCCCCAACTGAAACTTCACGCCTCATCTTCACATAGGCCTCCTTCTTCCTCTTAACAAGAGATTCCACTTCTTTGGTAAACCACGGTTCCCTCGCTCGACCCCTTCCTCCCTGCCTGACTGGTACGTACTTATCAAGAACATGCAATAGCTGTTCCTTGAACAAGCTCCACATATCCAGTGTGCCCAACCCTTGCAGCCTACTTCTCCAACCAACACATCCTAAGTCATGTCTAATGGCATCATAATTGCCCTTCCCCCAGCTATAACTCTTGCCCTGCGGGGTATACTTATCCCTTTCCATCACTAACGTAAAGGTCACCGAATTGTGGTCACTGTTTCCAAAGTGCTCACCTACCTCCAGATCTAACACCTGGCCTGGTTCATTACCCAAAACCAAATCCAATGTGGCCTCGCCTCTTGTTGGCCTGTCAACATATTGTGTCAGGAAACCCTCCTGCACACATTGTACAAAGAACGACCCATCTAATGTACTCGAACTATATCTTTTCCAGTCAATATTTGGAAAGTTAAAGTCTCCCATAACAACTACCCTGTTACTTTCGCTCTTTTCCAGAATCATCTTCGCCATCCTTTCCTCTACATCCCTAGAACTATTAGGTGGCCTATAGAAAACTCCCAACAGGGTGACCTCTCCTTTCCTGTTTCTAACCTCAGCCCATACTACCTCAGAAGAAGAGTCCCCATCTAGCATCCTTTCCGCCACCGTAATACTGTCCTTGACTAGCAGCGCCACACCTCCCCCTCTTTTGCCCCCTTCTCTGAGCTTACTAAAACACCTAAACCCCGGAACCTGCAACAACCATTCCTGTCCCTGCTTTATCCATGTCTCTGAAATGGCCACAACATCGAAGTCCCAGGTACCAACCCATGCTGCCAGTTCCCCTACCTTATTTCGTATACTCCTGGCATTGAAGTAGACACACTTCAAACCACCTACCTGAACACTGGCACCCTCCTGCGAAGTCAAATCTGTGCTCCTGACCTCTATACTCTCAATCTCCCGTACCCCAAAACTACAATCCAGGTTCCCATGCCCCTGCTGAATTAGTTTAAAACCCCCCCAAAGAGCACTAACAAATCTCCCCCCCAGGATATTGGTGCCCCTCAGGTTCAGATGTAGACCATCCTGTCTATAGAGGTCCCACCTTCCCCAGAAAGAGCCCCAGTGGCCCCTCCCGCCTGCACCATCCCTGTAGCTACGTGTTTAATTGCTCTCTCTCCCTAGAAATATCACAAAACGATTCTGCACAGAAGAAGGCCATTTGCTCCAACATGCCTGCTGACAGGCGGCACGCTACCACAGTGGTTAGCACTGTTGCTTCACAGCGCCAGGACCTAGGCTCGATTCCTGGCCTGGGTCACTGTCTGTGCGGAATCTGCACGTTCTCCTCGTGTGTGCGTGGGTTTCCTCCGGGTGCTCCGGTTTCCTCCCACAGTCCAAAGATGTGCGGGTTAGGTGGATTGGCCATGCTAAATTGCCCGTAGTGTCCTAATAAAAGTAAGGTTAAGGGGGGGGTTGTTGGGTTACGGGTATAGGGTAGATACGTGGGTTTGAGTGGGGTGATCATGGCTCGGCACAACATTGAGGGCCGAAGGGCCTGTTCTGTGCTGTACTGTTCTATGTTCTATGTGTCTGCGTGGTGTCATGGTCTGTACACTGGCTGGTAAGAATGATGCACTACAGAACATCTAGTTCTTGACTAGTTAAAATAATTTATGAAAAAACAAATGAGTGGTAAAGATAACGAGAATAAATATATTACAAACTACTAACACTAACTAATTAGTCTAGAGCTACTGCACCAACATGATTTACTCCCAACTCGCTGAGGCACAGAGTCACATGGTAGGTTTACACCACCACCTGCTGGTCGGAGGTCGTGCACATTATTATATACAAGATTGCTTATGCATATCATCACATGTGGGTTTCCTCCTGGTGCACCGGTTTCAAAAGTCCCAAAAGCCGTGCTTGTTAGATGAATCGGACATTCTGAATTCTCCCCCTGTGTACCCGAACAGACGCCGGAGTGTGGCGACTAGGGAATTTTCACAGTAACTTCATTGCAGTGTTAATGTAAACCTACTTGTGACACTAATAAAGATTATGATTATTAGGTCTCTAAAAGAGCTACCCAATTAGTCTCATTGCCCTGTTCTTTTCCATTAGCCCTGTAAATATACATCCCTGCCTCAAGTTTTTTAAATGTATATAAAGGAAGGTATGAGGCTGATTTCCTAAGGTGTAAAGTGCATAATGTAAATATGTTCCAGTGTTCAGCTCCTTTGCCAAATTATCATTTTCAGAAATTTCCAATGAATATGACCCTGGACCGGGTTCTTCCAGCTCACCATTTGGAGATTGTCCAGTTATCAAAAACGTGCTAATTGTTTATTACAAAATGAGCAAAGATAAAATTCACTCTACAAATTAGTCAAGATTTACAAAGCAAAAAAACCTGACAAGAGTTAGACCCTAACTAAATTACCAAACTGCTGTTCGAAGATTATTTCTGGATATATCGATCATTATTGATCAATTTAAAAAGAATTTTCCATGGCTGCTCAATTTCTTTGTCTTTTTTTTTGTTATAGCTCCCTTTGCATCCTCCCAAAGTTACTTAGATCTTGGTCTTATTTCCTCAATCACTGTATAGCTATAAATGTCAACAAAAAAGAACACTGACCTATTCACAGGGGCTGTTTAGCACACTGGGCTAAATCGCTGGCTTTTCAAGCAGGCCAGCAGCACGGTTCGATTCCCGTACAGTTTCCCCGAAAAGGTGCCGGAATGTGGCGACTAGGGGCTTTTCACAGTAACTTCATTTGAAGCCTACTCGTGACAATAAGCGATTTTCATTTCATTTAATTTCATTTTCAACTATTGTGGCCCTGGGGAAAAAGTGTTCTGCATCTGTAAAACCTGCACATGCGATGCATTAAACCTCACATGATAAAATTTAGAAAGCAAACTAATAAAAAATAGATCGGTCGTCTTCATGCATTCAAGAGTACTGTACTAATTTTCAAATATTAAAGGAGGAACACGATTAAAGGAGGATTAAATATTAAAGGAGGATTAAGATATCAAATTAGAATTTCTTATATTTCCAACAGTTTACTCTTCAATCACACAAAAACAAAACTCTGAAATTCCACCTGAGACAGTAAAACTCTCTGCAAAGCGTGTGTAGCCCAACCAGGAAAGAACAACTTTCAACAACAATGCACACGCACTGCCCTGTGTCCTGAAGGTTGCAAAAGGCAGAAATGCTACAATCGAGTTGACTGAAAAAAAGAGTTCTGAGGACAAGATGAACAAAGCAATACTTCCAAGAAAACAGGGAAAGAGGAACGGGCTTATCCGGCCTCCCAGCCATGTGTTTCGCGGTGACGGGAGGCAACGGACTGTCGCTGGCAGCAGAATTCTCTGTTTCCGCCGCTGTCAATGGGAATTCTCATTGAAGCCATCCCACCATGCTGGGAAACCCAGGGGCACGGTGCTCTGCCGGTGGGATTCACTGCCAACGATCGGCCGGATAATTCCAGTTCTGATATCTCAAGACCAAAGCAAATGCAAACTATCACCGGAACTCCTAACAACTCAGACAGCCAAGCTCGAGCCCGCTTTTGCCCCATCCTTGGATGAGAAAAGTGAAGAAACTGGATGGCAGCCTGCCCATATGCCAACCTTGAAATCACACGGGCAATGTAAAATTCCTGTCGATTGCACTCTTAATTACCGTAACAAGCTTATTGTCAATGGGAATGCGTCCATCTCCCGCGCACATCTGGCAAAAAAAATATCGCACGAGTCTAAGATGACATTGGGATACGCGCTTGATATCTTCTGACGAGGTTTTACGCTCTCAGAACAGAACCGCACCCGGAAATATTGCAAAATAAATTCAGGTTCATGTTTGCCAAGTTTATCAAAGTCTTTTGAGGATGTAATAAGCAGATGGATAAAGGGAAATTAGATGTGTTGTATTTGGATTTCCAAAAGGCATTCGATAAAGTGCAACATAAAATATAGGGACTTATGGTATTGGGGGTGATATATGGAAAGAGGACTATATACAAAAATGGCTGGAGGGTGTTCTTTTACAAAGTTCTATATATGCCACGCCTATTTGCAAGTGGAACTGGACTCCACATCTAGGGAATATGCAACTCTAAACACCCACAGAGGGTTACTTGAGAACACTCGGGGTCTCGCCATCTCTGGCAATCTTCCAAAGAGTAATGGAAGGCATCCTTCAAGGACTGCTAAAAGTATCAGTGCACTTCGGGCAGCAAGGTGGCACAGTGGGTTAGCCCTGCTGCCTCACAGCGCCGAGGTCCCAGGTTCGATCCCGGCTCTGGGTCACGGTCCATATAGCGTTTTCACACTCTCCCTGTGTTTATGTGGGTTTCGCCCCCACAATCCAAAAGATGTGTAGGGTGGGTGAATTGGCCATGCTAAATTGCCCTTAATTGGAAAAAAAGAGTTGGGTACGCTAAATGTATTAAAAAAATTAAAAATATAAATAAAAGGAAGTTTCATCAGATAGTCTACGGGCAACACTTCTCCATTGTTACTGATCATCAACCTCTTCAAAGAGAACAAGGTTATTCCGCCCTATTGTATCAGCCCGGATTCAGCAATGAGTACTCTTGCTCACTGCATATGAGTACTCATTCCAACACCATCCTGGTACACACGCTGTACACCCTTAGTCGTCTCCCGCTGCCTGTGAGTGCCCCGTCCCCACCAGTGGCAGATGAAGTTGTGGCAACCCTGAATTTTAAGCTGGTGATGACTGTGCAGGTTCCAGGATGGACACAAAGAGATCCTTAGTTGGCGAAGCTCTGTCACATAGCGGATTACAGGGGACCCTACCAGCAGCACACAGCTCTATGCCCAGAAACTTTAAGAGGTAAGTGTAAGTATCATCCTTTTGGAGGCTCATCCCACCACCAGGTCAGGGGTCCCTCCGAAAGCAAATAGTCGGGGGCCTCGAAAATGAAGATGCTGGCTCGAAGCTATGGGTGGTGGCCCGGAATCAGTAGGGATGCAGAGCGAGTTCTACGTAGTTGCCTGGCATGTCATCAGCACCAAAAGTTCCCACCAGTGGCCTCAATTCACCCCGAGGAATGGCCAGGGAGTCCCTGGTTGAGAGTGCAAGCAGATTTCACCAGACCTTTTATGCACTCCATGGGTGGGATTATCCGTGCCGAAATCGCGCTCGGTGCAGGGGCGGAGAATGGGCGTCAGACCCGCGATCGGGTCGGACGCCGCTCCCGCGATTCTCCGGTCCCCGGAGAATTGCCACCAATCGCATGCGGTCGACACGCCGTCGGGGGCCAGTGAAAGAGTCCCTCGAGGCGATACTCCGCCGACAACTTGTGGAGATTCTGCCCACGTGGGTCTCTCATGGTCCCACCCGGGGGGGGGGGACTGTGTCCGCAGCCGCCCTGGTGGGGGGTGGGGGCGGGGGGGTTTCTTCACCGGAGAGGGGGGGGCCTCCAGGACGGCCAGGGTTCCAATCGGGGGACACCGATCCGTGGGAGCGCGCAATCTGGGGGAGGTGGGGCCTATGTTGTTGGTGCCGGTCCGCGGTGTGACTCAGTCATGTCACGCCGCGCGGTCGACCCAGGCCACCACCATGCGCATGCGCAGACCCCCAACCGGAAGTGCAGGGTCCTGTATCGGCTGCCGGAGCGGCGAGGCCTACTCCGGGGCCCTGCTAGCCCCCTGCAAATTGCAGAATCACCCTGGACTTTCTCCAGGTAAGTCCAGAGTGATTCTTGCGCGTTTTTGCGTGGGCGTGGGGACATAGCCCCATTATTGGAGAATCCCGCCCCATGTTTCTCACCATTGTGGACCCCCACTTAAAATTGCTCAATGTCTATAAAATGACCTCGACCACATCATGGGCCAGCATCGAGATGCTGAGGTGCTCGTTCAGCCCTCACAGGATCCCTGAAGTCCTGGTGATGGTCAATGGATGCCGTTCATTAGTGAAGAATTTGCCACATTTACAAAGATGAACAGAATCCGACACATCAGAACTGCCCAGTACCATCCTGCATCTCATGAACTGGCTGAAAGAGCAGTTCAAATATTCAAGAGAGACATGAAGAAGCAGATTGCAGGCTCCTTAGGCTCACAACTGGCAAGATTCCTTTTTAATAACAGGACTAAGCCACACATGACAACAGGAGTGGCATCAGCAGAGCTGCTGATGGGCCGTAGGCTCAGGACCCGGTTAAGCCCGACTTTCCCAAATCTGGGTGGGAAAATGGAAGGGCATCAAGAAGCGCAGCAATGGCACCGTGACTGTCATGGAAGTGGGAGTTCCAACCAGGAGCCACAGTCTAAGCCCACAATTTTGGATATGGTGAACTCTAGTAGAGAAAACTGGACCTGTCTCCTGCAAAGTCAAGGTCCAAGAGAAACCCCTACGTAAGCATGTGGACCACCTGAAGGAGCAGCATGCCTGAAACTGGATGCCTGACTGCCATCAATACCTCTGCCTTGCCAGGGACCAGCCCTCACCCAGCGAACACATCCGACCATGGCCCAAATCAACTGGACAAAGAGGACTCTGGTTCAGACATGGACATAGAGGCGCCTGCGCAGATGGACAATGTCGTGTTTGGGGCGGAGATCCCGGCAATAGTCCTCTGGCGATCAGCCAGAAAAAGTTGATTGACCAACCAGTACCCCACCGCAAAGCTCAGCCTCGAGCGATGGGGCGCAGAAGGCCTCCGCTGATGACGGCAGAGGGGAAACCATTGGACTTTAGGGAGGGGGGGAAGCATGTCACAACTGCCTTGAAGCACATGGGAAAACCATTATCGATCTCCCGTGGGGCTCATGGAGGCCCACTCAGCTGGGGGTCAGTAAACGAAGCATAAAAGCCGGCCGAGTAGGGATCGGCATGTTGGTTGTCTCAATGGGAACTGTGATTGTAGATAGTTACCGTCGTGGGCAACTTTATGTTAAAGTGAAACAAATCTTTATCCTTCCTACTTCTGGCTTCCTTGGTCTTTAAAGGGAGCAAAGCTAGAATCAGATCAGCCATGCCCTTACTGATTGTTGGGGTTGGCTGGAGAAGTTGAATGATCCACCGCTGCTCCTATTTCTGATGTTTTATGTTCTTATTGAGATACTTTCTGGAACAATCTCCAAGACTCCATAAACACTTGCCATTTATTCCAAAAGTTCCCTTTGGAGGTCATCTCAAGGTGAGTTATCGCTGTGCTACTTTGTGTTACTGGTAAGAGAGGAACGCTGCATTGTTCATGGGCATCTTGCGAAGCATACCACTTGGTCTCCAGGGGAAATGGAACGGCATGAAGCTGGGAAGAGAGGCACCAGCTCCTGTCGCAGGGAAACAGATTAGGTGGGCCTCTTCCCCATTGAGAGTGCAAGACTTGCCTCCTCTATTGGACCTCCAGCACCAAGGCTTCCAGTGCCACATCTGAGAACTGGTGCAGCCCCTCCCTCAGTCCTTGTGTGTCAGACAGCGCACTCCACACCTTCAGTAAAGGACCGTCAACCCGTCGTGGTGAGGGCGGGGCCGGAAAATGCAGCGAGTCGTTCTAAAGTCCATTGATTTGGCGAGACTGGAAAATCCCACTGGTGAGATTCCGTAACATTCCACTCATTACTCCTCCGCAAAAACCTTTCAGATCAGTTTGAGTGCTAAATCTGGCGGTGTCTATTTCAGCACCTCCTGACCAACTCAAATCATCATAATCAGCAATTGAGATGGAAATTGTGTGCAAAACCCCATTTAACACTATTTGGCCCTTTCACCAAAATAACTCACTCAGTCCCTTCAGTATACCTTCTTATACATGAGAAATTCTAAAATGTTTAACAGTAAAACTTTAGAACCTTAGTGAGGTCGCACTTGGAGTATAGTGTTCAATTCTGGTCGCCACAGAAGGATGTGGAGGCTTTAGAGAGGGTGCAGAAGAGATTTACCAGGATGTTGTTTGGTATGGAGGGCATTAGCTATGAGGAGAGGTTGAATAAATTTGATTTGTTCTCACTGGAACGAAGGAGGTTGAGGGGCGACCTGATAGAGGTCTACAAAATTATGAGGGGCATAGACAGAGTGGATAGTCAGAGACTTTTTCCCAGGGTAGAGGGGTCAATTACTAGGGGGCATAGGTTTAAGGTGCGAGGGGCAAGGTTTAGAGGAGATGTACGAGGTAAGTTTTTTACACAGAGGGTAGTGGGTGCCTGGAACTCGCTGCCGGAGGAGGTAGTGGAGGCAGGGACGATAGTGATGTTTAAGGGGAATCTTGACAAATGTATGAAGCGGATGGGAAGAGAGGGATACGGACCCCGGAAGAGTAAAGGATTTTAGTTTAGACGGGCAGCATTGTCGGCGTAGGCTTGGAGGGCTGAAGGGCCTGTTCCTGTGCTGCACTTTTCTTTGTTCTTTGTTCTCAACAATTTCCAGTGTAGTGATTCATCAATGGTGTAAGACAATTGACTCTACCCCACGTCTTCCAATTTGAACCATGTGATTCTTGCATCTGTGACCTGTTCCCTGTAATTATGCTGTTATATCCAACTTTTGGAACAAATTTGTATTTCCAGTCTTCTGTATGCTTCAATAAAACCAGATCCATAAATCTACTGGCAGGTTACAGAAAAAAAAACAATTAGGGCAGATATAATAATAATAATCTTCATTAGTGTCACAAGTAGGCTTACATTATCACTACAATGAAGTAGGAATTGCCAACTCCCTGAGTCCAAATCAGAACAAAAGAGCAGTGTTAAGCAGTTCTTAGAGATTATAACATCCTTTGAGAAGAGGAAAATACCTTTTCAAACTTATAACAATCCTCACAAATGTTTAGCATTTTCTTTCCAGGAAAGACATTAATATGTTTAAATGACTCGCATTATATAAGCTGCACCAATGCCTAAGCAATCACAAAAGTATTAAATATATCCAACATCATTAATCAAGGCTGTGCTTATAAAGGCCAGTCAGCTGAACATAAGAAATAGGAGCAGGAGTAGGCCATTTGGCCCTTCAAGCCTGCTCCACCATTCAACAAGATCATCGAACTAAACTCGATCTTCCCAGACTCTCTCCATATCGCTTATTACAAAAATAATCTATCAATCCCTGTTTTGGATATACTCCATGACGGAGCATCCACCACTGCCTGAGGCAGAGAATTTCAAATGCTTTCAACCTGTTGAGCACAAAATCTCTCCACATCACCGCCCTAAATGGTCAGCACCATTTCCAAGACTGTGACCCCACGTTCTGAATTCTCCAGCCAGGGGAAACATTTCCTCAGCTTCTACCCACCCTGTCAAGCTTCTGTCAGGCCTGGTCCTGTGCCAGCTGATGAGAGGTTGTGTGGCACGGTAGGTAGCCTCCCTCGCTTTCAGCCAGCAGTCCTGGGTCTGAGATCCCACCTCAGGACTTGATGGCCATTGAAGGTGGGTTGGCGGCATGGCCAACCAGGTTGACTGTCAACTTGTAAATCCTTGTGATATGCATCTGGCAGGTAAGAAGAGCGAGAGGGGTTCCTGCTCAGTTAACACCGTGTGTTAGCCACAGCACAACAGCCTCCAAAGTTAAAAGACTCCACAAGCTTTGTAACAAGCATCCTCCTTGCTTTGAGAGACTGCTAGAGACAGCAGGTTAACAAATTAAGCTGGTATAAGGAAATTCGTCCTCTGGACTCTTTGACGGGAAAATCACCCCCTGATCACTATGCATTGCAGTAAGTTCATAAGTGCCTAGGTATAGGCACTGGAAAGGGAGTTCCAGATTTTCACTTCCCTTTATGTGAAGACGTGCTTCCCGGCACCAAGCGTGAATGATCTGGCTTTAAAAGGATTATATCCCACCCCGTTCTAGATTAAACAAGCCACGGTAGATAGTTTCTCTCCATATATCCCACGTTATTCCTTGCATCATTTTAAACACCTTGATCAGATCTCCCCTCACTCATCCGCAGATGATTAATTATAGTTGATTGCTTCTCATTCTTATAAATTCCAGGGAATGTAGGCCTAGTATACTCAATCTCTCCACACAAACCAATCCCATCATCCCAGGAACCAGTCTATTGAATCCCATTGTACTCCCTCTCGAGCAAATATATCCTTCTTCAGGTTAGGAGATCAAAATTGGGCACATTACTGCAGGAGTGAGCTCACCAATGTAGATGGGATGTGGGCATGACTGGCAAGGCCAACATTTGTGGTCCATCCCTAATTGCGCTTGAACTGAGTGGCTCGCTAGGCCACTTCAGAGGACAGTAAAGAGTTGGCCTACATTGCTGACGATCAGGAGTCACATGTAGACTAGACCGGGGAGATTTCCAAAAAGACCACTTGCCTTCCTAATACCTAACTTTCTGGGATTCATAAATTACTGAATTAATTAATTCATTCATTCATTCTTGAAATATGGGATGCATTGGCGGTCATCTTCCAGGATTCTATAGACTCTGGAACAGTTCCTACAGATTGGAGGGAGGCTAATTCCACTATTTAATAGTAACTCCACTATTTAAAAAGGGAAGTTGAGAGAAAGCAGGGAATTATAGACCAGTAAGCCTGACGTCAGTAGTGGGGAAAGTTCTAGAATCCATTATCAAAGATTTTGTAGCACTTAGAAAACAGTGGCAGGATCGGACAGAGTCGGCATGGATTTATGAAAGGGAAACAAGGCTTGACAAATCTACTGGAATTCTTCGAGGATGTAACTAGTAGAGTTTATTTAGGGGAACCAGTGGATGTGGTTTATTTGAACTTTCAGAAGGCTTTTCACAAAGTCTTGCATAAAAGATAAACGTGTAAAATTAAAGTGAATGGGATTGGGGGTCGTGTATTGAGATAGATAAAAAAAACTGGTTGGCAGACAAAAAACAAAGAGTAGGAATTAACCGGTCATCATTTTCAAAGTGGCAGGCAGTGACTAGTGGAGAACCGCAGGGATCGGTGCTAGGATCCCAGCTATTCACGGTATATATTAATGATTTAGATGAGGGAACAAATTGGCATATCTCCAAATTTGCAGGTGACACCAAGTTGGGTGGGAGGGTGAGTTGTGAGGAGGATGCAGAGATCCTTCAGTGTGATTTGGACAAGTTGAGTGAATGGGCAAATGAATGGCAGATGCAGTATAATTTGGATAAATGTGAGGTTATCCACTTTGGTGTCAAAAACAAGAAGGCAGATTATTATCTGAATGGCCATAGATTAGGAGAGGGGGATGTGCAGTGGGACCTGGGTGTCCTCGTACACCAGTCGCTGAAGGTAAACATGCAGGTACAGCAGGCGGTAAAGAAGGCAAATGGTATGCAGGCATTCTTTGCGAGAGGATTCGAATACAGGAGCAGGAATGTCTTGCTGCAATTGGACAGAGCCTTGTTGAGGCCACCCTGGAATATTGTGTGCAGTTTTGGTCTCCTTATCTGTTACTCTAGAGAGTGTGCAGTGAAGGATCACCAGACTGATTCCTGGGATGGCAGGACTGACGTATGAGGAGAGATTGAATCGGTTAGGATTGTATTCGCTGGTGTTCAGAAGAAAGAGGGAATCTCATAGAAACCTATAGACTGGAAAGGGTGGATGGTGGGTAAATCCAGAACCGGGGGAACAGTCTGATGATATGGGGCTGTCCATTTAGGACAGAGATGAGGAGAAATTTCTTTACTCATAGAGTGGTGAGCCTGTGGAATTTATTACCACAGGAAGTAGTTGTCCAAAATATTGTATGGTTTCAAGAAGCAGTTAGAAATCACACTTAGGACTTCCGGTGTGCATCATGAAGTGAGTGAGCACACAAGGCAGCTCCTGCCTAAGGTTGCAGAAAAGAGCTCTTTTTTGGGCAGCACGGGTTGGAATTTCGATGAAAAGGCGTGGGTGAATGTTCAAGGAGTATTTTCCCCCAGGAATAGGATGTTTCTTGGTTATCAGACCCTCAGAAACAGTGCAAGATTTGTCTGAACAACAGCAAACAAAAGGCTCTGCAAGCATGCTAGCGGGGGAAGGGCCAGTTTATAGGTCTCAAGCTGACCTGAGGGCCCTTATGAAAGCTGAATTCTAGCAGCAGAGGGAAGAACTGTGAAAAGATCTCACCAAGGCCATTGAAGAAGCGGAGACGGACTTCCGGTAGCGGTGATGCGGAGCTAAGCCGCACGTTCAGTGGCTCCCACTATTTTCGGACTTTGGGGCTCTTTTAAGGGATCGTAGTGGTGCTGTTTGGAATTTTCCCCGTGGGGGAACACTCCTTCTCAGATTCTCCACCGGTGGATGGCCTGGACTAGGAGTGGAGCGGTCAGAAAATCGGCTTTGCAGTGCACCGCAGCTCCCGCCACTTAAGGACTTTTGGGCCGATTTGAGGGCCCCAAACGGCGCTGTCGCAACGAATCCCGGTGGGGGAAGGTGTCTAGAGGAGCATTCCCCATAATCTATGGTGCACATCCGGAGTGGGGCAAAGGAAAAGGCTGCAGCAGCTCCACAAGAAAAGCGGGGGAAGAAGGACAAAATGGCGGCTGGCGGAACACCCGAGGACTGGTGGAAGTGGGCGCAGGAGCAGCAAGCTGCTCTTCTGCGCTGTTTTGCGGAGCTGAAGGCTGAGTTGCTGGACTCACTGAATGCGACTACCAACAAGCTGCTTGGAGCTCAGGCGGCCCAGGAGGTGTCTATCCGGGAGTTGCAGCAGCAGGCCGCTGAGAGGGAGGAGGAGGCCGTGGTCCTCGTGGGGAAAGTGGAGTTGCACGAGGCACTTCACAAAAAGTGGCAAGACCGCTTGGAGGAGCTGGATGTTCGCACGAGGCAAAAGAATTTGAGGATCCTGGGCCTGGCAGAGGGGCTGGAGAGGTCGGATCTCCCGTGGTACGTGACCACGATGTTGAGCGCGTTGATGGGAGCGGGGTCCTTCCATTTGCCCCTGGAGCTTGAGGGAGCTCACAGAGTGCTGGCCAGGAGGCCTAAGGCAAATGAACCCCCGCGGGCGGTGCTGGTGCGGTTCCATCGATTTAGTGACCGGGAGTGTGTGCTGCGCTGGGCCAAGAAAGAGAGGAGCAGCAAGTGGGAGAATTCGGTAGTACGAATCTACCAGGACTGGAGTGCGGAGGTGGCAAAGCGGAGGGCCGGGTTCAACCGGACGAAGGCGGTGCTGCATGCCAAGCAGGTCAGATTTGGAATGCTGCAGCCTGCGCGTCTGTGGGTGACATATAAGGGCCGGCACCACTACTTCGAGTCCCCGGAGGAGGCGTGGGCCTTTGTACAGGCGGAGAAACTGGACTCGAACTAGGGTCTGGGGACACACTATGGCCGTTGCTGTTTTCGCTGTTGCTGTTCTTCAATTTTGACACGTGTTTTTTTATGCTGCTTTTCTTTTTGCTCTGTTTCCGGGTGGGTTTGTCTGTTGGGTATGGGTGTGGGGTATGTGGGGAACGTTGGGGGTATGTGCTTTATATGTTCTCTTCTGTACGGGGCCGGGGGTTGGGGTGAAACTGGATTTTGAGGAGCTGCGTCGGAAGGGTGGGGTGTGGCAGTGTGAAAGCGCGGGCTTTCCTCTGGTTGTCCGCGCTGCGGGGCAGGGGGGGCGGAGCTGGAGGTGGGGGCGTGGCCTCTACTGGTTTTCTTTCCCGCGCTGAAGCGGTGCCAAGGAGGTGTGGCAAGAGGGGGATGACCCCATGCCAGGAGGAGATGGGTTTTGGCAGGAGCTGCCGGGTCAGCAGAAGTCAGCTGACTCACGGAGGTACCATGGAGGGTGCGTCGCGGCTAGGTGGGGTCCTAGCCTGGGGGGGTGGGGGGGGATACCGGGTTGCTGCTGGAATGGCCAGGAAGGAGCTGGCGTGGGCCGGGGGGGTAGAGGAGAGGCGTTATCGCCATGGGGAACGGGTCAGGCGGGGCGAGCTGGCCTGGGGCGAGCAGTCGATAAGCTATGGCTAGCCGGCAGGGGAGAGGGGCAGGTTGCTCTCTGATTCGGCTGATTACCTGGAACATGAGGGGGCTGAATGGGCCGGTTAAGAGAACCAGGGTATTTTCTCATCTGAAGGGGCTGAAGGCGGACGTGGCTATGCTCCAGGAGACCCACTTGAAGGTGGCAGACCAGGTTCGTCTGAGGAAGGGGTGGGTGGGGCAGGTTTTTCACTCAGGATTGGACGCAAAGAACCGGGGGGTGGCGATCCTGGTGGGGAAGAGGGTGGCGTTCGAGGCGGCTGAGGTGGTGTCGGACAAGGAGGGCAGATATATTATGGTGAAGGGTAGGCTGCAAGGAGAGAAGGTGGTGCTGGTTAATGTATATGCCCCGAATTGGGATGATGCCGGCTTCATGAGGCGCTTGTTGGGCCGCATTCCGGACCTGGAGGCAGGGGGCCTGATCATGGGGGGAGACTTTAACACAGTGCTGGATCCCCCACTGGACCGGTCCAGTTCAAGGACGGGTAGGAGACCGGCGGCGGCCAAAGTGCTGAGGGGGTTTATGAACCAGATGGGAGGGGTGGATCCCTGGAGATTTGGGAGGCCGAGAGCGCGGGAGTATTCCTTTTTCTCCCATGTCCATAGGGTCTATTCCCGAGTAGATTTTTTCATCCTGAGCAGGGGATTGATCCCGAAGGTGCAGGATGCAGAGTATTCGGCCATAGCGATTTCAGACCATGCTCCGCACTGGGTTGATCTGGAGATGGGGGAGGCGCGGGACCCGCTGTGGCGCCTGGATGTGGGGCTGCTGGCTGATGAGGAGGTGTGTAGGAGGGTCCGGGGAAGTATTGAGGGGTATCTTGATACCAATGATACGGGGGAGGTCCGGGTGGGGATGGTCTGGGAGGCTCTGAAAGCAGTGATCCGGGGGGAGCTGATCTCCATCCGGGCCCATAGGGAAAGGAGGGAGAGGAAGGAGAGGGAGAGACTGGTGGGGGAGCTCCTGGATGTGGACAGGAGATACGTGGAGGCACCAGAGGAGGGGTTGCTGGGGGAACGGCGCAGTTTGCAGGCCAAATTTGACTTGTTGACCACCAGAAAGGCGGAGACACAGTGGAGGAGGTCGCAGGGCACGGTATATGGGTATGGGGAGAAGGCGAGCAGGATGTTGGCGCATCAGCTCCGCAGGCGAGATGCGGCTAGGGAAATTGGTGGAGTGACGGATAGGGGTGGGAATGTAGTGCAGAAGGGCACAGAAGTAAATGGGGTCTTTAGGGACTTCTACGAGGAACTGTACCGGTCAGAACCTCCGATGGGGAGAGGGGGGATGGAGAGCTTCATGAACAGGCTACGGTTCCCAAGGGTTCAAGAGGAGCTGGTAGAGGGGCTGGGGGCGCCGATAGAGTTGGAGGAGCTAGTCAGGGGGATTGGACAAATGCAGTCAGGTAAGGCGCCAGGGCCGGACGGGTTCCCGGTGGAATTTTATAAAAAGTATGCGGATCTGGTGGGCCCCCTGTTGGTGCGAGCTTTCAATGAGGCATGGGAGGGGGGGGCTTTGCCCCCGACGATGTCGCGGGCACTGATCTCTCTGATCCTAAAGCGGGATAAGGACCCCTTGCAGTGTGGATCATACAGGCCTATCTCGCTCCTCAATGTTGACGCTAAGTTGCTGGCGAAGATCCTGGCCACCAGGATAGAGGACTGTGTGCCAGGGGTGATACACGAGGATCAGACAGGATTTGTCAAGGGACGGCAGCTCAACACGAATGTGCGGAGACTGCTAAATGTTATTATGATGCCGGCAGTGGAGGGGGAGGCGGAGATAGTGGTGGCGCTGGATGCGGAGAAAGCGTTTGATAGAGTTGAGTGGGGGTACCTGTGGGAGGTGCTGGAGCGGTTCGGATTCGGGGAGGGATTCATCAAATGGGTGAGGCTGCTCTACGCGGCTCCGATGGCGAGTGTAGTTACAAATGGAAGGAGATCGGAGTACTTTAGGCTCTACCGTGGGACCAGGCAGGGGTGCCCCCTGTCCCCCTTGCTCTTTGCACTGGCGATTGAACCTTTGGCTATGGCGTTGAGGGAGTCAGGGAGATGGAGGGGTCTGGTGCGGGGTGGGGAGGAACATCGTGTATCGCTGTATGCGGACGACCTGCTGTTGTATGTGGCGGATCCAGAAGGGGGAATGCCGGGGGTGATGGAGCTGTTAGCGGAATTTGGGGGCTTCTCGGGCTATAAGTTAAATTTAGGCAAGAGTGAGGTATTTGTAGTACACCCGGGTGATCAGGAGGAGGGAATTGGGAGACTCCCATTTAAGAGGGCAGTGAAGAGTTTCAGATACCTGTGGGTGCAGGTGGCCAGGAGTTGGGGGACTGTCCATAAGCTTAATTTTACCAGGCTGGTGGAGCAGATGGAAGAGGAATTTAAAAGGTGGGACATGGTGCCGCTATCGTTGGCGGGTAGAGTGCAGTCCGTCAAAATGACGGTTCTCCCGAGGTTCTTGTTCCTTTTTCAGTGTTTGCCCATCTTTATCCCTAGGGCCTTTTTTAGAAGGGTTACGAGCAGCATCATGAGCTTTGTTTGGGCGCATGGGACCCCGAGGGTGAAGAGGGTCTTCTTGGAGCGGGGTAGAGATGGGGGGGGGGCTGGCGTTACCCAATCTCTCGGGGTATTATTGGGCGGCCAATGTGTCGATGGTGCGCAAGTGGGTAATGGAGGGGGAGGGGGCAGCATGGAAACGGATGGAGAGGGCGTCCTGTGCAGATACAAGCCTGGGGGCCCTGGTAACGGCGCCGTGGCCACTCCCTCCTACGAGGTATACCACGAGTCCGGTGGTGGCGGCTACCCTCAAGATTTGGGGGCAGTGGAGGCGACACAGGGGAGAAGTGGGGGGCTCGATGGAGGCTCCGTTGAGGGGGAACCATAGGTTCGTCCCCGGGAACATTGATGGGGGATTTCAGGGTTGGTACAGAGCGGGCATCAGACAGCTGAGGGACCTGTTTATTGATGGGAGGTTTGCGAGCCTGGGGGAGTTGGAGGAGAAATTTGGGCTCCCCCCGGGGAACATGTTCAGGTATCTGCAGGTAAAGGCATTTGCTAGGCGGCAGGTGGAGGGATTCCCTTCGCTTCCCGCGAGGGGGGTGAGCGACAGGGTGCTTTCGGGGGTCTGGGTCGGAGAGGGGAAGATATCTGATATCTACAAGGTTATGCAGGAGGCGGAGGAGGCGTCAGTAGAGGAGCTGAAAGCTAAGTGGGAGGGGGAACTGGGGGAACAGATCGAAGACGGGACATGGGCTGATGCCCTGGAGAGGGTTAATTCTTCCTCCTCGTGTGCGCGGCTTAGCCTCATCCAATTCAAGGTGCTGCACCGGGCCCACATGACTGGGACAAGGATGAGTAGGTTCTTTGGGGGTGAAGACAGGTGTGTCAGGTGCTCGGGGAGTCCAGCGAACCATGCCCATATGTTCTGGGCATGCCCGGCGCTGGAGGAGTTCTGGAAGGGGGTGGTGAGGACAGTGTCGAGGGTGGTGGGATCCAGGGTCAAGCCAGGATGGGGACTCGCGATTTTTGGGGTTGGGGTGGAGCCGGGAGTGCAGGAGACGAAAGAGGCCAGTGTGCTGGCCTTTGCGTCCCTAGTAGCCCGGCGGAGGATCTTGCTACAATGGAAGGATGCGAGGCCCCCAAGCATGGAGACCTGGATCAATGACATGGCGGGTTTCATTACGCTAGAGAAGGTCAAATTCGCCCTGAGAGGGTCGGTACAAGGGTTCTTTAGGCGGTGGCAACCTTTTCTCGACTTTCTGGCTCAACGATAGGGTACGGGGACAGTAGCAGCAGCAACCCGAGGGGGGAGTGGGGAAGGGGGAGGGAAAAGGTGGGGGGGGGGGGGGGGCGGACGATGACTATGTTTGTTTATTTAATTTAAATTTATTTTGAAGTTCTTTTGTTGTTCATTGGGGGTGGGGGGTGGGATACATGCGTCGATATGGTCTGTGGGTGGTACGGTTATTATGGGTTATTTTGTTGCATTTCATTGTTTGTCGTTATGTTTTATATTTTCTGTAAAAAATTCCAATAAAAATTATATTTAAAAAAAAAGAAATCACACTTAGGGCAAAGGGGATCAAAGGATATGGGGGAAAGCGGATTTAGGCGATTGAGTTGAATGATCAGCCATGATCATAATGAATGGCGGAGCGGGCTTGAAGAGCCTCCTGCTTCTCCTATTTTTTCTATGTTTCTCTGCTTCATTAGTGTTTGCAAAGGTATTTTTTCATTTTTTTTGAATAAAACTTGCATTTCAGAAAATTACTTCTCACCAACTCTTGGACAATATACTCCATTAACAAGACTTTTTTATGTATTTCACACGGCTATCGGGCAATATAGAAATGAATCAATAAATTGCATGGAAAGATTAGTGAACGATATTCCAGAGCAGACAACTGTATAAACGTGGTAGGGAAAAATCACCCAGAATGTCAATCCATCAGAAAACCAATATTCTAAGAAAGAGAGGTGCGTCATGTATAATTGAGTTAATCAAAGGTTGGACAGCCAAACAAAAGAGGAATCAATGCTGAATAAAACAGAATTGTGAGGCGAAGAATGCTGAAGGAAGCAAGGGTGGAATTCTCCACTCCCGGGAAAAATCGGGAGGGCCGTCGTGAACTCGGCCTCGGAGGCCGCTCCTCGCCCCCTATTCTCCCCTCCCGGTGGGGCGAGGAGCGGCGCTCCATAACTCTCGGCCGCTGGGCGGCACGCCGAGAGTGATGCGACGGCGACGCCTATGTGACGCCAGCCGCGCATGCGCAGATTGGCTGGCTCCAACCCGCGCATGCGCGGCTGACAGCTCGAACCCGCGCAGGCGCAGTGGCCGTCTTTCCCCACAGCCGCCCTGCAAGACATGGTGGCTTAATCTTGCGGGGCAGCGGAGGGGAAATAGTGCGTCCGATTGAGACGCTGGCCCGACGATCGGTGGGCACCGATCGCGGGCCTGTCCCCTCCCGAGCACAGTCGTGGTGCTCATTCTCCACCATGCCCCCTACAACCCCCAAAACGGGCATCTCACGGCAATTTCACGATGGCAGCGACCAGGCGTGGGGCGCCAGGGGGTCGTGAAATTAGTCGGGGGCCCCTCCCGCGATTCTCCCACCCAGCGTGGGCAGCGGAGAATCGCGCCCCAAATGTTTGGGTCATATTTATACAGCTGAAAGAGAGCTGCAGTGATTCATAACCAAAGCGAAAACATAAAAAGTTAGCTATTCCAATGGAAGGACAAGCACAACAGAAAGAACTTGCATTTATATCAGACGTTTTACAAACTCAGGACTCTTTTATAATTGAGGAAATACTTTAATGTGCAGCAAGTGACGGAATGAGGGAAACATGGCTAGCAACCAATTTGCCCACAGCTAAGTCCCAGATACAATACCGAGAAAATGAATGACCAGGCAATGTGTTCTTTGGTTTTAGTTGAGGGATACATATTATCCAGGAAATTAGGGAGATCACCCTAATTTGGGTGGACCTTTTATATCCATCTGAGAGGCTTCAATTTCCCATCTAATCCAAAAGACAACAGGCAAAATTCTCCGCCTCGTGACCCTGAAAACGCAAACTGCGATCGGGCGGAGAATCAGGCGTCGGGCCAAAATAGAGGTTTGCGCCTGGCACTGAATCAGATACCATGCTCCAGTCCCTCGCTGGTGGTGATAATGAGATACGTGCCCTGTGATGACAGCAGCATGCCAAAAGACATCTGTATGCATTTAATTGTCATTAGCCCGATTGACCCAATATGCTCCAGGCCTCCGCGATGCTCCGCCCCTCCCAAGCGGAGGTCTCGCAGGTGTGAATTACTACAAGTATAGACAAATGTGGAGTTGCGCTGTGGATGGGGAACAGGAGGCTCATAAAACACTGAAAAACAGTTGACAACTGTCGCGCCTGCTGGGGGATGGCTGCCCGGCGTGGGCCAGAAGTGACTTGGTGCCAAGTCCATGGACTTGGGGTGCCCCCATCAGGATCGGGGTGGCCTGGTTCATGCCGCCATTGCTTCCGTCTGCCTTTTAAATGTTCCCCTTTGGTGCTAAAGGCTCCTGGCTGCTCACACTGCTGAGTGCTGCCTGTGTCCTTTAAGTGTTCAGAAGGCCTGTGGTCATCCTGGAGCCCACGCAGGCCACCTTTCTGTACATCCACATACTCCAGCTGTATCATCAAGGGCCAAGCTCAATCCCGAACCCACCAGGAATTGGCACTCCTCAGAAGTGCTGCCCCATTGCAGAGAAAGCAGGGGATCAGCAGAATTCACCCCAAAGAGAGGACACCTGCACCGCAGTCTTTGGAACGTACCTGGTTCTCTGCCCCTCTCAGGGTAGAGGATTCACACGTGACCCCCACCCCGCCAGATCACCAGCTGTCTCCTGGCGAGACTGGCAGCACTGACTGTCTCTGCCACCACCTCCTCGCCAGTGTTTCGGAGGGCAGGCTTGAGTCTGCCGCCCACCCTGGGGAAGAGATTGGCCCTCCGCTGCTCACTGGCATGGAGCTGTGGGTCTACCTCGGACTCCTGACCTCGAGGGGCAAGTCTTCCCTGATCCATCTTGGTGACTGCAGTGAGTGTTTGGTAAGTGGCGCGCTTAAAAGCAGCTCCACCTGCCAGGCTCTTTGGCGCTAACTCCAGTCCGAGCGGGTACAATGCCCACTGGGCCAGGAATTGCTCGGTATTCGCGCCAGCAGTGTGATGGCCTATTAGCATGTCCTGAATTGCTCCCCGATCAGCCCCCCCAATGGGAACCCAAACCGCACGCAATTCTGTCCCGGCATCAGCACTTAGTCCCCCAAATGGAGAATTCCGCCCAAAGTCTGTGACAGAGCAACAATCTCACCTAAAGAGTCAACCTAAAGTTTGTACTTGTGTCGCTGAAGTAGGATTTCAACCCACAACCTGCTGAGTCAGAGATAAGAGTATGATTAGAACCAAGGCTGAAGCATCCTGGATAAAAAGTTAGATCAAGGTTTCATACGTCTGTTCTAATGATTCTAGGAAACACATATGGCAGCATTAAATTTAAAGCAGGCCCCCAAATACCCTGTGGAAACCTTATTTACTGGAAAAGTTCTTTCAATATATTGTTATGGCACAATTGTGTAAACATCTTGTGCAAGCTGCTGTATACATCACACACTCATTTTAGCAAGATGTGGAGATACCGGCGTTGGACTGGGGTGAGCACTGTAAGAGGTATTCAGCAGGGGGATGGGAACCTAAATTGTAGTCCCAGTGTACAGGATGTTGAGAGTAGTGAGGTCAGGGATAGGGTTAAAAGTTCGAAAGAGGGCACCGGCAAGCAGGACGCTGGTTTGAAGTGTGTCTACTTCAACGCCAGGAGCATCCGGAATAAGGTGGGTGAGCTTGCAGCATGGGTTGGTACCTGGGATCTCGATGTTGTGGCGATTTCGGAGACATGGGTAGAGCAGGGACAGGAATGGTTGTTGCAGGTTCCAGGATTTAGATGTTTCTGTAAGAACAGAGAAGATGGTAAAAGAGGGGGGGGTGTGGCATTGTTAATCAAGGAAAGTATTACGGCGGTAGAAAGGACGCTTGAGGACTCGTCTACTGAGGCAGTATGGGCCGAGGTTAGGAACAGTAGAGGAGAGGTCACCCTGTTGGGAGTTGTCTATAGACCTCCGAATAGTCCCAGAGATGTAGAGGAAAGGATTGCAAAGATGATTCTTGACAGGAGCGAGAGTAACAGGGTAGTTGTTATGGGGGACTTTAACTTTCCAAATATTGACTGGAAATACTATAGTTCGAGTACTATAGATGGGTCAGTTTTTGTGCAGTGTGTGCAGGAGGGTTTTCTGACACAGTATGTAGACAGACCAACAAGGGGCGAGGCCACATTGGATTTGGTACTGGGTAATGAACCCGGCCAGGTGTTAGATTTAGATGTAGGTGAGCACTTTGGTGATAGTGATCACAACTCGGTTATGTTTACTTTAGCAATGGGCAAGGATAGGTATATACCGCAAGGCAAGAATTATAGCTGGGTGAAAGGCAATTATGATGCTATTCGGCAAGATTTAGGAGGTATAGGATGGGGAAGGAAACTGCAGGGGATGGGTACAATCGAAATGTGGAGCTTTTTCAAGGAACAGCTACTGCGTGTCCTTGATAAGTATGTACCTGTCAGGCAGGGAGGAAGTTGTCGAGCAAGGGAGCCGTGGTTTACTAAGGAAGTTGAAGCACTTGTCAAGAGGAAGAAGAAGGCTTATGTTAGGATGAGACATGAAGGCTCAGTTAGGGCACTTGAGAGTTACAAGTTAGCCAGGAAGGACCTAAAGGGAGAGTTAAGAAGAGCGAGGAGAGGACACGAAAAGTCGTTGGCGGATAGGATCAAGGAAAACCCTAAGGCTTTCTATAGGTATATCAGGAACAAAAGAATGACTCGAGTAAGATTAGGGCCAATCAAGGATAGTAGTGGAAAGTTGTGTGTGGAATCAGAGGAGATAGGGGAAGCATTAAATGGATATTTTTCATCAGTGTTTACACTGGAGAAAGACAATGTTGTCGAGGAGAACACTCAGGTTCAGTCGACCAGGCTAGATGGAATTGAGGTTCAAAAGGAGGAGGTGTTAGCAATTTTAGAAAATGTCAAAATAGATAAGTCCCCTGGGCCAGATGGGATTTATCCTAGGATTCTCTGGGAAGCCAGGGAGGAGATTGCAGAGCCTTTGTCCTTGATATTTATGTCGTCTTTGTCGACAGGAATAGTGCCGGAAGACTGGAGGATAGCAAATGTTGTCCCCTTGTTCAAGAAGGGGAGTAGAGACAACCCTGGTAATTATAGACCTGTGAGCCTTACTTCGGTTGTGGGTAAAATGTTGGAAAAGGTTATAAGAGATAGGGTTTATAATCATCTTGAAAAGAACAAGTTGATTAGCGATACTCAACACGGTTTTGTGAAGGGTAGGTCATGTCTCACAAACCTTATTGAGTTTTTTGAGAAGGTGACCAAACAGGTGGATCAGGGTAAAGCTGTTGATGTGGTGTATATGGATTTCAGTAAGGCGTTTGATAAAGTTCCCCACGGTAGGCTATTGCAGAAAATAAGGAAGTATGGAATTGAAGGTGATTTAGCGGTTTGGATCAGTAATTGGCTAGCTGAAAGAAGACAGAGGGTGGTGGTTGATGGCAAATGTTCATCCTGGAGTTCAGTTACTAGTGGTGTACCGCAAAGATCTGTTTTGGGGCCACTGCTGTTTGTCATTTTTATAAATGACCTGGAAGAGGGTGTAGAAGGATGGGTTAGTAAATTTGCAGATGACACGAAGGTCGGTGGAGTTGTGGATAGTGCTGAAGGATGTTATAGGATACAGAGGGACATAGATAAGCTGCAGAGCTGGGCTGAGAGGTGGCAGATGGAGTTTAATGCGGAAAAGTGTGAGGTGGTTCACTTTGGAAGGAGTAACAGGAATGCAGAGTACTGGGCTAATGGCAAGATTCTTGGTAGTGTAGATGAACAGAGAGATCTCGGCATCCAGGTACATAAATCCTTGAAAGTTGCCACCCAGGTTAATAGGGCTGTTAAGAAGGCATATGGTGTGCTAGCCTTTATAAGCAGGGGGATTGAGTTTCGGAACCACAGGGTCATGCTGCAGCTGTACATAACTCTGGTGCGGCCACACCTGGAGTACTGCGTGCAGTTCTGGTCACCACATTATAGGAAGGATGTGGAAGCTTTGGAAAGGGTTCAGAGGAGATTTACTAGGATGTTGCCTGGTATGGAGGGAAGGTCTTACGAGGAAAGGCTCAGGGAATTGAGGTTGTTTTCGTTAGAGAGGAGAAGGCTGAGAGGTGACTTAATAGAGACATATAAGATAGTCAGAGGGTTAGATAGGGTGGACAGTGAGAGTCTTTTTCCTCGGATGGTGATGACCAACACGAGGGGACATAGCTTTAAATTGAGGGGTGAGAGATATAGGACAGATGTCAGAGGCAGTTTCTTTACTCAGAGAGTAGTAGGGGTGTGGAACGCCCTGCCTGCAACAGTAGTAGACTCGCCAACGTTAAGGGCATTTAAGTGGTCACTGGATAGACATATGGATGAGAATGGAATAGTGTAGGTCAGATAGGCTTCAGATGGTTTCACAGGTCGGCGCAACATCGAGGGCCGAAGGGCCCGTACTGCGCTGTAGTGTTCTATGTTCTATGTTCTATGTTCTATTACAACACCAGGTTAAAGTCCAACAGGTTTGTTTCAAACACGAGCTTTCGGAGCACAGCGCCTCCCTCAGGTGTAGGGTTTTAATCTGTGCAATTGGCTGCATTGTGGTAATGGTCAATTTGGCATGAATGTTTCATTTACAGTCTTCCATAGAATCCCAGAGAACCCCAACTGTGCAGAAGGCCATTCAGTCCATCAGGTCTGTACCGACCCTCTGAAAGAGCACCCGACCTAGACCCACTCCGCTGCCCCATACTCATAACCACACCTAACCTGCACATCCCTGAGTACTAAGAGGCACCCTCCCACCCTCAATCAAATTCCATCTGTCACGAAGGGGTTAACATCAAACACGGAAATACGATGTTCAGTTACTCTCAGTTTCAGATTCAGGGGCGGGATTTTCCGTGAATCGGCGCAATGGCCTGAACCCGGCGCCAAAAACGGCGTGAATCACTACGGCGTCGGGCCCCCCGAAACGTCGCAAATTCTCTGGCCAGGAATGGGCTAGTAGTGGCATGACGCCATTCGCGGCGGCATCACCCGTCATGGGCGCACACGGCGTCACTGCACAAAAGATGCCCCGCCCCCCCGGAGACCCGGCAAAATGGCCAGCTGCCACGCAGCGCCAAGTGAGACCCCCCCAATGCCTTTCCCCTTCCCCATATCCCCCTTCCCCATCCCATATCCCTCCTTCCCCCCTCCCCCATATCCACCTCCCCCATATCCCCCTTCCCCATCCCATATCCCTCCTTTCCCCCTCCCCCATATCCACCTCCCCCATATCCCCTTCCCCATATCCCCTTCCCCATATACCCCCTTCCCCCACATCCTCCTTCCCCATATCCCCTTCCCCATATCCTCCTTCCACCATATCCCCATTCCACCATATCCCCTTCCCCATTCCCCCATATCCCCCTTCCCCCATATCCCCTTTCCCATATCCCCCTTCCACCATATCCCCTTCCACCATATCCCATATCCCCGTTCCCTCATATCCCCGTTCCCCCATATCCCCCCTTCCTCCATATCCCCTTCCCCATATCCCCCTTCCCCCATACCCTTCCCCATATCCCCGTTCCCTCATATTCCCCTTCCCCATATCCCCCTTCCCACATATTCCCCTTCCCTATATCCCCTTCCCCCATATCCCCTTCCCTCATATCCCCCTTCTCCCATATCCCCTTTCCCATATCCCCCTTCCACCATATCCCCTTCCACCATATCCCATATCCCCGTTCCCTCATATCCCCATTCCCCCATATCCCCACTTCCCCCATATCCCCTTCCCCATATCCCCCTTCCCCCATACCCCTTCCCCATATCCCCGTTCCCTCATATTCCCCTTCCCCATATCCCCCTTCCCACATATTCCCCTTCCCTCATATCCCCTTCCCTATATCCCCTTCCCCCATATCCCCTTCCCTCATATCCCCCTTCTCCCATATCCCCTTTCCCATATCCCCTTCCACCATATCCCCGTTCCCCCATATCCCCCCTTCCCCCATATCCCCTTCCCCATATCCCCCTTCCCCCATACACCTTCCCCATATCCCAGTTCCCTCATATTCCCCTTCCCCATATCCCCCTTCCCACATATTCCCCTTCCCTCATATCCCCTTCCCTATATCCCCTTCCCCCATATCCCCTTCCCTCATATCCCCCTTCTCCCATATCCCTGTTCCCCCATAACCCCTTCCCCATATCTTCTTCCCCATATGCCTCCTCCCCTCTTATCCTCTTCCCCATATCGCCATTCCCCCATATCTCCCCCTTCCCCCATATCCACCTTCCCCCACATCTCTCCCCATATCCCCTTCCCCCATATCCACCTTCCCCCCCACATCCCTCCCCATATCCCCTTCCCCATATCCCCTCTTCTCCCATATCCCCCTTCCCTCATTTCCCCCACATCCCCCTCCCCATATCCCTTCCACCATATTGCGCCTTCCCCATATCCCCGTTCCCCCATATCCCCTCTTCCCCCAGATCCCCTTCCCCCACATTCCCCCTCCCCCGTATCCCTTCCACCATATTGCGCCTTCCCCATATCCCCGTTCCGCCATATCTCCCCTTCCCCCATATCCCCTTCCCCCATATCCCGCTTCCCCATATCCCCCTTCCCCCCATATCCCAACCTCCCCCGATATCCCCTTCCCCTTAATCCCCCTTCCCCAGATCCCCACATCCCCCTTCCCCCAAATGGGATATGGTGGCATACAGGGCATCCGTCACTGCACAGATGCACCGGTGCAACAACGCCTGCATGATGCCAGACAGATCCCCACTCGGTGCCTGGAATGACCCCGCGGCATAAAAGTTCAGGGTCACCGTAACCTTTACGGCCACGGGGAAAGGGTGTCCTCTGCCAATGCCACGCGGTGCCAGGTGTGCCATCAGGTGGCAGATATGGGCGACGGTTACCTGGCTCATCCGGGTCCCCTCCTGCATGCCCAGCCGGTGAGATCCTGATACGACGAGCCGGGCCAGTACACACGGGGCCTCATCGGGCTCCTCCGTCGCTGTGGCAACCTCCTCCTCCTCCTCGTCCTGTCTTGCGGGCGGCCCTCCAGCCTGGGCGGCTGCCACCTGCTTCCCTGCGGCATGCTCCTCTGCGGCAGCCTCCGCCGCCTCCCTGGCACGCTCTTGCTCCAGCTCCCCCAGGGCAACATGTAGACGTGCAGCTTCTGCCACAGCAGTAAACATCGTTGGGTGATGACCAAACATAACGGCCTGCAGCAGGGGGTGTGGTGGGGTGGGTGAGTGGGTGGGGGAGATAGACAACATGTCATCATTGCCCATACCCCCCTCCCACAGCCAGGTGCCATGGGCTGCATGGTGGCGACTGTTGCGAGCTGGCACCTGGCCAGGCAGACACCCCCCCTCCCCGCATGCACCGTCCCCAAACACCCCCTCCCCAGCACACACCCTCTCCATCACCCGCCCCCCGCGGCACCTGTCCCCCATGCTCCCGCTCCTCCTCCCCTTGCTCCTCCCCCCTAGCTTCTCCCCCCACGCCCTCCCATCCTCCCCCCTGCGCTTCCCCCGCTCCCCCCCACTCCTCCCCACACCCCCGCTCCTCTACCCGTTCCCCCCGAGCTCCTCCCCCCTGCTCCTCCCTCCCGCTCCTCCTCCCCTTGCTCCTCCCCCCTCGCTTCTCCCCCCTGCTCCGCCCCCACGCTCTCCCCTCCCCCCACGCTCTCCCATCCTCCCCCCTGCGCTTCCCCCCGCTCCCCCCCACTCCTCCCCCCCCCCGCTCCTCCACCCGTTCCCCCTGAGCTCCTCCCCCCACCACTCCACCCCCCCGCACCACCTCCCCCCGCTCCTCCCTCCTGCTCCTCCACCCTTGACCCCCCGCTCCTCACCCTCGCTCCTCCGCCCCCCCCGCTCCTCCTCTTCCCCGCCACTCCGCTCCTCCACCCACACACACCCCCGCCACTCCTCTCCCCGCTCCTCCTCCCCGCCACTCCTCCCCAACTCCTCCTCCCGCTCCTCCCCCACTCCTTCCTCTCCTCCCCCCACTCCTCCTCCCGCTCCTACCTCCACTCCTCCTCCCAGTTCCTCCCCCCCGCTCCTCCACCCCAGATCCCCCCCCCCCCCCCCCCCCCGGCATGCACACTCCAACGGCTCCAGCGACCCCTCCCACCACTGCGGCCGTGCCGTCACTTCTCCGCTAGCCGGCCCACGCCGAGCCCTACCTCCACACTGGCCGGCGTCAACCAGCACGACTGGTTGATGCTGTTAAAAAGGTGGTTTGATTTACGCCGGCGTGACCCGTGGACACATCGGCGGGACTTCGGGCCATTCGGCCCGGAGAATTGGGGTGGCCCCGGGGCCCATTGCGTGCCGCCGGTCCTTGACATTCTCCGAGACGCGCGGTGCGATTCACGTCAACGGGATTTTTGAGGGGCGGGGAATATCGCGGGGCGGCCGGGCGGGATTTACGCCGACCCCCGGTGATTCACCGATTCCCGGGGGGGTTAGAGAATCCCGCCCCTGGTTTCCCATTAGTAATGCCATTCCTCCTGCCTTTGCTTGGGAGTCTCTCAGAATTGCATACTTGGCACGCAGGCTCTGCTGCTGCCAACAAGGGAGAAACATAGCGGTACAGGCAATTTGCACATGTTCATTATCTGCATGCTTGCAGCTGATTAGCTGTTAACGTAGCCACCACATGGTCTTGCCACATTTCCAACTAATTTATGTTGGTATTGCTCCAAACCTGATTCTCCCCAGCCCAATCTTTATCAGCAACCTGCTGTAATTGTGGTGCCAAGTGTCCCAGTCCAGAATGAAACTGTATCAGTAAAGGCCCTACTTATTTTAATGTAGACTGGTGCGGACTTGTTTTAAGGGCGCCATGTGTGTGGAAATAAAGGAATACTTCAACAGTACAGTATTGATTATACTGACAACTAAATATGCAGCAACTAATATTGACTAAACTACAACATTACTCTGGTAAATTGTTATAAAATGTTCAATCAAACATATTTAGTCTTGTTTATCGCTACACAGATATTTATGTCAGATAGATTTAGTGAATTGCTTTTCTTCAACAGCCCTTTTAACAGAGTGATGGAACCATCAATTCACCAGACACGTGTTTCCGATATGAATCTAGGCTTTAATCAACTTACTTCAGAGCCAGCCTGTTACCTGTTGATGAACTCTCTGTGAACTGCAGGCTGACTCTGGACAAGGGTATTTATACAGCAGCACTAGGGGGAGGAGTCGTGGGTGGAGCCAACGGTGAAGCCCTGTACAAGCTCCTGAGCATTCCCAGAGCTACTCCCCCTAGTGGTCAGGTAACGCTACTGCGCTTACAATATACCGTGTGAATTTATCATGTTATATTCACCACACAGAGTAACTTCCAGCTAAAATGAAATGAAATGAAAATTGCTTATTGTCACAAGTAGGCTTCAAATGAAGTTACTGTGAAAAACCCCTAGTCGCCACATTCCGACGCCTGTTCGGGGAGGCTGGTACGGGAATTGAACCGTGTTGCTGGCCTGCCCTGGTCTGTTTTCAAAGCCAACGATTTAGCGCAGTGTGCTAAACCAAACCTTGCATATCAACACAGCCATTGAGTATACGGTTCCGACACCCTGGCAAGTCCAGTCAGTTCCTGCTCCATTTGTCCCGGAAACAAGTGAATGAACCAATAATTCTTCTGAAAAATACCCGAATCATTTGGACCTTGACTGCCCAATAAATACAGTCACCAGGATTGTAAGTTTAAATACAATTACTGTTTATTTATGACAAGAACTATGATGAACTATGCAGTAAACACAACTGGTTGACTATTAACTAATTCCTAACACCCCACTTTAACTTGCCCTTCCACCCTCTACACACACACACAAGAAAGACAAACACAGAGGGGTGGAAAGGTGTAAAAGAAATAATAAGCAAAAGGAAAAAGAGTCTTTGTTTAAGGTGTTAGTTTTCAGCACACCTTTCTTCACAGCAAGTTTACAAGTCAAAGCTGTAATGGTCTTTGTAAATTAATTTATCCAAGTTTTCAGCAGCACTAGAAGTGCTGCAGTCACAGCCTTTCCAGAGACAGAGTAAGAATTTCTGGTCTTTGTTTGTAGCTCCTGAAGTTAGATTCATTCAGGTACTCTGTACGTTCAGAAATATAGCACCCACAGCTTTCTGAAGTGAAACACGAAGGAAAGAACATAAGAACTAGGACAGGATTAGGCCATCTGGCCCCTCGAGCCTGCACCGCCATTCAATGAGATAATGGATGATCTTTTGTGGACTCAGCTCCACTTTCCGGCCTGAACACCATAACCCTTAATCGCTTTATTCTTCAAAAAACTATCTATCTTTATCTTAAAAACATTTATTGAAGGAGCCTCAACTGCTTCACTGGGCAAGGAATTCCATAGATTCACAACCCTTTGGGTGAAGAAGTTCCTCCTAAACTCAGTCCTAAATCTACTTCCGCTTATTTTGAGGCTATGCCCCCTAGTTCTGCTTTCACCCGCCAGTGGAAACAACCTGCCCGCATCTACCCTATCTATTCCCTTCATAATTTTATATGTTCCTATAAGATCCCCCCTCATCCTTCTAAATTCCAACGAGTACAGTGCCAGTCTGCTCAACCTTTCCTCGTAATCCAACCCCTTCAGCTCTGGGATTAACCTAGTGAATCTCCTCTGCACACCCTCCAGTGCCAGTACATCCTTTCTCAAGTAAGGAGACCAAAACTGAACACAATACTCCAGGTGTGACCTCACTAACACCTTACATAATTGCAGCTTAACCTCCCTAGTCTTAAACTCCATCCCTCTAGCAATGAAGTACAACATTCCATTTGTCTTCTTAATCACCTGTAAACCAACTTTTTGCGACTCATGCACTAGCACACCCAGGACTCTCTGCACAACAGCATGTTTTAATATTTTATCATTTAAATAATAATCCCATTTACTGTTACTCCTACCAAAATGGATAACCTCACATTTGTCAACATTGTATTCCATCTGCCAGACCCTAGCCAATTGACTTAACCTATCCAAATCCCTCTGCAGACTTCCAGTATCCTCTGCACTTTTTGCTTTACCACTCATCTTAGTATCGCCTGCAAACTTGGACACATTGCCCTTGGTCCCCAACTCCAAATCATCTATGTAAATTGTGAACAATTGTGGGCCCAACACTGATCCCTGAGGGACACCACTAGCTACTGATTGCCAACCAGAGAAACACACATTAATCCCCACTCTTTGCTTTCTATTAATTAACCAATCTTCTATCCATGCTACTACTTTACCCTTAATGCCATGCATCTTTATCTTATGCAGCAACCTTTTGTGTGGCACCTTGTCAAAGGCTTTCTGGAAATCCAGATATACCATATCCATTGGCTCCCCGTTATCTACTGCACTGGTAATGTCCTCACAAAATTCCACTAAATTAGTTAGGCATGACCTGCCCTTTATGAACCCATGCTGCGTCTGCCCAATGGGACAATTTCTATTCAGATGCCTCGCTATTTCTTCCTTGATGATAGATTCCAGCATCTTCCCTACCGAAGTTAAGCTCACTGGCCTATAATTTCCTGCTCTCTGCCTACCTCCTTTTTTAAACAGTGGTGTCACGTTTGCTAATTTCCAATCCACCGGGACCACCCCAAAGCCTAGTGAATTTTGGTAAATTATCACTAGTGCATTTGCAATTTCCCTAGCCATCTCTTTTAGCAGTCTGGGATGCATTCCATCAGGGGCAGGAGACTTGTCTACCTTTAGCCCCATTAGCTTGCCCATCACTACCTCCTTAGTGATAACAATCCTCTCAAGGACCTCACCTGTCATAGCCTCATTTCCATCAGTCACTGGCATGTTATTTGTGTCTTCCACTGTGAAGACCGACCCAAAAAACCTGTTCAGTTCCTCAGCCATTTCCTCAACTCCCATTATTAAAACACCCTTCTCATCCTCTAAAGGACCAATATTTACCTTAGCCACTCTTTTTTGTTTTATATATTCGTGGAAACTTTTACTATCTGTTTTTATATTCTGAGCAAGTTTACTCTCATAATCTATTTTACTCTTTATAGCTTTTTTAGTAGCTTTCTGTTGCCCCATAAAGATTTCCCAGTCCTCTAGTCTCCCACTAATCTTTGCCACTTTGTATGCTTTGTATGAATGAGAGTAGAATCTTCTCTGTAACCTGCCAGGAGCCAAACTGAAACTCCTTGGGGCTTTGAAAATCATTCTCCTGGGATAGGATCCAATCAGCACCCGTTACTGGGCAAATTAAAGCCTTTTGCCGAGATTCATTGGCCACCAGCCAATCAATTAAACCGAGTCCAAGCCCATCTTTTTCTCTGGAGCCGACATGTCTGGAGCCTCCTGTTGAAACCAGCAGGAACTTGTATTCTCTCCTGTAACTTCTGAATTCTGCTTGCCTTAAAGATACATGCCCATTAACCATCTATGGATCAGAAATAATGACAGCAAAATAAAAGAAAGGGGAAATAAGGGAATAAACATGAAAAACTCTTACAGTAGTTACAGGAAAATGTTACATTTAAAAAAAAATGAAATGTCAAATTTTAGGGAACCAGTTTAAGATGAGTGATGAAAAAAGCAAGCTAACTGTTTTCTTCAATAGAAAAGCAAAATACTGCAAATGCTGGAAACCTGAATCAAAATTAAACATGCTGGAAATTCAGCAGCAAAGGGCAGGATTCTCCGGTCTGGAATACCGAAATCGCGTCTGGCGATCGTCCGGAGGATTCCGTTTGCGACGAAATTGGGGGAGCGCCGCTTTCGCGATGCTCTTCCCCCTCCAAAGCGGCGTACTCTAGGAGTACACCACACGCCGTATCGACGGCCTCAGGACATTACCTGAGGCCCCCCCCCGCGATGCTCCGGCCCCGACCGGCCGAGTTCCCAACAGCGGGGGTCTCTCATGCTTTTTTTTCAAGAACTCAGCGCGGCGGCTGCGGACTCAGTCCCACGGGGAAAGCCAATTCCCGGGCAGGGGGGCTTTGGCAGGGGCTGGTGGCATTGGTGGGGGGTGGCGAGCCTGGCCAAAGTGGGGGGCTACTATTTGGTAAGCCAGGTCCGCGCGTGGCTGGTGCCATGTTGCATGGCACGGCTGCTGCAGGCCGTGCGCATGTGCGGCCACGGACCCGGCAATTCTCCGGCCGTATCGGCAGCTGGAGCCAGGTGCTCTTCGCTGCTAGTCCCCCAGGAAATGGAGGATCAGTGGCCGTTTTGCGCCAATTTTTCGATCGTAAAACGCCACGCCGGCGTCAGGACATAGCCAGAAAATGGGAGAATCCAGCCCAGGGCTTTGTTCAAGAAACTGTTAATGGCTTTAATGGGAAAACTAATTAGATTAAATGAATGGTTATTCTCAGTGCAGTGATACCTAAATGCTAAGGCAGCCAGTCTTTATTTTGAACACTCGTCAAAGTAAATGTTGCTGCAGTGACTGATTTCATGAGAGAGTGATGAGAGAGAAAACTTTCAAATGTGCCATCCTGTTGAAATTTATCTGGATTTTTTTTCCCACCGTGATGTTTTTCGCATTTTGAAGTTGGGAGGTTAACCTTGTCACTTTTGTTTTATTGATAACTTTTTGAATTACATGGAAAGGACACCACAGGAAAAAAAAAATCCAATCAGCCAATTAGCCCAGCCTGGGGTTTCTGCTGCGCACAAACGCCTCCCACCCATCTTTATCTGTCAGCAAAACCCTCATGTGTTTACCTAATGTCCCTCAAAATAGAAATACTAACCTCAATTCCTGCTGGTTGAGATCTCTGCACAATATAGATTTCTTCAGCTGTGCCAGCAGAAAAAGTGCAAGCTGGGCAGTACGGTGGCGCAGTGGTTAGCATTGCTGCCTCACGGCGCCGAGGTCCCGGGTTCGATCCTGGCCCCGGGTCACTGTCCATGTGGAGTTTGCACATTCTCCCCCTGTCTGCGTGGGTCTCACTTTCACATCCAAAAATGTGCATAGTAGGTGTATGTAGGGCATAGTAGGGCAGCACGGTAGCATTGTGGATAGCACAATTGCTTAACAGCTCCAGGGTCCCAGGTTCGATTCCGGCTTGGGTCACTGTCTGTGCGGAGTCTGCACATCCTCCCCGTGTGTGCGTGGGTTTCCTCCGGGTGCTCTGGTTTCCTCCCACAGTCCAAAGATGTGCAGGTTAGGTGGATTGGCCTTGATAAATTGCCCTTATTGTCCAAAACTTGCCCTTAGTGTTGGGTGGGGTTGCTGGGTTCTGGGGATAGGGTGGAGGTGTTGACCTTGGGTAGGGTGCTCTTTCTAAGAGCCGGTGCAGACTCAATGGGCCGAATGGCCTCTTTCTGCACTGTAAATTCTATGATTCTATGTGTTTGTGCATAGTAGGTGTACTTGTTTTGAAATTAGAAATAAAGATTACATATTCAAACCGTATGTTGTTTCAATATCACATTTAGATATCACAGTAGCATGAAAACCCTGTTGGGCAATAATGCAATATCATTTGCAAACTGTGGGAAGATATCATGTGACAAGCTGTTACATGATTAGATGCAATAGAAATCATGATCTGATCTCACTTGATGATTTCCAGGTATACATCAAATCTGAATTGGTAACCCTATTTCCCTGAATCCATTACTTCATGGTCTATCACCATTGCAAATTAGATTGAGGGTTCCTTTATCTCATTATATCTGCATGCAGCCATTAAGTCATACGGCAGCAAATCCTAATGTTTTCTAACTTTATGTTGTCAGCCTGAGAGAAGGACAGCTTGCTTAACACAAAAAAACGACAGTCCATCTTACAAATGGCTAGGCATGTCCTAGCTCGCAACAAATGCCATTCATCCATCACCACTGTTCTCACTGACCTACAATGACTTCTGGTTAAACAACACCCTGAATATTAAATACAGATCCTAGTTTTCATACTCCTCCATGGCTTAGCCCTTCACTATCTCTGTAATCTCCTCTAGCCCACAATTCCCCCAAAAAACTTCTCGTTCTTCCCTCTCCTTGTCCCCTAGATGTGAATCATTCCTTCAAGTGCGTACAGGCACCAAGACCCCGAACTCTGAAATTTCATCCCTAAACCTCATCGCCTATTTGTCTTTTTGCCTTAAAGATATTCTTCAAAACCTACCTCTTTGACAAAGCTTTTGGACATTTACCCTATTATCTCCTTGTGTGGGCCAATGTCATATTTTGTATTCTATTGCTTCTGTGAAGCCTTTTAGGGTTTTGCATTCTACTAAAGACACTCTATATTATGGCCGGGACTTTCTGCTCGCACTCTTATCAGGTGTGAATGGTGGCAGGAGCACAAAATATTGCAAGAGGACCCTGGGCCTCCCTGCAGCAATCATCCCCCCCACGCTCAAAATCCTACCCACAGCGGTGTGACATGCCGACAGCACCACCTACAACAGCTTTATAGAAAGGGGAACCTTGCAAGCTCTCCTCCGAGGGTAGTTCAGCGGTGAGTGCACAGCCCACCACAGGTCACCACTGACTCGCAGGGGAAAGAGAATAATGACAAGGGAGAGTCAGCAAGGTATCTTGGGAGGTGAACCACCAGTGGCCTCGGGGTGGGGGGAGGGGGGGTGGACCAGCAAAGGACCTCGGGATGGGGTGGCGGTACCAGCAATGGTTGGGGGTTGAACGGAGAGGGCGATAGTTGCAGAGGCACCATCGCCAGAAGGGGCCAAAGTACCGGACATGAATCCTGAAGGCACATGGACTGAAGACTCAGGGGCTGCAGGGCCAATGGGAGCAGGGTAAAGGAGGGTCTCAATGCCAGAAATGGGGTGGGGGGGGGAACAGGTGGGCCCAAAGTGGGAGGTCTCCAGGCCAGAATGGGAAATCTGAATTCCAAGACTGCATTTTGCTGCTGCTGGTCCTCTGCCTTCTTGGAGAGCCCTGACACTGGGAAGGGAAGCCTGCGGTAGTACAGCGGATGGGTGGCCAGTCATCATGGACGAAGGGTCCACTCATATTTAATGGGGCGGTAGGTTGCTGCAAGGTCATTACTGAGAAGGGCAAGTCTAATGATGAGGCATGTCAGTTACGAATATTTCTTTGCATCGGAGATCGTTCATCTATAAGTCAAAAAACATTCCTGTAGCCTGACAGGCACGCCAATTGTGCCCACTTACTCACCACTGACGTATGTAACTGCCACTTAGGAGTTAACCCTTGGCACGCTAACCTGCTCATTCAGTGACTGTTATGGATTTCCTGCACCACTGCCCAAGTGAGCAAGCACATTCTTTTTTTAAAAATAATTTTTATAAAGATTTTCAAAAACATATCAAAAACATAAAATAACAGCAAGAAAACCGTAGTAACAACAACAAAAAGAAAAAAACACACTAACCCCCAAAACCAAACCCCCCACCCCCAGTAACTACAAAAAGAAGAAATAAATAAGCACCCGGCATATTCAATAGACACATATACACATTTTTCCCTTCCCCCGCAACAATACCCCCCCCCCCCCCAACTCCCCTCCCTCCTCCCCCCCCCGCCCCGGGGTTGCTGCTGCCGGCCTATTTTCATACCGTTCTGCCAGGAAGTCCAGGAAAGGCTGCCACCGCCTAAAGATCCCCTCAGGGCAAATTTCACCTTCTCCAATTTGATGAACCCCGCCATATCATTGATCCAGGCCTCCACGCTTGGGGGCCTCGCATCCTTCCATTGAAGCAAAATCCTCCGCCGGGCTACTAGGGACGCAAAGGCCAGAACACCGGCCTCTTTCGCCTCCTGCACTCCCAGCTCCACTGCAACTCCAACAATTGCGAGTCCCCAGCCTGGCTTGACCCTGGATCCTACCACCCTCGACATCGTCCTTGCTACCCTCTTCCAGAACGCCCCCAGCACTGGGCATGCCCAAAACATATGGGCGTGGTTCGCTGGGCTCCCCGAGCACCTAGCACACCTGTCTTCGCCCCCGAAAAACCTACTCATCCTCGTCCCGGTCATGTGGGCCCTGTGCAGCACCTTGAACTGTATGAGGCTAAGCCTCGCACGGGACGAGGAGGAATTCACTCTTTCCAGGGCATCCACCCACATCCCCTCCTCAATCTCCTCACCCAGCTCCTCTTCCCATTTACCCTTCAGCTCCCCCACCGAGGCCTCATCCACCTCCTGCATGACGTGGTACACGTCCAAAATCCTCCCCCCTCCAACCCACACCCCCGCGAGCACCCTGTCCCGTACCCCACGTGGGGGCAACGAGGGGAACCCCTCCATCTGCCGCCTGGTAAACGCCCTAACCTGCATGTACCTAAACATGTTCCCCGGGGGGAGCCCAAACTTCCCCTCTAACACACCCAGGCTCGCAAACCTCCCATCCACAAACAGGTCCCTCAACCTCCTAATACCTACCCTATGCCAGCCAAGAAACCAACCATCGATGCTCCCTGGAACAAACCGGTGGTCCCCCCCGTATCGGGGACTCCATTGAGCCCCCCACCTCCCCCCTATGCCATCTCCATTGCCCCACACCTCCGACCCCTCCCAACGTGGGGCTACTCCTCCTCCCCCTCCCGCTCTTGCACGGGAAAAAAGCCCGCGCTTCTCAGCTCCGACCCCGCCCCCCATCCACCCTCAGCGCGGGAAACAGAAGAAAAGCCCGCGCTTTCCCTCTGCCCGACCCCGTCCCCGCAAAAAATGACAGCACCCCACCCACCCTAGAAACAACATACAACCAGCTTAAAACAGCATGAAACAGCATAAAACAGAGACCCTTCCCACCAAAAGTTAACACAGTTATTTACAAACCCCCAACCTTCAGTCAGAGTCCAACTTCTCGGCCTGCACAAACGCCCACGCCTCCTCCAGGGACTCAAAATAAAAGTGCCGGTCCTTGTAGGTGACCTACAGACGTGCCGGCTGTAACATGCCAAACTTCACACTCTTTCTGTGGAGCACCGCCTTCGTCCGGTTGTACCCGGCCCTCCGCTTAGCCACCTCCGCACTCCAGTCCTGGTAGATCCACACTACCGTGTTCTCCCACTTGCTGCTCCGCTCCTTCTTGGCCCACCTAAGCACGCACTCTTGGTCAACGAACCGGTGGAACCGCACCAGCACCGCCCGTGGCGCCTCATTCGGTTTGGGCCTCCTGGCCAGTATTCTGTGGGCCCCCTCCAGTTCCAGGGGTCCCTGGAAGGACCCAGCTCCCATCAGCAAGTTCAACAAAACGACCACATAGGCCCCCAGGTCTGACCCTACCAGCCCCTCCGTGAGGCCCAGGATCCGCAAATCTTTCCGCCTCGACCGGTTCTCCATCTCCTCGAACCGCTCCTGCCATTTCTTGTGGAGCGCCTCGTGCATCTCCACCTTTACCGCGAGGGCTGCATTCTCATCCTCTCTTTCAGAGGCTTTTTGTCGGAGCTCCCGGATCTCCACCCCCTGGGCTATCTGCGTCGCCAGCAGCTTGTCCGTATTCGCCTTCAGCGAGTCCAGCAGCTCCACCTTCAGCTCCCGAAAACAGCGCTGGAGAGTATCCTGCTGCACCTGCGCCCACTGCCTCCATTCCTCGAGGCCTCCGCCGGCTGCCACCTTGATTCTCTTCACCCGCTTTTTCTTAGGCGCTGCCACTGCTATTCTGCTGGCCCCGCTCCTGGTCAAGACCATAGACCACTGAGGATCCGCTGCAGACACCTTCCCACGTCGGGAACCGTCGATCAAGTACCGCTGGGGGCCTTAAAAGAGCCCAAAAGTCCGTTCCTGGTGGGAGCTGCCAAACGTGCGGCTTAGCTCCACATAGCTGCAACCGGAAGTGTGAGCAAGCACATTCAATAAGCAATGGTACACTGGCTGAACAGAGCACTCTGACCCATCAAATATGTGTGCTGGTGCATCTTGACAGGTATCCCCCATTGATCAGGTTACACACCAAGGTCTTTGAGTGAAGCTTGGGACAAATGCCTGCATCTTACTTGAGAGATCTGGATAAAGTTGGGTAGCCAAAGGTCAAACTGCGTGGGCAGGATGGTGGGATCTTATCCATTCTGGGAGCTGATGAAGGACATGTTCTTAAAATGGTTGCCAGCACATTAATCCCTGGCCATCAAGATGCAGTAAAAAAAGATGATTGGGCAAAGGATGACCCCGTGGAGACAAAAGTTAACTCTCTCTTTTCCTTTGCAGTGATTAGTGTGAGAAAGAGATGGGGCCTATAGAACTGCTATCATTCTTCTGGCGTATCGAGAAGAGGGAGCTATCTGGCTCTCCAGAGTCAAGACATAAACCCTGAGGGTTGGAAAGGCTTGCCCCGCTGCCACAGGAGGGACCTCAAAGAGTGGTCACCTGGAGACACCTTCCACAACCCAGGCATACAGATGGTAGCTGGACGTCGGGCAGGTGGGCAACAACCACTTTAGGCAAAAAACCTTGTCTCTCCAGGTGCACTTATATTTTTTTTTTTATAAATTTAGATTACCCAATTATTTTTTCCAATTAAGGGGCAATTTAGCGTGGCCAATCCACCTACTCTGCACATTTTTGGGTTGTGGGGGCGAAACCCACGCAGACACGGGGAGAATGTGCAAACTCCACACGGACAGTGACCCAGAGTCGGGATCGAACCTGGGACCTCAGCGCCGTGAGGCAGTTGTGCTAACCACTAGGCCACCGTGCTGCCCCTAGGTGCACTTATATAACCTCCATCGGGAGTTGGCACCTGTGAACCTGGAGGGCATCTATTGCCTGTGGCATTCAAAGTTACAGTTGTCCTGAACTTTTATGCAACTGGTTCCTTTCAGGATGCCACACGTAACTTTTGAAGCATCTCACAGGCCTCCTCTCAGAAGTGCATCAAGGAGATGAACGGATGAACTCTTCACAAGGACTCACAACTACATCAACTTCGACCGGGATCTGGCTTTCCACAAGTGCAAGCGCAGGGAGCCATTGACTTCACTCCCATGGCTCTACGATCCCCGTGGCATCAGGGAGTGGAGCTCCCTCAAAGTTCAGCAGGTCTGCGGCCACACGAAATGTATCTTCCTGATGTGTGCTAGTCTCCTGGAGAATGTATACGACTCATATATCCTGAGCCCCTCTCAGATCCCGATGTTTTTGAGGGGCCACAGTGGCTTCAGGGTTGTGTGGAAGTGCTACTCTTCTCAGCCTGTGGGACTGAATCTGAAGCGGATACAGGAAGCGGGGAATCTGATGGGCTGGAAACTCCCAGAGTCACCTTGCTGGATAGCCCAGGACTATGCACCAGCTTCTCCTTCCCTCAATGGGTGCCCGAGGGCCATTGGCTCCTGATGGGCTTCCGAGGGACCCTGGTTTCCTTCTTGGGATGGCCGAGCAGCTGGAGTGAGTTTGAGAAGCCTCGCTGTCCTCTGACATTTGCAGTCATGAATGTCCACAAGTGCTTGTACAATGGAGGGCATGTCCTGCACCATGAGTGCAGATCATGTACCATTGGATGCATGTTCTGCAGCAGTGCAGAATAAAAGTCTTGCAACCCTCGTTGTGTTGACCTGGTAGTCTCGGAGTGGCAACACAATATTACGATCCCAGTTGATGTTATAAATGAACGGGAAGATCCCAGATCGGAACTCGGCTCAATAGACCGTAACTTTTAAGTTTTAATTTATAAAAGGTTGAGAAAAGCTGGATTATTATACAAAACTCATTTGCTCTCCCCTTAGCTTCACAAATACATACATATTTAAAGATTAACATGGATTACAAAGTACATTTTTATATTACAATACTGCTACAGTATTAACTCAAAAAGTCCCTATAAGCACAAGACGACTGTGGTCAAAAACACACGCGCCACTCTGAACTCAAGTTAGTGTCTGTGGATTTCTCCTCAGAATCCCCCAGAGATGAGAGGTCCAAAAGGTATTCCCAAAAACACGCTTTAAAATCTTCTGTCATCATGCTTTCCGTTAGCGGTTTGCATTCTGAAATCCAGTCTTTTATAAATCACACTTTTCAACAAAGCTTCCTCTCCACTGTTAACAGTGAATCCAGTCCAGAATTTTACACCAATCCCCTTAGGATTTCAAACTACTCACAATTGCTTTAACTCTCGATTCCCAGACTATATTAAAATCACAGCTCATCCAACTCCAGTGGAGTTTCAAGGTCCTCTCATAACCCCTCCTCCACCTTGGGAAACTCCAACTCACCATGGAATTTCACCATATCTTTCCCATCCCGTGGAGGGTCCAAACTGCATAAATTTTGGTAAAAGTCTTAATTACCTCATTGACCTTCTCCTGATCTGAGCCTAGACCCTCATCCCATCGAGTCATCAGGGTAATCTCCCTCTCAACCCCCTGTTTCCTCAGCTGATATGCCAGGAGCCGACTTGTATTCTCCCCATATTTGTCAATAGCCCCATTAGTAGCAGCCACATTAACAGTTTGGAGGCAACTCCGCCATCATTTTAACTTGAGGGTCGCCTCTAAGCTGACCCCTATCTGTGCGAATCAGCTATTCAAACTTGCTGTGTGAGATTTAGAGAATGGAAGGATAAAGATTTAGAGAAACTGGGAGATTTATTTTTAGTAGGTCAGTTGGCTAGCTGAGGAGAACTGAAAGAAAAATATGGGGCAGGATTCTCCGCCGGCGAGATGCTCCATTTTGTCGGCAGCCCGGGGGTTTCCCGACGGTGTGGGGCTGCTCCACAATGGGAAACCCCATTGATCAGCCGGCGTAACGGAGCATCCCGCCAGCAGGGTGAGGCAGAAAAGCGGCGAGGTGGAACATCCCGCCGATGGGCTCACAGTTACTGATGGGTTCAGGTAATTCCATTTGAACAGCTGGGTCAAAAGGTACTTTTTAGCCTTTCCGATGAAGTAGCCTTTCTATCTTGCTTGAGAGGATCTTATGCTGCTCTGGTTTAGAGGTGGCAAGCACATCGGGTATATACCAGCGAATGATGGGGTGGAGACAGGCTTTGTTGAGGGTGTGAGGGCAAAGTGGATGGAGGAGTTGGGTCTGCTCTTGGGGGAGGAGGTTTGGAGTGAGGCGCTGGGTGGGTGAACTGGACCGCGTCCTGTGTGAGGCTGTGTCTCATCCAGCTGAAAGTGGTGTTCCGAGCTCACCTCACCAAGGCTAGAATGAGTCGGTTTTTTGAAGGTGTGAATGATAAATGCGATCGGTGTCTGGAGGGCCCGGCACATCATACACACATGTTCTGGTCATTCTCAAAACTGCCGGACTTCTGGAGGTCCTTTTTTGAGACTATGTTGGCAATCCTGAACATTGGGTTGGAGCCTTGCCTTTTGGTGGTGATTTATTTTGGTTTCAGTCGTGCCAGAACTCCAGGCAGGGGTGGGGCAGATGTCCTGGCCTTTGCCAGGACATTACAGAAAGGGCAGCTCTCACAGCTCTGCTAGAAGCAGTTGGTTTAGAAGGCTGGAGAGGGAACATCTCGCTCAGCCTTGCTAGAAGAAAAGCCATACTATAGAATAATGGTAAAGAAAACAGATGCCAGAAATCTAAAGTCCAGCCAGTTAAGAAAATTAGAGAAATTAAGAAAAGTGTCCAAGAAGCCTGGAGTTAAATGACTAGAGACCAAGGTATTGATCAGAAGAATTCAAAGAGGAGTAAATAAAGTGTTCTGAGTTAAAGAGACAATTGCAGTAACTAGATTTAAATTGGGACAGCAGACTTCAGAGGTAGATTAAATGTTTGATGTTTAATACAAAACCTACAAAACAAAGAAAACAAACAAAACTAAATAACAATTAAACAGTAAGAGTCCCCCCATCCCCTCTTCCCTTACAACAGTAACATTTAGATATTAAACCCCCACCCCCATCCACCCTGTCCCCCACAACAACTAACAGTGACTTGTTCTTTAGAGTACAATATAAGCGGCAACCATCTGCAGTAAAACCCGACCTCATGGTAAACCTAACCATCTCAAGATGTAAAAACTCCATCAAGTGACTCAGCCACGCCGAGACGCTTGGCGGTGTAATCAACCACTAGCCCATGAGGATACGTCTCCTTGCCACTAATTTTGGTGTGATAGATAATGGAGTACTTGATCTTCACTTGGTTTATAATAATAATAGCTTATTGTCACAAGTAGGCTTCAATGAAGTAACTGAAAAGCCACTCGTCGCCAAATTCCGGCGCCTGTTCGGGGAAGTTGGTACAGGAATTGAACCCGCGCTGCTGGCCTTGTTCTGCATTACAAGCCAGCTGTTTAGCCCTCTGTGCTAAATCAGCAACCACCTCACCCTCAGTGCAGAAGAGATAGCGTTCCTCCCTGGCCAGCTGGAGGGCCCTCTCTTTGAAGTCACAGAATATTTCTAACTCGGCCATCAAGTAGGGGCAGCACGGTAGCATAGTGGTTAGCATAAATGCTTCACAGCTCCAGGGTCCCTGGTTCGATTCCCGGCTGGGTCACTGTCTGTGTGGAGTCTGCACGTCCTCCCCGTGTGCGTGGGTTTCCTCCGGGTGCTCCGGTTTCCTCCCACAGTCCAAAGATGTGCGGGTAAGGTGGATTGGCCATGTTAAAATTGCCCGTAGTGTCCTAATAGTCAGGTTAAGGGGGGGAGTTGTTGGGTTACGGGTATAGGGTGGATACATGGGTTTGAGTAGGGTGATCATTGCTCGGCACAACATCGAGGGTCGAAGGGCCTGTTCTGTACTGTTCTATGTTCTAAATCACTCCCCCATGTGGGGCCTCTCTCTCTTATTGTGTGCCACCTTGTCCTGCATGAAAACAGGTGGAAAGACAGTGTGAGCAGGATGCATGCCAGGGCGGGTGTGAAGGATACCTGGCATGTATAGATGGTGAGTGGAAATTGAGATGATCAGGAAGTGACCCGTAGGGGGGATGAAGATGTGTATGGGAGAACGAATGGTGATGTCCCATGTGCTGGCAGTTTGGACTCAATGCACGTGTTGTGGTGTTGATAAGGTATTGGTGCTGACATCGTGCCCATTATCTCCAGGTGCTCCCCAGTATCGGTGGCTAACGTGGCTGATGTACTACTGAGACTCAAGGGTTGCAATCCTCCCTGTAGATACTTACATGTTTGCTCTCCTGCCACCGTATCAAACTCCATATTTAATGGGCAGTTATTAAAAATAAGAACAATTTTCATGTGATTTGTTTTTTATTGGAAAGGAGTTTTATTAAATTTTTAACCTTTCATACAAAAGAATATAAAATATGTAAACCATAACAAACATTCTTTAACAAGGTTCCATCAACAAACACTTTTTACAGAGACTCTCACCTCCACTCCCCCCCCCAACCCGGGCGACACCCTCATACCCCCATAAACAATTAAACCACCACTGCCCCTTAAACTCTAGCAGTGACCAATTATTTGAAGTACACTATGAACGATCTCCAACTTCGATAAAACCTCCCAATCGACCTTCTCAAGGTGTATTTGACCTTCTTGAGGCGCATAACCTCCATCAAGTCACTCAACCATGCCGAACCTTCAGCACTGCTGCCATCCTTCAGCCCAATAAGGTACGCCTCCATGCCATTAATGAAACAAAGACCAGGAGGTCCGCCCCTGCTCCCATCCACAGTTCTGGCACATTGAAGATTGTGCAGAATGATTGCAGCACAGGAGGCAGCCATTTGGAATGTCATGTCCATGTTGGCTCTCTGCAAGAGCAACTCAACTAGTTCCACTTCACCACCTATACCTTGTCATCCTGCAATTTGCTTTTCTTTTCAGATAATTATTCAATTTCCTTTGGAGGGCCTTGATTTAATGTGCCTCCACCACATTCTCAAGCAGTGTATTCCAGATCCTAACCTTACTGTAGTATAAAAACTTTTGTCACCATTGCATCTTTTATGAATCACCTTACTTCGGTGGCCTCTGATACTCGATCATTCCAACAATGGGAACAGTTCTTTCTATCAATTTTGTTCAAACACCTCATGATTTTGAATCGATCAAATATCCTCTGAACCTTCTCTTCTCCAAAGAGTCCCAGCTTCTCCAATCTATCCACATAACTGAAGTTCCTCATCCTTGGAATCACTGATGAATCTTTTTTTATATCTTCATATCCTTGGGCACAGAATTGGACACAATACCAGTTGAATCCAAACCAGTGTTTTGTACACCTATATCTTAACTCCCTTGATATTGTACTGTATTCACTTTTTGTACAGCCCAGGATCCCATATGCTATATTATTTATTAATCACTGCTCAAGCTGCCCTTCTACCTTCAATGATTAGTGCACATTTACCCTGTATTCTGTTGATCTGCTACAACTCCAATAGCATACTTACCTTAACACGAGCCCAGCATATTCCAATTGTCAAAGAGAGTTTCTGGGCGTGATTTAATGGGGAAAAGAGTCCCGTTTTGGGCATGTTTAGCAGGGTGTTTCTTGATGCTTGCAGCGTCGAGAATGACCCTGCTATCATGCTATCAAATGGGACTTTTTCTTTTAGCCTTGACAAGGAACGCACAGAAGAGATAAGAACGTCATTTTTAAATGCTGCCCCAATCTCTCAAACCCGCTCGGACTCCCCAACGCGGCATCCGAGGCTCCCCAAAAATTTACCTGCTAAGGGGTCTTCAAGCCCCCCCTCACCCGACCTCATAAGGTCGGGCATCCCTGGGCCGATCCCTGGCACAGGCAACCTGGCACCTGGGCACCTTGGCACAGCCAGCCTGGCACCCTGGCTGTGCCCCTGTCAGCCTGGCCGTATCACCCGGGCACCCTGGAAGTGCCAGTGTGGCACAGTCAGGATGCCCAGGTAGGTGGCAGTGCCAAGGTGCCAGGCTGACAAAGCCAAGGTTCTCAGGTGGCTGCAGGAGTGCCAGGGTACCACTCTACCCAGAGCCTGATCATTCGGCGGCCTCTGATAGCATGTGAGACCCCCCCCCCCCCCCCCCCCCCGGGTGCCATTATGTTGGTGTGGAGCAGATGCTATATGGCACCATGGCAAGGTCTCCCAGGCGCAGCCATTCATTCCCGAGCTTCGGGAGCATCAGACGCCGCCATATTTAAGTGGGCCTAATTTATGAGATTTAATGGCTTTGTTGTGTCACCAAGTCGGGTGCAACAAAGCCGTCAATGACACCCTCTGTTTACAATGAAGCAGCCTTTGGATCGAACCTTGTAAAAATTAGGGCAGCATGGTAGCACAAGTGGATGGCACTGTTGTTGTATTTTATAATTTCCCCGCGTCTTGACTGTGATAGAGAAATACAAACATGATTCATTAGGTAAGCAAAACTGAACTTTATTTCCGAATTAGAACTGACTGCTAGCAGTAAATGGCTGAGACTTTAAGTCAGAAGGCAGTCAAATACAAACTGCTGAGTCCGTCCCAAGTCTGCGATCTCACAGAATAAGATGATTTTTAGACATTATAGGATCAAGATAACATGAATACAACTTGGTCATGAATTTGATCGAAAGTAAAACATAAGTAATAATCGTTACAATGGCGTCACCTTGCTGACCTTTAGGGGACTTGAGTTTCATATCATTATCTTGTCTTTGTTTTAAGAACTGGACAAAACTTGTTTACATACAGGAAGAGACAGTTGTTCAGCTTGTTATTTATTGAGACTGCTTCAAGGTTCATGACGAACATTTTGTATTTTGTATCTGTGTCTTAGGTTAAATTTAGTTGTACCAAGAAGACTTGACTAGTTTTCCCATCATGCCATTATTTGCTTCACACAATACCGCCAGTGTCCCAGGTTCGATTCCCCGCTGGGTAACTGTGCGGAATCTGCACGTTCTCCCCGTGTCTGCGTGGATTTCCTGCGGGTGCTCCGGTTTCCTCCCACAGTCCAAAGACGTGCAGGTTTGGTGGACTGGCCATGCTAAATTGCCCTTAATGTCCAAAAAGGTTAGGAGGGGTTATGGGGATAGGGTAGAAGTGAGGGGTTAAGTGGGTCGGTGCAGACTCGATGGGCCAAATGGCCTCCTTTTGGACTGCATGTTCTATATATGTTCTAAAAATTCTCCTTGCTATTCTGCTTCACAATTGGTATGAAAGAAGCGTTGCTATCAACTTTTACTGCTTCAGATGTACAATTATAATCACCATGTAGAGAGGTTTGGTTTCTTTCTTTATTTGATTTTGATTTGTTTTGTTTTATTGTCACTTTCTTTGTATGAAATATTCTATTTTAAATGGGCCCTCAATCTTTTAGCACTTCACATGAAAATGAGTGGTACACGGAACCAGATTACGTCAGCTCACCAGATTCTGCCCAAGAATAAACAAAACATCAAAAAGAGTATTTTTCAGTTTGTGGGTGAACTGGAAAGGACTTTTTTCAGCTTATTCTCAGAATCAATAATTTCTTTGCTCATTAGATTTTCACAGGGTTTCTCTTAAATGTAAGCGCGTTGGGCTGAAAATTTGCTTTTGCACACCAAGGTGCAAAACATATTCGTTACAAGCTTATTTGTGAAATTTCACACACAGCACTTTATTAATGCAATTAATTTGAATCAGTAGAACACTAACCCACCAGGAAAAAAGTTACCAAGGACTTTCTCTTAACCCTTGAATAGGAACAGCAAATACCAAGACAAAATAAAAATGCATCATTGCATCAATTTAAAACACTGAGTACACCCCTTAAACAAATAAACTTAGGAAATGAATATATGCACTCACCACATCTTACATTCTTTCCCCCTCAAATACTACCAGAACACATGACACAACCGATAAGCAAACAAAGTCTAAATCAGACTCAAAACAGAGAAACATTTTAAGCCACAATGTGTATACATTAGTGACCAAGCATTGAAAGAATGTTATGCAGTTCAGGAATTAACTGAATGCTGACATGCAGCGTGACGTTACAATTCAGGATCACACTTATACAACAAGGTCAACCGTGCCAAGGCAACAACTTTCCTAAACAAATTGCTATACTACTGAGACAAAGACTTCCACAGAAACCATCGTCATTAACTATACTTCTCAACAAAACCACTCACGGGTGTCATGATATCTGTTCAGAGGCATGGGCTGTCAGCTTTTATTTGTTATATTTCATTGAAAGATGTTGAGGAAAGGGTTGATATGAGCAACAGTAGCCTCACTTTCCTGGCACTAAAGTTGAAGAAAATTACAATGATTAACAAAAAAACAGAAACCGACCCTTAGAACTGTCTGACAAGATCAATGAAAAAGACACAACGGACATAGATGTTCTGTCTCATTTTTTGGAGTATATTAGCCATCGAACCTTAAACAGATCAGCTTCAGTACAGACATACGCACAGCATAGACGCTACTGACAGACATCCACGTCGCCTTTTTCCAAGTCACTGATCTTGGATACTATTACTGAACATTTCCACAGATCGGACTTCCAAGATAACAACACGGGGCTCCATTAAGGATTATATACTCCCTTAAAACCATTTGCAATGATCCTCATTTAGCATGACTGCCGGTTGAATTCCTCCACCCATAATTAAATACAGACTTAGATATTAGCTTTAAAACATTACTCACCCCATAGACGTATAAAGTTCAGAAACTAACAGAGACAGATCCTTCCTGATATAATAGTGTGGATCATGCCAAAATGGTGACACGGGTGTATGCCAGATACCAAGTGCAATGCTGCACCAGCACCTGTTCAGAGGCATACACTGACAATCCACCATTTGACTGCCGTTAACCAATCGCACTGAAGTACTGAAGTGGAACAGTTCTGGCTATCTCTAGGCTGTCTAGCTGTGTACTTAAACTAGACTCAATGTGTTCACTTTGTGTTCATCAGAATTTTGCACACTATGGATCAGTAGCAGCTTCTGTAACTTGACAGTGTAAAATATGATACACTACGGGCGTAATCTCATTCACTGCTATTTAAGGCAAATTGGTAGTAAATTAAGTACTTCCATGGTTGCATTATAACTTGTTCCCAAAGCACAGTTTGTTGCAGTTTCTTAATGATAAATTCAAATGCAGACCATATTTTTTTGCAGATGGACTAATCCCAAAGCATGTTAAAGTGTGGATTTATATTCCCCACAAGTCTATCAAACTTTCCAAATGATTAAATTAAATGTTTTCGAGGAATTAACTGATACCTATTTTCTGATAACAGGAAAGGAGAGACAAACATTTGAATATCTTGGGCTATTAATTGTGAGACATTGAGACAGATTGAAAAATAATTTCAGATCTCAAATTGAAACTTTTCATTCAAACATACCGCATGAAACAAAACACAAATATACCTTCTCCGCTGTGGAACACCCTCAGTGGCTGGTCATCATGATTCTCCATATCCCTCTCCCTGGATCCTAGTTACAGACATTCCAATTTGAATCCTGTCTGATTGACAGAAATGGGGCAGTAGTTTAATGCTTATTCCTGCTGACCACTTGCAGCCATTTTAAACTTACTCCTTTTGGAGTTAGCTGAAGTGCTCTAAGGCCTTGTGTAAACTATTAGAATCTGACGATGCAATTATGACGCCAAAGATATTCTAATTAAGATCTGCAGCAATTTCATCCATTTGCCAATAATATCTATCAGAAAATTGATCCAGAGCCAGAAGAGGCCTAGAAATTAAATTGATTATTTTTATATTCTTTTGTGCAAGGAGGTCCGGGACCAAAAATCTTGGACATCCCCTGCTCAGGCTTCCTTCCCCTCCTGCCACCCCTACCATCCTCCCCCCACTACCCTGCCACCCATTTTCATGATGCCCTCTAGACCTTCCTCAATATTCCTCACCCTGGATTCTGGGAACTGTTTTCTTCGGGCTCCGAACAGCAGCCCTCTGTCACCTAAAATTCAGGTGACCAAATCACACTTCCCAAAGATTTAGAGGGCCCGAGAGATTTCCCACACTGCCACTGCCCAAACCACGCAGTCAAGAGTTACAATCCAGGCTGTAAGGTTTGCATGAAACCATATTTATACTGAAAATTTTGAAGGAAGGAAGAGATCAGTTTTTTTCCCAGCTTTATTGGACCCAATAAGTATCACTAGATCATCGCGCCCCATGGAAAATATTTAAATGTACAGGCCATTAACTTTCAATCATCTATTAATTACAGTCACTCTTGCTATAATCTGCTAATTACACTGCAATAATAAAATTGGAGAAGGGATATAATTCAGCAGCTTCATTGGGTCTGATCCCCAAACATTCTCTATGTCCAACCAGAGCAACAAAATCCCAAGCACCGAAAGACGTCCATCTGACAATGTGAAGCAAAACAGGTTTGTAAAATCTCTATTTACAGCACATTGTGAACTTCGCTGTGTCACAACGTGCACACATTAGTTCAAACATCTCTTAAATGTAGAAGAGTTCAATACAAACCCTTTATCACGCTGGGAGTAATAAATTGTCCTTTTGTAGGCACAGGAAGAGCATCATTTCAAAAGCCTTGACAATGCTTATTGATGTTATGACTAACAAACCACAGGACACATCTTAGAGTATCTTCACATGACCCTGTGGCATACAGTTTACTTTCAAAAGCCAAACCACTGTTGGCATCATGGAATTCCAATATCCAATTACTGAATTTTCTGTTTTTGCCAATGTTAGAATCACGATGAGAGTTTTTGCTGAGTCAGCATGATGTGGGAGACCTTTAGTGGGTGGATTATAGAATTTATAGTGCAGAAGGAGGCCATTCGGCCCATCGAGTCTGCACCGGCTCTTGGAAAGAGCACCCTACCCAAGGTCAACGCCCCCACCCTATCCCCATAACCCAGTAACCCCACCCAACACTAAGGGCAATTTTGGACACTAAGGGCAATTTAGCATGGCCAATCCACCTAACCCGCACATCTTTGGACTGTGGGAGGAAACCGGAGCAACCGGAGGAAACCCACGCACACACGGGGAGGATGTGCAGACTACGCACAGACAGTGACCCAAGCCGGAATCGAACATGGGACCCTGGAGCTGTGAAGCAATTGTGCTATCCACAATGCTACCGTGCTGCCCGTGGGACTCAGATGTGCAAATCCTACCTCCATTCCCATACACATCCCAGTTTTTCTGGCAGGGCGATTGGAGCAGGGCATGAATTGCACAGGCAGGAAACCCAAACCGAGCAGAGCCATTTAATTTGACCCTTGAGTTCAAAAGATAGCCAAATGATGTTGTTCCAACAGGCTTTACCCTCAATGTACATACCGCAATTTTATGCAGTGCAAGAAACAATTGCAAAGGGTAGATTGTGTGCTGCGGCACGCCACCGCTGGGAGCGGGATCCTCGGTCCTGGCAGCCGGCCAATAGGGTTTCCCATTGTGGGCACCCCCACGCCGTCGGGAAATCCGCGGCCATAAGTGCGCTGCCCATGAAGCGGAGGATCCTGCTGATGGAGATTCCAGCTGATGTTCTGTTTAATTATCATGATCTGAAGAGATTTAAATCCCCATGTCCTTTATCATTGAAACAAAAAATTCATGGGAGAGATTCTCCGTCGGCAAAAGTGGAAAAGGCGATTTGGCAGAGAATCAGTCTTCAAACCGAAATCGTGGCGCATGCCGGTTCACGCCAAATTGCAATTCTCCGGTGCTTCGACAGTTGGGTCAGTGAATTCCACACCGCACGTACATGAAATGCCATTCGCATATCATTAGTGGGCCTGACCCGGTAATCTCCGGGGCCTCCACAGTGCTCCACCTCTGCCGTTGGGAATTCCCGACGGCGAGACTCAATGGTGCTTTTGAAATTCAGGAAACAAGCGCCGTGCCTGATGAGGGGAGAGAGAAAGTATGACATGCAGAGGAGCGACCATGGGTGGGCGCAAGAGCCGGGGGGACCATTGGGGCGAGGGTGACTCCCACGGACACCGGTTGCCATGGTCTGCAAAGCAGCCATCTTGCTGTGCACCCAACGCCCATGGTTCTGCAGAGTGACATATGGGTGCCCCTCCTACCACCCCCACATTCCACCATCGCACCCCAGCCCCCACTGTGAGGTGGTTGTACCTTTAAGAAAAGGTTGTTTATCAAATATCTGCAGTGATGTCAATGTGTGGGTGGAGCTGGGCTGTCGCTCTGCTTTTTACTTTAGTTTTGTGCTGAAAAGCTGCTGTGTGGCTCTGTTTTTGGTTTCATTTTCAGAGTTGGAGAGCTGTGTTCAAAGCAAGCAGATCTGTAATGATCTCTCGCTCTACAAGCTAAAGAATGTCTCCCGATCACTTGATGATTTCAAAGTAATACCTGTTTCTGTAGAGAATTTAAACCGGCTGTCTTTGTTGAAAGGCTTTAACTGATGGATGTTGCTTGGAAAGGTATTAAGGGTTACCTATAGAGTATTGTATCTGTGGGGTTACGTGTGTTGATAGTTGATAAGATGTTTACTGTGTGTTTATAAAATGTTAACTGGATTCATAGAATAAACATTGTTTTGTTTTAAATATATTTTAGCTCTCTGTTGCATCACACCTGTAAAGTGGACCCTTGTGCTCTACATAACGAAATCTATTAAAAGTTGTGGGTCAGGTGAACTCCATGGTATACTTTAGTGTTCTCTAAACACTGGCCCATAATACCACTCTCGGTCATGTCTGACTGTCTGTCATCTGCCAGTGGGGAAACACATGGCCCACCCATGGGGGATCCATCAGATGGGGGTCAGGGAGTGTACCACTGGCATGGGAAGTGCCAGCTGACGGTACCACGGCAGGGATGAGCGCCAGGGCCAAAAGCCCCTAAAGTGCCTGGCCATGATGGGGCCAGTGGTTCAGGAATGGGGAGGGGTGAGGGGGCATGCGGGTGCAGGGACCACAGTGCCAACTGGGGCTACCAAGTAGCCCGATGGACCTGGTTGGGCACAGGGCAATGCACCATGCTGACATGTCAGCCTTTCACCCCCTGTAGACAATGGATATTGGAATTGAAACAGCAGTGCTGCTAGTCACCGCAGCCCTGGGGGGTGTCCTGTGGCTGTACGAACTGCAGATGCTCGAGGAGGAGGACACTGCAGCAGGGAAACCTGCTCCAGACAGGAGACAGCTGGGGCGAATGGAGATCCGACCAGCCACAGGCCGAGGAGGAAGTGCAAAGGGGAGTGCAGACCAGTCCAGGCACCGAGTGCAGACCTGTCCAGGCACCGAGTGGAGACCTGTCCAGGCACCGAGTGCCGACCTGTCCAGGCACCGAGTGCCGACCTGTCCAGTCACCGAGTGCAGACCAGTCCAGGCACCGAGTGCAGACCTGTCCAGGCACCGAGTGGAGACCTGTCCGGGCACCGAGTGCCGACCTGTCCAGGCACCGAGTGGAGACCTGTCCAGGCACCGAGTGCCGACCTGTCCAGTCACCGAGTGCAGACCTGTCCAGGCACCGAGTGCCGACCTGTCCAGTCACCGAGTGCAGACCTGTCCAGGCACCGAGTGGAGACCTGTCCAGGCACCGAGTGGAGACCTGTCCAGGCACCGAGTGGAGACCTGTCCAGTCACCGAGTGCAGACCTGTCCAGGCACCGAGTGCAGACCTGTCCAGGCACCGAGTGCCGACCTGTCCAGTCACCGAGTGCCGACCTGTCCAGTCACCGAGTGCCGACCTGTCCAGGCACCGAGTGGAGACCTGTGCAGGCACCGAGTGTCGACCAGTCCAGGCACCTTCCAGGCATCGAGTGGAGACCTGTCCAGGATCTCACATTGCTCCGTGCACAGGTGCATACGCGCCATCACAGAGGGCCTATACGTCCAGTCGGCGCAATACATGCATTTAAAAGTGGACCTAGCTGTAAAGGCTGCGCGGGCAGCGGGGATCATTGCCATGACCGAGATGCCCCAGGTCCAGGGGGTGATCGATGGGATGCATGTTCCCCCACGAGCACCTGCAGATGACAGGCCGCTCTTCACAAACCAAAAGGGGTTCCACATGATAAACGTGCAACTGGTGTGTGACCATCAGGTGCATATCATGCACGTCTGTACCCGATACCCAGACAATGTGCACATCGCCTTCATCCTGGTACATTCAAAGTTCCCTGGCCTCTTCGAGACACACCCCCGGCTGGGGAGTTGGCTCCAGGGCGACTGGTTATCCGCTGCAGTAGTCTGATGATGCCTATCCAGTGGCCACAGACCGCGTGAAGACCCGCTCCAGTGACGCCCATGCCGTGACCAGGGTCATGATTGAGTGGTGCTTTGGCATCCTGAAGTTGTGGTTCTGGATCACTCTGGAGAGGCCCACAGTGTAGCTCTGGGAAGGTCTCCCAGATCGTGGTGGGCTGTTGCATCCTCCACAACATTGCACAGTCAAGGAGCGACATGTTGGAGGAGGAGAATAAATGTCAGTCCTCCGACGAGGAGGTTGCGGAGGAGGGTGAGGATGGACAGGACAAGGGGCCCGTGCAGGCTGCGCAACGTGTGTGTCAGAGCCGACGCGCATGGGACACTCAGATCGTCTCCAGGTTCACTGATTAGGGAGACTAACCAGGGACACAGACATCCCATCCCACCCTCACACTAACCCTCCCTCTTCCCCTGACTGGACTGGCAGTAACAGCGTTTACGGTCCATGGGGTGGAAGATGATGACAGCCTGCTTTGCGATGAGCTCTGGTGCTCTGCAACATTTGACAATGCCAACTCCTGCCCATGGTAGCATGTTCCTCCGTCCACCTGGGTAATCCCTGCATGCGAGCTGGCCATTCCATCACACAGTCCCATCGATAGGATAGCGGAGGTGGAGACGGTTGGGGGGGGGGGGGGGGCAGGGGGTTGCGTGGGACATGGGTCGGACACCGGAGTGGTGAGCGTTGGTGACACTGCGGTCCTGAGCTAAGCCCACACACAATATCTGCCCATCCCAACCACAACTAATGTGGCAGGGGGATGGGAACCGATGCAGGAAGTTGGAAGGTAGTAAAACAGGGACAGAAGCAAAAGGAAGAAAGGAGAAAAGTGCAAGGCAGAGAAGACATAGTCAAAAATCTAAAAGGGCGACAGTATAAGGTACAGTGACTGAGGGGAGCTCAGTGAATAGGCCCAGTAATAACAAAAGGAATAAAACTGGAGATGTTAAGATTCAAAACAGAGGTAATAAAACCAACATAAGTGTACTTTACCTGAATGCTCGTAGTAATCGGAATAAAGTAAATGTGTTGATGGCGCAAATCATCGTAAATGACTATGATTTAGTGGCCATTACTGAAACAAGGTTAAAGGATGGTCACGACTGGGAGTTAAATATCCGAGGGTATCAAACTATTCGGAAGGACAGAGTGGATGGTAAGGGAGGTGGTTTTGCTCTGTTATTTAAGGATGACATCCGGGCAATAATAAGGGATGACATCGGTGCTATGGAGGATAAGGTTGAATCCATTTGGGTGGAAATCAGGAATAGTAAGGCGAAAAAGTCACTGATAGGAGTAGTCTATCGGCCACCAAATAGTAACGTTATGGTGGGGCAGGCAATAAACAAAGAAATAACTGATGCATGTAGAAATGGTACAGCAGTTATCATGGGGGATTTTAATCTACATGTCGATTGGTTTAACCAGGTCGGTCAAGGCAACCTTGAGGAGGAGTTTATAGAATGTATCCGCGATAGTTTCCTAGAACAGTATGTAATGGAACCTACGAGAGAACAAGCAGTCCTAGATCTTGTCCTGTGTAATGAGACAGGATTGATTCATGATCTCATAGTTAGGGATCCTCTCGGAAGGAGCGATCACAATATGGTGGAATTTAAAATACAGATGGAGGGTGAGAAAGTAAAATCAAATACTAGTGTTTTGTGTTTAAACAAAGGAGATTACAAGGGGATGAGAGAAGAACCAGCTAAGGTAGACTGGGAGCAAAGACTTTATGGTGGAACAGTTGAGGAACAGTGGAGAACCTTCCAAGCGATTTTTCACAGTGCTCAGCAAAGGTTTATACCAACAAAAAGGAAGGACGGTAGAAAGAGGGAAAATCGACCGTGGATATCTAAGGAAATAAGGGAGGGTATCAAATTGAAGGAAAAAGCATATAAAGTGGCAAAGATTGCTGGGAGATTAGAGGACTGGGAAATCTTTAGGGGGAAACAGAAAGCTACTAAAAAAGCTATAAAGAAGAGTAAGATAGAGTATGAGAGTAAACTTGCTCAGAATATAAAAACAGACAGTAAAAGTTTTTACAAATATATAAAACAAAAAAGAGTGGCTAAGGTAAATATTGGTCCTTTAGAGGATGAGAAGGGAGTTTTAATAATGGGAAATGAGGAAATGGCTGAGGAACTGAACAGGTTTTTTGGGTCGGTCTTCACAGTGGAAGACACAAATAACATGCCAGCGACTGATAGAAATGAGGCTATGACAGGTGAGAACATTGAGAGGATTGATAAGGAGGTAGTGATGGGAAAGCTAATGGGGCTAAAGGTAGACAAGTCTCCTGCCCCTGATGGAATGTATCCCAGAGTGCTAAAAGAGATGGCTAGGGAAATTGCAGATGCACTAGTGATAATTTACCAAAATTCACGAGACTCTGGGGTGGTCCCGGTGGATTGGAAATTAGCAAACGTAACACCACTGTTTAAAAAAGGAGGTAGGCAGAAAGCAGGAAATTATAGGCCAGTGAGCTTAACTTCGGTAGTAGGGAAGATGCTGGAATCTATCATCAAGGAAGAAATTGCGAGGCATCTGGATAGAAATTGTCCCATTGGGCAGACGCAGCATGGGTTCATAAAGGGCAGGTCATGCCTAACTAATTTAGTGGAATTTTTTGAGGACATTACCAGTGCAGTAGATAACGGGGAGCTGATGGATGTGGTATATCTGGATTTCCAGAAAGTCTTTGACAAGGTGCCACACAAAAGGTTGCTGCATAAGATAAAGATGCATGACATTAAGGGTAAAGTAGTAGCATGGATAGAGGATTGGTTAATTAATAGAAAGCAAAGAGTGGGGATTAATGGGTGTTTCTCTGGTTGGCAATCAGTAGCTAGTGGTGTCCCTCAGGGATCCGTGTTGGGCCCACAATTGTTCACAATTTACATAGATGATTTGGAGTTGGGGACCAAGGGCAATGTGTCCAAGTTTGCAGATGACACTAAAATGAGTGGTAAAGCGAAAAGTGCACAGGATACTGGAAGTCTGCAGAGGGATTTGGATAGGTTAAGTGAATGGGCTAGGGTCTGGCAGATGGAATACAATGTTGACAAATGTGAGGTTATCCATTTTGGTAGGAATAACAGCAAACGGGATTATTATTTAAACGATAAAATATTAAAGCATGCCGCTGTGCAGAGAGACTTGGGTGTGCTAGTGCATGAGTCACAGAAGGTTGGTTTACAGGTGCAACAGGTGATTAAGAAGGCAAATGGAATTTTGTCCTTCATTGCTAGAGGGATGGAGTTTAAGACTAGGGAGGTTATGTTGCAATTGTATACGGTGTTAGTGAGGCCACACCTGGAGTATTGTGTTCAGTTTTGGTCTCCTTACTTGAGAAAGGACGTACTGGCACTGGAAGGTGTGCAGAGGAGATTCACTAGGTTAATCCCAGAGCTGAAGGGGTTGGATTATGAGGAGAGGTCGAGTAGACTGGGACTGTACTCGTTGGAATTTAGAAGGATGTGGGGGGATCTTATAGAAACATTTAAAATTATGAAGGGAATAGATAGGATAGATGCGGGCAGGTTGTTTCCACTGGCGGGTGAAAGCAGAACTAGGGGACATAGCCTCAAAATAAGGGGAAGTAGATTTAGAACTGGGTTTAGGAGGAACTTCTTCACCCAAAGGGTTGTGAATCTATGGAATTCCTTGCCCAGTGAAGCAGTTGACGCTCCTTCATTACATGTTTTTAAGGTAAAGATAGATAGTTTTTTGAAGAATAAAGGGATAAAGGGTTATGGTGTTCGGGCCGGAAAGTGGAGCTGAGTCCACAAAAGATCAGCCATGATCTCATTGAATGGCGGAGCAGGCTCGAGGGGCCAGATGGCCTACTCCTGCTCCTAGTTCTTATGTTCTTATGTTCCCCCGCCCACTGGGGCCTCTGCGGCCAGCCCAAACCAACCAATTCCTCACACGCATCTGGCAGAGCCGTCTTCTGGGGCGACTGAGACTGTATGGGCCCGGCTGCTGCTCGGATGTCTCCGGGGTTCCGCCTTGTTCTGCCCACTGCCCATGTGATATGTGAAAGACAGGGAGGGGGAGTTCAAGGCACTGCGGTGTTCCTGCACCTCCCCTGTGGGAGGCACCGGCATGTGTCCCATCACCTCCTCCTCCCTCAGATGCCTGATGGTCCCCAGGCTACTCCATGAGAGAGGGGTGTAAGCCGTGCTAACCCCTGAGGCTCCCCCGCCAACTTGATTTCCAGTCCTGGAGGCCCACTCCTGTCATGACCAGAGTCTGCATGCTTGCGGCCATGGAGCACAGGAAGTGGACCACCTCCATTTGGAACTGCGCCACATCGCGCTGCGACTGTGCTACGTCCCGCTGGGTCTGTGCCACATCAGCCAGTGACTGTGCCATCTCCCTCTGGGACAGGACCACCTCCCTCTGGGTCTGTGCCATGTCGGCCACTGACTGTGCCATCTCCCTCTGGGACAGGACCACCTCCCTCTGGGTCTGTGCCATGTCGGCCACTGACTGTGCCATCTCCCTCAGACAGGACCACCTCCCTCTGGGCTGCCACTGACTGTGCCATCTCCCTCTCAGACAGGACCACCTCCCTCTGGGTCTGTGCCATGTTGGCCAGCGACTGGGCAATGCCGCCAATGCCATTGGCCGCTGTGACTGGGCCACACTGCGGAACGCCGCTGCAATGTCCAGGTGGCTCTGGTACATGGCTGCCTGTGATAGAGCAGCCCTTTCCTGGGCCTCGGACACTATCCGCACAGATTGGCCCAGGCAATGGACATCTTGACCCATGGTCAAACCCTTCGGCCCTAAGGCCTCCACTGTGGATGCCATCCTTGCGGTGTTGGCCTGGGTGGCACACATGTTCGGCACCATCTCCTGCTCCTGCACGTGGTTGGGCTTCTCCAACTGCACTTGCCGTTTCTGGATGCTCACCGACAACCCCTCATGCCGTCTCTGGCGCAGCGACTGCATCTCTGCCCGTTGCAGAAGCCCAAACGTCGTCTGGATGGCAGCTAGTCCCTGAGGTCCGCCTGCCCTCCGACGTGTGGGGATGTTGGTGGGGGTGGTGGTGTGGGGGGTGACACACGTGATATGGGGAACCACAACTCAGCAGAGTTCCACGTTCTCGCCCGATGCCATCCTCTGCCCCGGCGACGGCCCTTTCTTCCGGCACACCAACCGCGTCCAGTGCCTTCTGTTCCATTGCGGTGAGGATCCGCAAAACTCTGCGGCCATCTCCTGGTTGTGGGGGAACATGGACAGTGTTAGACAGGACCATGCAACCTAGGGGGTGGGTAACTGGTGGATTCAGTGGCTAGAGTGACAGGCCATGCGCCCGGTATGGGTGCAGATATGTGGTGCCCGGTGTAAGTTCAGCCCCCCCTCTGGGTGGGGGGGGGGTTACGGGTGTGTGGGACTGGGGTCGGTGTTAGGGGCACAGTGCTGCCTTCTCACCCTGGCCTCCCTGAGGACGTCGTGCCATTATTTTAGGCACTGCTGGCCGGTCCTCGTGGTATTGCCCATGGCGCTCACTACCTCTGCCACCTGCGTCCATGCCTGGTGAACGGCAGAGGCTGGAAGCCTCCTTCCCACCCCAGGATACAGGGTTGCCCACCTCCCCTCCACAGTGTCTCGCAGGATCTCCAGTTCAGCATCAGTGAATGGTGGTGCTGCCCATCTTTCTGCCATCTTGTTGGCTGGGATGATGTAGTGGGGAGTGGAGGGCTTATATGCTGCTGCAGCTTGTCAGCCTCTAAAGTGCATATCCAGAATCCAGACACCGTTTTTCATTGGAATCGGTTGTGTTCCACGTGACACCGGTGCTAGCCCCTTAACGATCGGTGAATCGGTCCCAATGCGGCCAATTTTGTTGTCATAGAAGTCCACTAATCCTGTCCCGGCATCAACACTGAGTCTCGGGAACGGAGAATCTGGCCCCATAACTTTCACTTAGAATAAAAAAAGATACCTGCTATGGGAGTGCAGTGATTGACAAGCTTAGTGTAGCTTAGAAATTAGCCTCTGTTGTAATTATTTAGATTTTCCAAGCTTTGTTATGATAGCTGAGGACATGATGAATGATTGGCTGAGCTTTGAAAGGTTCAGAACCAATTAACTCAGCAGGGGGCTGGATAGATTTTAATTGGAGGTTTAAAAGGGTTATTGAAGGATTACCTGGCCTGGAATCTCCGTTCTGTGCCTCTAAGATAGGGAATGCCGATCAGGTGGGGAAACACACAGTGGCACAAAATCGGGATTTGCGCCAGGCGGCAAACCAGTCGCAAGTCCCCATGCCCACCCTGCCAGCCATAGTGGGTTTCCCGATGGCCTAACTGGGCTTTAAACCCCGACTCGGTGAGTCAATGCAACTAGCTCATTCAAACTATATGCCATTGGTGGGCAGGCGCACTATTCACCAGTCAGGTGGGATGCTCCGACCCCCAGCCGAGAGTCCCGCTGGCGTGAATTGGTGAAAGTCATGAGGAGCGTGGACCTGGTAGTTTGCAGTCTGAGGGGTGGCAAGGTGGTAAGTACCTTCCCAACAATTGCTATAGGCTGCCGAGGGGGGTTCCATCATGGGAGGTGGGGGTCAGGAGGGCTGGAGCTGGGCTGGAGGGGCTCAGGATTGGGATCCTTTGGCTGCTCCCCCCCGATCTGCAGCCTTTAAAATCCCTTAAACATCCACACAGATTGTAAAAGTTTAAATGTTCCCATAATAAAGTGGAAATGTGCTCACCTGTACCCCTAATTCATTTAGTCAGTCACTCGTTAACTCAGAAATACACATTTCAAATAATAAAGTGAAAATGTTCTCAGCTGGGCCCTGAAACCTTTTAACTCTCTCAGTGTGCCAGGATTAAATGTTTGTGAGAGCTGAAGGTGAAAGTTATGCTTTTAAAGTGATGGAAAACTTTGAAGTGGTTTTCATATAGTCAATTTCATTGCCTTTTGAAGTATTGAAGACACTGTGTGGCTGGGAGGCTAAATGCTTTGAACTGGATTGTTTACATTGAAATTCACATGGCATTGCCTGCTAAAAGCATTGTGATTGATAGCTCCCTGGAACATGAAAAGATTCAATCAGATTGTTTATTTTTATAGCTCTGCAGGGATCCATTAGTAGCAGGATAGCAGTAGTTTCTCTTACCACAATTTTTTTTATGAGTTCAAAGAATTTACAGAGCAAAAGGAGGCCATTCGGCCCATCGAGTCTGCACCAGTCCTTGGAAAGAGCACACCACTTAAGCCCCACACCTCCACCCTATTCCCTTTATCCCCGTAACTCAGTAACCCCACCTACCCTTTTTGGACACTAAGGGGCAATTTAGCATGGCCAATCCACCTAACCTGCACATCTTTGGACTGTGGGTGGAAACCGGAGCAGCCGGAGGAAACCCACACACACACGGGGAGAATGTGCAGACTCCACAGAGACAAGTGACCCAAGCCGGGGATCAAACCTGGGACCTTAGAGCTGTGAAGCAACTGTGCTAACCACTGTGCTACTGTGCTGCCCTCTTTATTTTTGAGGAAAGAGCAGCTGCGGGGCTCCCCCTTCCCTTTTTGTGAAGCACTCAGAACAAAGAGGCAGACTCATAAAAAATGATACTTTTTTTAATAACAAATTATTGGGGTGTACTTGTTTGATTTTTTGAATGAGCTTCAAGAATAAGAGATTTTCTCATCATCAAGTGTTTGAGTGAGAGCTCTATTAGATTGCTAAAGGTCCATTATTTTTCACCTTCACATGAATCCCAAGGAGCACTCATGTTGAGTACTGGGTGAGCGGCTCTGAAGGATCCATGGAAACATGGTGGAGACATGGGGAATATGATGGAGCATCAAATATGGAGAACATGGTGGGGGGGGGGGGGGGGATGTGAGGGGGCATGGAGAGAGCAACGGGCTATGACAGTACATAAAAAAGGGCATGGAGATGCAAAGCAATATTATGGGAATGGCATAACGGAAATGAAGGGGCATGGAAGGTATGTAGATGGTCGGGGGAGGTAAGGGGTGAGGGCTAGAGGGTCCAACCGTCCTTACTGCAACTGGGTTGCAGTTCCAGCGAATCAGGCCTCCATGGCTACAACCGAATTGCCTCCAGAGGTGACTCAATCCCATCCCAGCCTCTTCGGAATGAAAATATGTTGGGCAGGGGCTCCTTTAAAAGTTGATATGCCTGTGAAAATATCCAACCTCGACCTTCCCACCACCACGAAAATCCAACCCCAGGTACCACTGGTATAACTACTTACTGAAAGCTAAATCTAAGTGTTGAAAGGGCACGTGAAGACTGTGCACAAGACACTCACCAGATCATCAGCAGGGATAAGAAGCTTTATTGATGAGGAAATCTTACATAAATTGGGACTTTGTTCATTAGGCTCGGAGCGACTCAATCCAAGCACGATGCTCCCACTACACTCAGAGTAGGCAATCTGCCTCAGGAAAATGTATTAAAAGAGAAAGAACATGTGTGAACTCTCCAGTGACAAATTGTGTTTTTGTTACAATATATTTTATTATTGAGTCTGTCATTGCATATCTCCTTTTGGAAACTCATCTACGGACCATCACCAAACATCATCAGGAAACTAATTCAAAAAACTATTGAGTATCTCCTTCAGGAATCTCATTCCTGAAGCTACAGCTTGCATGAATTATCATGTACTCCTTCCTGCCAGGGACAAGCCTCAGTTGAGAATCCCAGGAAGGATAGCACTGTGTGTTATGTGCTCAAACCAGTAATTTAAATGCAGTCCATCCCTGGAATCTGCAGTCAGAGAAGAGGCCCAATACAGGCTAGTATTTTATAAAGTGGGATAAACACCGACATTGTGGTCAGTCAAGTATATCAGACATTGGGTGTGGGCCGGCGTGGATCTGGGCGCGCCGGACAACTAACGGGAAAGGCCAAAATCGAGATCCCCCCCCCCCCCCCCCCTCACCCATACCCCGCCTTCACACCCCTCTCCCACCACTGTAAACCATGCGTGTGGCTCATGATTCCTTCTCTGTGTCTCCTCAGGGAAGGCTCTCCCATAATAATCTCCCATGATAATCGCCGGGAGAGGGCCTAGAGCATAGCAGGGGGGGCCAGAGAACTCCTTCGAGGAGCGGGACCTGGAGTTGACCAGTGTGGCCGAGGATGGATCGGTCAGCCATGCGGAGGCCGCAGAGGTGAGGAAACACCGGACTCCACCCGGAGGATCTGTCAGAACATGCGGGCCTTGGAGGAGTCGTGATGTGCTAATAAGCCTTACGACGTTAGCTGCTGGTTCACCCTGGCAAAGGCCTCCTCCTCAGGTGCAATGCATGCACCTGAGGATGGTCGCCAGGCCAGGAATACATTTCCTGTAGTAGTTTATGTCATGTGAGAGTACCTTTAAGAAATGGGTGTTTAGAAATGGGTGTGTATATAAATATCTGTAGTGAGAGTACCTTTAAGAAATGGGTGTTTACTACTGCAGTGATTTCAGAGAGTGGGTGGAGCTGGGCTGTCTGTCAGCTTTTTACTTTCATTTTGAGCAGGCTGCAGGGTGTGTTTTAGTTTTGTTTTCAGTGTTGGAGCTGAAGCCAGGCAGAGCAGGTGTGCTGTTGATCTCTCTGCCATCAAAAGACTATCTCTTGATCATTTGGTGACTTCAGAATTATAAATGTTCTCAGGAGTGAATAAACTTAATGTGCTCTGTTGAAAGGTGTTTTAAGTCTTATGGGTGTTAAAAGGAAAGCTTAAAGGATTAGTGTTGTATTCTTTGGGGTTTGTATTTGAATTAATGGTTACTAAGATGTTCACTGTATGTTTTAAAAAGGTTAACTTGAGTTCATAGAATAAACATTGTTTTGCTTTTAGAAAATACTTTTCCGTTTCTGCTGCTCCGCACCTGTAGAGTGGGCCGTGTGCTCCCCATACCACAATCTATCAAAAGTTGTGGGTCAGGTGAACTCATGATACACTTTGGGGTTCTCTAAACCACGGCCCATAACATTTACAAAACCCAAGAATGATTGTAAACATGCCACATGTTCCGGGCTTTATCGCCCGCACTCTTTCCTCAACTCGCTGTAGTCCATCCCGATCCACGCAATACCCCAAGTAAGTAACTTCCTTGACGTAGAATATGCACTTTCCGTACTTGAGGTAGATACCCAGCTCGGTAAACCGGCGGAGGACTTCCAGATGCTCCCTTTTCGTGACTCCGATGACGAGGACATCATTCAGGTAAACCGCTAGGATGTTCCCCATAATGAGCTGAAAAAGTGCTCAAGCCGACGACACTCCAAACTGCAACTTTGTGTCATCTTAGATGCCCCTGTGTGTATTAATGGTTACATATCACCTAGAATTGGTGATCAGCTCTAGCCAGAGAGAGGTGTGGCTCATGTGGAGCTTGGAAAAGGAATCACCCCCAGCTAATTTCACATATATGTCTTCTATCTGCGGCATTGGGTACCTGTTCAGACTGGCGGCCTTGTTTACAGTCAATTTATAATCTCTGCAAAGGCATATGGTTTAGTCATATTTGCTGCCCAATCAGCAAACCATACCGGTCGGATATTACCGAGGCCTTCCAATTGATTGAGGTCGTACTCAACTTTGCCAGCAGCGCATAGGGCCTGGACATACTTTGGCTGGGCTTTGCCAACAGTGCATAGGGACCGGGGCAGGCCCGGACATACTTTGGCTGGGCTTTGCCAGCAGTGCATAGGGACCGGGCAGGCCAGGACATACTTTGGCTGGGCTTTGGCGTCCATATATATCTTGGCCATGGCCCCCTTACTCTTTCCTAGATCCTCCTGGAAGACTTCTGGGTACTCTCCCAAGACTGCGTAAAGTCCTCCGGTCCCCATCCGGAAGGTCCCCTGCTGAGAGGCAGCAATGCTAACCATTGGCATTGCCCATTGGCACCGTGTCATCCCTGTGGGTCTCGTGGCGTTATAGCAGAAGCCTGAACAGTTTGCCTGAACTCTAGGAGCGTTAGCACCATAGAGGCAGCTGTCAACAATCAACAATAAAGAGCAGGCATACAGCATTGAGGATCCTCTTGCAACCAAAGGGTAAATGTGTGGATCAGGGGAGGGACCTGAGCATGACCTACCTAATGTTCCGGGGGGGGGGGGGGGGGGGGTTAAACTAATTCAGCAGGGGCATGGGAACCTGGATTGTAGTTTTGGGGTACAGGAGATTGAGAGTATAGAGGTCAGGAGCACAGATTTGACTTCGCAGGAGGGTGCCAGTGTTCAGGTAGGTGGTTTGAAGTGTGTCTACTTCAATGCCAGGAGTATACGAAATAAGGTAGGGGAATTGGCAGCATGGGTGGGTACCTGGGACTTCGACGTTGTGGCCATTTCAGAGACATGGATAGAGCAGGGACAGGAATGGTTGTTGCAGGTTCCGGGGTTTAGGTGTTTTAGTAAGCTCAGAGAAGGGGGCAAAAGAGGGGGAGGTGTGGCGCTGCTAGTCAAGGACAGTATTACGGTGGCGGAAAGGATGCTAGATGGGGACTCTTCTTCTGAGGTAGTATGGGCTGAGGTTAGAAACAGGAAAGGAGAGGTCACCCTGTTGGGAGTTTTCTATAGGCCACCTAATAGTTCTAGGGATGTAGAGGAAAGGATGGCGAAGATGATTCTGGAAAAGAGCGAAAGTAACAGGGTAGTTGTTATGGGAGACTTTAACTTTCCAAATATTGACTGGAAAAGATATAGTTCGAGTACATTAGATGGGTCGTTCTTTGTACAATGTGTGCAGGAGGGTTTCCTGACACAATATGTTGACAGGCCAACAAGAGGCGAGGCCACATTGGATTTGGTTTTGGGTAATGAACCAGGCCAGGTGTTAGATCTGGAGGTAGGTGAGCACTTTGGAAACAGTGACCACAATTCGGTGACCTTTACGTTAGTGATGGAAAGGGATAAGTATACCCCGCAGGGCAAGAGTTATAGCTGGGGGAAGGGCAATTATGATGCCATTAGACATGACTTAGGATGTGTTGGTTGGAGAAGTAGGCTGCAAGGGTTGGGCACACTGGATATGTGGAGCTTGTTCAAGGAACAGCTATTGCATGTTCTTGATAAGTACGTACCAGTCAGGCAGGGAGGAAGGGGTCGAGCGAGGGAACCGTGGTTTACCAAAGAAGTGGAATCTCTTGTTAAGAGGAAGAAGGAGGCCTATGTGAAGATGAGGCGTGAAGTTTCAGTTGGGGCGCTTGATAGTTACAAGGAAGCGAGGAAGGATCTAAAGAGAGAGCTGAGACGAGCAAGGAGGGGACATGAGAAGTCTTTGGCAGGTAGGATCAAGGAAAACCCAAAAGCTTTCTATAGGTATGTCAGGAATAAAAGAATGACTAGGGTAAGAGTAGGGCCAGTCAAGGACAGTGGTGGGAAGTTGTGTGTGGAGGCTGAGGAGATAAGCGAGATACTAAATGAATACTTTTCGTCAGTATTCACTCAAGAAAAAGATAATATTGTGGAGGAGAATGCTGAGACCCAGGCTATTAGAATAGATGGCATTGAGGTGCGTAGGGAAGAAGTGTTGGCAATTCTGGACAAGGTGAAAATAGATAAGTCCCCGGGGCCGGATGGGATTTATCCTAGGATTCTCTGGGAAGCCAGGGAAGAGATTGCTGAGCCTTTGGCTTTGATTTTTAGGTCATCATTGGCTACAGGAATAGTGCCAGAGGACTGGAGGATAGCAAATGTGGTCCCTTTGTTCAAGAAGGGGAGTAGAGATAACCCCGGTAACTATAGGCCGGTGAGCCTAACGTCTGTGGTGGGTAAAGTCTTGGAGAGGATTATAAAAGATACGATTTATAATCATCTAGATAGGAATAATATGATTAGGGATAGTCAGCATGGTTTTGTGAAGGGTAGGTCATGCCTCACAAACCTTATCGAGTTCTTTGAGAAGGTGACTGAACAGGTAGACGAGGGTAGAGCAGTTGATGTGGTGTATATGGATTTCAGTAAAGCGTTTGATAAGGTTCCCCACGGTCGGCTGTTGCAGAAAATACGGAGGCTGGGGATTGAGGGTGATTTAGAGATGTGGATCAGAAATTGGCTAGTTGAAAGAAGACAGAGAGTGGTAGTTGATGGGAAATGTTCAGAATGGAGTTCAGTTACGAGTGGCGTACCACAAGGATCTGTTCTGGGGCCGTTGCTGTTTGTCATTTTTATAAATGACCTAGAGGAGGGCGCAGAAGGATGGGTGAGTAAATTTGCAGACGACACTAAAGTCGGTGGAGTTGTAGACAGTGCGGAAGGATGTTGCAGGTTACAGAGGGACATAGATAAGCTGCAGAGCTGGACTGAGAGGTGGCAAATGGAGTTTAATGTGGAGAAGTGTGAGGTGATTCACTTTGGAAAGAATAACAGGAATGCGGAATATTTGGCTAATGGTAAAATAGAGGCATACAAAATGATCAGAGGGTTAGATAGGGTGGACAGCGAGAGCCTTCTCCCACGGATGGGAGTGGCTAGCACGAGGGGACATAGCCTTAAATTGAGGGGTAATAGATATAGGACAGAGGTCAGAGGTGGGTTTTTTACGCAAAGAGTGGTGAGGCCGTGGAATGCCCTACCTGCAACAGTAGTGAACTCGCCAACATTGAGGGCATTTAAAAGTTTATTGGATAAGCATATGGATGATAAGGGCATAGTGTAGGTTAGATGGCCTTTAGTTTTTTTTTCCATGTCGGTGCAACATCGAGGGCCGAAGGGCCTGTACTGCGCTGTATAGTTCTATGTTCTATGTTCCCAGTAGAGGTCGGGGGTCTTGGGAGTCCTGATGTGGCTGGGGTGAGTGTGCAGAGCAAGGTTTGCCAGCACAACTGGCCCGTTGGAAGGCACTCAGGGAGAAAGCGGGACACAAAAGGGTGAAGGAGGTATAGAAGATTTGAGGGTTCCGGGATGGAAGCCCAAACTGATTGTTAGTCTATCTCGTTCTCTCATGCCTTAGATAACAAAATGGATGCTGGAGTATTTCACAGCGGCTGCCCTCGTGTTTCCGGTGGCTACTAGGTGGCCAGATACTAGCAATGCTGCAGGCTGGAGGCGACACCCCAAGTGCAGGGGGCTGCTACACACCCTGAAGACCCGGTCGCCCATCAGTCTGAAGAGGGACCCAGAAGGGGAGGCCAGCGACAGCCCAAGGTGTACAAGCGTTGTTGGTATTTCGAGGAGATGGCAGACAGCATGTGCCACAGGAGACTCCATCTCAACAAAGAGAGAGTACGGCATCTGTGTCATGTCCTCTCAGACAGTGCACCCTGTGAAGGAGAAGGGCACCCGCTCCTGGTGGCTGTGAAGATCACTGCTGCCCTCAATTTTTATGCCACCTGTTCATTCCGGAGTTTGAGTGGAGACATGTGCGGCATTTCACAATCTACAGATTGCATCCTGGAGGTCAGGGATGCCAATTATTCTTGGGCATCAGACTTTATCACCTTTGAGCTGGATCAAGGCAACAAGGATGCCTGGGCTGCAGGGTTTGCTGCCATCGTCGGGATGTCTCAGGCCCAGAGGGCAATCGATGGCATGCATGTCGCCCTGCACACACCAGGGATCAGGGAGTGCCCTTTATGAACAGGAAAGGATTTCACTCCCTGAATGTTCAGATAGTGTGCAACAACCATCTCAGAATCATGCACGTTTGCCCTTGCAACCCTAGGACTATGTATGACAGCTATATCGTGGGTCACTGAGAGATCCCTGGTATCTTCGAGGACCATCCCAGGATGACAGGCTGGCACTTGGGGGACCCTGCTGAGGTCATGGCTGATGACGCCGGTGCAGAGGCCCGAGACCGACGCGGAGACCCGATGTAATGAGGCCCATGTGATGTCATCGAGCTGTGCACCGGACTGCTCAAAATGCAGTTCCGATGACTGGACCGCTCTGGTGGTGCCCTGCAGTAAATCCCAGAGGGTCTCCTGATCTGTGGTGGTCTGCTGTGCCCTCCACAACCATGGCCCAGCAGCGGGGCATCATGCTGGAGGAGGAGGGACATGAGGCCTCTTCTGAACAGGAGGACGAGACGGACCAGGAGGGGCTGGAGGATGAGCCCGAGGAGGAGCCGAAGGATGGAGGATAGGCGGCAAGCGTCTGACACCCCCAGTGGACCTGTGAGGCCCTAATCGTCCAAAGATTCTCATAGGATGAGGCTGCGTCTATCAGCTCAATGCCCCCCCACCCCCAACTACCGATTTCTCTCTCTCCCCATCCATCTTTCCTCCTCCTCCCCATTTCCATCCTTGCCCCCCCCCCCCCCCCCCCAATACCCCATCCCCTCCAATTCCCCCTCCACCCCATTCCACTGGGACATGTCCAAAGCCAACAGAGATGTGGAAAATTACCGTTGTAGGTCATTGGTCTTCCAGCAGTGTATGAAAAAATGAAAATCGCTTATTGTCACGAGTAGGCTTCAAATGAAGTTACTGTGAAAATCCCCTAGTCGCCACATTCCGGCGCCTGTTCGGGGAGGCTGTTACGGGAATCGAACCGTGCTGCTGGCTTGCTTTGGTCTGCTTTCAAAGCCAGCGATTAGCCCTGTGAGCTAAACAGCCCCTATGGAGGTCTTCCTGGTCATGCTGCCCGCACCGAATGCTGCTGTTACTGCCTCGCAAGCGGCATTACTGATCGTGTTGCTGGTCCAGCTCAGGGGAAGAGGGTGCCCCGCCTCTCACTCACAGCATCGAGAAGCCTGGCCAGGTCGGCATCTCCAAAGCGAGGAGCAGGTCCGTACCCTGTGATGCCTGTGAATGGATGATAGATGTACCATCCGGATTCAGTGATGCACTTTGCGAGTCACAAGTCCATACGAAGTATTAGCTGATGGAAGTTTGCCCCCAGTACATCAGCTCAGCAGGCCGAATTAAAGGAACTAACAGAAGCATGTCATATGGCAAGAGATAGAAGAGGAACCATCAATGGAGTCTGAGTGAGTGATGAGGGAACAGTCAAAAGCAGCTTCCCCTTGTTAGCGGCAAGAAGCTGAAGGGCGAGTCTAGCGAATCCAACAACAAGACAGCCAGGGATGGCGAGAATCTCGTGGGGCTCATTTTTGGCACTAAGAGCTGTTGAACACAGGCCGTGATTTCACCAACATTAAATCATATCCATTATGTCCATCGAGAGACTTTGGGCTGGATTCTCCCCTACCCCGCGGGGCGGGAGGTCCCGGCGCGATGGAGTGGCGTGAACCACTCCGGCATCGGGCCTCCCCAAAGGTGTGGAATCCTCTGTACCTTTAGGGGCCAAGCCCTCACCTTTAGGGGCTAGGCTCGCGCCGGAGCGGTTGGCGCGCCGCCGGCCGGCGGGAAAGGCCATTGGCACCACGCCAGCCCCGGCCGAAGGGACTCCGCCGGCCGGCGGAAGTCCGCGCATGAGCAGGAGCGTCAGCGGCTGCTGACATCATCCTCGCGTATGCGCAGAGGGGAGTGGTCACCTCTGCGTCGGCCATCGCGGAGGCTGATGCACGACGCGGAGGGAGAAGAGTGCCCCAATGGCACAGGCCCGCTCGCGGATCGGTGGGCCCTGATCGCGGGCCAGGTCACCGTGGGGGCCACCCGCCGAGGCCAGATCGCCCCGCGCCCCCCCCCTCCCCCCAGGACCCTGGAGCCCGCCCACGGCGCCTGGCCCCGGCGGTAAATACCTTGTTTAATTCACGCCGGCGGGACCGGCATAACAGCAGCGGGACTTCGGCCCATCACGAGCCGGAGAATCTCCGGGGGGGGGGGGGGGGGGCGCCGACTGGCGCGGCGCGATTCCCGCCCCCCACCGAATATCCGTTGCCGGAGAATCCGGCGGCCGGCAGGGGACGGGATTCATGCCGGCCCCTGGCGATTCTCGACCCGGCGGGGGGGTCGGAGAATCCAGCCCCATTATTGCTTTAAGGCTTTCAGAATACCTCAGAAAATTATCCTTTTAATTGCCAAGTAGTTGCTTTTAAATTTGGGCCCTTTGGATCGAGAAAATTATTTTAATATTCATTATTCCAAGTAATTAAGCTAATAAATATTTTATTGCAAAAAAAATATGGTTTGTATCTGATGTTCTGCCAAACTGAAGGGTAGTATTGCAAGAGGAAATCTTGGCTATTCCTGTTTGCAGGTTACTGGAAAGTACGCTGCAGCCATCTGGGATGGCCACTTACAACTAGGGACAGAGAAATTCGCAAAGTAAAATGGACATAATGGATATGATTTAATGTTGGTGAAATCACGGCCTGTGTTCAACAGCACTTAGTGCTAAAAATGAGGCCCACGAGATTATCGCCATCCATGGCTGTCTTGTTGTCAGATTCGCTGGACTCGCCCCTCAGCTTTCTCGCAAAGTAAAATGGACAAGCCAAGATTCAGACAGGCTCAGAGCCTGAAATGTATATTTGCAAGCAAGGAGTCCAGACGGTATTGAAACTCCGACCAATTAGCATTTGATGGCCCGATAAGCAGTTGATGGCCCATCTTCACCAAGACAAAGGACTGGTACTCGAGCAACCGGTACAGTCCCAGACATTTCGGCGCCACTCCCTGTTCAAGAGAAACGCAAACAACAGGGTCAGTGACCGCTTGGTACACGCCCAGCCATCCAGGCCCCCACCCATTTATTGGTTAGGAATCGAACAGAGTGAACGAGGATCACCCAATTAGTGGGGTCCAAACTGAAGGACCGCCCAAAAGAGCGCGAAAACCCCCAAGTATAAGAAGAGAGTCCGCCATATGTTCATCCTCTCTTGGACCTGACGCCCCAGCCACGACCATTTCCAAGTGCAGCAACACCAGAATCAAGTGCAAGTTCAATGCTCACTACCAGCTATCAATCAAAGAGCCAAACACCAGAAGCAAATCCAAGTTCAACGCCCGCTACCAGACGGATGAGCCTAGCTGAGCAGCAGTTACTTCTCCAGATTCAATAGATCCGGAATCGAACAGCAGCCACTGTTCCTCTGACCTAAGCCGGGTGCCTGAAGTTAGTCGATAGGTGTAGGTGTAGTTAACTAGTAGTGTTTAAGTTGCATGACTAATTGTGTGTAAATAAAGTACCCTTGACCTTGAACTAACTAACTGGTGTTTGGCTCTTTGATTGATAGCGGTTGAACCATGTGGTGGTATCATTTGGTACCTGGCGACTCTGAGTATTAGAGGCAGCCATTCATTGACTTCTTCGTGGAGAATTAATCATCGGGGAGGGGGGGGGGCTAGGGTAGTGTAGAGTAGGGGGTGGTTTAGCAGGTCCTTGCGCGAATGGAGTCGTGGTTTGCACCATGTGTTATTTGCTTATCCTTTTGTACGGTACTATACTATGTCATTGTCTTATATGCCAAAAATACCTCAATAAAATTGTTTATTAAAAAAAAAAGAATATAGATACCAAAAGAAAGGAGGACAGACCCACTGATTGCCGTAGTTAGAGCAGAGCCACAGGAAAAGAAAGCACAAAAACGTCAATTGTAAAATCCACAGGTCATGTTCAGAGCAGATCATTAATAAAAGTACAAGATCAGTTTACAGAATGACTGTGAATACTGACATTGGTCTAATTGGTGTTGCAATTGCACAGATATAAAAATAATGCACCAGAGGACAATGCCAGAGACTGAGTCAGCGCAAAGTGAGCAGCAGTCGAAAAGTGCATTCCAACGTCAGTGCACAAACGAGATAGGGACAGAAAATAAATCTTTTAGACTTGCTTAAGCATGAGGCTGACAGAATGGCACTGCAGCTACAGCATAAGGCAAAGCACGAGCAGATGCTGTTGGAAAGGAGAACCAATCGCTGCATGTTTGCGAACCAAACAGAATGCATAAAAGTTGCAGTTAACAGGAGAAAATGTAAATTACTTTCAGGAATTTAAATGAATTGCTGTTCAGAAATTGTTTGCTACAAACTGTGCCAAGGTTTTGAATATGTCGTTTGTCCACAGCTTTAAACAATTGGACATGGACACCCGGATTTTCACGGAGACAGAAGGCAAAATGGAGCTGGAGCCTGAATCTGGAAATCCCATCTCCCATATCCATCATTTTTACTGGGGCTGGATGTGTTTGATTCGTGCACAGTTCACAGAGGCAGCTGCCTTCATTCAGAAACTATTTTCATCACCAAGGTTTCTAAAATGGGATTTATGAATTTGAGGAAAAGATTTTAACCTGCTTGCGTTCTTAGGAGAGATCAGATACCATTTTGGGATTTTGAATTCAACACTAACGTGCATAAAAGGTGGATAAGGTCTGAGCAGCCATCAAGCTGCTTAAATCTCCTGCTCGTTAAATTTTGGATTAAAAAAATAGCTTTGTCTCTTATGTCAGTGTTCACAGTCATTCTGTAAACTGATCTTGTACTTGCGAGGAACCATGGATGACGGGTGGAATTGTGAGACTAGCTAAGATGAAAAAGGAAGCATACATAAGATCGAGGCGACTCAAAACTGATGAAGCTTTGGAGGGATATCAGGAAAGTAGGACAAATCGCAAACGCGCAATAAAGAGGGCTAAAAGGGGTCATGAAATATCTTTGGCTAACAGGGTTAAGGAAAATCCCAAAGCCTTTTATTCGTATATAAGGAGCAAGAGGGTAACTAGAGAAAGGATTGGCCCACTCATAGACAAAAGAGGGAATTTATGCATGGAGTCAGAGGAAATGAGTGAGCTTTTTAATGAGTACTTTGCATCAGTATTCACCAAAGAGGGGGACATGATGGATGTTGAGGCTAGGGATGGATGTTTAAATACTCTAGGTCATGTCGGCATAAGGAAGGGGGAGGTTTTGGGTATTCTAAAAGGCATTAAGGTGGACAAGTCCCCAGGACCGGATGGGATCTATCCCAGGTTACTGAGGGAAGCGAGCAACAAATAGCTGGGGCCTTAAAATATATCTTTGCAGCATCCTTAAGCACGGGTGAAGTCCCGGAGGACTGGAGAATTGCTAATGTTGTCCCTTTGTTTAAGAAGGGTAGCAGGGATAATCCAGGGAATTATAGACTTGTGAGCTTGACGTCAGTGGTAGGCAAACTGTTGGAGAAGATACTGAGGGATAGGATCTATTCACATTTGGGAGAAAATAGACTTATCAGTAATAGGCAGCATGGTTTTGTGCAGGGAAGGTCATGTCTTACAAACCTAATAGAATTCTTTGAGGAAGTGACAAAGTTAAATGATGAGGGAAGGGCTGTAGATGTCATATACGTGGACTTCAGTAAAGCATTTGATAAAGTTTCCCATGGCAGGTTGATGGAAAAAGGGAAGTCGTATGGGGTTCAGGATGTACTAGCTAGATGGATAAAGAACTGGCTGGGCAACAGGAGACAGAGAGTAGTGGTGGAAGGGAGTGTCTCAAAATGGAGAAAGGTGACTAGTGGCGTTCCACAGGGATCCGTGCTCGGACCACTGTTGTTTGTGATAGACATAAATGATCTGGACGAAGGTGTAAGTGGTCTGATGAGCAAGTTTTCAGATGATACTAAGATTGGTGGAGTTGCAGATAGCGAGGCAGACTGTCAGAGAATACAGCAAAATATAGATAAATTGGAGAGTTGGGCAGAGAAATGGCAGATGGAGTTCAATCCAGGCAAATGCGAGGTGATGTATTTTGGAAGATCTAACTCAAGAGCAGACTATATGGTCAATGGAAGAGTCCTGGGGAAAATTGATGTACAGAGAGATCTGGGAGTTCAGGTCCATTGGACCCTGAGGGTGGCAACGCAGGTCGATAGAGTGGTCAAGAAGGCATAGAGCATGCTTGCCTTCATTAGACGGGGTATTGAGTACAAGAGTCGGCAGGTCATGTTACAGTTGTATCGGACTTTGGTTAGGCTACATTTGGAATACTGCGTGCAGTTCTGGTCGCCACATTACCAGAAGGATGTGGATGCTTTAGAGAGGGTGCAGAGGAGGTTCACCAAGATGTTGCCTGGTATGGAGGGTGCTAGCTATGAAGAAAGGTTGAGTAGATTAGGATTGTTTTCATTGGAAAGACGGAGGTTGAGGGGAGACCTGATTGAGGTCTGCAAAATTATGAGAGGTATGGACAGGGTGAATAGCAACAAGCTTTTTCCAAGAGTGGGGGTGTCAATTACAAGGAGTCACGATTTCAAGGTGAGAGGGGAAAAGTTTAAGGGAGATGTGCGTGAAAATTTTTTTACGCAGATGGTGGTGGGTGCCTGGAATGCTTTGCCAGCGGAGGTGGTAGAGGCGGGTACGATAGCATCATTTAAGATGCATCTGGACAGATATATGAACGGGTGGGGATCAGAGAAAAGTAGACCTTGGAAAATAGGCAACAGGTTTAGACAAAGGATCTGGATCAGCGCAGGCTGGGAGGGCAGAAGGGCCTGTTCCTGTGCTGTAATTTTCTTTGTTCTTGTTCTTTGTTTCTCAAGTGAAAAAAATGGTCCTTGCAATTTCAAAAGCTGTTGATTGATACAAGCATTGTAGTATTAGAAGCCAACAAAACAATATATTCTCATTATAGTATTAGTACTGCTTTACTGCTTCCACAACCTATTATCACAGTGGGGGTCTAGAAATTCATACTTTGATTGACAACTCAAAGAGGGTATTTGGGGTTAGCTGTTTTTGATGAGAGGCTATGAATACAAATTGATATTTGCAAACAATCAAGCACTTGAAGGGATGTCTGTGTGCCCAGCTAGTTTAATTGTGCAGTCAGACTTTACAGTTGCATCTTAGGAACTTAGGAAGCATCAGCATCTTGTTGCGAGGACTTAACCTGACTGATTGCGATAGGGCTAATACTTTTCTTTTATTCCGGGGTAATTTTGCATGACCAATCCACCTACACTGCACATATTTGGGTTGTGAGGGTGAGATTCATGCAGACATGGGGAGAATGTGCAAACTCCACATAGACAGTGTCAAGGGGCCAGGATCGAACCCGGGTCCTTGGCGCCCTAAGATAGCAATCTAAATACGATTGCTGGTGTAAAGTATCATAGGGCGCTATTCTCCCCCCCCAACACCCGCCCCACGCCATGAATCGCCGCTCGCCGTTTTTTACGGCGAGCAGCGATTCTCCGAGGCCGGTGGGCCGAGCTGCCGGGCCTTCACGCCCGTTTCAATACGGCAGCAAACGCACCTGCTCGCTGCCATTGTGAAACGGGCGCCAGATGCCCGTTTGGGGCATCTGGGGGCCCGATTGGCACGGCCGTACCATCGGTGCCCACCGATCGCGGGCCTTGCGTCCGTAACGGACGCACTATTTTCCCTCCGCCGCCCGGCAAAATCAGGCCGCCACGTCTTGCGGGGCGGCTGAGGGAAAAGACGCCAACCGCGCATGCGTGGCTGACGTCACCGTGCGCGTCAGCCGGCTTGGCGTGCGGCCTTGAGGACCGTTGTCAAGGCCACACCGGCATGACGCCCGGGGCCCCGCTCCTAGCCCCGCCTGGGGGGGAGAATCGGGTCCCGGAAGTGGGCACGGAGGCTGCCGTGGGTAACGACCTGTCCCACGGCAGCCTTTACGATTCTCCGCATTTGCGGAGAATCACGCCCATAGCATCATAGAATTTACAGTACAGAAAGAGGAAGCTCGACCCATCAAGTCTGCACCAGCCCTTCGAATGAGCACCCTACTTATGCCCCCATCTCCACCCTATCCCCGTAACCCGGTAACCCCAGCTAACCTTTTTGGACGTTAAGGGCAATTTAGCATGGCCAATCCACCTAACCTGCACATCTTTGGACTGTGGGAGGAAACCAGAGCACCCGGAGGAAACCCACGGAGAGACGGGGAGAATGTGCAGACTCCACACAGACAGTGACCCTAGCTGGGAAACGAACCTAGGGACCCTGGATCTGTGAAGCAACAATGCTAACTACTGTGCTACCATGCCGCCCTCCACTGTGTTAGACCCACATTGTTTGATTTCTTATCCAACTTCAGTTGGAGACAACACAACTTTAAAGACACTGAAAATATCGAACTGGAAAGTACAACACTCTGGCAGCATCGTTTAAACCATAAACGCACTAATCCAATTTCCAAAGTTTTCCCTCTACCTCTGGCATCTCCTTTTCTGGTTAGAGAAACACTCCCCTCTGGAGCTGAGATCCCACTGTAGAATTGTAGCTTTTATATCTATGGACTAACATCCCCATGGTAACATCACCTAAAGGACCAGAAATATTTCCAAACTTACCATCCCGCTTTAAGTCCACTCTGACTTCTTTACCTGGTAAGCATTCTTCAAATTCCCGGGCCACTAATCTGGCCTTGGCCTGATAAGTTCTATACAGTAGGACCTATTCTGTGCAGACCCAACCATCTGATAACACTGTCTGGCCCCTATTTGGAACTTCTGAATACACATCTAACTCCCTCCAGTTACCCAGCTCCCTCTGTTTAGCCTCCCATATAGCTAACTAGCTAACCGTTGCAAAAACCCTCTTGGTCATGCGGATTCCTACTTTTCTATTGTTGTGATGGTTCAGCATTCTCCACTCTAATATGCCATATAATCAACTGTAACCCCTACTTGCCTGTTGTAAGAGACCTGGTGGAGAATGACTCACTTTCTGCCTCTGCCTCTCCAAAGCCGGTCCACAAGGCACAAGTCAGGAGTGTAATGGTATATCCTCCACTTGCCTGGATGAGTGCAGCTCCAACAACACTCAAGAGCCTTAATACCATCCAGAACAAAGTAGGCCACTTGATTGACATCCCACCCACAATCTTAAACATTCATTCCCTTCACCACCGACGCACAGTGGCAGCAGTGTGTGCAATCTACAAGATGCACTGTAACAACTCACCAAGGCTCGTTCAACAATATCTTCCAAACCTGGAATCCTAGTGGCTCAATGTAATTCCAGTGAATCCACAACACTTTGAAAAGATAAGCTGAAGACATGTTCCTTCAGATATGCTCAAAGACAGGTAGGTGTTTACATTTGAAATGTTTTTCACTTTTGATCCCAGATCTCTGGCAATCCCAATTCTTCTTGAACATAGATGAGACTAAAGAACCTGGGGGTGGGGATGTGGAGCAGGGTGCTGGGAAAGCAGGCGGTGTTTTGACACTCTGATATAAGGGATTGTACTCCTGAAGCAGGCAGGACAGTAATTGATTGCTTACAAAACAGAAACTGTGCAAAATACTCAGCAGGCCAGGCAGCATCTGTGGAGAGAAACACATTGATTGTAACTGAATCATGAGAGGAACAGAATATTTATGAATACGACACAGAAATGGGAATGTCAGCAATTGATTAATTCTTCAACTGACTGGGTTACAAAGTAGATTCAAATTGAAACGAGAAATAATTCAAAAAGTGAGTTCATCCTGTACTTGAGAAAACGGACCTTACAGGATTAAGGGCACAAAGGAGTGTGGGACTTGTCGGAATGCCCTGGGCTAATGTGTGGTCAATTCCAGCCCCATTTGAGCCGGAGTTGCTATTATCATGTGAGAATACCTTTAAGAAATGGGTGTTTATAAATGGGTGTGTGTATAAATATCTGTAGTGAGAGAACCTTTAAGAAATGGGTGTTTACGACTGCTGTGATGTCAGAAAGTGGTTGGAGCTGGGCTGTCTTTTTACTTTCATTTTAGGCTGTTTGCTGCAGGGTGTGTTTTAGTTTCGTTTTCAGTGTTGGAGCTGAAGCAGGACCAAGCAGCTGTACTGCTGTTCTCTCGGCCATCAAAAGACTATCTCTTGATCATTTGGTGAATTCAGAATTATAAATGTTCTCTGTAGTGAATGTAAACCTGATGTGCATCTGTTGAAAGGTGTTTCTTCTGTCTTTTTGGATGTTGTTTGGGAAGTTATTAAGGATTACTTAGTGTTGTATTCTTTGGGGGCTGTATTTGAATTGATGGTTGCTAAGATGTTTACTGTATATTTCAAAAAGGTTAACTTGAGTTCATAGAATAAACATTGTTTTGCTTTAAAAATTACTTTTCAATTTCTGCTGCACCACAATTGTAGAGTGGGCCATGTGCTCCCCATACCACAATCTATTAAAAGTTGTGCGTCAGGTGAACTCCATGATACACTTTGGGGTTCTCTAAACCCTGACCCATAACACTATACAGGTGAAATAAGATTTTCTTAAAAACACCTGAGCTCTTTGGTTGAGCCCAATAAACTACAGTCACTGGGTTTGTAACTTTAGCACAAGTAACCTTTTATTATGGGCGGCACGGTGGCGCAGTGGTTAGCACTGCTGCCTACGGCACTGAGGACCTGGATTCAATCCCGGTCTTGGGTCACTGTCTGTGTGGAGTTTGCACATTCCACCCATGACAACCTGAAGATGTGCAGGGTGGGTGGATTAGCCACGCTAAATTGTCCCTTAATTGGAAAAAAACAATTGGGTACATTAAATTAAAAAAACTTTTATTATGTACAGTATTATAATTAAACAGACAGAAAATATAAATGACTATCGAATACCCCTTTCCCAAGCACCCCCCTTCTTAACGAGCCCCACTCTCTGCATATAGACATACACAGGCAATAATAATAATGACCTTTATTGTCACAAATGGACCAGCATTAACTCTGCAATGAAATTACTATGAAAAGCCCCTTGTCGCCACATTCCGACGCCTGTTCGAGTACACAGAGAGAGAATTCATAATGTTCAATTCACCTGACAGCATGGGCTGGATTCTCATAAAAATGGGGCTATGTCCCCACGCCGGCGTAAAAACGCTAGTGTCTCGCGCCAGACTTTCCATATAGAAATTTACAATGATTTTCCTACCTGCAGGGGGCTGGCAGAGTCCGTAGCTCGCACCCGAACAGCAATATATGATTAGAACCATGCCGTTGGGAACTTGGCGAGTTTTGCCCGGAGAAAGGCTGGGGAGGCCTCTGTCAATGCCCCCCCAGCCGTGCCATGTAATCCGTGTGAGAACAATTCTCCGGGGACGGGTGAATCGCCGGTGCGGTGCCGGCCACGATTCCCGCGTGAACATCAATTCTCTGTCCCCGCTTCAAAAGCGATTTCGGCGCGGGGCTACGGAGAATCCCGCTCCATGTCTTTTGGGACTTGTGGGAGGAGACCAGACCACCCAGAGAAAACCCACACAGACACAGGGAGAACGTGCAGACTCCGCATAGACAGTGACCCAAACCGAGAATCTGGGACCCTAGCACTGTGAAGCAACAGTGCTAACCACTGTGCTACTGTGCCGTCCAACAACACAGAGTGAAAATGGGGGGGAGTGGAAAGGGAAATAAAATATTAATAAAAATACAAGGATAAAGATCTTTGATGCGCTGGGATGATTTCCAGTTAATGTCTTTCTGAAGTTCAGCTTTTGTTTTGATACTTCTTCTTTCTCGGCTTGAAATGGTTTTCGCTGGCACGGTTTTGAACTTCTCTGCAGGCTCAGCATCATTTCATGCTCACAGTAAAGGATGTGCGGGGTCCTCACTGCTTTCACTACAATAAAGCAGTTCTTTCACTCCAGCAAGAGAGAGAGAGAGAGCATTCCTTTCACTTCCAAGGTCTAAATGCTTCTGCCTAGTTCTCTCAGGAAGCATCACTCAGGAACCAATCACTGACCATTGTCAGGCTGAACACTATCCCTGGCCAACCCATCAGTTGCCATTTAACCAATTGATCCAACTCAGACACTTTGACCGGTTTATTAATCTAATATTTTACCCAGGTGCCTTTCTTTGCAAGACGACCAGAGGACAAATACAAGATGATTCAACCAAATTTATTTATCAAACAGTAAAAACAGTTACCCTTCTTAAACAATCCCCAAACAATCTGGGCATGCAGTTGCACAGATCTTAGAAGGTGGCAACACAAGTGGACAGGGTGGTCAAGAAAGCAGCCAAAATGCTTGCCGTCATTGGACAGGGCATCGAGTATAAAAACTGGCAAGTCATGCGACAGTTGTATAGAACCTTGGAAGGCCGTACTTGGAATATTGCGCACAACTCTGGTCGCCACACTACCAGAAGGATGTGGAGGCATTGGACAGGGTGCAGAGGAGGTTTACCAGGATGTTGCCTGGTATGGAGGACATTAGCTATGTGGAAAGGCTGAATAGACTCGGACTGTTTTCATTAGAAAGACAAAGGTTGAGGGGTCACCTGATAGAAGTCTACAAGATTATGAGGGGCATGGATAGAGTGGATGGGGAGGCACTCTTTCCCAGGGTGGAGGGGTCAGTCACCAAGGGGAATCATTTAAGGTCTGTGGGGCAACGTTTAGAGATGTGCAAGGCAGGTGTTTTACACAGATGGTGGTGACTGCCTGGAATGTGTTGCCAGGGGAGGTTGTGGAAGCAGATACAATAATGGCGTTCAAAAGGCATCTTGACAAACACATGGTTTGGATGGGTATAGAGGGATACAGCACAAGGAGGTGAAAATCGCTTATTGTCACAAGTAGGCTTCAAATGAAGTTACTGTGGAAAGCCCCTAGTGCTGAGGGTTTGGGCAAAGGTTGGTATCATGACCGGTACAGGCTTGGAGGGCCGAAGGGCCTGTTGCTGTGCTGTATTATTCTTTGTTCTTTTGTTCTAATTCTAAATAATCCCAAGATTCTTAATACTACCCGAGCCATTGAACTCAGTCGAGCTGCGGCCCGATTCTCTGAGTCTTGATTACTCAGGGCCTTCGCCCACGAAGGTGGGTCTCGCACGTGGCTTCCTTCTGTCTCTGGTCAGTCGTCCAATCTTCTCTGCTGCCTCTGCAAGTCTTCGCTGGGGATAGTCCTGCTGGTCGATCTTGATACCCATCCTCTTGCCTTGCCAGAAAGTTCTCTGGCCCTCAGCAGTGAGGTCTTGGGGCGGGGGTCGCAGTACCAATGGTGTTGCCAATTGCAACTCTGCAGGACACCAGGAACCCATCTCCCGGTGTCCATCTCTAGGTGTATTGTTTGCATGTAGTTTCTCTCCATATATGGTAACAGCAGGAAAACTGGGTGCCAGAATGTCTAGCTGTATCTTGGCAACCCAAAATAAATCGATCCATATGAATAGGATCGATAATGTCCTGATGGGTGATTGACAGGGCAAGTGCAGACATGTCCTGGCAGTTTGTCTGTATTCAGTGTGTTCAAACTTTGCCAGGTTCGAATTTCCAACAAGCCAGTCCTGGAGCTGACGGTGATTTGATTTAAAATGTCCAATTTTTAATTTAGAGTGTCCAATTTTATATCAAGCCCAAAATTCGGGCCGCTGTCAATTTTATCACAACTGGTTCCTCAGACTTACTCGGTGCCAAGGAGTCTGGTCTCTTCAATCCGAAAACAAATCCTGGGAACACTGTGTCCCTGTGTCCTGACAAGCAGGCTGTTTCAATGTTGTTTAAAGGCACATTCCGATCATGGGTCCACGAACAAAAATAATAAAATAACATAAACAAGAAAGGAAATAAACAGGAAGGATTCTTACTGATTACGCATCTCTGCCTCACCAGAGACCTGCCATTGACACAATGGGACTAATGGTCTTCTTCTGTGCTGTGAACTCCTCTGATTCTATGAGTGCTCTGACTTTTCAATTGGTTTCCACTGACTGCTATGGGCCGGGATTCTCTGATCCCGTGCCGGGTTGGAGAATCGCCGGGGGAGGGGGGGACAGCCGAATCCCGCCACGGCACGCTGACGCCGGGACTCTGGTTCTCCGACCCGGGAAAAACCTCGCCAACAGGGAGTGCGCCGCGCGGGTCGCAGAATTGGCGCGACATGCTGGTCACTGGGCCTGCTGCGATTCTCCGGGCCGGATGAGCCGGAGTCCCACCGACGTGACCGCAGCTCACGCCGGTGTGAATCAAACATCCATTTGATCAGCGTCAACCAGTCGTGCTGGCTGTCGCCGACAAAGGAGTAGGTAGGGGTCGGCGTGGGGGGGACGCCACAGATGTCGCGACGGCGCGCCATGGCTGCGGGATGTGCGGTTGTCGGGGGCAGAGGCTGCCCAGGGCGTGGGTGCGGGGTAGTGTTGGGGAGTGCCGGGAAGGGGGTTGGGGTGGGGGATTTATGTAGCCCATGGCACTTGGTTGCGGAGGGGTGGGGTATGTGCAATGATGTGCAAAAAAAAAAATTCTGTCCGTCGGATTGCTAAACTAACAATTTTTTTTAAAACATTTTTTTTTTCGTTTTCAGTAGTTGGGAAGTTAGTTCAGTGGGAATGGAGGTTAGGGCAGTTGAATGTTCTTCCTGCAGAATGTGGGAGGAAAGGGTCACCTCGAGTGTCCTTGCTGACTACATCTGCGGGAAGTGCACCCAACTCCAGCTCCTCGAGAACCGCGTTAGGGACCTGGAGCTGGATGAACTTCGGATCATTCGGGAGGCGGAAGGGGTTATTGAGAGGAGTTATAGGGAGGTAGTCACACCTCAGGTAAAAGAAGAAGGTAGATGGGTTACCGTCAGGGGAGGGAGAGGGAACTGGCAGGCAGTGCAGGGATCCCCTGTGGTCGTTCCCCTCAATAACAAGTATACCGTTTTGGATACTGTTGCGGGGGACGACTTACCAGGGGTAAGCAATAGGGCACAGGTCTCTGGCACAGAGTCTGTCCCTGTTGCTCAGAAGGGAACGGAGAAGAGGAACAGAGCACTTGTCATTGGGGACTCCATAGTTAGAGGATCAGACAGGAGGTTCTGTGGGAACGAAAGAGACTCACGGTTGGTATGTTGCCTCCCAGGTGCCAGGGTTCGTGATGTCTCTGATCGTGTTTTTGGGATCCTTAAGTGGGAGGGGGAGCAGCCCAAGTCGTGGTCCACATAGGTACCAACGACATAGGTAGGAAGAGAGATGGGGATTTGAGACAGAAATTCAGGGAGCTAGGGTGGAAGCTGAGAGCTAGAACAAACAGAGTTATCTCTGGGTTGTTACCCATGCCACGTGCTAGCGAAGTGAGAAATAAGGAGAGAGAGGAGTTGAACACGTGGCTACAGGGATGGTGCAGGAGGGAGGGTTTTGGTTTCCTGGATAAATGGGCTTATTCTGGGGTAGGTGAGACCTCTACAAACAGGATGGTATTCACCTGAACCAGAGGGGTACCAATATCCTGGGGGGGAGATTTGCTAGTGCTCTTCGGGGGGGTTTAAACTTATTCAGCAGGGGGATGGGAACCTAAATTGTAGTCCCAGTGTACAGGATGTTGAGAGTAGTGAGGTCAGGGATAGGGTTAAAACCAGCAAGCAAGACGCTGGTTTGAAGTGTGTCTACTTCAACGCCAGGAATATCCGGAATAAGGTAGGTGAGCTTGCAGCATGGGTTGGTACCTGGGATGTCGATGTTGTGCCGATTTCAGAGACATGGGTAGAGCAGGGACAGGAATGGTTGTTGCAGGTTCCAGGATTTAGATGTTTCTGTAAGAACAGAGAAGATGGTGAAAGGGGGGGGGGGGGGGGGGGGTGGCATTGTTAATCAAGGAAAGTATCACGGCGGTAGAAAGGACGTTTGAGGACTCATCTACTGAGGTAGTATGGGCCGAGGTTAGGAGCAGGAGAGGAGAGGTCTCCCTGTTGGGAGTTGTCTATAGACCTCCAAATAGTTCCAGAGATGTAGAGGAAAGGATAGCAAAGGTGATTCTCGACAGGAGCGAGAGTAACAGGGTAGTTGTTATGGGGGCTTTAACTTTCCAAATATTGACTGTACATACTATAGTTCGAGTACTATATATGGGTCAGTTTTTGTGCCGTGTGTGCAGGAGGGTTTTCTGACACAGTATGTAGACAGGCCAACAAGGGGCGATGCCACATTAGATTTGGTACTGGGTAATGAACCCGACCAGGTGTTAGATTTAGATGTAGGTGAGCACTTTGGTGATAGTGATCACAATTCGGTTATGTTTACTTTAGCGATGGGCAGGGATAGGTATATACCGCAAGGCAAGAATTATAGCTGAGGGAAAGGCAATTATGATGCTATTCGGCAAGATTTAGGATGTATAGGATGGGGAAGGAAACTGCAGGGGATGGGTACAATCGAAATGTGGAGCTTTTTCAAGGAACAGCTACTGCGTGTCCTTGATAAGTATGTACCTGTCAGGCAGGGAGGAAGTTGTCGAGCAAGGGAACCGTGGTTTACTAAGGAAGTTGAAGCACTTGTCAAGAGGAAGAAGAAGGCTTATGTCAGGATGAGATATGAAGGCTCAGTTAGGGTACTTGAGAGTTACAAGTTAGCCAGGAAGGACCTAAAGGAAGAGTTAAGAAGAGCGAGGAGAGGACACGAAAAGTCGTTGGCGGATAGGATCAAGGAAAACCGCAAGGCTTTCTATAGGTATATCAGGAACAAAAGAGTGACTAGAGTAAGATTAGGGCCAATCAAAGATAGTAGTGGAAAGTTGTGTGTGGAATCAGAGGAGATAGGGGAAGCGTTAAATGGATATTTTTCGTCAGTGTTTACACTGGAGAAAGACAATGTTGTCGAGGAGAATACTCAGGTACAGTCGACCAGGCTAGATGGGATTGAGGTTCACAAGGAGGAGGTGTTAGCAATTTTAGAAAGTGTAAAAATAGATAAGTCCCCTGGGCCAGATGGGATTTATCCTAGGATTCTCTGGGAAGCCAGGAAGGAGATTGCAGAGCCTTTGTCCTTGATCTTTATGTTGTCTTTGTCGACAGGAATAGTGCCAGAAGACTGGAGAATAGCAAATGTTGTCCCCTTGTTCAAGAAGGGGAGTAGAGACAACCCTGGTAATTATAGACCTGTGAGCCTTACTTTGGTTGTGGGTAAAATGTTGGAAAAGGTTATAAGAGATAGGGTTTATAATCATCTTGAAAAGAACAAGTTGATAGGCGATAGTCAACACGGTTTTGTGAAGGGTAGGTCATGCCTCACAAACCTTATTGAGTTTTCTGAGAAGGTGACCAAACAGGTGGATGAGGGTAAAGCGGTTGATGTGGTGTATATGGATTTCAGTAAGGCGTTTGATAAGGTTCCCCACGGTAGGCTATTGCAGAAAACACGGAAGTATGGGATTGAAGGTGATTTAGCGGTTTGGATCAGTAATTGGCTAGCTGAAAGAAGACAGAGGGTGGTGGTTGATGGCAAATGTTCATCCTGGAGTTCAGTTACTAGTGATGTACCGCAAGGATCTGTTTTGGGGCCACTGCTGTTTGCCATTTTTATAAATGACCTGGAAGAGGGTGTAGAAGGATGGGTTAGTAAATTTGCAGATGACACGAAGGTCGGTGGAGTTGTGGATAGTGCTGAAGGATGTTATAGGTTACAGTGGGACATAGAACATAGAACAGTACAGCACAGAACAGGCCCTTCGGCCCTCGATGTTGTGCCGAGCAATGATCACCCTACTCAAACCCACGTATCCACCCTATACCCGTAACCCAACAACCCCCCCCTTAACCTTACTTTTTAGGACACTACGGGCAATTTAGCATGGCCAATCCACCTAACCAGCACATCTTTGGACTGTGGGAGGAAACCGGAGCACCCGGAGGAAACCCACGCACACACGGGGAGGATGTGCAGACTCCGCACAGACAGTGACCCAGCCGGGAATCGAACCTGGGACCCTGGGACTGTGAAGCATTTATGCTAACCACCATGCTACCGTGCTGCCCATAGATAAGCTGCAGAGCTGGGCTGAGAGGTGACAGATGGAGTTTAATGCGGAAAAGTGTGAGGTGGTTCACTTTGGAAGGAGTAACAGGAATGCAGAGTACTGGGCTAATGGCAAGATTCTTGGTAGTGTAGATAAACAGAGAGATCTCGGCATCCAGGTACATAAATCCCTGAAAGTTGCCACCCAGGTTAATAGGGCTGTTAAGAAGGCATATGGTGTGCTAGCCTTTATCAGTAGGGGGATTGAGTTTCGGAGCCACAAGGTCATGCTGCAGCTGTACATAACTCTGGTGCGGCCGCTCCTGGAGTACTGCGTGCAGTTCTGGTCACCACATTATAGGAAGGATGTGGAAGCTTTGGAAAGGGTTCAGAGGAGATTTACTAGGATGTTGCCTGGTATGGAGGGAATGTCTTAGGAGGAAAGGCTCAGGGACTTGAGGTTGTTTTCGTTAGAGAGGAGAAGGCTGAGAGGTGACTTAATAGAGACATATAAGATAGTCAGAGGGTTAGGTAGGGTGGACAGTGAGAGTCTTTTTCCTCGGATGGTGATGACCAACACGAGGGGACATAGCTTTAAATTGAGGGGTGATTGATATAGGACAGATGTCAGAGGCAGTTTCTTTACTCAGAGAGTAGTAGGGGTGTGGAACGCCCTGCCTGCAACAGTAGTAGACTCACCAACTTTAAGGGCATTTAAGTGGTCACTGGATAGACATATGGATGAAAATGGAATAGTGTAGGTCAGATAGGCTTCAGATGGTTTCACAGTGTTGGAACCAACAATTCTACGGACACGTGCTTGTAGGATTAGAATAGCAGTTTTAATATACTCACAACAGAGCCAGCCTATTAGCCATTGAACTTTCGGTGAACTGGCCGGCTGACCATGTGGCACTGATCTTTTATACAGCAGCTTCCGGGGGAGGAGTCCTGGGCAGAGCCAAGGGAGAAGCCCCGTACAACTCGAGCATTCCCAGAGCTACTCCCCCTGGAGGACAGGTAGTGCAACTGCACTTACAATATAGACACATTTATATACAGATTATAATCCGGTGTGAATCAAATTCACCACACACAGGTCGGCGCAACAACGAGGGCAGAAGGGCCCATACTGCGCTGTAATGTTCTATGTTCTATGATGATATGTCGTCTACCCCCCACCCCCTGCAGACCATTTTGTTTGGCCATCACCCAGCGATGTTGGCCCCCATGGCGGGGGCTGCTGCCCTGCATGTAGCCCTATGGGAGCTGGAGCAGGGGCGTGCCAGGGAGGCGGCGGAGTCTGCTGCAGAGGGGCAGGTGGCAGCCGCCCAGGCTGGAGGGCCGCCCGCCAGACAGGAGGAGGAGGCGTTGCCACGGCGACGGAGGCACCCGATGAGGCCTCGTGTGTACCGGCGCCTCTTGTCCTTCCAGGACCTCTCGGACAGTGTATGCAGGAGGAGACTCCATTTGAGTTGGGGAACCGTCGCCCATATCTGCCACCTGATGGCACATCTGGCACCGTGTGGGACTGGTGGAGGACACCCTCTCCCGGTGGCTGTCAAAGTGATGATCGCCCTGAACCTCTATGCGATGGGGTCATTCCAGTGGCCGTGTGTGGACCTGTCCGGCATTTCCCAGGCGTCAGTGCACAAGTGCATCCATGTTACTTTCAGTTCCCTGTGGACCAGGATGCCCGGGCAACGGGCTTTGCTGCGGTTGCCAGGATTCCTATGGTCCAGAGTGAGATCGATGGCGTGCACATCGCCATGCGGCCAACCTCGGATAACAGGGTGATGTTTACGAACAGGAAGGGGACCTACTCCATGAATGTGCAAGTGGTCTATGACCACTGGATGAGGATCCTGCACATCTTCACCCATTACCCGGGCAGTGTGCATGACTCGTTCATATTGGCACAGTCGTTCATCCCCGCCATGTTCGAGGGACACCGCCCCTAGCTGAGGGGCTCGTTGCTGGGCAACAGGGGTTACCCGTTGCGGGCGTGGCTGATGATGCCCATACAGAGGCCACGGACCAACGCGGAGACATGCTTCAACGTTGATCATGCAGCGACCAGGGGTGTGGTCGAGAGATGCTTTGGGCTGCTGAAGATGCGCTTTAGGTGCCTCGACCGCTCTGGAGGGGCCATCCAGTACCCATCGGAGAGGGTCAGCCGCATCGTTGTGGTCTGCTGCATCCTCCACTATATAGCCCAGCAGAGGGGCGATGTGCTGGAGGCAGAGGAGGAGGGGGAGGATCACGATGAAGGACACGCCTCCCCAGATGAAGAGGATGTGGAGGGGTGGGGGGGGAGAAATGTACAGGACATAAGGGCTGGGGAGTGACGGGACGCTGCCCACAGATGCCGGCTGGGCCAACTGGCACGGGACGAGTTGATAGCCGCATGGTTCACAGACTGGGGGCGGGGTGGAATTCACTGAGCATGGGCACGGACAGCAGAGTGCGTCATTACCCCACCACCCTCACCCTGCCCACCACCGACCATCCTCATCCCGCCCACCACCGACCACCCGCACGCACACCACCCCTCCATTGCACATCCTGCGGCACAATCGGCAGGGCTCACACGCGCGCCAGTGGAAACGGGTCTATTGTTTGGCGTGGAGGATGATGACAACCCGCTCTGCTCTACATCGTTAGACAATGTCTGACTCATGGCCACAGTACCACCCTCCACATGGTGGGTCCCTGCACGCGGCCCGGACACTGCAGCACATGGACCCGTCATCAGCCCGGGGCTGGGGTGGCAAGGGCAACCCGGGGGGGGGGGGGGGGGGGGGGGGGGGTGGAGGGCGCGTGCCACACTCACCTGAGCTCGATGTCTTATCACCCCTCACACACATTGGGCCCCCCCCCCCAACGCATGTATCGGAAAGAGCACAGAGGCAGCTTCCGTAGGTGAAAGTGATTTTAATTACAAACAGTTCATACACGTGCACTAGTCCCTATAACTAGTCTGTCCCCTGCACCCATGCCAACTTACTCAGTGTCTAATTTTCTGGCCTTACGGGCCCTGTGACTACGTCTTAGTGTTTTCCCAGACGGTACAGCAGAGCTGAAGGTGGACTCCTGTGATTCCTGCCCTGTGACTAGGGTCCCTTTTGGCGGCCGTTTCCTGGTGCGGCCCTGCCTGGGCCGGGATGGCATGCTGCCAGCCTGTTCTGCCAGTTGCCCACCAGTTGCACCTGGGACGGAAGGGGGGGCGGGGAGTCTGAGGTGTTGCGGTGTTCTGGGACCTCCCCTGCAGGGGGCCCAGGAACGGGCCCCAGCACCTCCTCCTCCCCCAGGGTGCCCGATGGCCCCCGGGGCTCTCAATGGGATGTGATTGCAAGCGGATCCAGCACCCGAGGCACCCCCAGCACCTGACGCTGCCAGTCCTTGAGCCCCGCCCTGGTATCGGCAAGGGTCTGCAAGTTTGCAGCCATGGAGCTCAGGGAGTTGCCCATCCTGTCTGGGTGATGCTGGCCAGCACCTGTGCAATGGCACCATGCTCTCAGTGATGGCCTGCTGAGACTGGGCCATGGGCTGCTGAGACTAGTCATGGCCTGCTGAGGGCCACGGCATTGAGTGCCTCTGCAATGTGCAGCTGGTTCTGGCTCATGGCTGCCTGTGAGAGGGCAGCCATGTCCTGGGTCGCGGCCACCGCCTGCACAGAAAGCCCCAGGCCTTGCTACCCATATCCAACACCGTCGCCCCCACTGCCTCCACCGCGGACACCACCCGTGCGGTTTCAACCTGGGTGGCACGCATGACCGGCACTACTCCCTGCTCCTGCACGTGGGTGGACTCCTCCACCTGCGTCTGCATGTGCTGCAAGCCGGCCGTCACCCCCTTCACTTGTCCCAGGGCCCCTGACTGCATCGGGTCTATGGGTGGGTGTGGGAACTCCAGGCACCTGGGACCCGTCTGAGCGGCAGCTGGTTGCTGGGGCCGGGCTGCCCTCTGACCGTCCGGCCCTTCAGCCGCTCCTACGTCCACCTGCTGTACTGGGACGGCTGTGTTGAGCGCATCAGTGAGTGTCCTAGAAGCCTCATCGCTAAAGTGACCAACCGAGGTGAGAGTCTCTGCGATGGTGGAGGGTGTAGGGGATGACAGTGACGTCACTTGGAAGCCCTTATCGGACACAATATCCGGGGTCCCCTGGGGTGGTGTGTCCTCTCCATCCGTCCCCTGGGATGGTGTGTCATGTCCGTCCATTCCCCGTGTTTGGGTGTCCTGGGTTTGTGTGTCCTGTGTGTCAGTGTCATCAGTGTAGGTCCCCTGCGTTGTGGTGTCCCGCCCGTCTCCGTCCCCTGTGTTGTGGCGTTGTGACTTGACTCGACTGGGACGGGGGGCTTTTGGTGTGGCTGCCCTCCTCGTCGCTGGATGAGTTCCTATAGCATGGCTGCACTGGCAGTGGATGGGGGCGGCCTACGTCTGATGGCCCTGGTCGATCCCTGCCTTGTTGCCGCCCTGCCACTGGCAACCTCCTGGTCCTCAGGTCCGCCTGCGAAGACCAGGGCCCTCTCTTCATGCATTGTGAGGAGGCGCAATTCAGGTGGACCCCCTCCGGTCCTGGCACACTTCCGGTTGTTATGGGCACGCTTGTCCTGGGGGGGGGGGGGGCACAAAAAGATCAATAGTGTTCGGCGGACATATACTTACAGGCCACCCTGCCAATGCAGCTTGCATGGGAGGGTGCAGCCATGTGGGTCTCAGCTAGGGTTGTACCACCCCCACATGCGGAGAGGGGGAGGCGGTACCACATGTATGGGGGGTTGGTGCCATGGTCACAGTGGGGGGTACTCACCCTGGCTGCCTTGACTATGTCATTGACCTTCTTGTCGCACTGGCTACCTGTCCTGAGTGTTACGCCCATGACGCTGACAGCTTCTCCCATCTCCTTCCACAGGTGCCGGGCATGTTAGCTGCGACCCTGCGGCCGTTTCGGGGTACAGGGCCTTCCTCCTTTGCTCCACGTCGTCCAGGAGCATCTCCATGTCACGGTCCTGGAACCTCGGTGCTGCGCAGTGGGCGGCCATCTTCCCGCGTTGTCCTGTGTCTGTGCTGGTGCCGCGCCTTCACGCTTCCCGTGATGCCTGTGCTGGCCCTTCCGTGGCGCAGAATATGCGCACTTTTGCTCGGCTCGATGCCGGAGTCCCTCGCGCTGGTTTTGCCGCCAGCGTCAGTACTTGGCCGCGATATCAGAGAATCCCGGCCATGATCTGCCCTAGGTGCATAAAACCTACGAGCAGCAATCACTAGGGGCTGGTTTAGCTCACTGAGCTAAATCGCTGGCTTTTAAAGCAGACCAAGCAGGCCAGCAGCACGGTTCGATTCCCGTACCAGCCTCCCCGGACAGGCGCCGGAATGTGGCGACTAGGGGCTTTTCACAGTAACTTCATTGAAGCCTACTCGTGACAAGCGATTTTCATTTTCATTTCACTTGAAGCCTTACAAATATGTTATGCTGTACTGCAATTGACTGAATTTAGACTAATTTAAACTGAATTTGAAGTAATTAGAGCAGCAGCAGGAGGAACACAGCAGGGCCAGGCATAAATTGACTGCAGGTATAGGTGATTCATTCTGAATTAATGTGTCCACTGGTACCTTTGTGCCTGAGAATCTGGACACAATATGATAAGCACCCTCAAACAGGTACAACCATTGGAAACTTGGCATGTTGACCTGGGACCATGGGTCAGTTTTGTAGATGTGGATTGCTTCAGGTGAGTAGATTTTAATATACCCAGTGAGAATGCTGCTAGACTATTTACTAAATTAGGGAATGGATGTATTGAGACATTTGAACTTTGTCACGGTAGGGGATTCCCTGGAGGACTGCAGGAATACTTCAGGGATGTCCTCTGAGCACCTCCGATGGGATGAAACAACCCCACCAACTTCTGTCAGTCGCTGGCTTGTGCATGACCAAACTGCAGAAAGCTCATCCAAGAAGGCACCAAACACATCAAGAGACGTCTGCCAGGTCAAGATATCGGAGGGAGCGCAAGAAACTCCAAACAACCCATCTATCCAACCCTCAAGCACCATCTGGCCTGCATGTGGCGGTGACTGCAGATCACGTATTCGACTTATCAGCCATTTCAGAACCTACTGATCCAAACTGGAAGCAACTCATCCTCAATCCTGGGAGACTGACTAACGAGAAGGAGGAGAAGATGCATTGTGACACTGGTGGACTTTACACACCACTATCTAGTCACGATAGCATTCAGGTCAGTAAATGCATGTCACTCAGATGGAGGAATGCATGTGACCTCCTTACCTCATGTAATTACTTGAAACAGAAATGTTTAAATGATAAAAATATTCTGCTGTCTTTCGGATGCTACCCATGTAACCTTAGAATAACTGAGCGAAGATGTGATAGGATTCTAGTGGTGAAAGTCTAAGGGGAGACTAATTTCTGTGCAAAATGGTCGACTGCCTGCATTCCTTGGTATTTATAACGATGCATAAGATAATCTTCCCACTTTAACCCTCAGATAGCAGCAGAAATTCTCTACAAGGGCCTGTTCCTGTGCTGTACTTTTCTTTGTTCTTATGCAAAGTATGTACAGAAGTGGATTTTACTGATGATATTCAATGCCAACAAGGCCGCTTACCGCAAGGAAATCCACAAAAGGTGGCAGCCAGCCAGAGCAGGCACATTTCAGCACTCTTCACACCATAAATCTGGGTTTCAAAATCCAAGCAGATCAGCACCTTCCAACCACCACACGGCAGACCACAACCGCCCCTCAACAATCCCACATCCCATCACAGTCACAACATACAACAGATCAGTCTAAAGTAGACACAGCCCTGACGAAGGATGTTTTCACAGATCCGAATTCCAATGTACATTGAGTTCAATTGTCCACTTCTTCGTCGGGCAATTGTAAAAGCCGCGTGACATTAGGTGTGGCTCGGAGAACCTTGTATCATCCTCAAAGAATAGTTTCACGGAGAGGCTGAAATAAATATTAAGCACACCGCAGAATCCTGGTGACTTGGGAAAGGGGTTGCATCTCTTTTTTTTTAAATATGGGAAGGTGACGTTAGATTAACAGGGCCTTGTGTCTGCAGACGCTACAAGATGTGAATCATATAAATATCACTGTCACTGGGCAAAGAAGTTCTGGGGAATGTGAAAGCAGTGTCAAATAGCCCAGTGGTTAGCACTGTTGCTTCAAACGCCAGGGACCCGGGTTCAATTCCCGGCTTGGGTCGCTGTCTGTGCAGAGTCTGCACAGTCGCCCCGTGTCTGCGGGGGTTTCCTCCGGGTGCTCCGGTGTTTTCCCACAGTTCCCATAAGACGTGCTGTTAGGTGAATTGGACATTCTGAATTCTCCCACAGTGTATCTGAACATGCGTCACAGTGTGGTGACTTGGGGCTTTTCACTGTAACTTCATTGCAGTGTTAATGTAAGCCTACCTATGACAATAATAAAGATTATTATTATTATCTCCTGATAAAAATAAACATCCAGGGTGCTCATGTTGAGGGGTGGTTTTATTCCATCAGCAAAATGCACTCGGGAAGATCTCCAAATGTGCTGAGGCATTGGAAATTCCAGTATTTTAAAAAATAAATTTAGAGTACCCAATTACTTTTTCCAATTAAGGGGCAATTTAGTGTGGCCGATCCATCTACCCTGCACATCTTTGGGTTGTGGGGGTGAAACCCACACAGACACGAGGAGAATGTGCAAACTCCTCACTGACAGTGACCCAGGGCCGGGATTCGAACCCGGGTCCTCAGCGCCGTAGGCAGCAATGCTAACCACTGTGCCACTGTGCTGTCCAGTATGACCCATAATATAAAGGTTTGAGCACCAAAAGGCGAGGAACTAAATGAGACAAATACCCGACATAGACATACTGGGAAGATCCGTTCACCAAACTTAATGATGTGCGTTGGACAGTTGAGCTGCAACGCTAGAGCATCGTACCTTTTACAGAAACGTGTTAAAATTCCACCAAGGTCACTAAGATGTTGCCTTATTATGTTTCTCAAGGAGGCACAGGACATAAATTGACTTGTGAGCTGAGAATCTATAAATCTTCCAGGTGGCTAGACATTAATTCAGCTATTGCCCAATCAAGGACAGCGGTTCAAGAAGTACTGACTTCAGATTCCCTTTCCAGGTAAATGGGTTCCTACCTGGAGTCAAAAAAGGCATCATGACAAAACAACAATTTATATTTATACAGCACCTTTAATGCCATGAAACATTCCAAAGTGCTTTACATAAGAAGATATGAGATCAGATGACCAAAAGCTTGGTCAAATTGCTATGTATTAAGAAGTGCCTTAAAGGAGGCACGTGAGGTGGCGAGGCAGATGGATGTGGGCAGGAAATTCCAGAGCCAGGGAATAGGCAATTTACGGCATAGCCACCTATGTTGGAGCAATAATATTTGGAAATGTACAAGAGGCCAGAATGAAAGCAGCACGATATCTCTCAAGTGTGTTGAAGGGACAGGGAAGATGATGGAGATAAGGAGGGATGAGGTTATGGAGGGACTTGAAAACCAAGATGAGAAATTAAAAAATCAAAGAAGTTGCTTGACAGGAAAGCAGTGGAGGTCAGGGCGCACAGGGCTGTTAGAATAACAGGACTCACTGCAAGTTCCAGCAAGGGCAGCAGAGCTTTGGGTGACATCAGTTCATAGGGACTACAATGTGGGAGATCAGCCAGGAATACTTGCATCGGGTGCTTAAAAAAGAAGCATGGTTGAGGATTTTGGCAGCAGATGAGTTAAGACAGGACAAAGTCAAACAATATTCCAGCGGTGGAAATAGGCGGTCTACAAGCTGGCGCAAATGTGACATTAAGGTTGCGAACAAGACTGGCTTAATCTCAAACTGTTGCCGGGGATGGAGCTGGTGGCTAGGGAATGGAGTTTTGGAGCAGTGACTGAAAACAATGGTTTCAGTCTTCCCAATATTTAATTCCTGATAATTCAGTACTGTGTGTCAGAAAAGCATTTGGGTTATACACAAGTCCCTTTCTTGCTCCAGGCCTTCGTGGCTCCTAGATTCACACTGGTTGTGGCTAACTCACCGTTTTTTATATTTGTTCTTGGGTTGGGACTGTCACTGGCACAGCCAGCATTTATTGATCTGCCTCAAGGGCAATTCAGATGAGGCTATAAATGCTGGCCAAACAGTGTTCACACCCCAGGAATCACAGAAAAATATAGCGCAGAAGAGGCCCTGTGGCCCATCGAGTCTGCACCAAACGAATATTTAAAAAAAACACTTTTGAGATCAAAACTAAGTCAAAAGATGTAAGATAGTTACGAACAAATCCAGTAAGAAATTTTCGAGAAATAAATTATTGCCTGCTTCATGGCCTTCATTGGCTGCTGGGCGGTGATGAGACCATCAATTCACACGACACGTGAATCATCTTACAACAGAGCCTGCCTGTGACGAGATGGACTCATGATGAACTGGCAGCAGGCTCACAGCACTGATCTTTATACTTCCGGCTGGGGGAGGAGCCATGGGCGGAGCCAAGGGTGGAGCCCAGTGCGAACTCCTCATCTCCCCCTATGGGCAGGGCCGCGCGATTACACACAATCCGGTACAGAGTACAGGCTCCATACATGTGGTACAATACAGTGTGAATTACTGAGGTTTATAATTCACCACAGGCAGGAAAGCCATTCACGAGGCCTCACAACCCAGATTTATTCAGGGGCAAGTCGGCAAGACTCCCACCCAGATATCGCACCCCACCCCCGCCCCCGCCTAATTAAATGACCCCCACATCCAAACTCACCTCCGGGGAGGGAATTAAATTCTGACGAGTGTTTGTGTATGTGTGTAGGGAGGGGGATCAGTTACAAAAACAGAAAATACTGGAAAATTTCAGCAGAGAGAGAATGGAGTCTGTTGACTACGGGTCAGAGTTCACCAGGGATTAGTTAACTTTCCTCAGGAACAAAGCTGGAGAAAACAAAAAAACTAAATCTCATTCTCACTCCTGCCTTCTTGCGAGTTCGCTACGCTAACAAAGATAATCTGTTAAAGCGTTTAGTGATTCAATCTAATCTCCACTTTCCATTATTTTAAAATAGCTTAAATGATAAAGCCGTTGTAATGTATAGGTAATGATTGCGCTTTCCGGGTTTAACTATGAAGATTGAGGCACTCCGAGAACATGTTCATCCATGAACTCAAAATTCCAATAATCCCTTGGGGTTTAGGGTCCAGATGCAAAAGTGTATTTAAGCTTCACAATTGTGAGGCTCAATTACAGTAGACAGATAACTCACCCTGCAGAGTCTTACCGAGGGGTTTGCTGAGACACGAAAAGCTTGAAGGTCACAAGTCTGATGCCCTGTTTGTGTTGGTACAATTTAAACCAGGGCAGCTCGAAGGGCTCTATTGGAAGATAGAAATGGACTATAATTGACTCGACTCCCAGCGTTTGGGAACAGAATATAAATGTGATGCGATTGAACAATCCCTGCTGGAGGGACAGGTGTGTAGATGCTGAGCAAGGGGAGGATCTGGATCTGCTTCAATGCTCCCTATGGTTGACAAGCTGCCAAAAGTTATGATCAAAAATAATGACCATTTGGGCCAAGTACCAGATGGAGACAATTCCTTGTGGAACTGTATGGCAGGAAGGAGAAAAAACTGGTGAGAAAAAAGAATACCCACTGATGTTATCGTGCAAGTGCACTAAAATAATTATCAGCTACACTTTTTTTAAAGTGAAAGGGAACGACGCACTGAATAGTGAGATGATAAGGTCACATCACAATAAGAGTTCAAGGTGCACCTGACATCAGGAATCTATGGTGTTGCCAGCATCCCTTTATTAATGCACAGTTTTTAAAAATTTAAACTATCCAATTCATTTTTTTTCCAATTAAGGGGCAATTTAGCATGGCCAATCCATCTACCCTGCACAGCTTTGGGTTGTGGGGGCGAGACCCACGCAGACACGAGGAGAATGTGCAAACTCCACATGGACAGTGACCCAGAGCCAGGATCAAACCTAGGTCCTCGGTGGTGTGAGGCAGCAGTGCTAACTACGACACCACCGTGTCACCCTCTTAATACGCAATGTTAATAGACTGTGAAACCAGTGCAGGGCCACGTACGGCAGCTTGAGCAGCGCAGAGCACTCCAGCACCATGCTGGCCCCCTGTGGGCAACAGAATCGCTGGGCCAAGAGGCCCGTTGACACAGGCGTGAAACACTCCGGTGTTTACGCCGGCGTCAACACTCTGCCGCGTTTCAGAGAATCCCGGCCAGAGTTTTTAAATGTTTAAAAGAGGATTCAGAAATACAGCTAATAAAAAAACAAATGCAAGAACACACTTTTATTTCAAAACTTCAAGACTCCTCTATCCAGGAACAACTCTCTTCTCCTCTCACAAGTTTGCTGCAAAGGAAAAGTTGACAAATCTAATATGGATGCCTGAACTAGTAACACCAGATTGAAACACCAGGAACTAAAATGTAATTTTAACCTATTCCGATCCCAGACCAGACCCCAGCAATGGCTAGGATACTGTACAGAAACCCCAATATATTTTAATTTTGTAAGTCTGTGAGGAAAAGATATCTCACTCCAGGAGGGATTTCAGGCAAAATAGGGATATGGCATCTTAAAACAAGCTTTATTACTAACACAGTAATGAATATCTTTAACATCGTACAACAAAATAGCTTATAATTACCCCTTAAACAATGCTATTAAATATCATGACACAATAACCCTTAACCGCTATCTTCACCTTTATCGGACAACCGATCCCAGATCCCCATCCATTTGCAAATGTGGCTCTCCGACCCAGGTATACTTGCTTAAGAAATGTTCTTTGAGACCTGTTTTAAGAGATGGACCTCAGTACTGTTAAATCAATGCAGGATCTCTCACTGATGTCTTCAGAAACTGTCTTCATGGTTTGACTTCCCGAAACCAACTCAGCAATCTCTGATTCTATGCTAAAAGTCCTAGTACTCTCGGCCCTCCCATTAGTTGCATCATCTTACTAACTGAACACAAAAATCTCTAATTAAATACTCCACAGGGAACCCACTTAATCCAAACAAAACTCCATTAGCCCAGGCTTTTCCGATGCTTTTTCAACCCAGGATTCTTTAAAAGCATGACTATAGCAGTCATACACACGACTAATTCAGGCTTATAATCCTCACTGCACAAAATACCTATAATACAATGGACTTGATGCTCCGTTCCTCAGGCGCTAACAGAGAATCCGCGGGGTTCCACGACGGGGAAATCGGCGTTAAACCTTCACCGATTCCAGTATCAGTGAGGGGGTAGCACTGGCGCCGCATGGAAAATGGCCAGAGAATCGCTGAGCCACACATGCGCAGGACTAACAAGCTGCAGCCGCACATGCGCAGGACTGGCAAGCTGCAGCCACACATGCGCAGGACTAACAAGCTGCAGCCGCACATGCGCAGGACTGACAAGCTGCAGCCGCACATGCGCAGGGCTGACAAGCTGCAGCCGCACATGCGCAGGGCTGACAAGCTGCAGCTGCACACGCCTACACCTGCACCGGTCATGCCGGAAACATGGCGCAGCCGTGCTGGACCGCGAACCCACCCCCCCCCAGCCCTAGCAGAAGCCCCGCGGCCAGCGGCATGGATCCCGGCTGAGTCCTGGCAGCGCTGGACACTGTCTGCAGCCGGCACACCAGGTTCCTGACCGTTGGGACCACATGTGGCCCGCGCCATCGGGAACTCGGCCCATTGGAGGTGGAGCATTGTGGGTGGGCTGGCTGACGATGCGCCAACGGCATTGCGGCTGCGCGCGTCTCGATAACGCCAATTTGGAGGAGGTGGAGAATTGCTAACCGCTGTCAAACCGGCGCCTGCCAGCATCGGGAGCCATTCTTTGTCTGACGCCGTTCTCGATTTTGGAGTCGGGCTATGGAGAATCCTGCCCAAAATATCTGAATATTCCTACATTCATCACAATCTGCAAACTTTATACAAATGCCAGTACACAACTAAATAACCTACAATGCTGAATCAAATTAAGGTTTCATAATGATAATTTATGGGTGCGATGTAACAGCTGCGTCATGCCTGACCCTGGATGCAATTGGGCCAGTAAATCTTGTGAGAGTCCTCTTGTGAGATTCACCCAGCTCGCCACGCCTCGCAAGATCTAATGGGATCTCACGCTATGTCATAATCAAGATCCCGCCCACAATGGACAGGACCTAAATTTGCACATTGGGTGTAATTAGGTACACTTGAATTTGCACTTGCCTGATCTAAGCAGCACCTGATTGAATTCCCTTGTCGAGGAGACCTCAGCCGGCTGCCGTTTAGGACCCGTCTCCACTAACGGGGACCAGGCATACCGGCACTTGGGCGGGTCTGTCAGACAATTGGAGGCCCCGGTGTGGTCAGCCTTCGGGCACGGTGCCACCCTGGCACTGCTGATGCTAGCCTGGCACCCTGGCAGTGCCACTTGGATGCCAGTCTGGCACCGCCAGGTTGCCCAGTTGGCACTGCCAGGCTGGACGGGGCACTGCCATTGTGCCAGGCTGGCAGTGCCAAGGTTGCATTTTCCACAGACTAGCAATCGGACCAGGGTGCCCTGCCCTTAGAGGCGTGATGCAGGGCAGCCCGAGGACACCTCAGCAGGTAATTTTGCGCGTTGCGAGAATCCGGGATCACATTGGGTGAGCAAGAGATTGGGGCCCAATTTAAAAACGGCGCTGTGATGTTTTCCTGCACTGGTGAACGGAGCTCTTCAATGTCAGAAATTAAGGTAAGTGCAACATCGATGAGGCATTCTCCGCCAAGGACCAGATATCTAATAAAGTCCTGTTCGATAGTGAGGCTATTCCCGGCACTACAAGCACCGGGCCGGGAAACATCTCGCTAAACCCACCGACAACGGAACTCTGGTTTTTTTTATGTTCAATCGCTCCCAAATGTTTTTTCTGTATTCTTTCATGGGATGTCACTAATTTCCCTTGACCTGATTGCAATTAAGAGTTAACCACATTGCCCTGGAGTCAGATATAGTTCAGGCGGGTGAGGATGGCAGATTTCCTTCCCTGAAGTTTATTGGTCAACCAGATGTTATTTTACAGCAATCAATGATAGTTTCATGGTTATCATTACTGAGACTAACTTTCAATTCCAGATTTTATTCATTGAATTCAATTTTGAACCCATTTCCAATGGGCATTAGCCTAGGAATTTGGACTATTAGTCCAGTGACATTACCACCATGCCACTGTCTCGCCCTATAATTTATCCATTCTCTCCCTCCTTGAGGTACCATAGCTTCAGAGAGCATTGGCGACCATGGACTTCCATTGGATTGGTTCATGATTATGTTTGGCAAAGTCCTGCAGTGGCTTGACATTGTCTTTGGCCGTATGGCTGACCAGGAAACTCTCCCATTTTTTACCACCTATCCTCAGATAGACTGGAAGGATTTGAAAGCTGATAGTCGCCCTCCCTGGCCACATAATGCACACAGCTTGGGTGATCAAGTCCTGAAGTGGGGCTTGAATGCAAAGCTTCTGACTCAGTACGAACACCACCACTGTGGTCACAACCTCCCTTCAAATGAATATAAACTAATATGCTGAGTTTGACATGCCCTTCATTGACTCCTCAACCAAAGTCAGGGACGTCAAAATTTAATTTCCTGTGTTTTGTCAATGGAGCTAAAAAAGGCACATTATCTAGTATGAAGTTATTTCAAAGTTTATGTGAAACAACTGTTAACTTAAATGAGTTTACTAACATATAGTCAGGTCATTATAACACTAGCAGGTTATAATAGGCTGGATCAACATGTCGATGGTAATGGTATCTGTCAGCAATTATTTCTAACTGAAGGAATTCAATAGCCTATAATTTGTACAATATTGAATGTTCTTCTTGCTCACCTTCATTCTCCGCATTGTTTTTGTTAGGGCAGCACGGTGGTGCAGTGGGTTAGCACAGTGGCCTCACGGCGCCAATGTCCCAGGTTCGATTCCGGCTCCAGGTCACTGTCCGTGTGGAGTTTGCACAATCTCTCCGTGTTTGTGTGGGTTTCGCCCCCACAACCCAAAGATGTGCAGGGTAGGTGCATTGGCCACTCTAAATTGCCCCTTAATTGGAAAAAATGAATTGGGTACTCTAAATTTAAAAAAAAGAATTGTTTTTGTTATTGGATATAATTTCAAATACAGACATCAATGCAGAAATATTAACTTGAAAGGTTATGTAGAATTAATTACACTCCCTACTATTTAATGTATGAAAGCCAAGTGATACAGCGCAAATATAAATTCAATGAAGGGATACGGAGCAGAATTTTAATTGAAGTGAAGGTTGCAGTGGGTAAGGTTGGGGGCAAGTTGGAAACCCAGAGGCTAGTGGAGTAGGGTTTACCATGGCTTTTCAGCCAAACCACAGAATTAGCATCCCAGTTCCCAATTTTCTGACCTATTGGAGTGGTTGGGCATGGTGACGCCCCATATCTGAATGTTCAAGCCTCATTATTTAAAGGGACCACATTAGACGCAGAATGGATCCAGACTCCAACTGTCAGTACACTCACAGCAACTTTAATGATGGAGTCTTAACATTGGAATTCTCTCCCTCCCTCCTACCCCCGACCTTACACACCTCCTCTCCTCCACCCCCCCCCCCCCCCCCCCCCCCCCCCCCCCACCTCCCTCCCCCTAACCCTCGTTCTCCAGCCAGCCATGGAGATTTTGTCACAGGTCATTACTGTTCCCAGCAGATGGGAGGCAGAGGCAAGTTCCTGAAATGAAGCAGGTGTGGCTGGAAGAGTCTGGAGCAGTGAGCAGCAGTTTATGGTCCTTCAGCGTGTAGGTGGTGCCGAAAGAGATTCAACAAACTCCTCAGGAGTGGTGAGACAGGTGTCACATTCAAATGGCAACCTCTCACTCTGACCTCAACAGACTTCACCTGCACAACACTCCTCAAATGATCAGAATTCACCCATTCCTCTCTCTCTCTCTCTCCCGCTCGATACCTCTTCACACCCCCATCTGAACATCCATTACTGACACTTACTCCCATCTTGCAACAATGTCGCACCCATCCCTCACAATGACCCTCAACAAATGTTGTCCCTTCAATTCACTCTTAGCAATATATTTTTCTTCCTCATAACTCTCTCCTTTTACTCCAGGCAGAAGAGAGTATAGCACACAATGGAGAGACAGAGATCGCTCAGGGGTTCTCGGTAATCATCACCTTGGTCACTGCGCAGGATTATGCACAGTGATGCACCATCAATTGCACGCGAGGCGAGTGATTTACCAATGTCAGGCTTTAATCAACTAGAACACAGCCTGGCGATCGTCTACAGTGGAAAGGGACGATCGTCAGGCTTCTGAGCATTTATACCTCGTTGATAGAGGCGTGGTTAACTCAGCCTCTCGGCCAATCGGTCGAGAGGCACATGACCGACCAGGGCCAATGGTAAGCCGACGTTCTGGCCCAATGGCAGACGAGTATGCAGATCATATCATCACACACAGGAAATCAGCAATGTGTCCGGGTAGATTGAGAGATTAGGATCTCCCAGGTACCTGGTCACAGAATGAGACATCGCACAGTCAATCACTCATGCTGATTTGCTGTTACCCGTAACTAGAATCTGATCATCTGCACAAAGTGCACAGCTTACATCGCCCAAAGGTCCTTCAACATAAGGAAATCGTACAGGAGGAGGCTTCAGAGTCCTCAGAGGAGGCCGCACACTCTAAGGTAGCACCATCACATGGCCCATGTGCTCTCTACATCTCACACTTCTTGTTGGGGCCTCAAAAGCAGGTCACTGGATTATCACACGGTGAGTCACAGGTCACAAGTGAGCTGTGAGGGGAAGGTGTTGGAGACAGGAATGGGAAGTCCTTTCAGAGGGTTACAGATGCTGAGCCTTGAGGGTCATCAGCTAAGTGGCCTATGCATCTGTGATACAAAACCCCAGTTAGATTATAGCTGCAACTAAGGCACCACACCACAGGAAGGATATACCAGCCTTGGAGCAAGTGCGGTGTAGGTTTATCAGGATGATATCTCGGCACCAAGGGTTAAATTACAAGGAGAGATTACACAAACTAGAATTTAGAAAACCAGGGGCTGGATTCTCTGCCCCACCGCGCCACTTTTCTGCCCCGACCCACTGGCAGGATTCTCCGTTACGCCAGCTGGTCAATGGGGTTTCCCATTGTGGGGCAGCCCCAAGTGGTCGGGAGACTCCCGGGCACCAGCAAAACAGAGAATCCCGCCCCTGAATTTTAAGGGACGGTTTGATCAACGTTTTGAAGTTATTGAGTGGAAAATACAGGTTAGATAGAGAGGAATTATTTCTGCTGGTTGAGGACTCTTGAAATAGGGGACATAGTCTAAAAATTCAGATCCAGGTAAATGGCAAATTGATGCTCAATCATTTCTCAATTCAAATCACATCAATTTTAAATCTGAGATTGATATTCATTGGTATTTAAAGGATAAAGGCAGCTATACAAAACTTGTTTGCTGACCAGCCATGATCTCTTTACCGGTGGAATAGGGTCACGGGTTCCTATATTCCAATCTGGAGCAACAGAAACTGCGTACGGTTCTGTCAGCATTTCCAGATGTACTGCTCTTGATTGGAGACAGATTGGAGGAGTTTATTATTAGCATGAATGCAATAATGCCTCAGGCCTGTGCACTGGCATCACTTCCGTGGTAAGAATGACCACCTGCATGGAGCATCAGGTGTAACAGGTAAACAAGTAGCTGCTGGTCCTCACAAAGGCCTACAAACTCAGGCTTTACACAGGATGGATGCACCCCCTCATCATGGCTCTTCATTGCCTCACTGAAGTGCAACAAAGTGCTCCCCACCTCTTGTCTAGCAGAGAAGTACAGGTGGGCCACGTGAGTGAAGGTGTAGAGACAGCACATGGAAGTGGGAACTTTAGTCAAGAAAGTCAAAACATTAGAAATAGGTCCTCCCACTGTGTCCCATTGTTAACCCCTCAGTCAGAGCCCCACATACTGCTTACCATCAGGATGACAGAGTCTGTTCCTGCATGGTTTTTGCCTTTGGCAGGGCCTTCACAAACTCCAAGTGGGTTCAGCGTTGGTGAACGACATGGTTAGTTGAATCGTATTTGTATAAGGGAGTGTCTGGCTGTAAGGACCCTGGCTAAACCAGGCTCCTCTACCTCCTTGTCCTCCTCCTCCCATCTGAAGCTGTAGCACGATCATTGCCTTTCTCTGTCCGCAGCTTGAATCCTGTCTGGTACACCATGTTGTACAAGGCACTGTGCAGCACCATCTTTCCAATGATGATGTTTACTGATTGATGCGACCATCAATTCACTCGAGACAAGAGTAGAAATAAACCGTGTCTTTAATCAACTTAGAACAGTGCCTACCTGTGACTGATCAAATACTGAGAACCACCTACAGGTCGACTGCTCTTTATACCTCCCTTCAAGGGGAGGAGCCATGGGCGGAGCCCATAGATGCCCCAACATGTTCCCCTATGGATAATGCCATACAATGGCCCATAGGAGGAGCCCACAAGGGCAACAGCATAGCACAGATACAATTACAAGGGCAACAGCACAGATACAAATACACTGGTGGATTATTGGCATAATACATTCACCACAGTCACCCCCGTTGAAAAAATGAAGTCCAGCAGGGGTGACGGGTTCATAAGTTCAGCCGGTCAGGCACACGGATTGATGCGCTGTGATCGCCGAAGCTCTGGCGTTGTTGCTGGCCTGGGTGTCGAGCTCATCCGTGCTGGCATCGGTAGTGAGGGCGCCAGTGCGGATACAGACTGGACTCCGGGATCATCTCTTCTGGAGCTTCGTTCCTGTGGATCGGTGAAGGGGGGATGATGGGCGGGAGGGAGCGCAGGAGCCATATAGGGGCGGGGGCGCTGGTCATGATCGGTTGGGCGGGATATGTTGGAGGGGCGGTGGTGGTGGATCCGGCGGACCCCAGATCCCGGAGGGAGACCGTGTCCTGTTGGCCATCGGGGTGTTCGATATAAGCGTACTGGGGGTTGGAGTGTAGGAGCTGGACCCTCTCTACCAGAGGATCGGACGTATGGCTCCTGACGTGTTTACTGAGTAGGACTGGCCCCGGTGTCTTCAGACAGGATGGAAGCGAGGCCCCTGAGGTGGATCTCCTAGGGAAAACAATAGGCGGTTATGAGGGGCTGTGAAAAGTAGGGACCTAATAGAGTGGAGCGTATCAGGGAGTACCTCCTGCCAGTGGGAAACTGGGAGATTCCTGGACCGCAGGGTCAGTAGGACGGTCTTCCAGATCGTCGCGTTCTCCTCCACCTGCCCATTTCCCCTGGGGTTATAACTGGATGCCCTTACTGAGCAGGTACTGATGCAGATCGTCGCTCATGAACGACGAGCCCTGGTCATAATTGGGAAAACCAAACAGGGTGAAGACACTATGTAGGGCTTTAATGACGGTGGACGTGGTCATGTCGGGGCAATGGATTGCAAAGGGGAAGCGGGAGAACTCATGAATAATATTGAGGAAATATGTATTGCGGTTATTGGAGGGGAGGGGCTCTTTGAAATCGATACTGAGGCGCTCAAAGGGCCGGGATGCCTTCACCAGGTGGGCCTTCACCAGTGAATAAGCCGGGTGACCCCCGTGTGGCAGAGGTCATCGTGGATAGCCTGTAGTCAGTCATCTTGTGTGCTGGCGCATGTGCTGCGACCCGCAGGGCATCTGGGGGCTCGCAGGACGACATACTATATCGTAATTATAGGTGGAGAGTTCGATCCTCCACCTCAAGGACTTATCGTTCTTGATTTTGCCCCACAGCGTATTGTCGAACATGAAGGCTACCGATCGTTGGTCGGTGATGAGGATAAACCTCCTACCAGCGAGGTAGTCCCTCCAGTGCCATACAGCTTCCACAATGGCTTGGGCCTCTTTCTCAACTGAGGAGTGCTGAATGTCGGAGGTGGTGCGGGTGCGCGAAGGAAACGCTACTGGTCTGCCTGCTTGATTGAGGGTAGCGGTGAGAGCGACCTCTGATGCGTCGCTCTCCACCTGGAAAGGGACGGAGTCATCCACCGTGTGCATTGCGGCTTTGGCGATGTCCGCCTTGATGCAGCTGAAGGCCTGGCGGGCCTCAGTTGCTAGTGGGAAGATGGTGGCCTTGATTGGTGGGCGGGCTTTGTCCGCATAGTTGGGGTCCTACTGGGCATAATATGAAAAGGACCCTAGGCACCTCTTCAGAGCCTTGGGGCAGTGGGGGAGGGGAAGTTGCACGTGGGGGAGCATGCAGTCAGGGTCGGGCCCATTTTCCACAACATAGCCGAGGATGGCTAGTCTGGTTGTGCGGAAAACGCATTTCTCCTTGTTGTACCTGAGGTTTAGTGTTTGGGTGGTTTGGAGAAATCTGTGGAGGTTGGCGTTGTGGTCCTGCTGATCATGGCCGCAGATGGTGACATTGTCCAAGTACGGAAATGTGGACCGCAGCCCGTACTGGTCCACCATTTGGTCCGTTCGTGACGCCAAAGGGGACCCGGAGAAAGTGGAAAAGGCAGCCGCCTGCCTCAAAAGCAGTGTAGTGGCGGTCCTCCGGGCGGATTGGGAGCTGGTAGTATGCAGACTTCAGATACACTATGGAGAACACCCGATAGTGTGCAATCTGGTTTACCATGTCTGCAATCCGGGGAAGGGGGTACACATCGAGTTGTGTGTACCGGTTTATGGTTTGGCTGTAATCTACAACCATCTGGTTCGTTTACCCGGTCTTGACGACCACCACCTGAGCTCTCCAGGGGCTATTGCTGGCCTCGATGATTCCCTCCCGCAAGGGTCGCCGGACCTCGGACCTGATAAAAGTCCTGTCCTGTATGCTAAACCGCCTGCTTCTGGTGGTGACTGGTTTGCAGTCAGCGGTGAGGTTTGCGAAGAGTGGGGGAGGGTCGACTTTTAGGATCGCGATGCTATATATGGTGAGTGGGGGTAGGGGCCCGCCGAACTTCAGGGTTGGGCTCCTGAGGTTGCATTGGAAATCTAGTCCCAATAGGCGAGGCACGCAGAGGTCTGGGAGCACATATAATTAAAAATTGGCGTACTCGGCACCCTGTATTGCTAAGGTTACAGTAGTGCACCCTCGGATTTGCACCGAGTGCGATCCAGAGGCGAGGGAGATGGTTTGGTGCACTGGGAAAATTGTGAGCGAGCAGCGTCTTACTATGTCCGGGTGAATGAAGCTCTCTGTGCTCCCAGCATCGAAAAGGAAAGGCGTCTCGTGCCCGTTTACCCGGATGGTCATCATAGAGCTCCGGAGGTGCTTGGGTTGCGACTGGTCCAGGGTGACCACGTGATCAGAGCTGCTGGGGCGGCTTCGCGATGGCTGCCCTTGTTGATCATACGCATCGAGCGACGTAGTAGATGGCAGTCAAGATGGCGGCCCCCATTGGTCGAGCGTGGCGGGCGGTGAGGAAGATGGCGTCCAAGATGGCGGCCCCCATGAATTGCACGTGGTCGGCTGCGTGGGGAAGGATGGCAAAGATGGTGCCCCCCGTGAGTTGCATAGGTAGTCTTCTAGCAATTCCCCAGGATGCTGGCGATGAATGGTGAGGATGTGTCACACGTAGACCTCGTTCACGGGCCGTACATAGAGGCATTCGAGCATTGCGAGGGCATCTGCATAGGAGGAGGCCTCATCGAGTTGAACAGAGATTCGACGGCTCACCCGTGCGTGAAGGAGGCTCAGCTTCTATTTGTCGGTGATGGAAGGCGTGGAGAAGGCTGCGAGGTAGGATTTGAAGCAGTGGAGCCAGTGCGAAAAAATTTCTTACGCCTCCGCAGCCTGCGGATCGAGTTCCAGTTGGTCAGGTTTGAGGGCCAATTCCATAGTCGTGTTTAAGTTGATTAAATTGATGTGACCATCCATTCACTCGAGACAAGAGTAGAAGTAAACCGTGGCTTTAATCAACTTAGAACAGTGCCTGCCTACGACTGTTCCAATACTGCAAACCGCCTACAGGTCAACTGCTCTTTATACCTCCCTTCAAGGGGAGGAGCCATTGGCGGAGCCCATACATGCCCCAACATGTTCCCCTATGGATAATGCAATACAATGGCCCATAGGAGAAGCCCACAAGGGCAACAGCACAGATACAATTACAAGGGCAACAGCACAGATACAAATACAATGGCAACAGCACAGATACAATTACAATGGCAACAGCACAGATACAAATACAATGGCAACAGCACAGATACAAATACAAGGGCAACAGCACAGATACAAATACAATGGCAACAGCACAGATACAATTACAATGGCAACAGCACAGATACAAATACAAGGGCAACAGCACAGATACAAATACAATGGCAACAGCACAGATACAATTACAATGGCAACAGCACAGATACAAATACAAGGGCAACAGCACAGATACAAATATAAGGGCAACAGCACAGATACAAATACAATGGCAACAGCACAGATACAAATACAATGGCAACAGCATAGATACAAATACAATGGCAACAGCACAGATACAATTACAATGGTGGATTATTGGGATAATACATTCACCGCACTGATATGTGTCCCAAATCTGTCCAGGCACCTGAATCACATCTTCAGCACTATATCACTGTTCCTTCACTATCGCCCAGTTAAAATCCTGCAGTTCCCTCCCTAACAGCACTGCAGGTGTACCCACGCCGCATAGACTGCTGCGATTCAAAGCAGCACACCATCACCTTCTATGGGACAATTAGGAATGGGCAATAAGTGCTAGCCCAGCTAGTGATGGACCACACCTTTTCAAAGAATGTTAGCAATTACTATTCTTGTTATCATGTGGTTCTGTTGTATTTATTCTGTTCATCAGTGGAAGGGTTCCTCACATGTCTCATCATTCAACTCCTTGGAGACCCTTGTCTCCAAGATGCCAGTTCTGCTGATAATGGTTAGGGCTTGGAAGATCTGTGGGAGACTTGACACAGAATCAAGGCATTATGGCAGATCTTGCACTGATATGCATGCAGATATCGTACATTCATTAATGGATTAGAGTCATAGGACGTGATTTAACGTAAACATCTTTAAGTGTAATTTTGGCCGCGATTGGCGAGGTATTTCTCGAAAGCTGCATTGGCGAGATCGCAGCCCGTGTTTATTGGCACTTAGTGCCAGAAATGAGCCCCCACGAGTTTCTTGCCATTACTGGCTATCTCGCCATCTGATTCGCCTCAGTGTCTCACCACTAACAAGGGGGCGCTGCTTTTAAACACCCCCTCAACACTCACTCCCAGTCAACACACAAACATGGCAGCGCACAGACCTGCTCCTCACTTTGGGAATGCCGACCTGGCCAGCTTCCCGAAGCTGTGGATGCGAGATGGCACATCCTGTTTGCCAAGGGGGTCGGAGGCCCAGCATCAGGGCCACCAATACCGCCTGGGAAGCAGTGTCAGTGGCTGTCAGTGCAAACAGCATGACCAGGAAGACCCCCGCCCAATGTAGGAAGAAGACCAACAACCCCCTCTGAGCTGCCTGGGTCAGTTAACACCTCTCTCTTGGCACCAGTTCCATCTGCCACCCCCCAAATTTCCACCCTCTGCCCCCATATCACTGGCTGGTACCTCCCCAAATCCGATCTTTGTGCTTGCTCCTCAGAACACACTGGCAAGCACCAGGAAAATCCCTTCATTTCGAGGTACGGTGCCCACACATGCCACCTGCTATAGACCGCCCTGACCCATAAGACAGGTGGCTCACAATGTCCTCTCTTTATCCCCACAGGAGAAGATAGCCCATATTAAGCGGGAAAGGGCCAAGACAAGGGGCAGCATGCCAGAGACTCAAGTCCTCATCCCTATGAGGAATGGGCCCTGGAAATCGCAGAGTTGCCCAAGAAGAGAGCAGTCACCAACACTGAGATTGGCCTGAGCCACAGTGGTGAGGATCCACTGCCCCTTCACCGGATGACCTGCCTCAAGAGAGTTGTTGACGTCGGTCAAAATTATCCTTCTCTCTCACTGACCACATGTCAATTGTCACCTGATGAGGTTGGGTCATCCGGGGTCATACCCACCCCCGCCACCCGAGAGGAGAGATCCGAGGAGATCACCACCGAGGCACCACATCTATCACCCCCACATTCCACCAACACAGAGATACAGACCTTGGTGAGCAACATGAGTGGACAGGCTTCTGGGGCTCAATCTGCTGATGCACATCAGGTGGGGCAGGAACATCCAAGGGAGTCAGCAGTCAGAAGATCCCAGGACTTTGCTGAGTCCCAGTCAGATGCCGAGCCTCTGCACAAGGATATCCCAGAGCTGATGCAGATGATACCACACAGCCGTGAGATTCAGGAGGAGATGTTTAGACATTCCAGCAAGCGCATAGCATTTTGGAGGCGTTCCAGAGGCTACGGCACAGGAGATGATGCCGACAATGCCTGGCACCGAGGCTGACACTGCTACAGTGGCAACCGTAATGGAAAGCCTGATGTTGTGTGCTGGTGCCCAAGGCATGGTTCAGTCTGTGGCGGACATGGCTGAGTGCCTCAACATCATGTCCCAGTCAATGAGTGACATGTCCGAGATGCTGCTGGGAATTGCCGAGGCACTGCAGAGCATGGCTCAGTCACTGACGAGCATTGGTGAGAGTGTCAACAACATGGTGCAGACAATAGGGAGCTGCCAGGACTGACACAGTCAGATGACTCCGAAGCCTCTGCTGCTCACTCCAGTTGCCCCTCCATCCCATGGAGACCCCCTGGGCCCGACTGGAACCATCAGGTAGGAGGAAGCGAACCCGGGGCCTGCAACCAAGTAGATGACGGTGGTCTCCAGTACTTCCGAATTGCCCCCTCCTGACACTAGCGCTTCTCAAGGGCAGGGAGCAGAGCAGGGTGGTACAGCACTGCCAGTGACACCAATAAGTCCACTGGGATCCTCCAGCTCCAGGTCCTCCAAAGGGCGTCTGCCATGGGCATCAAAGGCTACAGGGCATGGAAAGCAAGCTGCCTCCACCTCTGATGTGACTCCTGGGGACACCCCTAGATGTAGCGCTAGACCATGGAAGGTCAAGAAGAGAGAGGATCGCTGAATGGGCACTGGGGCGGGATGGGGGTGGGGGGGGGGGGGGGATGGTGGAGGGCACCGTCTGTAGGTCGGGCGAATGGAAATGTCAAATGTTCACAATTAAAACATGTTGCACCTGATACACGTGAAGCCTCTGTCACGTTAATCTTCAATGCGGGCCTACATGCAGACCCCGTTCAGACGATGGGTGTGAGCGCGCTTACAGCATGAAAGATAGGCGTCTGAGGATAAACTGAGGAGCACCAAAGCTTACCTCACAGCAAGTGTTCATCACTCTCCTGCCTTGTATATTGACCCGCTGGCAGTAATGGGCCCAACATGGGCCCATTACCCTGCGAGGGCGGAACAGAGTAGTTGGAGGGAAGGGGAAGGTGGTGTCGGAAGATCACAAAATGAGGTTGGGGAAGGAGGGAAATGGGTGGGAAGGAGGGGAATGGGAGGGGAGAAGGGGGACGGAGAGACTGGGGCGACTGGAGGGATGGGAGATGGAGGAATTGGGAGTGAGGAGGGAATTGGGAGTGGGTGTGAGGGAAGGAAGGAAGGAGGGGGAGATGGTGAACTGACTGACAAGCTTGTGAGAATTGGGCAAGGATTTGACCCTCCTTTGTCCTCTGGGCATACCAGACCCTTGCCACCTGTCGCCTGTCCCCACTGATCCGGCACATCCTGCAGGTCTTCTCCTGACTCGTCCTCTATCCTCTCCTGATCCGGCTCCTCGTCCTCCTCAGACGAGGGTGCATGTCTCTCCTTGTCATAGAAATATAGAAACATAGAAAATAGGAGCAGGAGGAGGCCATTCGGCCCTTCGAGCGTGCTCCACCATTCATTATGATCATGGCTGATCATCAAGTTCAATACCCTGATCCTGCCTTCCCCCCATATCCTTTTAGCCCCAAGAGCTATATCTAATTCCTTCTTGAAATTTCACAATGTTTCGGCCTCAACTACTTTCTGTGACAGCGAATTCCACAGATTCACCACTCACTGGGTGAAGAAATTTCTCCTCATCTCAATCCTTAAAGATTTGCCTCTTATCCTGAAACTATGACTCCCTAGTTCTGGACTCCCCCACAATCAGGAACATTCTTTCTGAATCTACCCTGTCTAATCCTGTTAGAATCTTGTAAGTTTCTGTGAGATCCCCTCTCACTCTTATAAACTCCAATGAATATAAACCTAACTGACTTAGTCTCTCCCTATATGACAGTGCCGCCATCCCAGGAATCAGCCTGGTAAACCTTCGCTGCACTCCCTCCAGAGCAAGAACATCCTTCCTCAGATAAGGACACCAAACCTGCACACAATACTCCAGGTGTGGTCTCACCAATGCCCTATGCAATTGCAGTAAAACATCTCTATTCGTACGCTCAAATCCTCTGGCTTTGAAGGCCAACATATCATTTGCCTTCTTTACTGCCTGCTGTACCTGCACGCTAACCTTCAGCGACTGATGCACGAGAACACCAAGGTATCGCTGAGTTTCCACCTCTCTCAATTTACACCCATTCAAATTATAATCTGCCTTCCTATTTTTGCTACCAAAGCAGATAACTTCACATATATCCACATTAAACAGCAGCTGCCATGCAGATGCCCACTCATTCAACCTGCCCAAATTCCACTGAAGCATCTCTACATCCTCCTCACAGCTCACCCCCCCACCCAACTTTGTATCATCTGCAAATTTGGCGATTATACATTTAGTCCCCTTGTCCAAATCATTAATATATAATGTGAACAGTTGGAGTCCTAGCACAGATCCCTGCGGTACCTCATTAGTCACTACTTTCCAGTCAGAAAAAGACCCAATTATTCCAACTTTTTGGTTCCTGTCTGCTAACCAGCTTTCTATTAATCTCAAGATACTACCCGTATTCCCATGCACTTTAACTTTACATATTAATCTGATATGTGAGGCTTTGCCGATAGCCTTCTGAAAGTCTAAATAAATCACATCCACCGGTTCTCCCTGGTCAACTCTACTCTTTACATTTTCAAAGAATTCTGGTAGATTTGTCAAGCATGATTTTCCTTTTGTAAATCCATGCTGACTTTTTCTGATTACACTACCGCTTTCCGAATGTTATGCTATGAAATCCTTGATAATGGACTCCAGCACATTCCCCACTACCAACGTTAGGCTCACTGGTCTATAGTTCCCTGTTTTCTCTCTACCTCTGGGAAGTCTGCACACACATGCATGTTACAGTGAGGAACCCTCTTGTCAGCCCTCTTTGGACTCCTGTTTCTGTTTTAATTTCTGTTCTTTTATAGACATAGAACAGTACAGCACAGAACAGGCCCTTCGGCCCTCGATGTTGTGCCGAGCCATGATCACCCTACTCAAACCCACACATCCACCCTATACCCGTAACCCAACAACCCCCCCCCCCCCCAACCTTACTTTTTTTTTAGGACACTACGGGCAATTTAGCATGGCCAATCCACCTAACCCGCACGTCTTTGGAATGTGGGAGGAAACCGGAGCACCCGGAAGAAACCCACGCACACACGGGGAGGACGTGCAGACTCCGCACAGACAGTGACCCAGCCGGGAATCGAACCTGGGACCCTGGAGCTGTGAAGCATTTATGCTAACCACTATGCTACCGTGCTGCCCATATATTTGGCTGTTATAATTCCTGCACCTGAGCATTGCTTGGGGCCTACATATTTAATTTAAAAAAAACAGTAGCTGAATGTGCTGACATCAGCGGTGACACAATCAATCAACGCCATTGCAATCCTGAGGCTAAGCAGATCCTCGATGAGGATTGGTGTTTTTTTTCTTGCATTCTGAAGAGATTATTGCCGACTAAGACCTCAACCTCAGAAGCGAAGATCCTCAAATTTATTGTACCCCTTCATCACTATTATTTTTAGCCTTTCCTTCCCCCACCACCGTTTGTCTGTTGGATTAGTAGACCATTATTCCATTATGTCCATTATACGTTTAAGTTTTCTCTTGTTGTAAATAAACAGTTCTTCTGTAGTTTATTTCAAAATCTTGTGACTAACTCCTTGAAGCAGTCAGGGTCAAAGAACTCAGGGGGAAAAAATGGATTATTGGGTCAATGCACTCATGCTGGGACTCCGGGGTTTATGAGGCTTGAATTGACCGTGCAGTTGCCCAGGGTGCTGTAACAATACAGATACAGTGGTCAAAAACGGGTTGAACATTCATGGAGTGGAACAAACCCCTTCCTGTTAATGACGTGCACTCACTGATGTCCGATGTGCGCAATGTGACATGCGTGCCATCTCTTGCCCACTTGACCTGGGGCATCCCAGCAATAGCAGGGATCCCTGCAGCTGGGGTATCTTGGTGGGTCTGGTCCAGCTGATAAGTTTGATATATGCAGTCGCAGGGGCAGACAAGTGCATCCATGACTTCACGTATGCACTTGTGGGCTGCAGCTTGGAAAATGCCGGACAAGTCCCTGCTCGAGCCCTGATATGAACTGGATGCTCAGGGCCGTGGTGACCTTCAGAGCAACTGGGAGCCGTTGTCCTCCTTCCCCTCCACAGGGTGTCAAGTCCTTGAGACGTGACACAGGTGCCGCACTGTTTCTTTGTTGAGATGCGGTCTCCTGCGGCACATGATCTCTGTCATCTCCTCGAAAGACAAATGATGCCTGCACACATTGGGCCATCACTGCCATTCCCCTCTGGGTTCCTCCTTGGCCTAATGGGCGGCCTGGTCTTCAGGGAACATGTGGTGCCGCCTCCACCCTGCATCGACGCTGCTGCCACCTTCTATGGCGTCTGGCCACCTGGGCTGCCACCAGCACCGCGTGTTTCCAGCAGATTCCAGGAAGGAGCCGGTGACGAAGAAATTAACGGCAGTGGTGACCTCGAGTGGCATTATCTGCCCACCTGCCGCATTTGGGCAGAAATCCTCTTCCAGGATCCAATGAGTGTCAGCAATAATCTGCCAATAAAGTTTGAGTCTCCTCAGGCTTGTCCAGAAAACTGATTCTCCAATGGGAGCTTGTGACCCAGCAAGTAAGTTAGAGCTCTAAGTTCATCCCCTCTTCCTCGTGGCGAGGGAGGGGGCTGGAAAGACAATTTGTTGTGCATTTGGTAAGTGACCCAAGTCACAGTGCAGGGTGTTGAGAACAAGTGTAGACGAAAGCCTCTGCCCTCTTATGGAGATCTTTGATGTCAAAGAACCAGCACAATTTGACAGGATTGTGAAATTGACAGCCCACTGTGCTGACGCAAGCAAGTGTAAAACAGCTGGCAAAAGCCAGGATTAAATCTTCAGACAACTGTCTTTTTGCATATTTACATTGCACAGTAGCCTGTTCCACGGGGTGGGATTCCCACAAATCTGATGCACACTTATAAAATGTGGAAGTCAGTGAATTAATGTCAGGCTCCTGTCACACCAGCATTTCTTCCTTCTTGAACTCCATCCCCCACACTTCGCCCTCCCCAATGCATGCACACACATTCACCCATCCCCCCCACTCCCCCGCTCTGTCAGTTAAATTGCCCCCATAGCCTCCTTGACACAGCAATCTGTAAATAATTGGATGAACACATTTCTACCTGACTATTTCAAAATCAATCTCTCAATTCACCTAAACACACAGCAGGTTCAAGACAGCAATGCCCTGTATCCAGCATGAAGGAAACAGAACTGACTGAAAATTCCAACTTTAGCAATCAGCAACTTTACTCAAGGTGCTACAAAATTGATTTCTTTAAGAGGATCTATTTATGCGCATTCAGCCAACGCTGTTCTTAAATTATCAATTTTCTTTACATTGCTAGCTTTCTTGTCTGACATCACCCATTTCACCTTTTGTAAAGTGTAGGTATAATTAATAAGGCATGTGGGGTGTTGGCACCTTGAACATCGATGGAGCTACTCTGTTCCTGAGTAATAGAGGCCTGCATCTTCCAAGGCAATCACTGAATTGCCACTGAGTTCTTTACGTTCTGGTAAATTAAGAGTTTATATGTCCCAAAGCCACGGAGAGACGGTAAGTGTGTAAGACGGTGTGGTGGCAGGTGAGTAGAGCGGCAGCTGGGTAGAGTGGTAGGTGGATTTTGTGGCAGAGTAAGGTGGATCGACGGATGAGGTGGGCGAAATGGGTAGGTGGCTGAGCAAGTAGGTGAGTCAGGGGCTAGTCAGGTCACAGGCTTGAGTCGGGGGGGGGGGGGGTGGGAGGGATATTTAGGTCAAGGAGGGTTGATGGTGGGTCAGCTGATAAGGGCATGTCAGGTTGGCTTAGGGGTTTGTTGTGGGTCTGGGGTGGTAGTTGGGTGTCCTGCGGGGATTCAGTGCAAATAATTGGGAGGTGTCAGTTGTATCTTTACCCAAGAGTCAGACCAGGACTGTTCTGTCCGACATCTTTTGGGTAACTCTCCAGGTTAGTCAGTCGGAACTGTCCAAAGTCTCTGAATCTAATTAAGAATTGGAGACTTTTGCCATCCTGAGAAGCATCGGAAGTTCAAACTTCCCCGGCAATTCCCATGAAGTCATTGTGCCGTGACTTCTGAGGAATCCCGCAGCACATCTTCTGGGGCCTGAACTGTTTCTAATTATCCGGAGATCGGAAGATCTGGGCCAGAATCTTCTCAAATACACTCATATAAAATATAAGGAAACTCATGGAACTCTGGACTGAATCTTGCCAATAACAGGAACTGAAAGTGGGTGGTGATACTGCTTTGGCCGGTAACGGGATCCAGGGTGGCTTATTGCCCGGGGCTGCCAATTGAGAGACTATCACCGGGGGCTTTCTTCCAATTAGGGATAGTAGCTCACCCCCAAGTGCTGCTGGTCCAATCAAAGGGCAGGTAGCTTGGCAACCCCATTGTGATCCCTGCTGAAAGTGGCCAATGCTGGGACTATAGCTTCAAGCAGAATGCAGCTTGAAGGCAGTTCTGGGTCACCAGGCAGGTAGGTGCTAACGATTAGGAGCAAAGGGGTTGGGGGAGTCACTGTGCACTGGCAGCACTCATGCTAGGAAGGGGTGGGGGGTGGGGAGGGTGCTCAGCTGCTGGGTTTAACAGCAGTAACACTTGTGGCTCACAGAACTGCCAAAACCTGAGGGAGCATTGACCAATCTAATGCACCAATTAGCATCGCCAGTATTTCACAATTTCCAAAGTAGAAGGTCTGTTGTCCAATCAATAATAAATCAGCTCAATCAAGATTTCACCTCTTATTCTAAAAGCAGGACACTTGTTGGAGATCAAATATGTGGCAGAAACTGAAAGATGCACAGCACAAACAGCAATATTCAATGTTCAACAGCAATATGAATTACAAAATGTTATAAATTTGTTTGCAATAATAGTGTAAGCATGACCCCTTGGCGATGGAAAAGCTTTTAGAAATAATCTGGAACAAAATGAGCAGTCTTCTGGACAAGTGTGGATTGTGAAAGGCTAATCACGTTTATTTTATTTGATTGAGTATTTTTTTTAAATAAATTTAGAGTACCCAATTAAGGGGCAATTTTAGTGTGGCCAATCTACCTATCCTGTACAGCTTTGGGTTGTGGGGGCGAAACCCACACACACACGGGGAGAATATGCAAACTCCACACGGACAGTGACCCAGAGCCAGGATTGAAACTGGAACCTCAGCGCCGTGAGGCAGCAGTGCTAACCCTATGATTGAATATTTTTTATAATATAGCAGAGAGGGTTGTTGAGGGCAATGCAGTCGATGTGTTGCACTTGGAATCTGAAAGGTATTTGATACAATGCCTGCGGTAGCCTGACCCTTTTAAAGGAACAGGTCCCCTGAGGGTCATGTGACCTAATTGGCCAATGGGGCCAGAGCGTGCAAACCCTATAGGCGGAGCAGGGGTTCCAAGTCAATTGGGACTCGAGTATTGGAACACGGTAGCTTTTATTTCACTCTCTGTATATAGTATAATGTGAAGATGCCGGCGTTGGACTGGGGTGAGCACAGTCAGAAGTCTTGCAACACCAGGTTAAAGTCCAACAGGTTTGTTTGGAATCACTAGCTTTCGGAGCGTCAGGACTCACCTGATGAAGGAGCTACACTGCGTTGGGTTTTTTGGGATTAGAGGAAGGTCGACGGTGGAGTTTCCTGTGGGTCAGTAATAGCATCATTGTTTTTCTTGGTAAAGGTCAAGGTCTGGACTTGGGAGTACAAAGCATAATTTTCAAATTTGCAAATGATGCAAAACCTGACACAGCCCATTGATCAGTTAGTTTTACCGACCACCATTTGATTCTGATTAACCTGGGTCAGATCCATTTTTACCCCCTTTGAAATTGGCTTTTTCCCAGATAATTATTCAGATTCTGGATTTTTCCTTGTCCCTTTTCTATAGCCAACCTATGGCACATAGATCACTGACCCTTAAATGATCCCCTCCTGACACTTGTTCCATTTGGCCCACCTCATTCCCAAGAACCTGCAGCTGGATTCTCGGTTTCTGTGACTACGTGCCAACGCCACGCCAGCATGGAAACGGTGATGTTTTAGGACTGAAATAATGGTGCAAAAAAGGCCCTTGATCCTCCGTCTGGTGGGGGGCTAGCAGAGCCCCCCGCTCCAGCCGCGAATATAGCTGGAGAATTGCCGGGTCCATAGCCGCACATGCACATTCTCAGAAAATTAAAGCCCCCATGATAACTACTCTTAAATTCTTGAATTAAAAACAGAAAATAGTGGAAAAATTCATCAGGTCCGGCATCATCTATGGAGAGAGAAACAGTTAATAATTTGAGTTCAATATGCCTATAATTCTTGCATCTTCTGTAGTTTACTTTGAAATGTGTTCCTCTACATCTTTCCCACTAGTTGGTAGCCTATAAAGTGCCCTGAGCAATGTGAAATGCACTGAGCATTTTTATTCCTGAGCTCTAGCCCAATAGATTGTGCCCTTGAGGCCCCTGGGATATTCTGTGTCTCAAGTTGTGCAATGTTCTGCATAATTAATACTTCCCCCTTTTCTTTCCTTTCTTTCCCATATTTTCTGAACATGTTGCATCCAGGAATATTTAATACCCATTACTTCCTTTCCTTGAGTGAGGTCTCTATTATCATTGCCACATCATTTGTACATGTGGCTATCTGCTAATCACAAATCTTATTGACCGCACTCCATGCATTCAGATATAGAACATAGAATATAGAACATAGAACAGTACAGCACAGAACAGGCCCTTCGGCCCTCGATGTTGTGCCGAGCAATGATCACCCTACCCAAACCCACGCAACCCGTATACCCGCAACCCAACAACCCCCCCATCAACCTTACACTACGGGCAATTTAGCATGGCCAATCCACCTAACCTGCACATCTTTGGACTGTGGGAGGAAACCAGAGCACCCGGAGGAAACCCACGCACACACAGGGAGGACGTGCAGACTCCACACAGACAGTGACCCAGCCGGGAATCGAACCTGGGACCCTGGAGCTGTGAAGCATTGATGCTAACCACCATGCTACCGTGAGGCCCTATATGTTATGTACAGAGTAAAACCATTGGCTGGTGCAGTGTCATGTGTTATGTAATGACATAATTGGAACGTTTCGCAAGCTTTTGTGGCGATCACCTTTGTATCCTGTTTGAGCAGCATCTTATAAATAGACCCCTTGCACTGTGTTATACAAACTCGACATGTGCCCCCTGTAAGGATTTGCTGAAATCCTTGTCTGTTTTGTGTTTCTCGTTTAATCCTAATCCTATTGGCTGGTTTTAAAATCGCCAACCTCTGGTTTTGAACTGAAACCCCACCCCTCCCCACAACCCCCGCCAGATGTGGACTGAACCGGCCGATCCCGTCTGATTCAGTATGCTCTGTGGCATAGCCTGTGATGTCACACTGATGGACTTGGCAAGCAGCTGATCAGCTCATTTGCAATCTGGGCCTTGGACTGATTCTCGTTTGGGATTGGTGGAGATTTTCAGAAACCTCTGGAACAGGAGACACAAGCCCAATCTTTTTTGTTAGTTCTGTGAAAGATTCAGACAGGAAGAAGTTTGAAGGCACTCTCAGCTTTCTCTCTGCCAGGAGATTTAAGAGGCTCCAAGTCAGACCTGTGAAGGGGATGACTGGTTTGAAAGGCTGTGAGCAGATTCTCCCACTAGGTCTGTAACAGATTAATCATTGTTTGAATGGCTGGGGAAAGCCCAGTCTGAGAACTGGGCAGCACGGTAGCATGGTGGTTAGCATAAATGCTTCACAGCTCCAGGGTCCCAGGTTCGATTCCCGGCAGGGTCACTGTCTGTGCGGAGTCTGCACGTCCTCCCCGTGTGTGCGTGGGTTTCCTCCGGGTGCTCCGGTTTCCTCCCACAGTCCAAAGATGTGCGGGTTAGGTGGATTGGCCATGCTAAATTGCCCGTAGTGTCCCAAAAAGTAAGGTTAAGGGGGGGTTGTTGGGTTGCGGGTGTAGGGTGGATACGTGGGTTTGAGTGGGGTGATCATTGCTCGGCACAACATTGAGGGCCGAAGGGCCTGTTCTGTGCTGTACTGTTCTATGTTCTATGTTCTATAACTCTCTACATGATACAGCCAGAATCTCTTCAGAGACCAGGCAAGAAGTTGGAAGCCAGCGTGGATGTAAAATCTGCTGTAACCTTTCAGGTATAAAATTCCAGTAATATCTCAGGGAGACAGTGAGTCAACCTTGTGGTCGTGTGATACAATTACATAAACCTGAATCTCCTGTGGGAAGGTGATTCCACAGAGGAAGCCCTAGAGTCTGGGAGTTCTAATAGATGATAGTCCTTAAAAGATCCGAACTCATCGATAGTTTGCAACATCTCGCATTATGAAGAGATCACCACCTACAAGCACCTCACCCTCAGCAGCAAAGATCCTCAAGTCTCTCATACCCTTTTAATACCTGTTATTTTTAATCCTTACCCTATCCCCTACCGTATACAACAAAATATAGATATTTTGGAGAGTTGGGCAGAGAAATGGCAGATGGAGTTCAATCCAGGCAAATGCGAGGTGATGCATTTTGGAAGATCTAATTCAAGAGCGGACTATATGATCAATGGAAGGGTTTTGGGGAAAATTGATGTGCAGAGAGATCTGGGAGTTCAGGTCCATTGTACCCTGAAGCTGGCAACGCAGGTTGATAGAGTGATCAAGAAGGCATACAGCATGCTTGCCTTCATCGGACGGGGTATTGAGTACAAGAGTTGGCAGGTCATGTTACAGTTGTATAGGACTTTGGTTCAGCCACATTTGGAATACTGCGTGCAGTTCTGGTCGCCACATTACCAGAAGGATGTGGATGCCATGGAGAGGGTGCAGGGGAGGTTCACCAGGATGTTGCCTGGTATGGAGGGTGCTAGCTATGAAAAAAGGTTGAGTAGATTAGGATTGTTTTCGTTGGAAAGTCGGAGGTTGAGGGGGGACCTGATTGAGGTCTACAAAATTATGAGAGGTATGGACAGGGTGGATAGCAACATGCTTTTCCTAAGAGTGGGGGTGTCAGTTACAAGGGGTCACGATTTCAAGGTTAGAGGGGGAAAGTTTAAGGGAGATGTGCGTGGAAAGTTTTTTACGCAGAGGGTGGTGGGTGCCTGGAATGCTTTACCAGCGGAGGTGGTAGAGGCGGGCACGATAGCATAATTTAAGAAGCATCTAGACTGGTATATGAACGGGCGGGAACAGAGGAAAGTAGAACTTGGAAAATAGGAGACAGGTTTACATAAAGGATCTGGATCGGCGCAGGCTGGAAGGGCCGAAGGGCCTGTTCCTGTGCTGTAATTTTCTTTGTTCTTTGTTTGTTTGTCTGATGTGTGTCTGAGTGGAGGGTGGGATGAGGTTTTGAGAACAGGTAGACTAGTAGACCATTGTTCAATTATTTCCATTGTATGTTTATCTTTTACACTTGCTATAAATGAACAGTTTGTTAATGTTTTACTTCTAAATCTGGTGCCTGTAACTCATTGGAGCAGTCAAGGATTAAAGATCTCAGGAAAATACACAAATTATTGGTTAATTCACTTATGTTGCAACTCTGTGAGGCTGGAACTGACCGCACACTCGCGGAGGGTGTTGTAACACACCTCGGATTTGTTCTCTTTGTGGCTACAGCAAAGAATATAACAAAAGAGGGACTGGCGACGAGATAGGAGCTTATAAACAAAAAATGGGAGAGAAACAACTTTCGATGACAATTTTATGAACTAGAAGATGGAATTATTGTTGAAGATTCAGGCCCCTACACCATCGGAAGGGAGGACGGGAGCAAAATCTTTGACTCCCAAGGTGAATAATCATTCTGGCAAGTAAAAACAACTCTCAATTAAATACTTTGACACCGTACAACATGTACTGGGGCCCTGGTGAATCATCCAGTTGATGGCGACAGCCTCTAGTACAAGTAAAAGGGTTTTAACAAAAAAGCTGTCAGACAACTGCGAGTTACTGGGGGCTTACTTCAAACAGAGGATCAAACTTTCCGATAAACCTGCCATTTGTAGTTGGTGGAGCCGTGGAACCCACGCGTAAGGCACTGAAATGGGCTGTGGGAATGCATAACCCGGGGCTGCTGACTCTGCAATCTACTGCCCAGGAATCAAGGGAAGTGTGATTTTTTAAAATCTTCAATTCACTATCTTAGACACACCATCGACCAAGACGGTCTTCACAAAGAACCTAAGAAGATGTTGGAGCTCCTGGATGTTCCGCAGCCGCAGAACATGACTCCGTTAAGATAGTTTCTAAGATTATTAAAAAACTATGCAAAGTTCATACCGCACTTGGCAACAAGGTTGAAGCCTTGACACACATTGCTTTATAACAAACAAGCTTGGCTCTCGACGAAAGATTGTGAGAATGCTTACTATGTTCAACACATTTTACAGGAATTGGAGTTATTCGTCCATCATAACCCGAAACTGAAGCTGCGTCTTGCTTGTGATGTATCGCCCTATGTGTTTGGAGCAGTTATCTCGCATCTAAGCCTTCAGGTGAAGAGCGACCAATAACATTTGCTTCCAGGATGTTGACTAGTGCTGAGTCCCACTGTGCTCAACTTGAGAAAGTAGCTCTCAGCATTATTTTTGGCATTATTTACTCTATTGACCGATCATCGTCCCTCAGCAACTATCTTTGGCCCACATTATGGGATCCCTTCACCTGCTGCTAGTCGATTACAAAGTCGGGCATCAATCTTGTCAGCTCACGATGATGTAATTGAATATCGTAGGTGTGATAAGCACGCAAAAGTGGACGCTTTGTCCAGACAGCCGCTGCAAGATCAACAAGACCAAAAAGAGAAGCTTGAATCTGATGAATACTTCAACAACATATTCTATCTGTCTCATGTGGAAAATGCTCTGCTAATGTCTTCCCAGATACGAAAATGTACCCGAACAGATTCGGTGATGGGGAAGTTTTGGACATGATTCAAAAAGGCACTCTGACAAGAGCACATAAAGAATCCAGACCCTATACCCTATCTTACCAGGCATCTTGAGTTTATAGTGCAAAATAGAGTGTTGTTGTAGGGTTGTCAGAGGGATCATTCCACCTTGTCTACCAAGTAGAATCCTGAAACAGCTGCATGAGGGCCATTCCGGTGTAGTTCAAATGAAGGAGTTGGTGAGAAGCTACTTCTGGTGGCGTGGGCTCGCTGTCCAAATAGTGGAGAAATTGGGGTTATGCCAATCCTGTGCTGCATTGAGAAATGTACCTTCAATACAACCTTTGCATCCACGGGAATGGCCTACCAGGCCATGGCAAAGAAGCCATGTCGATTTTGCAGGACCAGTTGAAGGTCACATGTTTTTGGTCATGGTTGCCGCACATTCGAAGTGGCTATAGGTTGTCATCATGAAATTGACAACTAAGGAACAGACCATAGAAATGCTTGATGAGGTATTTTCAAGATTCAGGCCTCCTGAACAACTAGTGAGTGATAATGGTACACAGCTCACATCAGCCAAATTCGAGGACTACCCGAAGGGGTGTGGCATCCGCCATATCAAATCTTCCCCCTACCATCCAGCTACCAACAGCTTAGCTGAACGTCTTGTACAATCACTCAAGCATGCAGTGAAGGTTTCGAGGGATAAAGGCTCTGTACCTAAACAGGCCAATAACTTTCTAATGACATACAGAAATACTGTACATCCAACAACACAAAGCTCAATCAACGGCTATACCGATGTTCAAGAGGAAACTATGTACACAGTTTGATCTTTTGACTCCCCATCAACTTCAGAGATAGTCAGGCAACAACATCAGACACAAGTGACGAGAAGGGAACAACATTCCAAAAGCAGAGTCTTTGACGATGGGAAGGTGTTCTTGCGAGAAATTACACCTTGGGTTAAAAATGGACTCCAGCAATTGTATCAGCCAAAAGGGGTCTGATTTCATACACAGTACAATTTGACGACAAACGAAATTGGCATCAGTACGCTCACCATGTATTGTCTGCACATGTTGAGAGTACAGAATCTGTACCAGATGCTTTCGCCACAGAGAGTATGGGCAGTCACATGTCCGACTTGAGGCCTACAATTGCTGAAATTGTGGAACCTGTTATGACAGAATCATCCACACAACCAGAGAGAGTTCCCGAGTTGGTTTTACCAGATGTAACACTGACCAGTGTACAGGAAGACACTCCTAGTACCCCCAAGACCAAGTTGCTGAACGTCATGTTCTGCCACAACATGACAGACGTCCATCCAAGAAATATGTAGCCATAATACAAAGCTAGTTATGGCATAATGTTTTATATCTGTGTTGAAGTGTTTGATTAAGTAAAAATGCTGTGGTCACTGAAGGAGTAAAGAGGGAGGGATGTTATATATCACAGTAACACCATTGGCTGGTGTAATATCACTTGTTATGTAATGACATCACCAAACTGTTTCGTGGGCTTTTATGGAGTTCACCATTGTAGCCTGATGAGCACATCTTGTAAATAAACCCCTTGCACCATATTATACAGTAACTTCATTGCAGTGTTAATTTAAGCCTACTTGTGACATTAATAAAGATTATTATTATGCAAACACGACATGTACCACCTTTTGATTCTTTCCCTTGTAGCTGCAACAAAGAATATAACAAGATACATGTACAGTAATACATATTTAGACTTTATTGCATTACTCCCAAACCTCTCTTTCTCCTTCTAGTCTATCTGTCTCCCTCAGTATTCAGTGCATCTTACTTTTCTCTTTATTATTACCTTCTGGTCCCCACACCTCTGCCACGCCACATGAGTTTAATCTCTCCCAATCGCATGAACAAATCACCCCACAAGGAAATTGGTCTTGGTTCAACCCAGATGCCTGTTACATGTCTCGTCTTCTGCAGAGCTTATCTCAATGAGCCAGGAATATAAAGTCTTCCCTTCTGCTACAATCTTCCCAATCGTGCTTTAATCCCCCTATTTCTATACTCATTTGCGTGGTCTGACATCAGGACCTACTGAGTGTGCAATAAAACTCTCTGTCAACTTCACCACCTTTAAAAAGTACTGGAAAATTCACAGCACTTCTACAAAGCCAGCTGGAGCCAGCAAAAATCAATCAACAACTAACGCAAAAGTTGTTGATGATCCCTTTAAATGATACATTCAGAGGGTCCTTTCTGCTATTGAACCTATGTTCAGCTGGGCATGTTTAGAATATAGAATATGGAACATACAGTGCAGAAGGAGGCCATTCAGCCCATCGAGTCTGCACCGACCGACTTAAGCCCTCACTTCCACCCTATCCCCGTAACCCAATAACCCCTCCTAACAGTTTTGGACACTAAGGGCAATTTAGCATGGCCAATCCACCTAACCTGCACTGTGGGAGGAAACCAGAGCAAACCCACGCAGACATGGGGAGAACGTGCACACTCCTCACAGACAGTGACCCAGCGGGGAATCGAACTTGGGACCCTGGCGCTGTGAAGCCACAGTGCTAGCAACTTGTGCTACCGTGCTGCCCAAGGGAATTAGCTGGAGTGGCAAGGTCGGTGTTAGATCAATGTTACATGCTAACTGGTTGAATGATTTACTCATGGTGCATTCTTCCAGCACACACTCCTAAAACATCTGCTACAAATCGCATCAACCGTGGGCTGTACTAGAGATGTGGATGGCACGACACAGTGGTTAGCACTGCTGCCTCACAGCACCAGGGACCCGGGTTCAATTCAGATCTTGGGTCACTGGCTGTGTGACGTTTGCATGTTCTCCCCCTGTCTATGTGGGTTTTCTCTGGGTGCTCCGGTTTTTTCTCTCAATCCAAAGATGTACGGGTTAGGTGGATTGGCCATGCTAAATTTCTCCTTAGTGTCCAGGGATGTGCAGGTTAGGTTATGGGTTTACGGAGATAGGGCAGGGTGAACGGGGTAGTGTGCTCTTTCAAAGGGTCGGTGCAGACTCGATGGGCCAAATGGCCTCCTTCTACACTGCAGAGATTTATGATTCTATAATTCTATGAGTGTGCATTGCATGGGCATCACTTCACGAAAACTATGGGTGCTACGGAGCAGAGTTTTGCAGTTTAGGAGATTACAGCAACATTATTCAAGTGGTCCACTCCTCTAGATTTACCCAGCACAAGTAACCAAACCACATACAGGGTGAAATAACCAATGGTGAACCATTGACCTTGAAATCAATCTTCACGTTTTTCAAAAGGGGTAGTTTCTTTAAATTCAAAGGGTTCAAATTTCAGTTTGTCAGACAGTGCCATTTATGTTGCTGGCTTGAATGGAGGATCCAAGTTTACACATGACAAGTTAGGAAATGCAGTGAGATATGTAGATGGGAGCAAGAAGTTACAAAAGGGGCATAGATAGACTCAGTGAGCGGACACAGTTGAATAGCCTGAATGTGAGCGAGTATGAGGTCACCCACTTTGGACCCGAGAACAATTAAACGGAATATTTTCTTCACGGCAGGAAACCGTGCAGGTACACAGGAATGTCCATGTACACAGCTGTCGGGACAGATGCATCAGACACACAAGGCCAATTTTCACCTCCCAATTCACTAATATTAAGAAGTACTTTGCATCCTTATGTGTAAAGAAAATTACAATAAAGAGCTAGTTTTCATCTCAGGTTCGCAAACGTGAATCGGGCGATTTCCCAACTTCGCCAACCCAAACCCATCACCAGCTCTCATACCCGCTGTAAGCAGCAAAGGTTTGGGTCTGCCACCTCGCTAGGGAGGCCCAAAGTAGCATCGTTGGAAGGAGAGTTGATCAGAAGGCCTACCTTGTTTTCCATGGACATTGGCACAAGTCACCCACCCCATGCCTCCTCATATCCCCCTCATTCTCCCTCCAAGTGCCCTCATTGTTCCATGCCCCCTCTATGTGTACCATATCCCCCATGTCACCTCAGGATCAGTCATGCCCAACATGCAATCATACTTCCCATACCCTTTCATAACCCCACATCTTGTATATCACATCATACACCCATACCCTCTCATCCCCCATGCCAATTCCATTTCCCCATGTATAAACCATAGGCACTCACCCAGTAGTCACAATGGAAAGACCTCAGAAGCCATGTAGTAGCAGTCAGTAGTCTCTGAAACGGAGATGAAAAAATAAATAAACCTCTTATAATCTAAAAGAGTTGTCAAACACAACCATTCTTCTGAAAAACAAAATGCCAGGCATATTGAAAGAAACTTTAAAAATCTCCTCAAATTGTCATTCAGCTGCAAAATCAAAAAAGATCCTCTCAGAACCCACATCAAAACCAAGTAGTCTTTCAATAATTTCTTAAAACTGTCAGTCAAATTTATTTTGCCAATGGAAAATGTACTCTAATGAATTACAACACTAACATAGTGCTGGTTAATATAATGATGAACTTAACATTTCAGGGCATAGTCCAATGATCAATCACTGCAGTAAAACACATCTAACATACAATGCAGCATTTAATCATGACATCTGAAGCTGGTTAAAATGTAACCCTTGCCTGTCAAAATGTTCCTAACTCCTCAACAGGCTTTCCCAAGGATTCCCATACCACTTTAACATCCAGGGTTTCCAATGGTATTCAACACCTGCCTGACATGGCAAGAATACTCTGGCTGAGATTCTCCGAGCCTGCGCCGGCACGGAGAATCGGTGGGGGCAAGGGAAATTCCCCTCACACCGCTCCGACGCCGGGCCGCCGATTCTCCGGTGACCTGAGAATTAGTGGCACGGTCACCGCGGCGCCAGTCGGGGGCCGCTGAAATAGGCCCCCTCAGCGATTCTGACCGGTCGAACTCCCACGGCGTGGTTTACATCTGGTACCACCCAGCGGGAGCTGGGACCCGCGGCTGGGATGGCAGTCCTGGTGGGGGAATCTGACTGGGGGTGGGGGGGGGGGGGGGTGGTCCTCAGCGGTGGCCAGGCCCAAGATTGGGGGCCACCGATCTGTGGGGTCCTACCTTACTCCGCGCCAAGTCGGCGGCGCACGCGCCGAGGTGGGCTGCCACGTGCGGTCTGGTCAGCAGAGCCCTGCCTGCAGCCAGAGCCACGGGCCACAGTCCGGGGCCCTGCTATTCCCCTGGAAAACCGAGAATCACCCCAGACTTTCGAGGAAAAAGTCTGGAGTGATTCTCGCCCGTTTTCCGGCGGGCGCGGGGACTTACTCCCCAAAAGAGAGAATCCGGCCCTCTCTCTCTCAACCCTTCCGCACCCTTACAGTGTATAGGTCAGATTTGCGTCAGTTTCTGTAACTAATTATTCCTGGAACAAGTCGTTAGCCTGTTGCCAGGGGTTTATAACTTGAGGAGCATTACACCAATCAAGCATAGCCACGTTCACACACACACACACACACAAACAGGCAAATTTAGCAGCAATTTTAGCATAGTAAATCCACCTAGCCTACACTTCTTTTTACTGCAGGAGGAAACCGGAGCACCCTGCGAAAATCCACGCAGATACGGAGAGAACGTACAAACTCCACGCGGACAGTTACCCAAGGCCGGAGTTGAACTCAGGTCCCTGGCACTGTGAGGCAACAGTACTAGCCACTGCGCCAGAAAAAACACTATGCCACGTTAAATGCATACTTCCTCACGGTCTGTCAATGACGATCCCGATGTCACAGGCCATGAAACCAGGCCTGAACCTAACTCAAAACTCTTCCCACAAATGGGAAGTTTATGAGGGGCTATTTTTGAAAGGGAACCTCAGATTTCTGGCCCCACTGGTTCAGTTTTTCCAATTCCCACCAGATTCCCATCCCCATTCCGAAATTTTTGCCACACAGAAATCTGGTCCAAAAACTGCAAATATTAAGCTAAGCTTGATTTGGGATATTTGCCAAATGAGCTCACATTGGCCTAACTCAGATCACTGTTGATTTATTTTGACTCTTTGACCTGGTTGCTTCCAAGATTATGATACCAAAGATCCAGGCGAACATTTCCTAGACAGAATCTCGACTGGCAGGGGCAGCATGGTGGCGCGGTGGTTAGCACTGCTGCCTCACAGCGCCAACGACCCCGGTTCAAAACTGGACCCGGGTCACTGTCTGTGAAGAGATTAAACATTCTCCCCGTGTCTGCGTGGGCCTCACCTCCACAACCCAAAAAGATGTTCAGGGTGGGTGAATTGGCTGTGCTAAATTGCCCCTTAATTGGGAAAAAAAGAATTGGGTACTCTAAATTAAAAACAAAAGAATTTTGACAGGCTAATAACTCAAGCTTCACTTACTCTTGTTAAGGAAGCAATTGCCATTTTTGGGAATACTTCTTCATTTATTAATGTAGAAAATAAGTAGTACAATATATACATCCATGAAATAACTGATAGGGTTGGGTAACGAGCTTCAGTAGGACCATGATCAGATATGCCAACCAAAAGTAATTTATGCTCATCAAGTGACAGAAAAACTTAAATCTCAGTATTGATTATGCTTCATTAGTTGTTATACACCTTGTTAATAAAATTTTCTTTTTACTATTATTCTACATTCCTAGAAACTGATAAAATAAGTGCTATAATAATCCATAATATCAACACCTACATCTGGGGAGGTAATGGTGTAGTGGTATTGTCACTGGATGAGTTATCCAGAGACCCAGGGAACCTAGCTTCAAATCATTCCATGGCAGATGGTGTAATCTGAATTCAATGAAAATCTGGAATTAAGAGAAGTGTAATGATCATGAAACCATTGTCAATTGTTGTAAAAACCCATCTGTTTCACTAATGTCCTTCAGGGAAGGGAATCTGCCATCCTTCCCTGGTCTGGCCTACATGTGACTCCTGATTCACAGCAACGGGGTTAACTCCTACACGACCAGCAAGCCACTAAATTGTATTAAACTACTAAAGAATTTGAAAAGGAATGAAACCAGACGACCACCCCGCATAGACGTAGGCACCAGAAACAACAATGGCAAACCCTGTTGACCCTGCAAAGCCTTCCTTACTAACATCTGCAGGCTAGTGCCAAAGTTAGGAGAGCTGTCTCACAGACCAGTCAAGCAACAGTCTAACACGACTTCCGGTGGCGGCGATGTCCGAGTGAGCCGCACATTCGGTGGGCTCTCACTCCGGCCGGGCTGAACAGCTGATTCCCCGCGATAGCGGGACCACGGGGGCGGCAGAAAGGCTGCCGTGAAAGAAGAGGAGTGCGGGCTGCAGCAGATGGAAGTGTGGGAGGCCAGCAGGTGAGGAAGAAAGAGAGAGAGACGGAGGCAAGGAGGAAGCTGACCTGAAGGGTAAGATGGCGGACCCACGGACCTTCCTTCCTCCAGGACAAAGGGAAAAAAAAGTTTGGAGTTGCTGAGGAGGGACAGCTTGGACCCACTTCAGATGCCCAGGAGGTAAAATCTAAGGAGCTGGGCGAAGGAAAGTGGCAGCGAAGGCGCTGAGGAGCGGGCTGCGGCACATGGAACAGCGGGATTCCAGAAGGCAGAAGAAGAAGGAGAAAAAGGGACAGAGACAAGGACCTGAAGAAAATTACCTGGGACCTAAGATGGCAGACACACGGACCCCGGACTCAGCAATCCAGCTGGCGCTGGATAACATGCTCCAGGTAATGAAGTCCAGTTTTGAAGCGCTGAAGCGGGACAGCTTGGACCCAATCCAGAAAGCGGTGGATCAGCTGAACCAGAGGCTGGACGCCCAGGATGTTAAAGTTAAGGAGCTGGGAGAGGCGGTGGGGGAGCAGGCGGATGCGCAAACGGTTGCATCGCTAGAAGTGGACGGCAGAGAAGACTGCTGGACAGAGTGGAGGAGCTGGAGAATAGAGTCCGCAGGAACAATCTGAGGATGGTCGGCCTCCCGGAGGGGGCGGAGGGAGCTGATGCTGCAGCGTTTGTAGCAGACCTGCTGAAGCAGCTGATGGGGGCCGAAGCCTTTCCGCAACCGCTGGAGCTGGAGGGGGCACACAGAGTGCAGGCAAGGCAGGGGCGGCGGGGCGGACCCCCCCCGCCCGATGGTGATTAGGTTCCACAGGTTCGTGGACAAGGAGCGGGTGCTGCAGTGGGCAAAGAGCGCCAGGAGCAGCACGTGGAACAACAGTGTTCTCCGCATTTATCAGGACCTAAGCCAGGAGGTGGCTCGGCGGCGAGCAGCCTTTAAGAATGTCAAGGAGGTGCTGTTCAAGAAGCACGTGAAGTTTGGTCTGCTGTTCCCAGCTCGGCTATGGGTCACGCACCAGGGTCAACACCACTACTTCTCCGAGCCCGAAGAAGCGATGGATTTTGTGAGGGACCTGGGGCTGGTCCCGAAAGGAGGCCCCAAGGACGCGAGTTAGGGCCCGAGGATTTCTGTGGGAAGGAACGCCGAATGTGCCTGGACTGCTGCTCAACGGTTTGCTGGGCCAAAGGGGCCAAGCGGAACATTTGAGACTCTTTCCTTTGTTCATGGACATTTATGTGCTTTTTCTCTTTTTTCTGTGGGTTTTTTCTTGTTTGGGCTTTTTGTGCTTTTTGTGCAGCTCGCGGAAGACACAGGAGCCGGCTTGCCCCAGTGGGTGGGGAGGAGGACGGGGAAACAATGGGAATGAGACAGGAAGGCGCCGGAGTGTTGAGTCACCGGGCTAGCAGATTGGCTAGTCAAGGAAGTCAGATGGGGGGGGAAGTTACAGCCAGTAGATGGCAGGGGTGGGGGTATCGGGGGATGGGGTTAGGGGAGGGGGGGGGCTGTTCTGCTGACGGGAGAGAGACTTGAAATAGGCACTGGAAAGGAGGTTGAGGGTGGAGGCAGCCAAAGGGCGGGCCAGGAATGGCGCGACGCACGGGTCAGGGGCCGGCCCGAGAAAGGCTATGGCTGACCGGCGGGGTGGGGGGGGTGGGATGTGCCCCCCGACCAGGCTGATCACCTGGAACGTCAAGGGACTGAATGGGCCGGTTAAGAGGGCGCGGGTGTTCACGCACTTGCGGGCCCTGAGGGCGGACGTAATTATGTTGCAGGAGACACATCTGAAAGTGTCAGACCAGACCAGGCTAAGGAAGGGCTGGATTAGCCAGGTCTTCCACTCAGACTTGGACTCGAAGTCCAGGGGGGTGGCAATCATGATCAACAAGCGTGTGCAATTTGAGGCAGAGGGCATATCCGCAGACAGGGGGGCAGATACCTGATGGTACGGGGCAGACTGGAGGGGAGAAGAGTGGTGCTGGTGAATATATATGCCCCGAACTGGGATGACGTGGACTTCATTAAAAGAGTGCTGGGGAAGATCCCGGACTTGGATTCTCGCAGGCTAATAATGGGAGGGGACTTTAACATGGTCCTTGACCCGACTTTGGATCGGTCGTGTCCCAGAACGGGTAGACTCTCAGCAATGGCAAGGGAGCTGAAAGGGTTTATGGAGCAAATGGGGGCAGTGGACCCCTGGAGAGAGGGACAGCCGACAGGAAGGGGCTACTCGTTTTACTCGCACGTCCATAAAGTATATTCCAGGATAGATTTCTTTGTACTAAGAAGGGACTGTATGGGGGAGGTAAAGAACACGGAATATTCAGCAATTACCATTTCAGACCATGCCCCGCATTGGGTGGACCTGCAGTTCGGGGGAGCGAGTTATCAACGCCCGCAATGGAGGCTAGATGTGGGACTGCTGTCGGAGGAGGGGATCTGCGAGAGGCTTCGGAAATGTATAAAAAATTACCTGCAGGTGAATGACACTGGGGAGGTCTCAGCGGCGACCGTGTTGGAGGCGCTAAAGGCAGTAGTGCGGGGGGAGCTGATTTCAATTGGGGCCCACAGAGCCAAGGCAGACCGGGCAGAGATGGATAGATTGGTCAGGGAAATGGGTCGGATAGATGAAGAGCATGCGGAGTCCCCGGGGGAGGTTTTACGCAGGGAGAGGCAGAGGCTACAGGCGGAACTGGGGGCACTATCCACGAGCAGGGCCGTGGAACAGCTTAGGAAGGCGAGGGGAGTGGTGTACGAGTATGGGGAAAAGGCTAGCAGACTGTTAGCGCAGCAACTCAGGAGGAGGGAGGCGGCCAGGGAAATAGGTAGAGTGAGGGACGAGGGGGGGGCGCAAAGTGGAGGATCCGGCAGAATTGAATAGGGTATTCCGGGACTTCTATCGTAAGCTGTATACTTCGGAGCCGCCGGAAGAACCGGAGGGGATGAAAAGGTTTCTGGACGGGTTAACATTCCCAACAGTTGGGGGGGGGGGGCGAGTGGAAGAGCTGGGGGCCCCGATTAGAGTAGAGGAGGTATTGGGGGGCCTAAAGGCCATGCAGTCGGGGAAGTCCCCGGGGCCGGATGGATACCCAGTAGAGTTTTATAGGAAGTTCTCTGAGCTGGTGGGCCCGGTCTTGGCGAGGGTTTTCAATGAGGCAAGGGACAGAGGGACCCTGCCGCCGACAATGTCACAAGCCACCATATCTCTGATATTGAAGCGGGGTAAAGACCCGGAGGTGTGCGGGTCCTACAGGCCAATCTCCCTGATTAATGTAGACGCCAAGCTCCTGGCAAAGGTACTGGCAGGTAGAATGGAGGACTGTGTACCGGAGGTGATTGGGGAGGATCAAACGGGGTTCGTGAAAGGTAGGCAGCTGGCGGCCAATCTGAGGAGATTGCTCAATGTGATAATGATGCCCCCGGCGGGTAGAGAGGTGGAGGTAGTGGTGACAATGGACGCCGAGAAGGCCTTTGACCGGGTGGAGTGGGACTATCTATGGGAGGTGCTCGGACGGTTTGGGTTCGGGGAGGGATTGGTGGATTGGATCAAATTATTATATCAGGCCCCGAGGGCCAGCGTCAGGACCAACAGAGAAGTGTCGGAGTACTTTAGGTTGTACCGAGGGACCAGGCAGGGCTGCCCGCTCTCCCCGCTGCTGTTTGCGCTGGCCATAGAGCCGCTGGCGATTGCGCTGAGAGCCGCAGAGGGATGGAAGGGGATGGTGAGGGGCGGGGTTGAACACAGGGTTTCTCTTTATGCAGACGACCTGCTCCTGTACGTGTCGGACCCAGTGGCCGGGATGGGAACTATACTGGGAATGCTGAGGGAGTTCGGCCAGTTCTCAGGATACAAATTAAATACGGTCAAGAGTGAAATGTTTGTGGTCCAGGCAAGGGGCCAGGAGAACAGATTGAGAGGGCTACCGTTTAGGCTAGTTGAGGAAAATTTCCGGTATTTGGGAATCCAGGTGGCACGAGACTGGGGCAGGCTGCATAAATTAAATTTGGCCAGGGTGGTGGAGCAAATGAAGGGAGAGTTTCGGAAATGGGATGCACTCCCGCTGTCGCTGGCAGGGAGGGTGCAGACTGTAAAGATGACAATCCTCCCTCGATTTTTGTTTATTTTTCAGTGCCTCCCGATCTTTATCTCACAGTCCTTCTTCAAAAGAGTTAACGGGCTGATCATGAGCTTTGTCTGGGCGGGAAAGTCTCCGCAGGTGAAGAAGGCGATGTTGGAGAGGAACCGCAGCGAGGGAGGGCTGGCTTTGCCGAGTCTGGTCAATTATTACTGGGCGACCAACATCGCTATGATAAGGAAGTGGAGGTGGGTACGGGGTCCATTTGGGAGCGGGTGGAGGCGGCTTCGTGCAGGGGCTCCAGTTTGGAAGCCCTGGTCACGGCACCTCTACCGCTGCCGCCGGCCAAGTACACCACCAGCCCGGTAGTGGTGGCGACCCTGCGGATATGGGGCCAGTGGAGGAGGCATGTGGGGGAGATGGGGGCGTCTGTCTGGGCGCCAATCTGCGACAACCATCGGTTTGCCCCCGGCAGAATGGATAGGGGGTTCCGAGTATGGCGGCGAGCAGGGGCGGGAAGGGTGCGTGATATGTTCCTGGAAGGGAGCTTCGCGAGTTTGAGGAGCTTGGAGGAGAAATTTGGGTTGGTAAGGGGAAATGATTTTAGATACCTACAGTTGCGGGACTTTGTTCGTAGACAGGTCCCATCTTTCCCGCGCCTCCCGCCAATGGGGATCCTAGACAGAATAGTCTCTGGGAGGGACGAAGGGGAGGGTAGAGTCTCGGGTATGTATAAGGTGCTCATGAGGGAGGAAGGGTCCCAGACAGAGGAACTGAAACTTAAATGGGAGGAGGAGATAGGCTGGGAAATGGAGGATGGGCTGTGGGCAGAGGCCCTGAATAGGGTAAACTCGACCGCGACATGTGCTAGGCTCGGGCTGATCCAATTTAAGATCGTTCACCGGGCCCATATGACAGTGGCTCGGATGAGCAAATTCTTTGGGATAGAGGACAAATGCGCTAGGTGCGCGGGAGGACCAGCAAACCATGTTCCCATGTTTTGGGCATGCCCTGAGCTGAGGGGGTACTGGGAGGGATTTGCGGGGGTCATGTCCCAGGTGCTAAAAACAAGGGTGGTGATGAGTCCAGGGGTGGCAATTTTTGGGGTTTCGGAAGACCCGGGCGTCCAGGGGGAGAAAGAGGCCGATGTTTTGGCCTTTGCTTCCCTGATAGCCCGGCGACGAATATTATTGGCGTGGAGGGACTCAAAGCCCCCGAAGACTGAGTGGTGGCTTGCGGACATGTCGAGTTTCCTGGGGATGGAAAAAATTAAGTTCGCCTTGAGGCGATCTGTGCAGGGGTTCACCCGGAGGTGGCAACCATTTATTGACTTCTTTGCGGGAGAGTGAGCGTCAGCAGGGGGGTGGGGGGAGGGGGGGGGGGGGGGTAGATTAGAGTAGGAGGGAAAATATGGCCGGTAGTACCGGTGGGAGGGGAGCGGGCTTGTGCAATATGTTACGGTGGAAGTATTGAAAGTACGTGGATGTTTGCACATTTTTGCCTTTTTTGCTTCCTTTCTGATGATGTCTGTAACTGTTTATAAAGCCAAAAACTACCTCAATAAAATTGTTTATTAAAAAAAAAGCAACAGTCTAACACAGTCAAACTCATGGAATCAGACCTTACAGACAATGTCCCAGGCACCACTATCACTATTCCTGGCTATGTTGTGTCTCACCAGCAGGACAGTCCCAGCAGTGGTGGCACGGCACAATTTCATAGAATTTACAGTGCAGAAGGAGGCCATTCGGCCCATCGAGTCTGCACCGGCTCTTGTAAAGAGCACTCTACCCAAGGTCAACACCTCCACCCTATCCCCATAATCCAGTAACCCCACCCAACACTAAGGGCAATTTTGGACACTAAGGGCAATTTATCATGGCCAATCCACCGAACCTGCACATCTTTGGACTGTGGGAGGAAACCGGAGCACCCGGAGGAAACCCACGCACACACGGGGAGGATGTGCAGACTCGACACAGACAGTGACCCAAGCCGGAATCGAACCTGGGACCCTGGAGCTGTGAAGCAATTGTGCTATCCACAAGGCTACCCTGCTGCCCTGATGACGATACAACGTTCAGATTTATTGTATTCTAAGTGTTTGGTGAAGTAAATGTTAAAAGTCGGGGTTTGTGGTCCTGAAAATAGGCTGAGAAGATACACATAGGCCAGGAACACAAACTGTCACATGAGACCCTTGCTCGAATTGATACTGGCCATCTGCAAGAGCACTCGAGTCAACGCATAAACTCGCTTTCGCTATATGGACTTTGTGATTACCCGTTCACGTTTACACAAAAAACAAGACCATGCTATGAATATGTAACAAACCTCCTGAGACAAGTGGTCAACTTAGCTGCAGGATGACGAACGGACAAAAAAAGCCATCAGACTCCATGGTGTGCTAATAACTGGTCAGACAAGGGTGTTTCAGAGGACAATGGATCGTGATTGAATCCCTGGATAAACAGGAGGATCCTGTTTATTCCCATTAAAAGGTTGGGGTCCGGAGGGGACAATGGTCAGTTGAGAGCATATAACCATTGCGCAATGTGATGGAACCATCAATTCACTAGACACGTGCTTTAAGATATGAACAGTGGTTTTAATCTACTTACAACAGAGCCAGCCTGTTCCGCGTTGAACTCTCGATGAACTGAACGACTGGCTCTGAACATTGGTATTTATACAGCAGTCCAGGGGGAGGAGTCATGGGCGGAGCCAAGGTTGGAGCCCTGTACAAACTCCTAAGCATTCCCAGCGCTACTACCCCTAGTGGTCGGGCAACGCAACTGCACTTATCAATGCATGGTCTCATGTATATACAATACAGTGTGAATTACAGAGTTACATTCACCACACAATGCTAGTATACCAGTATAAAGAAAGGAACATTTGGAACAGATTTGTAGCGATAACCGGTGAGTCCTCTAGGCACAACCATTGCAAGAGATAGGATCCTGGGTTTCAAAACCCAGAGAAGACATTCACATCGAGTGATCATAACTTGGCCAAGCTCCTTCACTCAGTGCGGTAAAAACTAGAGCTCAGCTGTGAGTCTGCGTCATACTTTGCTAAGTGAGGGAATTGTGAATACAATTGCGTTAAACCATGAACTTGTTTTGACCTTTGTTCATCACGCAAATAACGGCACCTGGGTAAAACTTTTGATTAATACACTGGTCGAAGCATCTGAATTGGACAGATACAACAGGTTAGAATGTGTTGACTGCTGCAGTCATGTCTTTAAAAGAATCTTGAGTTGAAAGACAACAAAGCTTTTGGGAGCCTGAGGTGCAATTAACCATTGTAAAAGCTTGGGTTAGTGCAATTTTGTTCTAATTAAGGGGATTCACTGGGGAGTTAATTTGTTTCCAGCTTGGTGAGATGATCTCATTGCCGGTTGGAGCTGAGGCATCAGGCTTTTGGAAAAAGTATTTTTCAGTTTTGATCTGGCTGAAGGTGTGCACACTAAAACAATTTTGTCTCACTGTAGGTTAGCTAAAAGAGATTTAACTGTATTCAAAGCAGTGCAGACTTGTCTCAGGACAAGGAGGAACTGAAACAAGCCAGTTGAAAAAAGCTTTTGAAGACATCCAAGAAGAGTTTCTGCAGGGGGTCGGAGCGGAGTGAGATCTGTTTTGTACAGACTGTCGAGAGATCTCGGGCGCGATTCTCCGCTCCCCACGCCGGGTGGGAGAATAGCGGGAGGGCCTCCCAACATTTTTGACGCCCTCCCGCTATTCTCTCCCCCCCCCCCCCCCACACGCCCGACCCACGCCACGAATTGCTGCTCGCTGTTTTTTACGGCAAGCGCCGATTCTCCTGGGCCGAGCGGCCGGGCCTTCACGCCCGTTTCAACATGGCAGCAAACACACCTGCTCGCTGCCGTCATGAAACGGGCGCCAGATGCGGGCCAGGAGGCACTACCGAGCAGGTAGGAGGTTCACCCTCGTCACCGACCAACGGTCGGTTGCCTTTATGTTTGATAACGCACAACGGGGCAAAATAAAGAATGACAAAATTCTGAGGTGGTGAATAGAGCTCTCCACCTATACGTACGATATTAAATATCGCCCGGGGAAGCTCAACGAGTCCCCAGATGCCCTGTCTCGCGGCACGTGCGCCAACGCGCAATTGGACCGCCTGAGATCCATCCACGATTACCTCTGCCACCCGGGGGTCATCCGGCTTGCCCACTTCATCAAGTCCCGCAACCTACCCTACTCCACAGGGGAGTTCAAGGCCATGACTAAGGCATGCCAGATCTGTGCGGAATGCAAACCGCAATTCTATCGACCAGACAAGGCCTGCCTGATAAAGGCCTCTGGGCCCTTCGAGCGACTAAGCGTGGACTTCAAAGGGCCCCTCCCATCCACCAACTGCAACATCTATTTCCTCACCGTGATTGATGAGTTCTCCCGCTTCCCTTTTGCTGTCCCCTGTCCCAATATGACCTCGGCCTCCATGATCAAGGCACTGCACAGCATCTTCACACTGTTTGGTTTCCCCGCTTATATCCACAGCGACCGGGGTACATCGTTCATGAGCGATGAGCTGCGTCGGTACCTGCTCAGGAAGGGCATCGCCTCGAGCAGGACGACGAGCTATAACCCGCGGGGAAACGGGCAAGTGGAGAGGGAGAACGCGACAGTTTGGAAGGCTGTCCTCCTAGCCCTACGGTCAAGGAGTCTCCCTATCGCCCGCTGGCAGGAGGTCCTACCCGATGCCCTACATTCCATTAGGTCGCTCCTCTGTACGGCCACGAACGAGACCCCTCACAATCGTTTGTTTGTCTTCCCCAGGAAGTCCACCTCTGGGGTCTCACTTCCACTCTGGCTGACGACTCCGGGTCCAGTACTAATCCGGAGGCACGTGAGGAGCCATAAAACGGATCCCATAGTCGAGAGGGTCCACCTGCTGCATGCAAACCCTCAATATGCCTACGTAGAGCACCTCGACGGCAGGCAGGATACTGTATCCCTGCGAGACCTGGCACCCGCTGGCTCTCCCACTGACTCCACTGATTCTCCCACCGACCCCGATGTTTTCCCCATCGACCCCCCCCTTCTACCGATGCTCCCCACCCCGCACCGACCGCCGACTTCGACAGCGCCCCCCATAGTGCCCCCTGCCCCCCAGACGGCGCCGGCACCGACCACCCTAATCACCCCTGATTCCCCCCCCCCCCCCCCCAAGGCGGGCAAAGGCTCAGTCAACTGTGCTCCTGGATAGACCACCATCGGAACCGACCGTATCCACGGCGCCACCACCAGAGCGGCGAAAGTCATCACGGACGATCAGACCGCCACAAAGACTGAACTTATAACTACACTTCACCCCCGACGAACTATGTGTTTTTTTTTAACAGGGGGTGAATGTGATGAACGGTATTTACCTTTAATACCTTGCCCCTTTAAGAGGCTTGGAACCCTGGGGGACTCCCCTCTGGCTACGCCCCCAGGAAACAGTATATAGGATAAGGCTCCATGTGGCGAGCACACTTCTCTCGAATGCTGTCCTGTTCTCTGTATATTAAAGCCTTTGATTACCGACCGCGGTCTCGCGTCGTAATTGAGAGTGCCTCAGTTACCAAACTAGATAAGATTCCAAAGTCTGCCTCACCTATGTATAATAAAGCAGAAATCAGCTTTTGAATTTTTACACAGTTCTGTGTATCTTGGCAACTGCTACTGTACAATGCAATAACACTTCCAACATTCGGTAAATACACATAGTCAGAGCCTTTCTATGTCAAAAATCATTTAACAACATACTATTTATTGTGTAATTAAATTTGCTATTTTAGTACCTTCATGCATTTCTCAATATTAATTGCTTTTTGCCATTCAACTGCTCAGTTGCTAAGTTACCATTGGTGCCTCTGAGCTGTACTCCCTTCCTGACATATCCTTTTTCACAGAACTTTACACATATACTAAATGAAAGGGTAGTTTTTTTCTTACTCTTGTATCTCTGCAAAACAGTTTCCACTTTGGGAGCAGTACTAAAACCAGAGTACGAGAGTCCCCGGTCTGTTCCATGACGGGACGCATTGTGAGCGAGCGAGAATGTGGCTCTCTGTGCACAGAGCACTCTCTGTGGCTCCGGAAAATCCCAGCTGTCACCGAGGACGGAAGGTCTGTCTCAGATCTTCGGCGGGATTCTCCGACACCCCCCCGCCGGGTCGGAGAATCGCCAGGGGCCGGCGTGAATCTTGCCCCCGCCGTCTCCCGAAGTCTCCGGCACCAGAGATTCGCTGGGGGCGGGAATCGCGCCGCGCCTGTCGGCGCCCCCCCCCCCCCCCCCCCCCCCCCCGGCCTGCGATGGGCCGAAGTCCCGCTGCTGTCATGCCGGTCCCGCCGGCGTGAATCAAACCACCTACCTTACTGGCGGGACCAGGCGGCGTGGGCGGGGTCCTGGGGGGGGCGCGGGGCGATCTGGCCCCGGGGGGTGCCCCCACGGTGGCCTGGCCCGCAATCGGGGCCCACCAATCGGCGGGCAGGCCTGTGCCGTGGGGGCACTCTTTTCCTTCCGCGTTCGCCATAGTCTTCACAATGGCGGAGGTGGAAGTGACCCCCTCCCCTGCGCATGCGCGGGGATGACGTCATGCGCGGGGACTTCCGTCAGCTGGCGAAGTCCCTTCGGCCCCAGCTGGCGTGGCGCCAAAGGCCGTTCCCGCCGGCCGGCGGGGCGCCAGCCACTCCGGCGCGGGCCTAGCCCCTCAAGGTTAGGGCTTGGCCCCTAAAGGTGCGGAGACTACCACACCTTTGGAGCGGCCCGACGCTAGAGTGGTTCACGCCACTCCATCCGACCGGGACCCCCTGCCCGCCGGGTAGAGGAGAATCCTGCCCCTGATTCTGCAAGGGGATCGATATCGCACTACTTTAAGTTCCATATCATATTAAATATAGCGTCTTGCTATATTTGTAAGACATTACCTTCCCTGCACAAAACCATGCTGCCTATCACTGATAAGTCTATTTTCTTCCAAATGTGAATAGATCCTATCCCTCAGTATCTTCTCCAACAGTTTGTCTACCACTGACGTCAAGTTCACAGGTCTATAATTCCCTGGACTATCCCTGCTATCCTTCTTAAACAAAGGGACAACATTAGCAATTCTCCAGTCCTCCGGGACCTCACCCGTGCTCAAGGATGCTGCAAAAATATCTGTTAAGGCCCCAGCTATTTCGTCCCTTGCTTCCCTCAGTAACCTGGGATAGATCCCATTCGGACCTGGGGTCTTGTCCACCTTAATGCCTTGTAGAATACCCAAAACTTCTTATGCCGACTTGACCTAGAGTATTTAAACATCAATTCCTAACCTCAACATCCATCATGTCCCTCTCCTTGGTGAATACTGATGCAAAGTACTCATTAAGAATCTCACCCATTTCTTCTGACTCCACGCATAAATTCCCTCTTTTGTCTTTGAGTGGGCCAATCCTTTCTCTAGTTACCCTCTTGATCCTTATGTACGAATAAAAGGGATTTTCCTTAACCCTGTTAGCCAAAGATATTTCATGACCCCTTTTAGTCCTCTTTATTGCGCGTTTGAGATTTGTCCTACTTTCCCGATATTCCTCCAAAAGCTTCATCAGTTTTAAGTCGCCTAGATCTTTTGTACGCGTCCTTTTTCATTTTAGCTAGTCTCACAATTCCACCCGTCATCCATGGTTCCCTAATCTTGCCATTTCTATCCCTCATTTTCACAGGGACATGTCTGTCCTGCATTCTAATCAACCTTTCCTGAAAAGACTCCCACATTTCAAATGTGGATTTACCCTTAAACAGCTTCTCCCAATCCACATACCCTAGCTCCTGCCGAATTTTGTTATACTTGGCCTTTCCCCAATTCAGCACTCTTCCTTTAGGACCACTCTCGTCTTTGCCCATGAGTATTCTAAAACTTATGGAATTGTGATCGTTATTCCAATAGTAATCACCGACTGAAACTTCAACCACCTGGCCGGGATCATTCCTCAATACCAGGTCCAGGATGGCCCCTTCCCCGAGTTGGACTATTTACATACTGCTCTAAAAAACTCTCCTGACTGCTCCTTACAAATTCTGCTCCATCTACGCCTCCAACACTTCATGAGTCCCATTCAATGTTGGGGAAGTTAAAATCTCCCATCGCGACCACCCTATTGCTCCTACATTTTTCTATAATCTGTCTACATATTCGTACCTCTACTTCACGCTCGCTTTTGGGAGGCCTGTAGTAAAGTCCCAACCATGTTACTGCACCCTTCCTATTTCTTAGCTCTGCCCATATTGCTCTCAGTGTGGTTCTCACTGAAATTGACCACCTCTTTTATGCCTTACTGCAGTTTCAGCAGGGTGAGGATGGCACTGTCAGTGGCTTATGACGGTAGCCATGGTTGTGATATTCTTGTGTCAGGCTCCTTCCATTCTGGAGAAGTCCTGCAACAGAAACATGCCACAATGTATTGCAGTCTGCTGCATCCTGCACAACCATGTCATGGTGAGGGCTCAGCCATTAACAGGACCATGATTATTGATGCAGTTCAACTTTGATTAATCATTGAAATAATTCTGATTATCAATGCACAAACATTTGATTATTGATATAATAATTTCCTGATTATTGAAGCAATTGGCAGCTTGCAATAGAAACTGAGTAATTAATGTAATTAGATCCTGATTATTAATAGAGTAAGAGGGTGATTATTTAGGCATTAAATCCTGATTGTTGATTCAATAGGCACCTGACTACTGCTATCCTGATCATTAATATATCAGTATCCCGAATCTCAAAGTAATAAGACTCTGATTATGAATATGGTAGGTGCCTGATTATTAATGTAATAGGATTCTGAGCACTGAAGCAATTGGATTCTCATTATTGGTGAAATAGAACTCTAATTATTAATGTAATAGAATCAATGTTATTAATAAGGAAAACATTGGCTTTCTACCAAATAATTCCAAACACCGACCAATTTTACAGGCCGTTTTTTGCAGCTGCAATTGGGCCTCAGTCCACCAACAGAGGAAAGCAGGAATTTAGAGGAGTCTTTCAGCGGGACAGAAATCAGTTTGCGCTCCACAGCAGCCCCTGATGCTTCGGTGCTCGTGACCCAAAAGATGTGCAGGTTAGGTGGATTGGCCAGCTAAATTGCCCGTTTATGTCCAAGGATGTGCAGGTTAGGTGGATTGGCCATGCTAAATTGCCTGTTTGTGTCCAAGGATGTGTAGGTTAGGTGGATTGGCCATGCTAAATTGCCTGTTTGTGTCCGAGGATGTGTAGGTTAGGTGGATTGGCCATGCTAAATTGCCCGTTTGTGTCCGAGGATGGGCAGGTTAGGTGGATTGGCCATGCTAAATTGCCCGTTTGTGTCCGAGGATGTGTAGGTTAGGTGGATTGCCTGCTAAATTGCCCGTTTGCGTCCAAGGATGTGCAGGTTAGGTGGATTGCCTGCTAAATTGCCCGTTTGTGTCCACGGATGTGTAGGTTAGGTGGGGTTACGGAGGTAGGGTGAGGGAGTGGACCTAGGTAGGGTGTTCTTTCCGAGGGTTGGTGCAGACCCAAAGGGGCCGAATGACCTCCTTCTGTACTGTAGGAATTCCATTCTGCAGAGTATAAAAGAAGAGATATTGGAGCTTGTCAGAAAGGTACTGCGATTATCATGGGTGTATTAATCTGCGTAGAGATTGAAAAAAATCGGATCGGCAAAAGTAGTGTAGAGTGGGGTTCATAGCATGTTTTCGAAATAAATTCTTAGAACACATTCTCGAGGCTATACTGGACCTGGTATTGTGCAATAAGATAGGATTAATTGATAACCTCATCAGGAAGGAACCCATAGGTAGCAGCAGTCATAATATTATTTAATTTTATAGCAGTTTGAGGGAAAGACTGTGTCCAAGACTAGTATTTTAAACTTAAACAGGGCAAATGTAAGAGTATAAAAATGGACCTAGCTAGATAAAACTGGCAAATATCCTCAAGTGATAGATCAATAGATGTTCAATGGCAAATATTTAAAGGGAAATTTAAGAATACACAATTGATACATTCCAACAAGAAAGAAAAATTCCAAAAGGAGGGCCTATTATCTGCAGTTAACTAAAAAAGTTAAAGACAGAATTAAACTCAAAGAAAAAGCATTTGTGCAGGCAGGTGGCAGGTCAGAAGAATTGGAAGAATATAAAAACATCGAAGAAGGGCAAAAAGGTTGATTGGGAGGGGGAAACTAGAGAGCGAGTGAAAGCTAGCTTGTCATGTAAGGACAAATAGTAAGAGCTTCTATAAATATTTAAATATGAAAGGAGCTTAAAAAGTGAGCATTGGTCCTACAGAAAGTGCTTCTGGGGGGAGAGAATTAACAGGTATTTTTCATCAGTCTTCATTGTGCAGGACATAAGAACATCCCAGAAATAGCTATACATCAGGAAATGGAAGGAAGGGAAGAACCTGGGAAAATTACTACCACCAGGGAAGTGGTATTGAGCGAATTGTTGGGTCTGAAAACTGACAAATCCCTAGGATTGAATGGATTTAACCATTCTTGAAAGAAGTTATGAGAAAGCTGATGCACTGATTTTATTTTCCAAAATTCCCTTGGTTCGGGGAAGATTTCATTCTGTTGGAGCATAGCAAATGTAACTCTTAGTTACTGTTAGCCTAACATCTGTCATAAGGAAAATGTTAGACGCCATTGGTCTTGATTCTCCGCCCCTCGGTGCCAGGATCGCGAAACGCGGAAAATTAGATGTCCGCCCGAAATCGAGGTTTGCAATGGGACCCGAACTGACCGCTATGCTCTGGCCCCTTACTGGCGGGAGGATACTGAAAGTAATGGATGCAAATGGGTCCTACTGACCCATTAACATCCACTTGGAGGGCAGAGTCTCCAGGCCCTGATGATTCTCCGGTCTTCTGGGCCGAGAATCAAGTGGGCGGGACTCATGACAAGTATCACCAAACATGAACCGGACGTGGTGGACCTCGCATTGGGCCAATGGAGTAACTCCTTAAGGGGGTTGCCCCAAAGCCCATTCGATGTCCAGCCTCCCACCCCACCCATCATCCATCCCAGAGAACTCCTAAAATGAAAGACGCCCCCCTCCCCCCAGGGACCCCCTAACTAGGGAGCCTCACTCCCCAGGGCACCCTAACTAAAGAGACCCCCTGCAGAGACCCCCTAAATGGAGAGAGACACCCTAGGGACCCCAATAATTAAAGGACTCCTCCAAAGAGATTCCCTAACTAGAAGAACCGTCTATCAGAGATCACATAACTAGAGGGACTCTCCTGAAACCACCTAAATAGGGAGACCCCCATCGGGACCCACAAATTAAAGAAAACCCCACAGGGGCCCCCTAACTATAGGGACCACCCCACAGACCCCCAAGAAATGAGATACCTGTCTAGAAGCTGGAGAGCAGTCCAGACAGGACAGTGAAAAACATTACAGTTACCTGGAATCACCACCTGTCCTGGAAAGAGTAAAGTTGATATCCGGGTCTAAACCGCTCAGATCCTTTATCAGCAAGCCATTCATTCAATTCTGGTTTGATTAACAGCTTTCACAAACCAGCTGTGAACCTTGCTTCAGTCATCTTCTTCATGGAGGAGTAAACCTAAGTGCTGAAACCACAATGAAACATCAACCATATCGAAGACCAAAGAGAGTTATGTGCTGCCAATTGCTAGTTCAGCACTTCAAATTCACTCAAGCGTGACGGGGTGTGACTGGAATGTACTTAGCTTTAGTGAGGGGGTCTCTTGGGGATTCTCCCTATTTAGGGGATCTGGAGGGGGCGGGTCAGGTCATCCCTGTACTTGGGAAGGGGGAATACCCAGAACGTCCATGGGTGGTGACTGCTATGCGATACGGTGGGGGAGGGGGGGGGGGGGGCAGTGTTGTAGGTCTGATTTACAGTGCAGGAGGGTTGGCCGGATGTGGGACTTCACTATCGGACTGCCCGCACAAAATGAAGCCCGACAGCACGATTCCTTCAGGAGTCCCTTGAATTCCATCCCATGCATAAATTTGCATGGCAAGGGAAGCTGAATTTTTCTATCATTTGCGCGTCCAGTGAGAGCACAAATCCTGTGCAAATCAGCTGTGGCTCAGGTTGTGTTGGAGGATAGATGTATTTTGCAATAGCTCTACAATAGTTAATTAATGTTAGTAGTTTATTATTTTATTTATCGTTGTTATCTTTATCACGCAGTTGTTTCATAAGAAATTATTTAAACTAAATATTCTGTACTTCACCATTCACTTCGGCCAGTCTACAGAACATGACACCCATAACCTTGGTATCCAGAAGAGGCTTCTGGCGAGGGTCACAATTATGTTGCAAAAAGCGATCGAGGTCGCTCAGGTGATGGAGTGCGCCGAAAAAGGCATCACTGAGCTTGAAAATGTGGCTAAAGAGGAGGTTAATCAAGTATGGAGCAATATGGCTGCGAGGTCTACAGAGGAATCAACAGGCACAGCTCGGAGTCAGACATTATCCTCGGTATAGGATCAGAATCCAAGTCGGCGCTGCTCCTGCACCGATACTCCGCCCAGTGGGGGGCTAGCAGCCGCACCACGTAAATCCCCCTGCTTTACCTGCCAATATGGATGCAGAATGGCTGGGTCCGTGGCCGCGCACGCACATGGAAGCGGCCTGCCGCGGCAGTGCCATATAACATGGCGCCGGCCGTGCACGGATCCAGCCTGCCAAATACTGCCCCCCTGTAATCCCTCGCCACCCCCGGGCCACCACCCACCAGCCCCACCAGCCCCCCCAGCCCCCGCGAAGAACCCCTTGCCAGCGGAATGGCTCCCCCCTCCTGACTGTGGCGGGGCTGGACACAGTCCGTAGCCACCACGCCAGGTTGAGAGGACATGTGCCTCATGCCGTCGGAAGTCAACCCATTGGCGGCAGAGCATCGGGGGAGGGCCTCAGGTGACGTCCTGAGGCCGTCCCAACGGCGTGCGACGTACATGACGCTGTTTTGGAGGGGGTGGAGCACCCGAAAAATGGCACCACCCCGATTTCGGCGTAAAAAAGTATTATCCGGCTGATCTCCGATTGCGATTTCGGCGTCGGCAAGCGGAGAATCCTGCACTAAGTGTTGATGCCAGGACTGAATTGCATGTGGTTCAGGTTCTCGTTGGGGGCACTGTTTGTGGAGTAATTCAGGGCATGCTGATGGCCAGCACTCTGCCCATGTGAATCTACAGCAATTCTCATTCCCGCTGACGTCAGATTCACTGGGACCGGAATTGGTGCTGTGCATCTTGACAATCTGGAGCTGCTATAAGCACTCTGCTCCCCACACACTCTCATTCCAACCAAGAAGATGGCCCATAGAAGGCCAGCACCACACTTCATGCTTCACAGACACATCCAGGGTGCCATTGATTACCCTATGTGGCCACCAAGATGCCAGTCGGCCAGCCGAGCAGGTTTGTCAACACGGAGGTATTTCACACCATGAATGTGCAGATAGTTTGTGACCACAGGACCCAGATTCTCTAGGTCTGTACCAGGTACCAGGCAGCTCCCATGATGCTTACATTCTACATCACTTACAAGTGCCTAAGTCTCCAGCTCACTTTGACAAATTGTTGAATGTCGATAAAGGTTCTCCTTTGAAAGTGGCTAATGATGCCTCTCAGCAACACGTGGGCAGAGGCTGAGGAGAGATACAATTGTTGCCATGGATACACGAGGGGGATGGTGAAGAGGACAATAGGTCTGTTGAAAATGATGTTCTGATGCCTGGACTGTTCCAGGGTCACCTTGTAATATCTGCCAGAGTGAGTTTTGCTCATTGTCGTTGGCTCCTGTGATTTGCAAAATCTTGCTCTCTCTCGGGGGGAACCACTTGACCTGGAAGACACTGAGGCCGACGCACCTACCTCTAGCAGAATTCCAATGAAGACTCAGATGGGAAGAGACTGACATGAGAAAACTTTGAGGGAGGCAGGAACACCAGGGAAAGCTTGATTCAGTGTTCCTTCAGCTGGGCTGCCAAGGTCTGCCTTCCGTCTGAGTCCATGGGCACCACCTCTTCCCCAAACATTTCACGCAAAACCATGGCATGAGTCCAATGTCGCACCCCTGCCTTCGTAATGAAGATTGCTGCCCCAAACGTCTTTCACCAGGCACTGCTGAGGCAAACACCCATTAAATACACATGAGACTCAGGGTTTGTGAGCAATAGTCATTTATCTTTGTCACATGGATGTGAATCATTCAATTGAAACTGTAAAAAAAACATAGGCCTCCAGTGCAAACCCATTGCTGTGATCACTGTGCTTGCATTTGATGGGCAGCACTGGGACTACGGCGCTGAGGACCCAGGTTCGAATCCTGGACCTGGGTCACTGTCCGTGTGGAGTTTGCACATTCTCTCCAGGTCTGCGTGAGTTTCACCCCCACAACCCAAAAGATGTGCAGGTTAGGTGGATTGGCCACGCTAAATTCCCCCTTAATTGGAAAAAAATTAATAATTGGGTACTCTAAATTTATTTTAAAAAAGAAGCTTACATTTGAGGGTGAAACATCTTGGTGCCCCGCTATTGCTGACAGTGGCATTAGAGGCAGGTTTCTGACTGCGGTGCCCTGTTGGCACAGATGACCTTGGTAGTCATCCACTACCAAGATTAGAGGGTGCTCTCATCGACATAGCTGGGCACCTCTCAGTCACTGCGGAATCGGAGGATGGCACGGTGACTGGCAGAGAGGGGGAGGAGCTGCTTCCATCATTCGGGGCACAGTGTGAGGAGCCCATACATATGGCAGTCAGCTCGTCTGCCATTGTGAGGTGTGTCTGAACCTCCCTACTCGCCAGTGAAAGTGAAAGGTGGGCACCCATTAGAGAGACTGGGTGCCACATCCTTCTCCCACACTGACAGTGACATTCTGAATGTAACCCCAGGCACGCCTCATTCCAATTCTGAAGCTGCTTCTCCATGAGAGTCTCAAGGGTGAGGCTGTGCACTCAAAGCTAAGGGGCAACACAGTGCTCATGCTCTGCAAGGACTTCTCCATGACAGAGACCCTCAGGGTGTCCCGTCACATCTCCCCGTGCATCCTGCAGAACATCCAGCATTTGCCACCTGATTGATGACTCCAGAGGGTCCTCATCTGTCTCGGACTCAGCATGGTCCTGGTCTCCAGCACTTCTCCCGACTGCCGACACCCTGAGCATCCTATGCCTCCACCACCTGCTCCAGCGAAAATGATGTGCCCACTGTGCACTACCTACTGAGCCAACGCTCTTTTGCCCATTGACATTCCAGTATCTGTGCTGGTGCTTAGTGCTGAGAGAGTGTGCCATGGGTGCACCTTCCATGGTCGCCTGCTCCGGTGCCAATGGAGGGTCATTGGCCTCCTGGTTGGTTCTGATGGATGGTTCAACTGCGAGATGAAAACAATTGGTCATAACTATTAGTCATTTCACACACAGCCAATTTCTGCAACCTGCTGCCCAATGTGATTGGCATCAATGGCACCATAATGGTTCAGTGCTTGGTGCATCATTGAAGCCCTTATGAGGGATGACACACCCTCACTCTCAGCCTGTCTTGCTTCAGCCCACTGGGCTCTTACATTCCTCAAAGACACCAGTCTCTCAGCGACCTGATGACCTCCCCTCCGCACACACAGCTCAGAGTGGGGATGGGGGGAGATGAGGATTGTCAGGTTAGGCACCCGCCACCAGTGGCAAATTTCTCCTTGTTTCTGTAGTTACATTTTTCCTGAAGTACAAAGAACAAAGAAAATTACAGCATAGGAACAGGCCCTTCGGCCCTCCCAGCCTGCGCCGATCCAGATCCTTTATCGAAACCTGTCTCCTATTTTCCGAGGTCTACTTCCCTCTGTTCCCGCCCATTCATATACCTGTCTAGATGCCTCTTAAATGATGCTATCGTGCCCACCTCTACCACCTCCGCTGGTAAAGTAGGTTCAGAGTTCCATTGAGTGCTCAAACCTCCACCTCCAGCAACATACCATGCTGCCCGTACCCTAGATTACCCCCGACAGGCGTATGCGTCCTAACCCTTTGGACACCTAACTCTTTGATGGACCCAGGGCTTCGGATCTGCTCTCCAGCCTTAACAGTTATGGGCAAAGGTGTGTTCTGAAACTCTCTGAATCCCACATGCTTAATCCCAACTACGAACAGGCACCCTTCCTCAGTCCCCCACATTGGAAAATGCCCACTCAGAACTCTCCCATGCTGGGTGCAAAAGGTTATTGAACCCTTTCCAGCACTGGATCCACGTTCCCTGGACCAAATCATGCCCGCTGATCTCATTGCTACCTCTGTCCAGGCCTGAATGGTGAGGTGGGGGGGGGGGGGGGGGGGGGGGAAGAGGGGGGGAGGGGGGGGGGTTCCTCTATCCACCCCTCGGTTTGCAGACACTCATCAGAAAGGCGGAGTGTGAGGGAGGCCTGCTGTCCACCGGAAGTGCCCTCCTGCCTAGAGTATCTTCCTTATGCTGCAACCAGCAGCGGGATTCTCCGTCCTGGCAGTCGGCAATGGGGAGATTCACTAGGTTGATTCCGCTGTTGAGAGGATTGACTTATGAGGAGAGACTGAGTAGACTGGGACTATGCTCATTGGAATTCAGAAGATTGAGGGGTGCCTGATAGAAACATTTAAAGTTATGAAGGGAATAGATAAGTTAGAAGCAGGGAGGTTGTTTCCACTGACAGGTGAAACTAGAACTAGGGGGCATAACCTCTAAATAAGGGGGAACAGATTTAGGACTGAGTTGAGGAGGAACTTCTTCACCCAAAGGATTGTGAATTTGTGGAATTCCTTGCCCAGTGAAGCAGTTGCGGCTACCTCGTTGAATGTTTTTAAGGCAAAGATAGATAGATTCTTGAACAGTAAAGGAATTAAGGGTTATGGTGAGCGGGCGGGTAAGTAGAGCTGAGTCCACAAAAACATCAGCACACAACTGCTGCTGGTGGAATCCTTATCATGATTACTTGCCTTGTACTGACATCTCTCAGTGCCTTTCACATAGAGCCTGCTGCCTGTAATTGTTTCCAATTTCCCACATACTCCCTGCCCCCATAATATCAGCTGTTTTCTTCAGTCAACATTCTCCTAGCCATTAAATCTGGGGTCTATTTATAGTCCTATAAATAAGTCATTCATGCTTTTCTTCTCTATTTTACAAGGAGCCTTCCAAACTTCTCATCTGGTTTATTGTGCAAATTTCTATTCTTCACTCAGAAGCCTGAATCCTCTGTGAATTATTACTTGTTGTCAATATACATATTTATTGACATTTCGTGCAAACCTATGTATGACTGTACTGCACCTTCTCGTACATTTTACAATCATCATATTTTCATATCATTGCGCAGTGTTTCTTTCGCTGTTTTAGTATTATCACTAATTCTTTGAAGTATTTCTTTGTGTGTGGGAAATGAGCATTGCTGGCTCGGCCAGCACTTATTGCCCCCCCCCCCCCCCCCCCCCCATCCTTAATTGCCCTTTGAGCAGGCGGTAGTGAGTCCACTTCTTCAACAGCTGCAGTCCATGTAGGAGACTCACATCACACGAAGGAATAAAAACAACAATCGCACAGTGAAAAAGATGAGAGGTTCGGAAGCTTCCATGTAAAATAAAGAGAAGAATAAATGACTTCTTTATAATGTACCTTTTGGGCTCACTTATTTGCATTTTTTTTGGAATTGAGGAATGAGTTGAGAAGGGGCTTTTCACAGTAACTTAATTAAAGCCGACTTGTGACAATAAGTGATTATTATGAGAAGACAGGAGGCAAAGAGACGAGAAGGTCAGGGAAGATTCAGGCTAGGTGGAGTGAGCAGACAAGCTGTTAAGTCTACTTGAGGAGTAGGCAAGCTGTGGTGAATTAGCAGCAGGTGAGACAAGGAACAGTTTGGACAGGTGAATAAGCAGATTGGCAACAATGTACTTGGCTTACATGAGCAGGGAAGGGCGCACGTAAGTGAGGGGCAGGAAGATCTTTTCCTCATCAGTTAGATGGGGAAGAGATAGACAAGTAGCAGAAAAGGGTAATGCCTCATCTTATATATGCCACCTCCTGAAAAGCAACAAAAGACCCAGCAATGTGCTAAAGGAGGCAAGCCGCGACATGGCAAGTTTAGTCTACAAGATCAAACAGGGTGGGAAGGGGGAAGCAACAGGTTCTAAATATAAAAAAATGGCAAGGGGAGGAGCATCATTAGGGGCCAGATGAGCTGGAAAGAAGCAGCGAATAATGCTACTTACTGTTCAGAAGACCGTGCTTTTTTTCCAATTAAGTGGCAATTTAGCGTGGCCAATCCACCTACCCTGCACATCTTTGGGTTGTGGGGGTGGAACCCACGCAGACACGGGGAGAATGTTAAATCTCCACACGCACAGTGACCTGGGGACGGAATCAAACCTGGCTCCTCGGCACCGTGATGCAGCAGTGCTGACCACTGTGCCACCGCGCTTCCCCCAGGAGGACCATACTCCAAAGGTAAGTATCCTTAACATATAATTATTTTTCCATGGAATTTGTGACAACAGGAATAAGAAAACTGCCACACCAGTTGTGATCAAACCATGATGCAGGAAAAATGATGACAAATGGAAAGTACACTGGGATGCCGAACTTTTAAGATGAGTTTATGACTAGTCGTTCACCTCTGGTGTTTCACACGATGACTGGAGTGTTGTTCTGGCAGTGTGCATCCTGACGACAGGTCCGAAAGGCTGTGGGAGTGGGGGACTGTTGAAAGCTGACGCGGCCGGCATTCCACCCCCTACCTTCCCACAACATTTTACAAGTAGCCCGGCCTCCCAGTCTGCTCCAGAGGACACAGTAACTCTTACCTTTGTTGCCTTAGACCAAGATTTTCCACTCCGGCCAGCAGCGGGAATCGTAGTGGGAGGGACCAGAAAATTTGGCGAGCAGCTAAAACCTCCAACAGGACAAGAAAATCCCACTCTTCTCTCTTGGGTGGCACAGTAGCACAGTGGTTATCACTGTTGCTTCACAGGGCCAGAGTCCCAGGTTCGATTCCCGGCTTGGGTCACTGTCTGTGCGGAATCTGTACATTCTCCCTGTGTCTGCCTGGATTTGCTCCGAGTGCTTCAGTTTCCTCCCACGAGTCCCAAACGACACCATCTCAGATTAAAGGGACGATCCTTTAAAACACAGGTGAGGAGGAATTTTTTCAGCCAGAGGGTGGTGAATCTGCGGAACTCTTTGCCGCAGAAGGCTGTGGAGGTCAATTCACTGAGTGTCTTTAACCTTGGATAGGTTCTTGATTATTAAGGGGATCAGGGGTTATGGTGAGAAGGCAGGAGAATGGGGATGAGAAAATGTCAGCCATTATTGAATGGCGGAGCAGACTCGATGGGCCAAGTGGCCTAATTCTGATCCTCTGTCTTATGGTCTTATGGACGTGCTGTTAGGTAATTTGGACATTCTGAATTCTCCCTCTGTTTATCTGAACAGGTGCCGGAATGTGGCAACTAGGGCTTTTCACAGTAATGTCGTGGCAGTGTTAATGTAAGCCTACTTGTGACAATAAAGATTATTATTATTATTCCGCCACACTGTTTCTCTTCTTTTCACTTTCTTTTCACTGCATTTAAATCTTTTTGCTTTTCTCTCAGCCTCGCATTCTTTCTTTTAAATGATGGTGTTAGGTGACATGATTATGAATGTGCAGTGTGGAATAGAAAGGACGTATCCACAGCTTTGGTTGCATTTGGGATTAGGTCAGTAAGAAATTGTTGCCCTTGGAGGCCCCCAGCCCCCTGCCAGTCACTGATGCTTTCCTTCATTTTCTCATTGCCAGTACATACCTGACCGCTTTTGTCTCCTTCCATCACCCCTCCCCTCCCATCCATTTAACTCACATCATCATCCTTACCTATTTTCCATTGAACTACCCTGCATAGCCTTGAATCCTTACACCGCAGTCACTTCACCTCACTCTCAAACCCTTGCCCACACACCTCCATAGTTCTTCTCAACCTCCATCCTCCCACTTCTATCCTCCCCTCCATTCCTATTATTTCCCACAAAAAGGGTTCATTTGCTTTCAAAATCGAAAACTGACTTCCTGTCTGTCTCTCTCTTACGTATAAAGGGATTTGTGATTAATTTTCCCGACTGTCAAAACAGGTTGGATAATTTGTTGGATTCAACATTCAACCGATTGCTTTGAAAACTGAACCTCGCATCAGAACAGGTTCTCCCATCCTGAGAAAACTGCGGAATCTAAATTTTATAAATCACAAAGGAAAAGCAGCTGTGCCAACAGAACATCGTATGCGCCTATGCACAGTCTTTTGCTTCAAAGAAAATGCACTCAATATAAATTCTACCTCAGTCAGCCATTTAAAATTTGTCCTCTTGCTTTTCAAAATTATTCGAAGAAAAGCTGGTTGACAGAAAGCAGCATTGGCATAGCGAACTGAACGTTACTGATGCATGCTGGGAAATTAGAAAAAAAAGTCCTGGTTGAACTGCACAATCCAAATGCAGCTCACAGTACCACAGCTCTGCATGGGGGAAAAAACAGCCAGGCTTTTGGATGATTCTACGACCTTCAAGTAAACACTTTAATGAAGGCATTGAAAGGCACAAAAGGCAATCTGATGGATTAATTCAATTGCATGTTAAAATGAGGCTGGTTTAGCACACTGGGCTAAATAGCTGGCTTTTAAAGCAGACCAAGGCAGGCCAGCAGCATGGGTTCAATTCCCATACCAGCCTCCCCGAACAGGCGCCAGAATGTGGCAACTAGGGGCTTTTCACAGTAACTTCATTTGAAGCCTACTTGTGACAATAAGCAATTTCCATTTCATTTTCATTTTTCATTTTTCGTTTCAAAATGCTTGAGCACCCTCAGAAAGTCTGAAATTATATAAATCAGCTCAGGAGGAGAAATATGCATTCCGTATCAAAACAGAATTTTAGACCTAATTGCTGCAGGAGACACTTAAGACCAATTTGGAACATATAAGATACATGCTAATTGGAGATATTTGTTTTTTTGAAAAACTGCAGCTGGTACAATTAATTCAATTCACATACTTTTGTACCTTTTAAAATATGCACTTTGTGAATCACACTTGCTGTAGTGGCAATAACGATCAATAATTAAGAGTGCTAGGTTATTAATCATACACCTACAAATGTCAATATTCCAATTATTCTTTTTTAAATAAACCATTTTGCGAACGGTGAAAGATATTTACTATGACCTTGTTTCAGAGAAGTACTTGGACAATCATTAAGCAATAAAACAGACTCATGGGGAGCTTGGCATACTGGCAGAAGCAGCACAGCCATGACGTAAAAGGACTTATGATTTTATTGCTATCTGAGATTGCACTCCAGCTGATTTGCGATATTCAAGAAAGTCCCTCAGTAACAAAGCCTTTCCTTAAGTAAGCGCCAACTTGGCTCCGAAGCTTTAGTTACAGATGGTATCACCAAGGTTTACCAGATGTCTCCAATGCCTCAACAGAAGGGCTGTTTGTTGGACTTGCACTTGAGAAGATGTCCTCAATTATCAGTACACACAGTGAGCAGCTATAACTATCTGTCACAGAAGTAAAAGATAATAATGTAAATCAGCAAATTTCTAATAATTTGTAGAACCTCATATAGATCATGCTAAAAGCTACATGGAATTCAGCATCTTTTTCAGATCTCAGTTTCACACAAATACAAGAATCCCCATTTTGGTGTTCATCAAAGAATCATAGAATTGACAATGTAGAGGGGGCCATTCAGCCCATCGCGTTTGCACTGGCTCTTGGAAAGAGCACCCTACTTAAGGCCACACCTCCACCCTATCCCCGTAACCCAGTAATTCCACCATCCTTTTTGGACGCTAAGGGCAATTTAGAATGGCTAATGTACCTAACCTGCACATCTTTGGATTGTGGGAGAAAACCGGAGCACACGGAGGAAACCCACGTAGACAGGGGGAGAACGTGCAGACTCCGCACAGTCACCCAAGCCGGGAATAGAACCTGGGACCCTGAAGCTGTGAAGCAACAGTCAAACCACTGTGCTACTGTGCCACACACTCTGAGTGCTGTTTTGTCCTGGAGGCTGTCAAACACCCTGATTGTTGTTGCCGCTGCATTCCTCCAAACCATGGAGAGTATTCCACCACACCCTGACTTGCATCTTGTTGATGGTGTAGAAAGCTTGGGGAGCCAGATGGCGAGTTCCTTGCCACAGAATAGCCAACTTCTCGCCTGCTCTTTTTGCCACAGTATGAAAATGGCTGGTCCGATTCGATTGTTGGTCAATGATAATCCCCAGGGTGTTGACGGTGGGGTTTTGGTGGTGATAATACCATTGATTGACAAGGTAAGATGATTCAATTCTCTCTTGTTGGAGATGGTGGCTGCCTGTCATTTAAGTAGCAAGTCATATTCATTCCACACATCAGGCCACCTCTGATAGTCTTGGGACGTGCAGTCATGAATTGCGTCATTATCAGTTGCAAATGGAACTGAACGTTAAGCAATAAACAACAAATGTCTCCTCATCTGAACTTAGGATGGAAGTAAGGTCACTGATAAAACAGCTGAAGTGGTTGGGCCTAAGACACAATCCTGAAGTTCCTGCAGCAATGTCCCAGGGCTGAGATGGTTGGTCTGTAACAGCCACAAGTATTGTGCCAGGTATTTCTCCGACAAGCAGACGGTTTTCCTCCCTCTTTCCTATTGGGTTCAATGTAGGCACCTTGATAGAACATTCAGTCAAATGCTGCCATGATATTGAGGGAAATTAATCCTACCTCCATTCTAGAATTCAGCTCTTTTGTCCATGGTTAGACCAAAGTTGTAATGAGATCTCGAACTAAATGCCCTGGCAGAAACCAAACTGAGCAAATATTGCTGAGCAAGTCACTGGGAGCAGCTTGATGGGACAGTAATTGGCCTGATCAATATGTCTTTATTTTTGTGGACAAGACAAATGTGGGCAATTTTCTACAGTCAGATAGGTGGCAGTATTATAGATGCACTGGAACACTGGAGGCAGTGACATAGTGGCATTGTCACTGGACTGGTAATCCAGAGACCCGAGTTTGAACCCTATCATGGGGAAATTTGAATTCAATAAAACACTGTAATTAAAAGTCGAATGATGACCATGAAACTATTGTAAGAAGTCTTACAACACCAGGTTAAAGTCCAACAGGTTTGTTTCAAACACGAGCTTTCGGAGCACGGCTCCTTCTTCAGGTGAATGGCCATTCACCTGAAGAAGGAGCCGTGCTCCGAAAGCTCGTGTTTGAAACAAACCTGTTGGACTTTAACCTGGTGTTGTAAGACTTCTTACTGTGCTCACCCCAGTCCAACGCCGGCATCTCCACATCATGAAACTATTAGTGATTGTCTTAAACATTCCTTTGGTTCATTAATGACCTTTAGGGAAGGAAATCTGCGTCCTTACCTGGTCTGGCCTACATGTGACTCCAGACCCACAACAATGTGGTTGACTCTAAATTGCCCTCTCAAGTAGCGGAGCAAGTCACTCAGTTCAAGGGCAATCATGGACCTACCTCCCCTATGGATATACATTGCCCATGCGTCCACAAAAAGAAAGACAAATCTAATCAACCCCTGAACTGGCCCACCAAGCTACTCCCAAAGCTTACTCAGCATCACCAATGCTCAATTTGATTTCTGCCAGGACATTCAGTTCGAGATCCTACTTCAGCAAAAGGACGGAGGTATGAGTAACTGCCCTCAATATGGCCACCCCTAGAATCCAAAGAGGGGAGGATTAGATGGTGCATAGTCCGAGGTCTTCCATCCAGGAGACCCTGAGGGTGTCCAGCCCATCTGACTCCACTCTTCCTGTGACCAACACAGATCCAGCCCCGCACACCAGGGAAGGTGACAACACTGTTCCCGTGCTGCCTGAAAGCAGGCCAGGACCCTCCAGGTCACAGCCCTCAAGTGGGTGCCTGCCAAGGTAGTCTCGGGCAACAAGGCATGGTGGGCAGCAGGCCACCTCTACCTTAGCTGTGGATCCTGGGAAGGTACCAAGACATAGCGAAAGGGTGAGGAAGGTAAATAAACTATAGTATCACAGAATGGGCAAGGGTGATGTTTGGCACGTGTACATTTTGAGCACTTGCTAGTATGTGGGCACCTATGTTATGTATTAAAAAACACTTGTCGTAGCCTCTTTGTGCCTCTCGGCTCTCAATTCTTAGCTGCTTGCCCTGCCATCTGTCATATAAAGGCTGGATGATGGCATTGCCTCCATCTCCTGTCAGGCCACCATGCAGCCCAGTCATTTGGGGTAGCCTGATCTCACCCCAATAACCCAGTGGCTACACCCTTGTGAGAGCCATTCATCCTGCACGAGAGACACAGACCCTCTTTGGCAATCTGAAGTAAGGAGTTACAGCACCTGCAGAGATAAGCAGAATAGTCTGCAAGGACGGCACTGCAACAACACATCTTGGAGCTGGGCGGCTTGCTGCACACAAAACGTTTGGCCCTTGTCTTGGTTTCAGTACATCTGGGAGCCCCCTCAGCATTTACTGAGGGCAAGCCTTGGATTTACGGAAGGAGGAGCTCATTGTAGAGTTTGGATTTACTGACATTTGGAGCTATATCGTGCATTAAGACTAATAGGGCGCAATTCTCTGGAACGATTTCTCAGTGTTGTAACGAGCGGGAACTGCGGCAAGCTTCCCGGCGCTCGGCCTGGCGAGGCAGGCAACACTATTCAATGTTAATTGGTCCACTTAACGAGGCCCCACTGGTTTCACGCCACAAATGAAGGCTCAACAGCTGATTCGCCGGGACCACTCTCGCCTGCCCCGCTAACAAGGTCAAGAAGCACTTAAACAGCTCTTGCACACCCAATTCAACACATGACCATAGCGCTGCCACGGCCGGCTCCAAGAGTTGGAGACACAGAGCTGGGGAGGATCCTGGATGCATTGGAGGCCAGGAGGGATGTCCTTTTCCACTGAGGGCTCTGGAGGATGAGCCATAGGGCAGAGCTGGTGCTGCCTGGGATAAAGTAGCAGCAGGCATCAGCTTGGGAAGCGTGACGAGGATGACTAGTCTTCAATGCAGCAAGGAAGTCAATGACCTACACTGCGCCGCACGCATGATTTGACACCACCCACCCTGAAACCTTCCCACCCCCATGTGACCAGTCCCTCCCCCACATCCTCCATTTGCCCCCGAACCCACCGTTCCACCCTTTACCCCCTCCCTTCATCCACCCCCGCTCCCTTCATCCCCCAACCCTGCCTTCACCCCAACCCTCCCTTCACCCTAACCCTCCCTTCACCCCAACCCTCCCTTCACCCACACTTCCTTCATCCCAACCCTCCCTTCACCCACACTTCCTTCATCCCAACCCTCCTCCAACACCCCCCAAACAATCCTTCGCACCAACACAACCCACCACTATGAACCGCACATGCGGCTAAAGATGCCCTCTCGATCTAAGCTGTGCCATAATCACTGGGAGAGGGCCCAGACTGGTGGATGGGTGCCTGGCACAAGATACTTCATGACCTTCGAGAAACGGGCCCTGGAGGTTACAGGGGAGGCCGAAGACAGAGCAGTCACCAATGCGGAGTTTGGTGCTTGCTGCAGAGGTGAACCACTGGATCCCACCTGGAGGATGTGTCAAATGTGTGTTGTTAATGCCGTACAGACTGACCTATCCCTCCCACTGATGACACGTTCATTCTCCCGCAAGTCCTCCAGCCGACGTGCCGGCCTATCCGGGATTGTATCCCCCACTGCCTCCCATGAGACCACCTCGGGGGAGAGCTCCGAGGATACCACAATCGATGCATCACAGCTGTCATCCCCACCCTCCACCAGCACAGAGATACACTCCTCGATGGGAAATGTTAGTGGTCAGGCTTCTTGGGCACAATCTGGTGAGCACCACACAGCTGCTGATGCACATCAGATGGAGGCAGGAACCCCCAGATGAGACAACGGTCTGAGGTCTGCTGGATCCCAGGAGCCAGCTGGGTGTCAGCGCGATACTGAGCTTATGGAATATGCTATCCCAGAGCTGATGGAGACGTTAGGGAGTGGCCGGGACAGTGACAGGGCGATGTCAGCGACACTCCAGAAGGTCCATAGCCGATTGGAGGAGTCCCAGAAGATACGAGTGCTGGAGATGTCGCCACCAATGCATGGTACCGTGGCCAACACTATCAGGGTGGCAACCATTGTGGAGAGCTTGGTGCACAACGTCAGCAGCATGATTGGGGGTGTCCAAGACATTGTGCTGTCGGTGACGGCCATGGCTGAGGTCTTCGGCAGAATATCCAACTCGCTGGAGGACGTGACTCAGTACCAGGCTGACCTTGATGAGGCGCTGAGGGACATGTCCCGGTCTCAGATGGGAATGGCTTGTCCCAGTCGTAGGTGGGCATTGCCAAGGCGCTGCAGAGCATGGCCCAATCACTGAGGAGCATCGCTGATGGCGTCGACACCATGGTGCAGACAATGGGGAGGTGCCAGATTGGCAGAGCCACATGACGCAGGGCAGTTGGAGCTCAATCCAGCTGCCCCTCCATCCCAAGGTGAACCACAGGGCCCTTCGGCACCGACCGGGAAGAGGGGGTGCTGAGTGCCAACCCGGACCCATCCAATGGGGCGGCAACATTAGCCAGCACCCAGAACAGGGTGGCTACCATCAAATGCGTCAGTGCCCTTCGGCCCTAGAGTCCCCAGAGGTCACCCGTCAGGGGCATCGAAGACCAGGGATGAGGTAAGAAGCTGGCTGCCTCCACCTCCGATGTAAATCCTGGTGATACAGTCGACGTAGCGGGAGAGAAAGGAAGGCCATGCACGTCAAGGATCACTGAGATGGAAATGGGTTGGGGGAGGGGTTATGTGTGGGGGGGGGGGAGTAAGGAGTGGGGTGTGTGTTAGGGGGAGAGGGTGTATCACCTGGGCCGTTGGATCGTGGGGGGCCTATTAATTGTATGGTGATAATCGGTTTCTCGCCACGCTATGGCGGGATCTGATTTCGCCTACTGAAGTGGGCTGGTTGCATCGCAAACGGTTTGGAACACGCGTGGTTCTCGTTCTTGGCCTCTCCCACTATTCACCGGCCTCATTGCGCTTTCACTCAAAACAGACTCAAAAACAGCTTCTTCCCCAGCTTCTTCCCCACTGTCACCAGACTCCTAAATGACCCTTTTATGGACTGTCCTCATTAATACTACACCCTGTCTGCTTCATCCGATGCCAATGCTTATGTAGTTACATTGTATATCTTGTGTTGCCCTATTGTGTATTCTCATGTATTTTCTTGAATTCTGTTCAATTCCCTTTTCTTCCCATGTACTGAATGATCTGTTGAGCTGCTTGCAGAAAAATACTTTTCACTGTACCTCGGTACACGTGACAATAAACAAATCCAATCCAATCCAACTTGAATGAAACATGGCCAGAGAATGGCGCCCAAAGAGTCTCGAAAGCTAGTTCCATTTTGAAACAGGATGTGGGACGTAACTATAGGGAAATCTCATACTGGCTGTAATGTAAAGTCACCATGGTCCCAGAAGACAATAGTCTGCTTTCTCCTTTGAAGCAGGGGGAGAGCTGACTGGTGGTGATTTAACCTGAGGATCTCCACACCTCAGGCAAGGGACAAGGTTGAGAAGGCAGGGCCTTCATTAATAACCTCAGCAGGTACGGCATATTGGCTGTACAGTGAGGGTAATGGATGGAGAACTTGGATCTTAACTACTGTAAAATATAATTACAGTTCGTGGCTGATAATTGTGAGCGCCAATCAGTGGCACCAGCGAACATCCCAATTGGGTAAATTTGGAATAATTGGATCCTTGTACTTGTGCCTCAATTGGTTAAAGCTCTTGCCTCACAGTTAGAAGATAGTAGGCTGAAGTCCTAAACTAGGAATTTTGTTTCCAACTTGATCATATTTCATACCTTTCCCATGAAGAAGTGTTTTTTTTAAACACAGCTTACAATTCAATAAGCAATCCTTTAAATAAATGTATGTCTTGTGTTGTCTCCCGTTCCAAGCTTCACCATTTTTCTTTTAGGTTTTTTTTTAAACCTGAGACAATGGCCAACCTCAGTACCACTTGGGAGACAAATCAAAAGTATCAATGCGCCCATAAACATGCTTTTGTGGCGATCTTGGAACAAAATGGGTAGAGTTTCTGCCTCCAAACTAGAAACTCTGGGTTCAAGTCCCACCCCAGGATTTGATGGTCAAGGATAGGTTCAATCATAATATGGCCAAATAGGTCGTCTTTCAACCTGAAACATCCTCATGTGGCAGGCATGGATGAACTAATTGCTATGGCGCCTACATATTAAACTTCACAGGAACAGATAACATCACTGGCAGACCCAGCCAGGCACTTTAAGATTGCACAGGCCCTTCAGCTGGAGTTCCAGCCTCAGGATGGGTGAGATCTGTGACTGGCTTCATTGCCCTCTCCTTGAATGTCCTTACCCCCCTTATCAGGCCAGATCATCCCCCTCCGAATGGAGGATCCCGCTGACAGCGAGGGCGTGCCGGGCAGTAAAATGCAGCTGGGCGACCGGAGAATCCCGCCCCTTGTATTTTGAGTCTCGGGTTAGTTTATGCCCATGTTTCCATTTGCACTCATGGTTAACGCAGGTGCAAAACCCCGACAATTGTCTTTTACACTGAACTGCTGGGCCCCTCATCATTGTGGACGGGGTTTTCATGGACCCTCCCTCTCTCATTAGTTGTTTAATTGTCGACCACCATTCATGACTAGATGTGACAAGGCTGAAGAGCTTCAATCTAATTGGCGAGTTGTGGGATCACTGAGCTCTGTCATTAGCCGGCCGATTCCACTTTTTAGCATCCATATAGGCCTGTGGTGTAGCCTGGCATGTCAGTTTTAGATATTGATGCACGATCAATTGTACAAAGACTAAGGTTGGATACAACTGTGGCTTTATTGCAGTAAGATGTGTGGCCTCCCACAGCAGCTGGCGAAATGGCTGCTGAATAGAGGACACGCTCCTCCTACTGGGCGGAGCCAGCAGGCAGGGGCTACCAGCAAACCTGTAGTACAGGTCCTACCTTACATCACCTAATATAGGTGTAACAGTGGTTTACCACATTCACCCCTTGTTAAAAATGAGTCCGGCGGGGGTGGTGGAGAACTATATACAGTAGAGAATTTATGTACAGTGTTTTATCAGGGAAAGGAAAAAAAAATGTCCTTTGGAAGTCCGGTGCCAGTTAGAGATTCAACCGGTCTGGTGCCTTCACATTCCGCTGGGAGCGACGTAGCGCTGGCCTGATGTTGGATGACTCCAGGAATGTGTTGAAATCCTCTTCATCCTCTGGTGTGGGCAGGGGAAGGAGGGATGGTTCTGTTGGGGTTAATGTTGGGAGCGCTAGGGGAGGGGAGGGTGGCGCCGGGCCGGAGAAGTGTATATGGGTGGAACCTGCTGGTGCCAGGTCCCTGAGGGAGACAGTATCTTGGCGGCCGTCGGGGTACGCCACATAGGCATACTGGGATTTGGCATGGAGCAAGTGCATTCTATCCACCAACAGGTCCGCCTTGTGGAGTCGGACGTGCCTACGGAGCAGGACAGATCCTGGAGCTGCGAGCCAAGTGGGGAGCGACATCCCGGATGTGGACTTCCTGGGGAAGGCAAAAAGACGTTCATGGGGTGTGTTAGTTGTAGCGATGCACAGTAGAGACCAGATGGAGTGTAGTGCATCAGGGAGGACCTCCTGCCAGCGTGAGGCTGGGAGGTTCCTGGACCGTAGGGCCAGTTGGAGAGCCCTCTATACCGTCCCATTCTCCCTCTCTACCTGCCCGTTTCCCCGGGAATTATAGCTGGTCGTCCTGCTGGAGGTGATACCCCTGCTAAGCAGGAACTGACGCAGCTCTTCACTCATGAATGAGGTTCCCCTGTCACTGTGGATGTAGGCGGGGAAACCGAACAGAGCGAAGATTGTGTTTAGGGCTTTGATGACAGTGGCAGACGTCATATTGTGAATTGCGCTTTCACGTATCTGATCGTCAGTCCAGAAGTAAAACACTCGAACACGTCAGTAACGAATATTCGTTTATTTACGGCCGGGACAAATCTCTAAGCAGTCGGGTAACTACCTTCGAGAAGTGCCAAAATCCCAGAATAAGGACTGTATTTTTATACATTTTACAGCTTAGGGGTGGTCCCCTTAAATTCCTAGATACACCTATGATTTGGCAAGGATCCAGAACATGTACATATATGGAATTATTCTTCGAGGTCGGGAGGTTATTTTTGACATAATCATTAGCACAAGTCACTATTAATATTAATACAAAGGTTTTTGTATCCCATGGCCATCTGGCTTATCTCATTCCAAGGCCCTTCCTTTTACATTTCAATGTTTATTTGTTTCAACTGGTCAAACGAGCTTAAGTGCGTTATCTCTGCAATAAAGTAAGCTTCCCATTCATTCCATTCTTTGACTTTTTGACCTCTCTGCTTTCACAGATGCGGGTCAGAACATTAAATAGTACCAAAGCCACACTCCCTTTATTTCATCCCTTGACCTGTTGACATCTCTTTCACCGAGCTTTTCAGAACTGTTATATTAACCCTATCAGCCAAGTTCCAAATGAAATCCACTTCTACATTCCCCCCTTTGATCATTCCTTGATCACATAACACTCAGGATACTTTAGATGGAAATGAGAGCGAGGCGGAGGTACTCCTCCTCTACTAGGCTCCGGCAGGATGCCACTTCCTCATATAGGTCAGGGGTAGGTGGAACCAGTTTTTCTTTTTCGTCTAGGGCGGATCTCTGAAGCATCTGTGGTAATGCAGTGGCACCCAAACGGTTGCATAGGCATTTCACACCAGTAGCTATGATACAGAGCAACAAACAGATGGTAACGAAGATAATGAGCCCATGGAATAGGTAAGTGGCCCAAGAATTGGACCACATCCAGCTCCACCAGTCAGCCTGACCGGCGAGTCGCAAGCGCTGTACTCCATCTCTGATATGGGTTACCAGACGCGTGATATTCTCTGAACTGTCTGGAATATAACCCATTCAGCCGTCTGTTCGATCGAGAAAGGAACAGATATCAAGGGAACACCTCCATGGGCATGGGTCGGGACCTGTGTACATACCCAGCAAGAGGAGACACCCACTTTCTTAGCATAGACATAGGACATAAACAGAAATGAATTTGCCGTTACATGGTGCGTTGCCCGCTTCCTTCTGGAAGGCGAGTAGGGGTGAGTAGTCCTTGGTGGTAAAATTTGTACCCTGTCCTTATCAATGCACCGGTGGTTCCACCTGCATGTGCGGCGATCGTACATTAGAACCATGTACGTAATCAGGAATCGGCGCTTCTGGTCGTCGGGAGGAACGGTGGTCGGGCAGTTTCTGATAGCGGTGGTGATCCATCGGAGATCTGTCGTTGTTCCACATCGTGGGGTTCCTTCCCGGCACATGGGTGGGTGTCGGCTTCCGTACAGGCATCTCCTTCTTTCGGATGCAGCGAGAGAGAGCAGGGTGGCGAGTATTGTGACGGCGAAGAGGGGCCTCATCCTGGTACTCGTGTTCCTAGGACTTAAAGGAAAAGTTTAGAACATCATGGATACTTAATTAACTTACAATGGTGCATATGTACCCATGCGTTCCGGCCCTCCACTTTTACTGCAGTGGGGGTAGTGAGTAGAACCTGTAGGGGACCATCCCATCGAGGTTCCAAACCTTTACGTGTCCAATTTCGAATTAGGACATAATCCCCAGGGTTGATGGAGACGTCATGAGTAATGGATGGGACTTCTTCCTGGGTGGCACGTAGCTGGAAGAGTGCTAAAGGCAGGAGTTTGAGCCAAGTGGCCCCAGTGTCTGCTTGTAGTTTAGCGAGTTTAGTCTTTAGAGTCTGATTAGCCCTTTCCACCACTCCAGCGGCTTGTGGTCTGTAGGCACAATGAAACTGTTGCTTTATTCCAAGCAGAGCACAGAATTCCTTATTGATTTGACCTATGAAGTGGGGACCATTGTCAGAGCTCAGCCGGGCTGGAATTCCAAATCGCGGAACAATTTCTCGCATTAACACCTTAACTACTGTCGAGGCCTTGTTATCCGTAGTCGGGTAGGCCTCGATCCATTTGCTAAAAGTGTCCACAATGACTAACACATATTTATAGCATTTGCATCTTTCCAACTCAATGTAATCCATTTGTAGGGTCTCAAATGGACCCTCAGGTAAGGGGGTTGTGCCAGGATCACAGGGGACGGCCTTACCGGGGTTGTGCTGTTGACAGATTAGGCACCGACTGCTAATTTGTTGGACCATTTCTTGCAGTCGTGGGTGCCACCAGCTTTTTAACAATATGTCCCCTGTGTCACGAGCTCCACAGTGAGTTGCAAAGTGTACACATTCGGTCACCCAGGCTGCTAATGCATCGGTCATACATGTTTGTCCTACCGGGGTGACCCACAGCTTATTTTCATTATCATATATACATCCTAAGTTTTTCCACATATTTACAGCAGCTGCAGGAGCGTCCTCCTGCATTTGGATTATGTCAGCAATGGTTGGCATAGGTTTTTCAGAGGGAGACTTTTCCGGGGGGGTTTTAGTCTGCCTCATCATTCTAGGCACCATTAGTTTGCCAGATTTAGAAATTTCCTTTGCCTTCTCGTCCGCTCTCCTGTTGCCCGTTTCCACCAGTCCCGTGCCTTTTGTATGCGCTGCGCATTTTATCACCGCTATCTTGTCTGGGAGCATAAGGGCCTGCAATAACTGGGTTACTAACTGCTGGTGTGAGATGGGTGTACCAGCGGAGGTTAGAAATCCTCTGTTTTTCCATAATTGCCCGAAATCATGTACTACCCCGAAGGCGTATCGGGAATCTGTATAAATATTAACCTTCCTCCCCTGTGCCAATATGCATGCTCGTATTAATGCAAACAATTCTGCCTGTTGGGCAGAAAAGGGAACTTCAAATGCTGCTGCTTCTACTACGTCACCATCTTGATCGATGATTGCATAGCCAGATTGTCTATCCCCCCTTTCGCCGACGGAAGAACTTCCATCGGTGAAAAAGGAACAATCTGCACTTGGGAGGGGTATATCGGAGAGGTCGTCTCGAACCGAGGAGACTTCTTGCAACAGTTGCAGACAGTCATGAGTTGGGTCGAGCATGTCTGTGGGAGGATGCGTCAAAAAGTCAGCAGGGTTGATAGTGGTGCAGTGGGCAAACTGGATCTTCGGGTTATTAAGGAGAGCAATCTCATATTTGTCCTGACGAGCCATCGTGAGATGCTGAGTCTGTAGCTGTCCCAAAAGGGCCGTAACAGAATGGGAACTATAGACAGTGATATCTTGTTGGAGGGTAATATTAGCAGCCGATTGCAGGCTGTTGTAGATAGCTGCAAGAATTTGGGTACAGATAGGATAGCCAAGGGCTACCGGATCGAGTTTAGAGGAGTAGTATGCAACCGGGCGACAGCGGTCGCCGTGGCGTTGGGTCAGGACAGCTGTGGCGCAGTCGGCAAGGACTGTGCAATAGAGCTGAAAAGGGCGATCATATAAGGGTCGACCAAGGGCAGGGGCCTGGAGGAGTGCCTCCTTGAGGCGGTTCTGGTAGTGACTGTTTGTGATCAGCGGGCACTAGGACCCTGCGGAGCCATGCAGTGTCAATTTCAACGCAGCAGTTTCGAAACTGCCCAGCACAAATTCTTTATCTGTTTATTCTGAGACCAATGTAGTTCTGAACATACTGAGTTACTCATAATACTGATCACATTCCAGGGGCGGTGGCGGAGGTGGCTGTGGGGGCTGTGGGGGCTGTGGAGGCTGTGGGGGCTGTGGGGGCTGTGGAGGCTGTGGGGGCTGTGGGGGCTTCTGACGTCCCCCGCAATTGAACAGATGTTCCTCATCCCCATCGTCCCCCTCCTCCCAACCTTGCTTCGCATTGCTGACCGGCGCCGGGGTAGGACTAGCATTCTTACGTTTCTTATATTCTTGACATTCCCTTTGTAAGCCCTCTACTGTTTTAACAATTCCCCCTTTGGTGAGGCCAATACCCAATTTTGAGGCATTTGCCTGCCAGCTAGCCAGTATAGATGCATCTTTCATTAACTGACAGTATTCCCTCCACAAGGCAATTAATTTCTTTGCGGTGGGTTCTTGATAATACAGAAAAATGTGTCATTTGAAACATGAAAGTCTGGCAATATCTGGTTTAAGAGGGTACAGGGAAAGATCCCACAAAAGGTTAATAGCAGCTGCAAAGAGCAGGGTTATAAAATGCAGATTCTTGCTCACAAGCAGGTTTCAGCAGGCACACAGGCTTCATGTGGTAAGCTAAAACAATGGCTCACACCTTCATGGAATGTAACTATCTCAGGAAGCATCTGAAAAGCATGGATGAGAGTTTCAATTGCATTAAGTGACGAATGTTTAAAACAGGCAAGTCTTTCAAGTCACAACCAAGTTAAATTTTAGCATACAGCTAAGAGCAAAGTTTCACACCTTAATTGAAATAAACTCTCTTAGTAAACAGCTGGAAAGAATGGAAGATGCTCAGTCGAATTTAGTGTCAATTTAAGGGGTAAAATTCTACGAACATCAAGTTAATTAAAAGAAAATTGGAGATGACCTGGCTACGAGAAACATCATTTAAGTCAAAATCAAAGGCAAAGTTATGAACTGGGGACAATTGGAAAATTAAACGATTTGAAATCACAGAAATAAAAGTTAACTATTGAAACAAAAGCATTTTTTAAATCAAATCTGAGAGGAGACGATATGCCTGAAATGAATAGCGAGTTGTAGTAAGATGTTTACATCAAAGATACTTTTAAACTATCAAAGTGAAACAAGCCCATATACAATACAGTCGTTAAAACTTAATAACTCTTCGAAAGAGAATATAAACCCAGGGAGCAGAAGCACCAGCACTCTGCAACAGCAACAGGAGAGAGAGAGAGAGAGAGAGACACAGCCTGCTGGAGAAAGACAAGGAAAGCAGCCGAGTTTAAACAGCTAATACAACTCAAGAAGACCAGATTTTAAGTGGTTATTAGCTTACTTCACTTCCTTAATAACACAGGACCCAGGACACCAATGCTATTAAGGGGTAAGTAGGTAAAATTCTTCAGTGAAGGTATGGGTTACACCGGGGGATAGGCTCCGAGAACCCCGCCCGTAAATTCCAGAGAACGCTGCCTGGAATCACGGCGGCAGTCCCGTCCGGAGCCCACAGCCCGGAATCGTCCCCTAGCAGTCCTGAGAACTCCGCCCGTAACTCCAGCGAACGCTGCCTGGAATCACGGCGGCAGTCTCAGGCTGCCCCTAGCAGTCCTGGCAACCCCGCCCGTAACTCCAGCGAACGCTGCCTGGAATCACGGCGGCAGTCCCAGGCTGCCCCTAGCAGTCCTGATAACCCCGCCCGTAACTACAGAGAACGCTGCCTGGAATCACGGCGACAGTCTCAGGCTGCCCCTAGCAGTCCTGGCCACCCCGTCCGTAACTCCAGCGAACGCTGCCTGGAATCACGGCGGCAGTCCCAGGCTGCCCCTAGAGACGATAACCGCAGGGTTCACTCACTTACCCTCTTTAAAACGGGTTCGCTGGACTGACCTGGATCTCGCAGAGGCTTCTCGACAAACCAACGGCAAGGCTGAGCAACGATCAAACTGGTAGTAGGCGAATACCAAGGTGGAAAACAAATTTTTACTCACGTTGGGGGCCAAATTCGTCCTCTACTTTGAACGAGCTCAGTCGATTACGCCGGTTAGTTGCGCAGACCCCTCTGGAGAACCCCGTCCGTGCCGCCAAATGTGAATTGCGCTTTCACGTATCTGATCGTCAGTCCAGAAGTAAAACACTCGAACACGTCAGTAACGAATATTCGTTTATTTAAGGCCGGGACAAATCTCTAAGCAGTCGGGTAACTACCTTCGAGAAGTGCCAAAATCCCAGAATAAGGACTGTATTTTTATACATTTTACAGCTTAGGGGTGGTCCCCTTAAATTCCTAGATACACCTATGATTTGGCAAGGATCCAGAACATGTACATATATGGAATTATTCTTCGAGGTCGGGAGGTTATTTTTGACATAATCATTAGCACAAGTCACTATTAATATTAATACAAAGGTTTTTGTATCCCATGGCCATCTGGCTTATCTCATTCCAAGGCCCTTCCTTTTACATTTCAATGTTTATTTGTTTCAACTGGTCAAACGAGCTTAAGTGCGTTATCTCTGCAATAAAGTAAGCTTCCCATTCATTCCATTCTTTGACTTTTTGACCTCTCTGCTTTCACAGATGCGGGTCAGAACATTAAATAGTACCAAAGCCACACTCCCTTTATTTCATCCCTTGACCTGTTGACATCTCTTTCACCGAGCTTTTCAGAACTGTTATATTAACCCTATCAGCGAAGTTCCAAATGAAATCCACTTCTACATTATCGGGGCATGGGATGGCGAAGGGGAATCTGGACCACACTGAGAATATACGTGTTTCGGTCGGTGGAGGGGAGGGGGTCCTTTGAAATCCACGCTGAGGCGCTCAAAGGGGCGGGAGACCTTCACCAGGCGCACACGGTCCGGCCGGTAGAAGTGCGGCTTGCACTCCGCACAGACCTGGCAATCCCTGCTGACTGTCCGTACTTCCTCGATGGAGTAGGGCAGATTGCGTGCCTTGACAAGATGGTACAATCATGTGACCCCTGGGTGACAAAGGCTGTCGTGTAGGGCCCGGAGGCGGTCTACTTGTGCGCTGGCACATGTACCTCGGGATAGGGCGTCTGGGGGCTCGTTAGGGCGTCTGGGGGCTCGTTGAGTTTGCCGGGGCGATACAAAATCTCGTAATTATAGGTGGAGAACTCAATTCGCCACCGCAAGATCTTATTGTTTTCTGTGCGTAGTTTTCTTTGAGGAGCGCCATGGCGCCTGTGTAATTCGGGGTGTCCTGGATCAGTGGAAACACGTTGGAGCTCAATCTTGAGTACAGGATCTGTATCTTCTGAGCCTCCATCGGAGGGGTGGTCGCTGAGTTGATATAGGCCTCGAAGCAAGCTAGCCAGTGACTAAAGTCCTGTTTGGCATCGCTTGATTGCGGATCCAGCTGCAGGCAATGTGGTTTGATTCGGAGGTCCATCTTTTCGAAAATCTTCCTGCAGTAAATTGATGCACGATCAATTGTACAAAGACTAAGGTTGGATACAACTGTGGCTTTATTGCAGTAAGATGTGTGGCCTCCCACAGCAGCTGGCGAAATGGCTGCTGAATAGAGGACATGCTCCTCCTACTGGGCGGAGCCAGCAGGCAGGGGCTACCGGCGAACCTGTAGTACAGGTCCTACCTTACATCACCTAATACAGCTGTAACAGTGGTTTACCACAGATATGTGTAGTGCTGTTCCTGGGGCGCGCTCCTACACTCATCATTGAATCAGGCTTGTTGCTCTGGCTTGATGGGAATGGTAGAGTAAGGGATATGGCAGGTCAGGAGATTACTGATTGTGGGGGAACACAATTCGGCTGCTGCAGATCAGATGGCCCTCAGCGCCTCATGGATATCCAGCTTTGAGCTGCTTAATCTAATCCGATATTCTCCCAATTAAGGTCTGGAATGCAATAGATCGAATGGCCTTGCTGCCATGTGTCCTTCAAGACGCAGTAGCTCAGTCAAATGTGTGCTATGATTAACATTAGTGATTCACCAGTTGGGGAAAGGCTGTAGTTAGTAATTAGCGGGAGATTTTATTCCCTCTCACACTTGGTCTGAGTTCCTGAGACTTCATGGGTCCAGAATCAATGTTCTGAGCTCCCAGGAATACTCCTTCCTGAGTGTGTTCCACTGTGACACCATCACCATGGTGATGGAGGAGTCCAGGACATTGGCTCTACTGGACAATTTGCCGACTGTCAGCTCTTCCAGAAATCTCCAGATATCAGTGAGCAGGGACAATGAGCTGGATGTGTCATCATATCCTGTGCCTCGGCCAATACCGGTTGGCTGTCCAACTCTATTCTTATTCGTTTTTTCATATTTTAGGTTAGACAGGCAGCATGGTTGGCGCAGGCTTGGAGGGCCGAAGGGCCTGTTCCTGTGCTGTGCATTTCTTTGTTCTTTGTTCTTTGATTTAATACAACTGAGTGTCTTGCTCAGTTATTCCAAAAGACAGTTACACACATTGTGGAATGTGAATGCAGCCAAAGATGAAAAAATAGCCTCAGTGTATTGTCAAAAACCTGCGTACGTAAAATGGAGGCTAGAGTAAATCAAAATATTTCCTCATAATTTCAGTATATGTTTTTTGATCCACTGTCATTAAGAATGACAGAAGGAAAGACTTACATTTATATAGTGCCATTCACAATCTCAGGTGATCCTAAAGTGCTTTTCAGTCAATGAAATAATTTTTGAAATGTAGGGCGTGATATAACAAAACAAAAACAGAGTCCCGGGTTTAGTGGGGTGTTTCCTGGCGTTTGTATCGTGCTAACGACCCCGCTATCGAGCGGGATTCTGTTGTTTCTTTCGGGCCTTGATGGGGCTTCATTTCCTGCACTGAGTCATTTTTAAATGGTGCCCCGATCTCACGATCTCCCAATGCCACCCCCAGATCCTCCCCCAAATTACCTGCACCCACCTCATAAGGGCAGGGCACCCCTGGGCCTGATCCCCGGCGCAGGCAAAATGCCACCTTAGCATTGGCAGCGTGGCGCCCTTGCAGTTCCCCTGCCAGTGCCAGGTTAGCACCCAGGTGGAATTGCCAGCGTTCCCAGGTGACACTGCCAGGGTGTCAGGCTGGCATCAATAGTGCCAGGTTGGCATCAGCAGTGGTAGGGTGCCACCTTGCCCAGAGGCCCACCACCCAGGGGCTTCCGATCGTCTGGCAGACCTCGCCAAGTGTCGTTCCGCCCGGTTCCTGTTTGTGGCGACCAGTGCTAAATGGGCCCGGCTGAGATCTCCTCGGTGAGGCCATTAGATCCCAGGGGCTGGTTAGTTCCAGTTGAGACATATTTAAGTGTGCCTAACTTCACACTTAAATATGCAAATTCAGGCCCTGCGGATTAGGGGCGGGACACAGATAGCGACGTCTTGTGAGATCCCTTTAGATGTCACGAGGCATGGCGAGCTGGGTAAACGCTGTGAGCGGCCCCTCGCGGGATTTACCGGCAACATCATGTCCCGAGTCGGGCACGGCATGGCTGTTAGACTGCACCAATGGCCACTGTATACAGTAGGAGCTCATGGCCAGTTTGACTATAGTAAACTTCCCAAAATAAAAATGAGATAATGGGCAGACTTTTTTTAATGACATTGAGCAGGCAAGAGGCTCAGTGGCTGCCCAGAGGATTCAGAGTAGAACTGTTGCCATTTTCAGGGTATAATCTTGTTATCGTGTATTGGTGAACTGCCAGTGTGAAACACAATCCCAATATGCAGTTTATCAAATTGGAGGTGAAAGATTGGGCAGTAATGTCACTTGTCAATGACTTACAACAGGAGCTTAAAGAGGGAATGTATTATTCATAAAGAAGCGATAGGAACAGCACTAAGGAGCAACAGGCCATAAATGCAGGAGTTACAATGGCATGTACTTAAGCTTTCAAATCTTCCAAGGTGAAAAACCCACAAGTAACTGCTGGAAAAACCTCTCCAGTAGCTCCACCGGCATTGTCCTGACAGCAGCTGAGGATCCTGTTCTGGAGCCCTGGAAATAACTATTCACCATTATGTACGCACAGACCACAACTGGTGGGAAAGAGTAGGGACGTGAGAAGTGGGCAGAGATGAAAATGTTACCTAGGTCTAAATTACGGCAGTTGCAACTACCCGCCGGTTTGACCTGTTACTGATAGGAGCACCTATCCTTGACTCTCTACTCTGCTGTTGGGATTGTGTAGCACAGCTTGCAGCTATCCTCTCTGCCTGGGTCAGAATGTCCTACAGGTGTAAGGAGGCATGTTTCAGAGCGTGGCCCTTGTCACCCAGTATTCATCCACGGAGGTGCTCGGGTGGCCTGAAAAGGTGATACACCTGGGGGTGTCCCAGAGTGTAAGAGTCATGATGGCTTCCTGAAAACCTTGCACACACCAGTAGGAACCATTTTTAGTTGTCACATACTAGCTGTACAGACAGAAGGTGTAAACCCTTCCAGTTGATGAAGGCTCCTAGTTGCTATGCAGAAGCCTTGATGGCAATGTGCATGCCATTGATGTCATTGATTACCCGCTACACCTGGGTGAATCCAGCAATATCCTCAAACGGTCATGGTCAGACTGATCTGATCTGTGCAAAAGTGTCTGGATTGGTCTTCCCAATGGTAAAAGGCATCCATGACCATCTTGATGTAGTGATGGGCCACTGACTAGGAGACTCCACAGAGGTCTCCATAGGATCCATTAACCACTCTGAGGCTGAGAAGTTGAGGACCATAGTGACGCACACTGCCACAGTCCTTGGATCCTCCTCCAGCATTGTGTGCAGCTCCAGCACCACCTGCTTGGGCAGCCATAGCCTTTGTAGACACTCCATTACAGCAGGGTCATTGTCAGTAAACACTTTCAACAGGATAGCACCATCTGCGACTATGAATCTCCAATCATGATAGTGTCCACACTCCTTGTCTGCTTTCCCATTCACCCTCATGAACCTGGGGGCAGTACGGCGGTGCAGTGGTTAGCACTACTGCACTACTACAGCGCCAATGACCTGGGTTCAATCCCAGCACCGGGTCACTATCTGTGTGGAGTTTGCACATTCTCCCCAGTCTGCATGGGTCTTACCCCCACAACCCAATGATGTGAAGGAGAGCCATTGCTAAACGCTGCGCTAAGATCTCAAAGTGTTTCAATACCTTTGGGGCAGCACGGTAGCATAGTGGTTAGCATCAATGCTTCACAGCTCCAGGGTCCCAGGTTCGGTTCCCGGCTGGGTCACTGTCTGTGCGGAGTCTGCACGTCCTCCCCGTGTGTGCGTGGGTTTCCTCCGGGTGCTCCGGTTTCCTCCCACAGTCCAAAGATGTGCAGGTTAGGTGAATTGGCCATGCTAAATTGCCCGTAGTGTCCTAAAAAGTAAGGTTAAGGGGGAGTTGTTGGGTTACGGGTATAGGGTGGATACGTGAGTTTGAGTGGGGTGATCATTGCTCGGCACAACATCGAGGGCCGAAGGGCCTGTTCTGTGCTGTACTGTTCTAAATCTAAATCTAAACCCTAAATCTGCAGTTATGCTTTACACATTGGAGAGACCCATGCCAAAATCTGCCGATGGGGAGTTCCCCCACTTGGCAGTATCTCCGGTTTCTCCCTCCTGCTCTTTACTGCTATTCTCCCTTCCTGTGGCAAAACATAGCTGTCTCCGAATTGCTTCAGCCACTCTCACCTCCTTATGGGTAACAAGGCACTCAAGCTCCACACAACCCATGCCCGCTGGCACACTGACAGCGGGAACACGCTGGTGTTCCATTCTGACACATTCTGCAGCCAATTTACCAGCCCTCCACGGCTGCTAAAATTCAACCCGGTAAAGTTCAAGTCAGATCCCATCATAGTCGTTTGAGAATTTGACTTCAGTTTTACAAATCTGAAAATATAAAGTTGGGGTCAGTAATGTCACGATATGCAAACATGCAGCTAATGAACACATAGATTAGCAGAGAGTCGAACTCATTGAGAACTGTGCTAATAGTTCAATAAAACACATTAAACTCACTTCAAAGTCTGGAGCATCTTTTACTCAAAACTGCATCAAGTGGCAGCTTGAGTTATTCCAAATTACATAACACAACCTGATACCAGGAGTCTGTTCAATCTAGTTAATTCAACTCAGCAAGATCCGTGATGACCAGCGAATGTATACCGGCACAATGGAAAAGATTCCGGCTCCTCACCAGCTCAGGACCTCCGGCAATCTCAGTGCCAACTGGCGGATACTCAAGCAGAAATTTCAGCTTTACGTCAAAGCATCAGACCTTAATGGTGCGACTGATGCCCGGAAGATAGCTCTTTTCCTCACCACAGTGGGGGATCACACCTTGGAAATATTCAACTCCTTTCACTTCGCCGAAGACCAGGACAAGACAAAGTTTCAGACCATCCTGAACAAGTTTGACAGCCACTGTGAGGTGGTCACCAATGAAATCTTCGAGCGCTACATATTCAAGCAGCAATTGCAAGGTAAAGACGAATCCTTCAACTCATATTTAACTAACCTTAGACTGCTAGCACAATCCTGCAACTTTGGTGATATCACTGACTCCATGATCAGAGACCAAATCGTTTTTGGAGTTCACTCTGATTCTCTGAGAGACCAGTTACTGAAGATCAAGCATACGACCCTGCCAGTCGCGATTGAAACATGCACAGTGTATGAGCACGCTGAAAATCGCTATTCCCAGTACAAAACAGCAGTAAATGATAAACTAGCCTCCCATGAGGCGGAGAGGGTGCCGGCCATCTCCCGGATGCAGCGCCTCAAAATTGACGAAAGCGCCCATTTCGTGCGCTCTTCCCGGGGCCCACCGCATACACGATGCGAACAGGATAACGAAGCGGCCGAAACCCGCACTGCGCAGACACCTGAGAACCGCACTGCGCATGTGCAACGACGCACGGGGCGTCAGGACGCTGACGTCATGACGTGTTCGAACTGTGGCACCGCCCATTTAAAGAAACATTGCCCTGCAAGAGGCAGACGCTGTTTAAACTGCGGGAAGCCAGGCCACTATGCAGCCCTTTGCAGATCTGCACCGCCAGTCAGGAGCCAGCGCTCCCAATTCCGACGGCGGCGCATCCGGAGTGTCCAACAACACCTACAGGATTCTGATCCCGGCAGTGCAACGGATCCAGATGCTGAATGCCTAGACAACGCCTACCGTGTGGGCATTATTACAATGTGTGAATATGCCACACCAGACTCATCACAAGTCCAGTCAATCCTAGCTGTGGATTCTGAGGATGAATGATGAGCAGTGATGAAGGTTAATCACTGCCCCATCCAGTTCGAGCTGGATACAGGTCCCTCTGCCAACCTCCTCTCACAGGCAGGCTTCAGATGCATTAAGAAGCCCTTCACGGTCCTTCCAGCTGCCAGCAAGCTCCTGGATTACAACGGGAATGCCATCACGGCACTGGGATCCTGCCATCTGCATGTAGCCAACCAACACACACAAGCACGGTTACGCTTTGAAATTGTTAAGCCGGACAGGGCATCCCTACTAGGTGCGCACGCCTGAAAGTAGCTGAACCTCATTCAAAGGGTTTACACCACAACACCCTCCCATGTGGATCTTCAGGCCGGCATCAACGACATCCTCGCCCAGTATCCAGATGTGTTCAATGGGATGGGCATGCTGCCGTATCGATACAAGATTCTGCTATGCCCTGATGCCAAGCCAGTGGTCCACGCACCACAACGTGTCCCTGCTCCACTGAGAGACCACCTGAAGGCACAGCTCAAGGATCTTCAGCAAAAAGGCATCATATCCAAGGTCACCGAACCGACTGACTGGGTCAGCTCGATGGTGCGAGTAAAGAAGCCTTCGGAGGACCTGCGCATCTGCATTAATCCCAAGGATCTCAATAAGAATATCATGCGGGAACACTACCCCATCCCGAAGCGGGAGGAACTCACAGGTGAGATGGCACACGCACGCTTCTTCACCAAATTGGATGCATCACAGGGATTTTGGAAAATCCAGCTGGAAGAGTCCGGCTGAAGGCTCTGCACCTTCAACACGCCTTTTGGCAGACACTGCTACAATCGCATGCCATTTGGCATCATCTTGGCATCGGAGATATTCCATCGCATCATAGAGCAGATGATGGAAGGCATTGAAGGGGTTTGTGTGTACGTGGACGACATCATCATATGGTCCACGACCCCTGAAGAGCATGTGTCCCGTCTCCAGAAGCATTCCATCGTGTACATGCCAACGGCCTAAAGTTAACAGGTCCAAATGTTGTTTTAGCACATCGATGCTCAAGTTCCTAGGCTCCCAGATCTCACAGCATGGTGTGCGCCCGGACACAGACAAAATCAAGGCTATCGCGACGATGAAGGTCCCTGAGGACAAAATGGCGGTGCTGCGCTTCTTGGGTATGGTCAATTTTCTGGGCAAGTTCATTCCAAACATGGCCATACACACCACTGCCCTACACAACTTGGTGAAAAAGTCAACTGCCTTTGATTGGAAGGTGGTAACCAGACAGAGTGGCTGGAGCTGAAAGCCAAGCTCAGCAGTGCACCAGTCCTGGCATTCTTCGACCCGGACCGGGAAACAAAGATATCCACAGATGCGAGTCAGGATGGCATCGGTGTGGTGTTGCTTCAATGAGATGACACATCATCCTGGGCACCAGTAGCCTACGCATCAAGGGCAATGACGCCCACTGAAACCAGATATGCACAGATTGAGAAGGAGTGCTTGGGTCTTCTCACATCCTCAAATATCATAATTATGTCTACAGCCTGCTGACATTCACTGTCGAGACGGTTCATAGCCTCTGGTCCACATCATCCACAAGGGCCTCGGTTGCAGAGAATCCTGCTTAAACTTAGGAGGTATGACTTCAACTTGGTCTACACACCTGGCAAGGAGCTCATCATCACTGATGCATTGTCCCGCTCCGTCACCTCGCCCTGTCAGCCGCTGGAGATCATCCAGCACATCGAATCGCAGGTGCAGCTGTGTGCTAGCTCTCTCCCAGCGACAGATGGGAAGGTAGTTCTCATCCGTGATGAGACAGCCAAAGTCCCCCTCATTCAGCGTGTCATCCACAACCTCACCAATAGCTGGCAGAAAGGGCAGTGCTCATAATTATCCAATGTGAAGGATGACCTGATGATGATTTATGGTATCCTCCTCAAGCTGGACAGGATTGTCATTCTGCTCAGTCTCCAGAGCTTGGTGCTGCGCCAGATTCATGAGGGACACCTGGGCACCGAGAAGTGCAGATGCAGAGCCCGGCAAGCTGTCTACTGGTCCAGCATCAACCAGGACATCACGGGCATGGTCCTGAACTGTGCTACCTGTCAGCGGTTCCAGGCAGCGCAGAGCAAGGAGAAGCTCCAACAGCATGACATAGTGACCTCTCCGTGGTCCAAGGTTGGCATCGACCTCTTTTGTGTGAATGGTCGCGACTACATATTGATCATCGACTATTTCCTGAATTACCCTGAGGTGCTGAAGCTCCGGACCTCACCTCTCGAACCGTCATCAAAGCCTGTAAGGAGATGTTCTCAAGGTATGGCATCCCAATCACCGTCATGAGCGACAATGACGGTTTAACAGTTGAGAATGGTCCACTTTTGCCAGGTCATACAATTTCCAGCATGTCACCTCCAGTCCGCACTATCCGCAGTCCAATGGAAAAGTCGAGAAAGAGGGGCACATTGTGAAACAGCTCATCTGCAAGGCCGGAGACTCTGCTTCCGGCATACACCTTGCACTGCTCGTGTACAGGGCGACTCCATTGTCCACTGGCATGTCGCCAGCTCAACTCCTGATGAACAGGGATCTGCGGACGCCACTTCCAGCCATACACCTGCCCAACCTGGATCAACTCCCGGTGCTGCAGAAGATGCAGCAGCTCAGAGACCGTCATAAGCAGGGCTATGATGCCCATGCCACCGATCCGGCTGTGCCATCCCCGGCAGACACTGTCAGGACGGTAGCATGGTGGTTAGCATAAATGCTTCACAGCTCCAGGGTCCCAGGTTCGATTCCCGGCTGGGTCACTGTCTGTGTGGAGTCTGCACGTCCTCCCCGTGTGTGCGTGGGTTTCCTCCGGGTGCTCCGGTTTCCTCCCACATTTCAAAGATGTGCGGGTTAGGTGGATTGGCCATGATAAATTGCCCGTAGTGTCCTAAAAAGTAAGGTTAAGGGGGGGTTGTTGGGTTACGGGTATAGGGTGGATACGTGGGTTTGAGTAGGGTGATCATGGCTCGGCACAACATCGAGGGCCGAAGGGCCTGTTCTGTGCTGTACTGTTCTATGTTCTATGTTCTAGGATCAAGATACCGGATGGTGGGTGGTCTGCCCTGGCTGTCATTGTTCGACAGGCCACAACCCGCTCTTATGTTGTACGTATGGCTGATGGCTCCATCGTGCGAAGGAATCGACGGGCACTGCGCAAAGTTGCCTGCCCACAACCACTTTCTTCTCCATTTCCATATGTCGAATTGCCACCTCCTGATACCTCGCACCGCGAGGCCACCAGTCAGGCTTCCATCCCGCCTGTCAAGGCGCAGTCGTCCCCTCCGCCACCTCTCCGGCGGTCAACCAGGATCAGACGCAAACCTCAGAGACTGGACTTGTGAATGTTGTTTTGTTTGCTCTGTTCTGTTGTCCTCCGTCAGTCACGTTAGACAGACTCATTCACATGTAAATACATTCACATACACCAACAAAACATAAAAAAAGGGGACATGTCATGATATGCAAACATGCAGCTAATGAACACATAGAATAGGACACGACCAATGAGCAGTCAGGACATTCAGGGGTGGTATCTGACTATAAAAGGGATGAGGCACTCACACCCCGCCTCTTTCCACAGACCAACATCTACAGAGTGAGACAGGGTGTATCCTCAGCATTACACCCAGCACGTGGCTTAGAGCAAGGCTGGTTCAGTTAGACTGAGTTACTACATTTAGATTAGCAGAGAGTCGAACTCATTGAGAACTGTGCTAATAGTTCAATAAAACACATTGAACTCACTTCAAAGTCTGGAGCATCTTTTACTCAAAACTGCATCAAATGGCAGCTTGTGTTATTCCAAATTACATAGCACAACAAGTAAAAGGAACTGTGACATTTTCAAATCCAACTGGTTTGTCCTTTCGGGAAGGAAATATTCCATTCTTATCTGGTCTGGCCTCCATGGGACTCAATTACCAGACGACAGTGCTTGGCTCCTTACTGCCCTCTGAAGAGATCGAACCAGCCACTCAGTTGTCCAAGGCAGCCAGGGTTGAATAATAAATGTTGGCCTTGACAGTCATGCTCCCAGAGCAGGACAAAAAACTAATTTTGCAGCACAGAAAGGGGCCCTTCAACCCATCGTGTCTGTGCCGGCCATCAAGCACCTATCTAGGGCAGCACGGTACCACAAGTGAATAGCACTGTGGCTTCACAGCACCAGGTTCGATTCCCGGCTGTGTCACTGTCTGTGCGGAGTCTGCACGTTCCCCCGTGCCTGTGTGGGTTTCCTCCGGATGCTCCGGTTTCCTCCCACAGTCCAAAGACGTGCAGGTTAGGTGGATTGGCCAGGATAAATTGACCTTAGTGACCAAAAAGGTTAGGAGGGGTTATTGTGTTAGGGAGATAGGGAGGTAACTGGGTCGGTACAGATTTGATGGGCCGAATGGCCTCCTTCTGCACTGTATGTTCTATGTTCTATTCTAATTCCAGCACTTGGTCCATAGCCTTACATACCATTTCAAGTGCTCATTTAAATGCTTCTTAAATGTTGTGAGGGTTCCCGCCTCTACCAAGGCAGTCAGTTCCAGATGCTCACTATCCTTTCCTCCAATCCCCTCTGAATCCCTTAAATCCATGCCCCCTGATTATTCACGTCTCCACTAAGGGGAAAAGTTTCTTCCTATCTATCTTGTCTATGTCCCTCATAATTATGTACACCTCGATGAGCCCCCCCCCCCCCCCCCCCCCCTCTCACCCTCACCCCTCCCCTCAACCTTCTCTGCTCCAGAGGGGGAAAAAAAAAAACAGTCTATGCATCCTCTCTTCATAGCTGAAATGCTCCAGCGCTGGAAACACCCTGGTAAATCCCCTCTGCACCCTTTCGGCTGCAAACACACCCTTCCTATATGTGGTTATAGAACAGTACAGCACAGAACAGGCCCTTCGGCCCTCGATGTTGTGCCGAGCAATGATCACCCTACTTAAACCCACATAACCCGTATACCCGTAACCCAACAATCCCCCCATTAACCTTAAACTACGGGCAATTTAGCGTGGCCAATCCACCTAACCCGCACATCTTTGGACTGTGGGAGGAAACCGGAGCACCCGGAGGAAACCCACGCACACACAGGGAGGACGTGCAGACTCCACACAGACAGTGACCCAGCCTGGAATCGAACCTGGGACCCTGGAGCTGTGAAGCATTGATGCTAACCACCATGCTACCGTCTTGTCAGAGGCCTCTCATGGGACCTACGCTCAGGACATCTCGTGAGATCTAACAAGACCTCACGAAACATCACAATCTGGATCTCGTCCTCTCTGGGCTCATAATGCTTTCTCTCTGTCGCCGCAGGAGACGTCAGCCCATAATAGGCAGGAAAGGGCCCAGATGGGCAGTGGGGTTCCGGGCATCAGAGTCCTCACACCCTTTGAGGAACGGGCCCCGGAGATCACGGATTAGCCGAGGAGAGCAGTCACTGACAGCGAGGTTGGCCCGCGTCACAGAGGTGAAGATCCATTGCCCCTTCACTCAGATGATCTGCCTCAAGTGAGTTGTTCATGCCAGACAAAATGATCCTTCCCTGTCACCAACCATATGTCCAATGTCTCGCAGGATCTCCACCTGATGGGGCCAGGCCATCTGATGTCACCCCGCACCCCCTTCCCTGCCTCTCCCCCAGCCCCCCCCCCCCCCCCCCCCCCGCAATTGAGGGCGTGATTTGATGGCAATGTATCGCGAGGTTCAGATGAATCTCGCAAGATGTCTCAGTGTCGCAAATTTTGCGAGAGGCCGTCGCGTCACCAAGTCGGGCACGACGAGGCCGATAAATCGTGCTCCCTATCTGGGCATGGGGATTTATCCACTTTCAAGCCTGTTCGAACCGCTAACACCTCCACCCCTCCCCCATGCTAATCTGTTGAATTATATCACAGCCCCCCTCCCTGCTTCCTATACCTCAATCGTCCTTCTCCATAGTGAACACAGATGCAATATATCCATTTAATACCTCATCTACCTCTTTCAGCATCACACACACTTTGCCACTTTGGTTCCTGTTGGATGCTACTCTCTCCCTGGTTACCCTTTTAACCTTAATAAGCTTAGAAAACACCTTGGGGTTTTCTTTTAGTTTGCCTGCCAGTGTTTTTTACACCCCCCCCCACCCTCTTTGTTCTCCTAATTTATTTTTTAAGTGTACTCACTTGCACTTTCTATACTCCTTTAGTGAGTCCACTGTTTTGAGCCACCTGTATTTGACATCAGCCTCCCTTTTTTTCTTTTCCCAATCCTATATATCCCTCGATATCCAGGGTTCCCTGGGCATTTTGGTCACACCCTTTACCTTTAAGAGAACATGTCCGGCTGGATTCTCCGTCGGCGAGATCCTCCGATTCACCAGCAGCGCACTCCCGCCCATGGATTTCCTGACAGCATGGGGGTGCCCACAATGGGAGACGCCATTGGCCGGCTGCTGAGGACAGAGGATCCCACTGCCAATGGGGCGCGCCACACCAGAAAACGGGTGCAGTGGGATGGAAAATCCCAGCCGTTGATTTTGTACTCTCTCTATTTCTTTGTTGAATGACTCCCACTGTTCTGATGTGGATCTTTCTACCAGTAGCTATTCCCAGTCCACTTTGGCCAGATCCTGTCTCTGCCGCTTAAAATCAACCATATGCAGCAATCACCATCTTAAAAGTATCAACAGAATTTATACAGCTTGCAAAATCTTACAATAGTTAGCTCGAACAAACTGTAATACCAAAGACCATTAAATCATTAACACACTGGCCTGCGTTGTAATTAGCAGTTTAGTATGCATTAGTGCGCAGACGTGTGGTATCTAATGTACATCTTAAAGATGTCCCACACAATGGTGACCTAAACTGGGTCAACTCCAAAAATCTAAAGATTTCTTTGAACAGTTTGTGAAATAGCCTGGGCAATTTTCTGTTACAATATATCCTTAGATGAATATTTAATCGGTTCTTTCATCAAAAAGCTGACATTATATTTTAGCAATTATACTAGCCCAATTAAAGTTTTTTCTCTGAACTAAATAAATTAAGTTTTAATGGTACTTAGCAATTCATTTGGGTCGACATATTATTGCAAAACAGCAACTATATACAGATGCCATAAAGTGAAATTGTTCATGTGATTTATCAAAGCTCCCACTCTTTCCCCTGACTACCTGAGCAATCATATCAATTAACATCTGAATATTTGATGCACATTCTTTAATAAAACCAATTTTACTCTCACAAGAAGAGAAAAATGTATGCAGCCACCAAAGACAATTTGGCTAATCAAGCCTGTTCTTTCTACAGACATAAACCAGCAAGGAGGGGATTTTAACTCACGCTGCCTGCCGGAAATTGAGCAGAATGAAAAATGGAGGCAGTCGCTCATGGCTCGATCTGCAGGTTTCATCAGATTGCTCTTTATCCGCTTCAAAGATATGTGCAAATTGGGATTCTCTCACTTTTACCCAGTCCAGAAGCTTGTTGGTAAAGGAGTTGAAGGCAGAACTAAAAGGATGATTTCCTTTAAAGCGCCTGCTCTTTAAAGAAACTGCACAGCATTTTAGGTGGTTAGTATTGTCATGTGAGTGTCCCTTTAAGAAAGGCTTTTATCTTATCACATGGCTTCAGTGATATCATTTTATGGGTGGGGCTGGGCTGTGGCTGTGAGGTGAGAGAGGGTTCCAGTGGACTGCAGAAAGAGAAAAGAAGTGTTTTGCCTGTTTCTCTCTGTTTTCATTTTAAATGTTGTTCCAGTAAAAAACACATTGGGTGTGGTTAACTGCCTTGGTACCTTTAAAGATATAATTGTTTTCCAGAAGGTGTTTGAATCGGCTGTTTAGAATTGGCTCAGAATTTCAGGAAAAGGATCAGTCCCAATCAAGTGAGAATATAGTGTGCTGTGCCATGCCCTTGAAAAGGGGTTTTTGGTTTATTGGATTTTGTCATTGAATTGGAACAGCTAAGGGGGAATTCATTGTGTTATACATAGATTACTGTAGCTGTGTGGTGTCTTTATGTTTGTAATTGATAAAAATTCTTGCTGTGTTTATATATCTATATGTTAACTACTTTCTTAGAATAACCTTGTTTGGATTAAAGTGTCCAGGAAGTCTGATGAATCACACCTGCTGCGAAAGCTTTTGTGCTCATCCTCGCCAAATTCAACATAAAGGTTGTAGGTCAGGTGAACTTCATAAGACACTTTGGAGTTTCTAGGCCCTGGCCGGTAAAAGTATTTCAAATAACACCTTTCCTAAGGGAGCAGCCATTTGGGAGAAAATGTGGCCCTCGTGTCAATTTTAAACGCTGGCTAAAGAGGTACCAGTTAAAGGAAATTTCACCATCTCATGGCCATTGTTGTTGGAGCTGACAGATGGACCCCTGAAACAAATCAGGATACTTTCTGGGATACTTCGTCAAGATTTTACCAACACGCGAGCAACATCCAGAAATTCCCTGAGGATATCATCCAAAGGGAGTGTCAGGGTGATTACTGATAAGGTGCAGTGGTCCCTCTGCACTCGATTGGTCACACCTATATTTGCACCCAGCCACTGGAGTGTCGCCTGGAGAGGAAATGAAGCCTTTCTGCCAAAGCACTCCAATTCCTGAGCCTGGTTGCGGAAGCAAATGTGGTTCTGAAGTCTCGTTCAGTAAACAGGAAGATGAGGAACTACAACAAGGCCACTGGTAAACTACAGCAGCTGTTGCCCCCATCCAGGCTTGGGAAGGCAATGTAGCAGGCTCGGGAAAAATAATGTGCTTGTCAGATCGTACATCAGGCAGCAGGTTCCAGGAACAGATCAGAGTGCGACCTGCTTCTTGAAACACATCATTGCTGATCCTAAACCTATAATGTTGCCTTGCCATGCCTGGAGCCTGCTACCTGAAGTGATGACTGCCACAGCACCTTGTTTCGAGGCCTGTTTTCATTGCCTTGTCTAACCTAGAGCCTGGTGACAGGCAACTGCTGGTGAAGCTGCTTTCTAATTGTTGGTATGACATTGTTAATGCTTATCAGTGCAGAGTAGCACTCATACAATTATTGTTTTTTTTGCTGCTTATCAATTCACTGGTATGCTCCCTTGTTCTTGCTATTTATCGAGTGAGGCCTCAGATTCACATTTCTGAGCTCTCTGATCATTTAATGGCCATCTTCTTTGTGGTCAGTGAAAGGTAGTTGGCAGGGTGCGGGGGGTGGGGGGGGGGGGGTTAGGGAGGCAGTTTCTGGAAGTTATGATAGGGGAGATACCCCAAAGATGGGCAGTGAACCCCCTACTTCCCAGACGTTCCTCGGAAGTTAACTTCCTTCAGGTAATTACCCTGCACTGGGAACCATCCAAAAATAGAACTAAATCGCAAAATTCGGATGGTTCCGACTTTCTCAGGTATAGTTACACAGAAAAAGTTAGATGAATTAAAACCACTTCTGGCTTCTGGGTAACTATGTCACTGAAGCCATGTGGCACCCACAACCACCCAGGAGGCTCCCCCCACCCCCTACTCATCTCACCCCACTGACTCCCCCACTTCCCCAAAACTATCGCCCTCTCTCCCCGACACCTACAGGATAACACCCTAGCCTGCCCAACCACCACCCATTCTTTTCAACCCCTGACTACCTTCACTGTCTCCCCCCCCACCACCCCTTGACCTCCCAGAGCACCCCCCCCCCCCACCCCCACCAACAAGCAATAATTTATCCCACTCCATCTCAACTCATTCTGAACAAACATCTATCCAACCTCTACCAGACTCCCCGCGCCTGCACTGTCACCACCCTATGCCCACCCCTCCATCATGCCTGGCTCATCCATGTTCCTCCAGGCCGAGACCGACTCCCCTCACACACCTGTCTCGGAGCCCCCTCCCCAGGACTGACCTGACATCACCCCTTATCCAGGCCTGGCTTGATCTGAACATCCCCCTCTCCCCCCCCAACCCCCCCCCCCCACCCCCCCCACCCCCGCCAAATTCTACCCTCTCACCTTATACACTTACCTTCTCCCTGCCTTGCTGAAGACCTTCAAACTTACCTGGTGTGTGGAGGCTAGTGCCATCAAAAGGGGATGTGACTTACCTGCGACAGAGCCTCCCTTGACTGTAGTCCTCGGAAACCTGCTGCACTACACGCATCTCATCTGGCTTGAGTTGGAAGGTGAGGCAAGCTAGGAACGGCTGGGTTTCAAGTTAAGTAACTCCAAGTGGAGTGGCGATCCAACTCAATTGCCACTCCACTGGATGTTAAAGGCTCTTAACTCTGCCAAAAGGGAAAATATCCTCTCAGCATCTACAATGTCCAGTCCCCTCAGGATCTTACATGTTTCACTGTGATCACCTCTCAATATTCTGATCTCCAATGAATAGAGGCACAACCCATTCAGCCTTTCCTTAAAAGATAACCCGTTCATCCTAGGAATCAGTTGAGTAAGCCTTCTTTGAACTGCTTCTGATGATGTTACATCCTTTCTTAAGAAGGGAGACCAAAGTTCGAAACAGCACTCCAGATGTGGTCTCATCAACATCTGAAACAACTATATCAAAACTTCCCTACTTTTATATTCAATTACCCTGGCAATAAATGACAACAGCGCATTTGCCTTCCAAATCACTTGTTCTACCTACACATTAACATTTCCAGATTTGTGTACTAGGGCATCCAGCTCTGTTGGACAAAGTTCTGCCATCTCTCTCAATTTAAATAATGTGCTCTACTCTTCTGATCAAAGTGGACAGGTTGTTCACATTTCCCAAAATAGGGCAGCACGGTAGCATGGTGGTTAGCATAAATGCTTCACAGCTCCAGGGTCCCAGGTTCGGTTCCTGGCTGGGTCACTGTCTATGTGGAGTCTGCACGTCCTCCCCGTGTGTGCGTGGGTTTCCCCCGGGTGCTCCGGTTTCCTCCCACAGTTCAAAGATGTGCGGGTTAGGTGGATTGGCCATGCTAAATTGCCCGTAGTGTCCTTAAAAGTAAGGTTAAGGGTGTGGGGGGTTGTTGGGTTACGGGTATAGGGTGGATACGTGGGTTTGAGTAGGGTGATCATTGCTCGGCACAACATCGAGGGCCGAAGGGCCTGTTCGGTGCTGTACTGTTCTATGTTCTATGTTCTATACTCCATCTACCAAATCTTTGCCCACTCAATTAACCAATCTACAGCCATTTACAGTCTCCTTATATCCTCTTTGCAAATTCCTTTCCTAATTATATTTGCATCATCGGCAAATTTAGCAACCAAGCCATTGAGATAGATTGTAAATAGTTGAGGGACCAGCAAGGGTGGCATGATAGCACAGTGGTTAGAACTATTGCTCCACAACAGCGGGGACCTGGGTTCGATTCCTGGCTTTGGTCACTGTATATGCGGAGTCGGCATGTTCTGTCTGAATGGGTTTCCTTTGGGTGCTCCAGTTTCCTCCCACAAGTTCCAAAAGACATGCTTGTCAGGCGAACAGGTGCCATAGTGTGTCGACTAGGGGAGTTTCACAGTAACTTCATTGCAGTGTTAATGTAAGCCTACTTGTGATACCAATAAAGATTATTATTACTTATCGCTGTGATACTCCACTAGTCACAGCTTGCCAACCCAAGAATGACCCACTTATCCCTACTTCTCTGCTTCCTGTTAGCTAATGACTCCTTTGTTCATGCTAATATCTTGCCCCCTACACAATGAGCTCTTATTTTGTGTAGTAACCTTCAATGCAATGCCTTTTAAAAATGTAAATACACCACATCTACAGGTTTCCCTCTATCCCCACTGTTTGATGCTTTCACAAAAAACTCTAATAAATTAGTCAAACACAATTTCTCTTTCACAAAACCATTTTGACTCTGCCCGATTGTATTAAGATTTTCTAAGTGCCCTGCTTTAACCTCTTTAATAATATATTTCCCAATGACAGGTGCTAGGCTAACTGTCCTGTAGTTTCTGCCTCCCTTTCTTGAATAAAGGAGATATATTTGCTATTTGCCAATCCACTGGGACTTCCAGAGAATTGAAGGAATTTTGGAAGATGGCAGCCAATGCATCGACATGTCAGCAGCAATTCTTTTAAGGCCCTAGGATGCAGGCCATCTGTTTCTGAGAATCTGTCAGCCTTTATTTCTAGTCGATTTCTCAGTACCTTTTCCCCAGTGACGGTGATTATTTTAAGTTCCTCCCTCCCTTGTTTAGGGGCTGATTCAGCACAGGGCTAAATCGCTGGCTTTGAAAGCAGACCAAGGCAGGCCAGCAGCAAGGTTCAATTCCCGTACCAGCCTCCCTGAACAGGCGCCGGAATGTGGCAACTAGGGGGTTTTCACAGTCACTTCATTTGAAGCCTACTTGTGACAATAAGCGATTTTCATTTTTTCCCTTTCACCTCTTGGTTTACACGTATTTCTGGGATGTTATTTGTGTCATCTACAGTAAAGACAGACACAAAGCATCAGCTCAACACTTCCACATTTCCTTGTTACCCTTCATCAATTCTCCATTCTCACTCTCCAGAGGACTAACGCTAACTTTAGTTACTCTTTTCCTTTTTAAATACTTGTAGAAACTCTTACTATCTGTTTTGTATTTCTAGAGACCTTTCGCTTATTGCCAAATGTCCCTTCTTTTATTTTTAACCACTTCTTGCTGGTTTTTAAATTCAGTCCAAACTTCTGACCAACAATGAATCTTTGTATGAATTGCTTTTCCTTTCGATTTAACATTATTTTTAACTTTGTTAGTTAGTCACAGATGGTGCATCTTTCTCCAAGAGTCTTTCTTTCTCACGGGAATGTATTTTTACTGAGTGTTATGAAATATTTCCTTAAATATCTGTCATTGCATTGCTGCTGTCTTGTCCTTGAAACCTAATTTCCCAGTTCACTTCCACTAACTCTGTCTTCATATTCTTGTAATTGGCCAGGGTTGGGTGGGATTCTTTGTCCAGTGATGCTGGAATCACAAAATGCTGGAATCATGCGTGAGCTGAAAATTGAGGCCGGAGCTGAGAGTCCAACTGAATGCCAGGCTCGGGTGCCTTGACAGCGGCGTGAATGTGTTCCAAGCCCCACACCGGCGTGGTCATGCATATTGTACAGTAAAGGCCATTGACATATCATTACTGGGCCCGACCCAACATTCTCCGGGCCTCCCGCAATTCTCCGCCTCCCCAGGCAAAGCACCGACGGCACCTTTCACTTGTGGTATTTGAAATCGGGAAACAGGTGGTGTGACTGATGAAGGTGAGAGAGAAGGTAAGACATGATCCCAAAGACGCAGCAGTGGGCTGCCATTCCTGCCGCATGCTGCAAAGCTGTTTGCCAGGACTGCGGGGAGTAGCGGGGGGTGGCCAGGGAATTGGCCGTGGAGCCAGGGTGTCCAGGCCTGGACCACCATTGCTGCTGCCTATAAGGCAGCCACGTGGCTGTGCACCCTACCGACCACCCACCATGGCCCATGGTTGCACAGAGAGTCACCGGCCGATTTCCCTCCCCCCCCCCCCCCCCCCCCCCCCCCCTCCACAGCAGGGCGTCACCCTGCTGGCGGCATCATGCAACCCACCCAAGGAGGGCGCCCACAGGAGACCCCACAGAAGGGTGTAGGACAGGGGCCGCAGAGCCTCCAGGTTGCCCGGGAGGGAAGTTTGCCACCATCTCCGGAATGCCCCAGGTCCAGGGGGTGATCAGCAGGACCCTATGAGTACCACCACATGAGGGATACACTTCACAAATCCCAAAGGGCATCACTCCATAAACAAGCAGTTGGTACGTGAAAACTTATGCACATCATGCATGTCTGCGCTTGATACCCAGGCAGCGTATATGACGCCCTCATTCTGGCGCACTCGACAGTGTCCAACACTTTCAAGGTGCTCTGGCAGGTGGTGGGTTATGCACTATGGTTGCAGATGATGCCTATCCGGAGGCCACAGACCAACATGGAGTCCTGCTACAATGGTGCCCATGCCATGACTAGGGGTGTGATCAAGTGGTGCATCGGTGTGATCAAGCTGCAGTTCAGATGCCTCCAGTATCGCCCAGGAGGTGGTCTGCTGCATCCTCCAGAACATTGCTCAGCAGAGGAGCGACATACTGGGGGAGGAGGGTGAACGCTGGCCTCATCCGTCGAGGAGGATGCAGAGGAGGGCCAAGTTGGGTGGGACATAGAGCCCGGGCAACAACAGGAGGCTGCACAACGTGAGCGCCAGGGCCACCGCGTTTGGGTCAATCTAATCTGCACCAGGTTCATCGACTAGGGGGCCAGGGCAAACAACCTCTCCCTCCCAACACCAGCCCCGGCCAGTGACTGAACCAAGCTCTGAAGTGCCTCAGCAATGTCTATGTGGCCTTGGTACATAGCTGCCTGTGACATGGCCGCCCTGTCCTGTGCTTCAGTCACCGCCCGCACAGAGTGCCTCAGGCGTTGGACAACTTGGCCCATGGCCGATATCCTCGCACCCAATGCCTCCACCACTGATGCCACTCGTGTGGTGTTGGCGAGGGTGGCACCCATTGTCACATCACCTCCTGGCCCTGTGGTTGGACATCTCCACCTGTACCTGCAAGCGTGGATTGTGGCTGACACCCCTTCATGTAATCCCTGACCACTTTTGCCAGAAGCCCGAGACCCATCTGGATAGCAGCTAGTCCCTGAGGTCAGGCCAGCCTCGACCGTCCGCCCTCCAGCTGGATCCGTCGTCGGCAGGTAAACCTGCAAGACATAAGACAAGGTGTATGGTGAGACCGCGGGTGGGGAGGGGGTTTGATGCCGACCTCGGCCTCTGCGGCTGCACGCTCTCCGACCCCACCAACCAGATCCAGCACCATCTGATCTGTGATGGTGAGGTGTGGTAGGTCCAGCTGATCTTTTCCCTCTCCCGAGGTAGAGAGTCGGTGGAGACCAAATGGCCTCCTTCCGCACTGTCGGGGTTCTATGGGAAAGAGAAACCCCTCCTCACCAGCCCCCTCATGCCATTGCACCCTCCTAATTAAGTTAGCTCTCAATTGCCACAACTTCCATGGAGTGGCAATCAGAGTTGAATTGTCATTCTGCTCCTTTTCATTTACCCAGGTCGGGAGCGGCACATTTCTTGCCTGGACCTCTGACCCAGGCCTCGGGAGAAATGTACAGCGTACTTGGTTCCTGAGGCTTTCAAGTGTAGGGCAGCAGCATCGGGGGAATGAATCCACACCACCGCTTTATTGAACTAGCGACTGTAAACCAGCTAAATTTAAAGGTCTTGGCCACTTTGAAGAGCCAAGAAGAAGGTAAGTGTGTAAGACGCATGGGTGAGGCGTTAGGATGGTTGGGGGGAACGGGTGGTCAGGTTCAGGGATGTTGGGTAGTCGGAGGGGGGGAGGGGTCGGCACAGGAGGTCGGGTGGGTAGTCGGGTGTCGGGGAGGTGATCAGGGGGCCAGTAGGTGGTAGGATTGGTCGTTGGGTGAGAAGTATTGTTGAAAAATGAAAATCGCTTATTGTCACGAGTAGGCTTCAATTAAGTTACTGTGAAAAGCCCCTAGTCGCCACATTCCGGCGCCTGTCCGGGGAGGCTGGTACGGGAATCGAACCGTGCTGCTGGCCTGCTTAGTCTGCTTTGTTGATGGGGTAATTAGCGGATGGGGGTTGGCTGAGATGGGTAGGGGCAAGTTGATGGGGTGGTTGAGGGGGGGTGGAGTGAGGATGATGGGGTTTGAGGTCAGTACTATCGGAGTTTCAGTTTGTTGTTAAATCAGAACAATTGCCCATCAAAGGTCTTGGGCGGGATCTCCGCTTCACCACACCCATTTTCTGGTGAGGCGCGCCCCCACCGGCAGCTGGATCCTCTGTCCCGGCAGCCGGCCAATGGGGTTTCCCATTCTGGGCACCCCCACATCATTGTGAAATCCACAGGCGTGAGTGCACTGCCGGCAAAACGGAGGATCCCGCCGAAGGAGAATCCAGCCCCCAAACTTCCCAGGCAATTCCTGTTCAGTCCTTGTTTGGGAACCTTCTGGAGGGGTCACTCAGCACACCTTCCAGCAGCCCCCTCCCTCCCGGGTCCCTAGATATCGGTTGTTCTGGATATTCTTTCCCTCTGGAGCATGCAGAGTTATATTTATGGCACCCTGCTTGCAGATATTTTTTCCCAATCGACTTTCCAGATTGCGCCACAAATAAAATTTTCAGGTCAGTTTTTCCTGAGCTAGCCTTTGCCCCTGTAGCTCAAGTATTCACAGCAGCTAACATACCCCTACTGTGGATATATGTCAGGCAAGAACTTGATTGTGCAGGCCAATGAAAACAAATCTCATAGATTCTTCTTATTTTGTGATAATATGCCTTCATACCCTGCATGATTCTTGTAATGTATTCACTTCAGCTTAGGAAGAAGCCAGAGTGTCTGCTCCAACTGATAAATCCTCATAAATCAAAAGGATTTAAAACTTATGCTTGTCAGCTCATATTTGTAGCATCTTACTGCCTTGTCTCCACCTTCCAAACCCAAATTAGAGAGAATTGCAAACTAAAGAGGACTTTTTAAGGAAAACTTGGTCAAGACCATAAATAACGCCTGAGTTTGGCTTTAATTGTGGGAAAATGAAATATTTAACAATAATATATACAATGTATTGCAGTTGAAAATATGAATATTCCTCTGTATCCAACAGAAAAGCACACTGTGCTGATTTTCTTGGGCTAGATCTTCGCTCCCGGACAGATGCTGGAATATTCTCCCATCTCTGCAGACTCAACATTTAAAACTGGCTGTCCAATTTTCACTTGGGGAGAGGGTTACGGGCTGGATTTGACATCGAGCTGGGAAGTCTACAAGTCGTGAGGGGTCAGAAGTGGGCCAGTGGGGGTCTGACAACTCAGCTACATATAAAAAGCACCCCTTCTGAATTGTGCCCTGAAAAGTATGTCCTCAATGGTGCTCCCCAAGCTATGGAGAAGACATCACTGGGTTGTCAGGTGAGGATCAAAGCTGTAAATGTTATTCAACTGTTACATTATTCGAGAAGGGATGACCCATCATGGGCTTTCCCTATGATGGATTGTCATTGTTGTTCCTAATCAAGGAGTGCTGTCCCAAACCACTGAGTAGATTCTGAAGACACAGCCATGGAGATGGTGCCATCTTCCCACCACTACCTGATGCAGATAATATGCAGTGATTTAGTAAGCTGCCTATTCCATGGATGAATGAACAGCATTGCCATGCTCATGATACCATCTACTTGCCCTATTGTCACGCACACTGTGAAAAAGTGAAAATCGCTTATTGTCACGAGTAGGCTTCAAATGAAGTTACTGTGAAAAGCCCCTAGTCGCCACATTCCGGCGCCTGTTCAGGGAGGCTGGCCCGCTTGGTCTGCGTTCAAAGCCAGTGATTTAGCCCTGTGCTAAACAGCCACTGTGGACCCTTGGCCACGTTTCTCATAATTGCATTGTGTTGCTTCATCGCAGCCTGAATAAGATGGAATAAGCCAATAGGGTTACCAGTTGTCACTGAGCACTGCACACACAAGACACAAAGTGTGTGTGAGGAGTCCTTCTTTCAATTGCACTGTTAATAGTACTCACAGACGAGATGATGTGAATGGTCAGTGCGTGTAAGCATGCAAAGTTGAATTAGAGCAATGTATTCTGATTTACTCAAGAGCCTTTTCGCCTTACATTCTCACTAACAGAATGTCAGACAGAGGGGTTACTTTGGAAGGGATGGGGCCAGCTGCGCTACTCTTTTCTGACCTGGATCTGCAGGTACTAGCAGAGGAGATCTAACCGAGAAGAGAAATCAAACACCCAGTTGGCTATCAAAATGGCATGGATTGAGATGTTAACAGCGATGACCGTCACATAAGACCATGAGAGATTATGGATGCAGTGCCAGAACAGGTTCAATGACCTTCTGCTTTCCGACAAGACGTATGGCTGGACTCACCCATACAGAAGCCCAAGGGAAGGGCTGTATTTGCATTCTGCAGCAAAGATGTGAGACCTGACACATGGCTCTGATTCAACTTTGAATCTTGTTTGTGTCCACTGCTCATGTAACTGTCTACAAAGCAGATGTGAACAGCCACTGTGAGGCATAGTCGCAGTGAAGAGCGCTGTATATCAAGCTAACATATGGGGTACAGTATCTAAATAATCAGCAGTAGATGTGTGGATATCTTGTGGAGTACCCAGAGGCAGTGGGAATTCTAAGACTGTGAATGGAGGAGTTCATCGCCATCATGAGTTCCATATTGTCCCAAGGGCTCAACTGCATGAGCTCTGGCCATGAGGGATTGGCCAACCTCATGGAGAGACAGATACAACAGCAATCAGAATGGATGCAAGAGCAGTGTCTTGGTCAGGATATGATGTGGAGATGCCGGCGTTGGACTGGGGTGAGCACAGTAAGAAGTCTTACAACACCAGGTTAAAGTCCAACAGGTTTGTTTCAAACACGAGCTTTCGGAGCACGGCTCCTTCTTCAGGTGAATGGAAAGGCTTGTTCCAGAAATGTTTATATAGACACAGTCAGAGATGCCCCGGAATGCGAGCACCTGCAGGCAATCAAATCATCAAAGATGCAGAGAGAGAGGTAACTCCAGGTTAAAGAGGTGTGAATTGTCCCAAGCCAGTTCAGTCGGTAGGCCTCTGCAAGTCCAGGCTTGTTGGTGGGGGCCGAATGTAATGCGACATGAATCCCAGATCCCGGTTGAGTCCGCATTCATGCGTGCGGAACTTAGCTATAAGTTTTTGCTCAGCAATTTTGCGTTGTCGCGTCTCCTGAAGGCCTCCTTGTAGAATGCTGACCCGGAGATCAGAGGCTGAATGTCCTTGACTGCTGAAGTGTTCCCCAACTGGAAGGGAACAGTCCTGCCTGTTGATAGTCGCACGATGCCCGTTTATTCGTTGTCGCAGTGTCTGCATGGTCTCGCCAATGTACCACGCTTCGGGACATCCTTTCCTGCAGCGTATGAGGTAGACTACATTGGTCGAGTCGCACGAGTATGCGCCGCGTACCTGGTGGGTGGTGTTTCCACGTGTAATGGTGGTGTCCATGTCGATGATCTGGCATGTCTTGCAGAGATTACCCTGGCAGGGTTTTGTGGTGTTGTGGTTGCTGTTCTGAAGGCTGGGTAATTTGCTGCAAACAATGGTTTGTTTGAGGTTGCGCGGTTGTTTGAAGGCCAGTAGTGGGGGGTGTGGGGATGACCTTGGCAAGATGTCCATCCTCGCTGATGATGTGTTGGAGGCTGCTGGAGGACACGTCCCGAAGCGTGGTACATTGGCGAGACCATGCAGACACTGCGACAACGAATAAACGGGCATCGTGCGACTATCAACAGGCAGGACTGTTCCCTTCCAGTTGGGGAACACTTCAGCAGTCAAGGACATTCAGCCTCTGATCTCCGGGTCAGCATTCTACAAGGAGGCCTTCAGGAGACGCGACAACGCAAAATTGCTGAGCAAAAACTTATAGCTAAGTTCCGCACGCATGAATGCGGACTCAACCGGGATCTGGGATTCATGTCGCATTACATTCGGCCCCCACCAACAAGCCTGGACTTGCAGAGGCCTACCGACTGAACTGGCTTGGGACAATTCACACCTCTTTAACCTGGAGTTACCTCTCTCTCTGCATCTTTGATGATTTGATTGCCTGCAGGTGCTCGCATTCCGGGGCATCTCTGACTGTGTCTATATAAACATTTCTGGAACAAGCCTTTCCATTCACCTGAAGAAGGAGCCGTGCTCCGAAAGCTCGTGTTTGAAACAAACCTGTTGGACTTTAACCTGGTGTTGTAAGACTTCTTACCTTGGTCAGGATAGAGTGCTTAGTAGCCTGGATTGGTCCACTCAGAGTGTGAGCACTGACATCCATGGAATCCATGAGGAGCTGCGTATCTTCAATATGGTGTTTGCACTGTTAACCCTGTAGTTGCTGGAACGGATGACTGCTGGACACCAGCAGTCAGCCCATTCAACCTTACCTGAAGGCCAACCCAGGGTTGTGCAGGTCACTGAAGAGGATGAAGGTACCAAGAGCTCCTCAGAACACATATCTTCGATTGTCTCCTTCGCCTTTTCGCCAGAGCCCTCATCTGATCCACAGTTGCCAATGATCATGGCTGCCCATGCAGAGATGCACAAACCATGACTTCCGGTGGCGGCCATGGAGTGAAAGGTCGCGCATGTGGCAGCTCTCGCTCATGGTGGTGTGTTTGTGGCTCTTACGCCAGATTGTTGTAGGAATTTTGTGAAGTAAAGGTGTAGAAGCAGGAACAGGAGGAGGGACCCCCCCCCCCCCCCCCCCGCCCCCAGTTTATGGAGCTGCGGCCCAGGAAAAATCGGAAAAGGGGGAATCAGAAGAGTGAGGACCAGATTTTGAGTGTGGAAATGGCGGATGCGCAGGTTCCGGCCCCACCAGCTCAGTGGTCGACGGACCAGTTGGTGAGCTTCCTAAATGAGAAGTTCTCCCAACTACGTAAGGAGTGTGCGGAGGACCTGTCCAGGGTGGTGGACTCACCTAAGGTGGTGGTTGACCGCCGAGACTGACGACCCAGGGACAGGCAACCCAGAGGCTGGAGGAGCTGGCGGGGGAGCATGAGGAGCAGTCCACCTCGATGGCAGCAGAGATAGGGATGCTGCAGGACCAGCAGAAGCAATTGTTGGAGAAGGTGGAGGACCTGGAGAACCGTTCTCGGAGGCAGAACATCCAGATCATGGGTCTGTTGGAGGGAAAAGAAGGATCGGATGCTGGTGCATATGTGGGGAAGGTGCTGGAGAAGCTGATGGGGAAAGGTTTGTTCGCCAAGCCGTTGGAGGTGGACCCGTAGGACAGTTACGCGTAAGCCCCAGGGTCATGAGCCCCCGAGGGTGACGGTGGTACGACGGCATCAGTTTCTAGACAAGGAACATATTATGAGATGGGCCAGGCAGACGAGGCGGTGTATGTGGGAAGATTCTGAGATCCGGGTGTACCAGGACTTGGGAGCAGAACTCACAAAGAGGAGGGCGAGTTTCAACAAGGTCAAGTCGGCCCTATATGCAAAAGGAATAAAGTTTGGACAGCTTTACCCGGCCCATCTATGGGTGACCTATGAGGGTCAGGAATTGTACTTTAGCTCGCAGGAGGATGTGGTGGACTTTATGAAAGACATTAAGCTGATGGGAGAATGAAGACCTTGAGCTTTGACTGTGGGGAACTGAGCGATGAGCTATGTTTTGTAAAACTTTAAACTTTCAATGTTCAATTTGCGATGTTCGGAATGACATTTGAGGCTTTGTATATATATTTTCTTTTTCCGTTTTTCATTTGGTTCTGAGTGGAGTTAGCTGAATAGATAATACTTTGTTAAGGGAGGAGAGGCGGGCTTTTGTCCTCGGGCCAGGAATTGTTTGTTTGTTCTTGCTTCTAGCCATTGTTTTGAGAGTTTGCATGAAGAGCAGGGGAGAGGTGAACCAGTGGGGGGGTAGGAAGCTAGGTGCCAGGGGCAGGGCTGCCAGGCTAGCTTTTAGAATTAGAATTAGAACAGTACAGCACAGAACAGGCCCTTCGGCCCTCAATGTAGTGCCGAGCAACGATCACCCTATTCAAGCCCACGTATCCATCCTATACCAGTAACCCAACAACCCCCATTAACATTATTTTTTTTAGGACACTAAGGGCAATTTAGCCTGGCCAATCCACCTAACCCGCACATCTTTGGACTGTGGGAGGAAACCGGAGCACCCGGAGGAAACCCACGCACACACGGGGAGGATGTGCAGACTCCGCACAGACAGTGACCCAGCCGGGAATCGAACCTGGGACCCTGGAGCTGTGAAGCATTGATGCTAACCACCATGCTACCGTGGTGCCCTAGCTTGGAGGGCTAGTTGGAGGGCTTGGAACTAGCTTGGAGGGCTAGTTCAAGGAAGCAAAGTGGGGGGTGAGCTGAAGACCATCGTTATGGGGGGGATGGGCGGGGGAGGGGTGTCGGGTGGGGGGGGGGGTTAGACTGCTGCCGGGGAGAGGATTTTTAAGGTGATGGATGAGAAGAGTTGATGAGTGTAGCTGCCGGAGGGCGGGGTATGGGCCAAGGGCTGGCCCAGGAGAGGTTATGGCTGATCGACAGGGGAGGTGGGTAGGGTACCCCTGGACCAGGTTGGTCACATGGAACGTTCGTGGACTGAATGGGCCGATCAAAAGAGCCCATGTGTTCGCACACTTGAGGCAACTGAAGGCGGACGTGGCCATGTTGCAGGAGACACACTTGAAGTTGGGAGACCAGGTCAGACTGAGGAAGGGATGGGTTGGACAGGTGTTCCATTCGGGATTGGACTTTAAAATGAGGGGGGTGGCAATTCTGGTCAACAAAAAGGTGGCATTCAAGGTAGGGAAGATAGAGGCAGACACGGGGTAGATTTATTATGATTAACGGGAAGCTGGAGGGAATGGCTGTGGTGCTCGTGAACATACATTCTCCAAACTGGGATGATGTTGAGTTCGTTAGGAGGGTGCTAGGGAAGATTCCGGACCTGGAGTCGCACCCACTGATTATGGGGAGAGATTGGAACATGGTCCGGGATCCGTGACTGGACCAGGCAAGTTCCAGGTCCGGAAAGGTGTCAGCAATGGCAAAAGAGCTGCGGGGGTTTATGGCGCGCATGGGAGGGGTGGATCCGTGGAGATTCGGGAGGCCAGGGAGTAAGGAGTTTTCATTCTACTCCCATGTGCATGAGGTGTATTCCCGGATAGACTTCTTTGTGCTGGACAAAACGCTGCTGGCGGAGATGGTGGTTATTGAATACGCAGTAATTATGGTGTCAGACCACGCCCCACACTGGGTAGACCTGCAAGTGAGCAAAGGAAAGGCCCAGCCGCTGCAATGGAGGTTAAATGTTGGGCTGCTAGCGGAGGATGAGGTGTGTGAGCAGGTTTGTGTGAGCAGGTGAGGGAAGCCATTCGGAGATATATAAAGATTAATAATATGGGTGAGATCTCGTCAGGGGTGGTGTGGGAGGCACTGAAGGCGGTTATGAGGGGGGAATTCATCACAATTCGGGCCCATAAGGAGAAGACAGAACAGGTGGAGTTGGACAAGCTGGTATGTGAAATTTTACAGGTGGACAGGAGATATGCAGAGTTTCCGGATAAGGGCTCCTGAAGGAGCGGCAGAGACTGCAAATGGAATTTGGGCTCCTGTCCACAGGTAAGGCGGAGGGGCAGCTGAGGAGGGTAAAGGGGGCGATGTATGAATATGGGGAAAAAGCCAGCAGGATGTTGGCACATCAGCTGAGGAAACAGGAGGCTGCGAGAGAAATTGGGAAAGTAAAGGATATAAGGGGAAAGGTGGTTGTGGACCTGGAGGGGGTGAATTTTGTGCTTCGGGAATTTTATTGCCGACTTTATAAATTGGAACCCCGTGCCGGGGTGTAGGGTATGAAGCGATTCTTGGGGGATGGGGGGGGGGGGGGGGGTGCTGGAGTTCCCGAGGGTAGATCAGGAGCTGGTGGAAGGCTGGGGAGACCCAATAGGTCTTGGGGAGGTGATAGACGGACTGGATACAGGAGAGGAGACTGAGGGAGTTACCGTTTAAAGTGGTAGGAAAGAGTTTTAGGTATTTGGGGATCCAGGTGGATCGGGACTGGGGTCAGCTCCATAAGTTAAATCTGGGCAGGGTGGTCGAGCAAAAGAAAGGAGACTTCCGTAGGTGGGACATGCTCCCGCTGTCATTGGCGGGGAGGATACAGACTGTGAAGATGACAGTCCTCCTGAGCTTGCTGTTTGTTTTTCAATGTCTTCCAATTTTTACGCCTAAGGCTTTTTTCAGAAAGGTGAACAGGGCAATCATGGGTTGTGTATGGGCTGGTAAGACCCCGAGGGTGAAGAAGGTACTGCTGAAACGGGGGCGCAGGGAGGGTGGCATGGCCCTTCTGAATTTTATTAACTATTACTGTACTGGGCCACCAACATATCGATGGTTAGGAAGTGGTTAGTGGGGAAGGGGTCAGTGTGGGAGTGAGTAGAGGCGGCATCTTGCAAGGGTATGAGTTTGGAGGCTTTACTAACGGTGCCCCTGCCATTCCCGCCGGCTCGGTACTCCACAAGCCCTGTGGGCGTGGGGATGATGGAGACACCACATGAGATTGGAGGCGGCCTCAGTGGGGTCACCGATCTGTGATAATCACCAGTTTGTTCCGGGGGGACTTGACGGGGGCTTTAGGAGGTGGCAGTGGGCAGGTCTTGCAAAACAAGCTTCTGTTAAAAACATGGCTACTGCAGACAAACACACCTGAAATTGCCAAATGTTTAAAATCCAATATATCTAAAATCCTGCATTCACCACATCTTATTGGGTCTCATGCTACCTGGAATTGATTTAGTGAAAGGATTTGGGATTCAGGAACATGCAGAGTTGGGACATTTATTGAATTATAGGTGCAGTTGGTGATGCTCTGTATCTTAGGGAAGCTTGCAATTTGGACAAAGGCTCTGGTTGTCTGAGTCTGAGACACCAAAGACTGAGTCTGAGAAGCAAACAGGACATAAGTCACTGCCTTCATGCGCTGTGTGCTGCTAACTGGGATGTATCAGCTAGGTCTCCGCAGCCCTGGCAAGAGGCTGAGGCTTAGATGTTTAGTGGTTACCTTCACAGCCATTATCATAGAATTTACAGTGCAGATGAAGGCCATTTGGCCCAGCAAGTCTGCACCAGCCCCTGGAAAGAGCACACAACTTAAACCCATACCTCCACCCCATCCCTGTAACCCCACCTAATCTTTTTGGATACTAAGGGCAATTTAGCATGGCCAATCCACCTAATCTGCACATCTTTGGACTGTGGGAGGAAACCGGAGCACCCGGAGGAAACCCACGCACACACGGGGAGGATGTGAAAACTCCGCACAGACAGTGAACGAAGTAGGGAATCGAATCTGGGACCCTGGAGCTGAGAAGCAACTGTGCTAACCACTGTGTTACCATGTCACCCCTTTAGCAGGTCATGGGGGGGTCAATGGATTGTTGCTCTAATTGCTGCTGGACCATACCTGCTACAACATCATCATTAAATCTGAGCCTCCTCCAGCACTCCTCCAGTTTTCCATTATGTTGCGGTATGATGTCCTCGGGTAGAATGTGATTGTCCTTCCCCTCTCCTCCTGCTGCTGCCCATGCCACAGCCTCTTCCTCCTGACCTTTGGCACTCCCACTGGGCTCCATCTGCTCACGTTGATTGGCTTCAATGGCCTAGGTGCGAGTGGTTTCCATACCCATCCTCTATGCTCCCTCAGTCGGAGCACAACATGCACTTTCCAAGCCCAAATGTTTTCCTTGCACTGGGTGCAACAGACAGTGGGTGTAGCAAAACGTTGAATGGCAGACCAGCAGTCCCACCCTCCCACTCCCTTGGGTTATGTTCCAGACACAGCTAGGCCAGTAAACACAAATTTACAGATTACTCCATGGGGGTACCTGTCCTCTCCATGGCTATCAACAACAAATGCACTCAGAAGAGGCCTGCTCTGCTCTGCACACTTGGGGTTCCAGACAACAGGGATGCCGATATGAAAATGAAAAATGAAAATCGCTTATTGTCACGAGTAGGCTTCAAATGAAGTTACTGTGAAAAGCCCCTAGTCGCCACATTCCGGCACCTGTTCGGGGAGGCTGTTACGGGAATCGAACCGTGCTGCTGGCCTGCCTTGGTCTGCTTTCAAAGCCAGCGATTAGCCCTGTGAGCTAAACAGGTTTCACTTACGATTTGAACGGCCAGTTGCCTCTGAGAATGTGCATTCAGCCGGCCTTCAATCCATCCCCTCGAAAATGGGAAATGCCATGTTCGTGAGGGCACTTAGGATTTCCGAAGGCTTCCACAATTTTCATTGGAATGGAAACATTCTCCGACACAGTGGAAATCTGGGCCTTGGGTTTAAAATGTAACATATTAACCCTTATCATTACCAATCCACTATCCCTTCCTGGTATTGTTTTCTTTTTCAAAATGAGGTAGCTGAGATAACAACAATACTTTGCCAAGTGAAGCAACTGCTACTTTGGATACAAACATCGTTCATCGGGATACTAATTAATCTTGATTCAATAACTGCAACCAAAGCAGAATATAAAACTCAGTCCAGCTGGCAAGTCGGAACAATTTTTTTTAAAAATCTGCTTATCGCATAGCATAAAAGAAAGAGAAATGCCTCATTTCTTCCTGATATCAATTTTGAGTTATGTTTACTATCTGTTCTACAGTCTGATCAGATGAAAGGTGTCATATGCTTAATTTACTTGAAGGATGTAAGGATTAAGAAAGTGTTTTAATGCCTAAGTGGTGAAGAATAATGCACTCTCTCTGAGACCGATGCTTCATTCGAGCTGAAATTTGATTCCTGCCTTGAGTCAGAAGGTTCACATCCCAGTTCAGGGATTTCAGCACATATTCTCGGCTGGCCCTTTGATGAGGTGCTAATGGATTTCTGCACTGTCTGTGGTGCCAGCTTTTGCCAAGTATGTTGAATTGAGGATCTGCCCATCTTCACATTATTCAGAGAAATGGAGAGAAGTTCTCCTGTCATCCTAATCAATTATTAATCCTCAAATACCAGCACGAAAACAGGTCTTTGGTCATCACCACACAGCTGTTTGTGGGATCTTGCTGTGTGCAAATTGGTGGCCATGTTTCCTACATGACACCAGTGTGAATGGCCTGAAAGAAATGCAAGTATTTCTTTTTTTCTTTCAAATGTTGGGGATGAACATTGGCGTTCCATGATGGCACCATAGGTTTCAAACAGATTTCCCAGAGGGAACATATTGCATACAATGGCGTGGAAAATGGAGGTCACAAAAAAAATGAGTACAGCTCATAGTGTATTGAATCAGATTTGTTTTATTTACAAACACCACCTTAATTAATCACAGAATCACAGAATACTACAATGCAGAAGAAGCCCTTTGGGCTCGTTGAGTCTGCACCGATGCGTGAAAGGCCCTGACCTGCCCACCTGATCCCACTTGCCAGCGTTTGGCCAATAGACTTGAAGGTTATGACGTGCCAAGTGCTCATCCAGGTACTTTTTAAAGGATGTGAGGCATTCCGCCTCCACCATCTTTCCAGGCAGTGCATTCCAGACCGTCACCACTCTCTGGGTGAAAGGTTTTTCCCTCAAATCCCCCCTAAACCTCCTGCCCCACACTTTAAACTTGTGTTCCTTTGTAACTGACCCTTCAACTAAGGGGAACAGCTGCTTTCTATCCACCTATCCATGCCCCTCATAATCTGTACACTTGAATCAGGTCACCCCTCATCTCTGCTCCAGCGAAAACAGCCCAAGACTGTCCAACCTCTCCTTATAACTTTAGAATGTAAATGTTCCATCCCAGGCAACATCCTGGTGAATCTTCTCTGCACCCCCTCCAGCGCAATTACATCCCTCCAATAGTGTGGCAACCAGAATAGCCCGCTGTGGATATAGCTCCAATATAGCTCCAACTTGACCTCCCTGCTTTTGTAATCTATGTCCCGATTGATAAAATTGTATGTCCCATATGCCTTTTTCACCACAATAATAACCTGCCCTTCCGCCTTCAGAGATCTGTGGATGAACGTGCCAAGGTCCCTTTGTTCCTTGGAACTTCTCAGTGTCATTCCATTCATTGAGCACTTCCTTGTTAAATTACTCCTTCCAAAGTGTATCATCTCACACTTTTCAGGGTTAAATCCATCTGCCCTTTTGACCATCCCGTCTATATCTTCCTGTAACCCAAGATACTCAACCTCACTGCTAACCACCCGGCCAATCTTTCTGTCATCCGCAAATTTACTGATCCTACTCCCCACACAGTCATCTATGTAATTTATATAAATGACAAACAATAGGGGCCACAGCATGGATCCCTGTGATACACCACTGGTCACTGGCTACTGGACGCTAAAGTTATCTTCACCCTCTGGCTCCTACCGCTAAGCCAATTATGAATCCACCTTGTTGAGTTACTTGTATCCCATGTGCATTTCCCTTTTTAATACGTCTCCCATGTGGGACCTTGTCAAAGGCTTTGCTGAAATCCATGTAAACTACATCAACTGCATGACCCTCGTCTACACACCTGGTTACATAATCAGAAAATTCAGTCAAATTTGTGAGGCATGACCTCCATCTGACAAAGCCATGCTGACTATTCCTGATCAAACCTTGCCTCTCCAGGTGATGATACATTTTCTCCTTATAGAATCTTCTCCAGTAGTTTCCCAACCAGTGACGTGAGACTCACTGGTCTGTTTTTCCCTGGCTTTTCTCGACAACCTTTCTTAAATAGTGGGACCACATTAGCTCTGGCACCTTCCCCATGGCTAGGGAGGAATTAAACATTTAGGTCAGAGTCCCGGCAATCTCCACCCGTGCCTCCCAGAGCAACCTGGGACACAATTCATCCATATGTATCCAAAATGGCAATACTGTCCAATCCACACTCGGAAAAAGTAGACAAATAGTTATCAATTTTATGGCTTTGGAGTCTTTCCTTCAAGAATAGCTTGAATTAGAAGGAGGACTCATTAGTTAATTGAATGCTCCTTCCATAGTGTTACTGATGCCTGGTCAACTCTCAATAGTAGCGAAGAAACTGGACTAGATGCCATAACCTTTTAAAGTTTTAAGGTGGTGCGGAGAGATCAATTCATTCCAGGAGTGATAATATAAGAAATAGAGCTTGGTTATGTTATAAACAAACTTTATTAAAACCTAAGAAAAAAATATTGAAACTTTTAACCTTAAACCCTAACAATAACAGATTGCATGCAGTTTCTTAACCTTAATTAGTTCCCATTAAACAATACTGTAACAGAACATACAACTCTCATGTCACTTTCACGGGAAGACAAAGGCAATACTTGCATTTACGAAGCAATTTTTCTTCTGGTAGAGAAATTAGTTCTGAACCTTTTTTCCAAAGCTTTCATGACAACTTTCATGACCTGCTCGGTTGATTTCCAAAACTTTCTCCTGTACTTGTTCAAAGCAGGATTTCCTCTCCCTCTATCTAAGCTCTGCCTAGCCCCTCACACAAAAGAAGAGAGGAATGCTAGTTGGATTGGATTGGATTGGATTGGATTTGTTTATTGTCACGTGTACCGAGGTACAGTGAAAAGTATTTTTCTGCAAGCAGCTCAACAGATAATTCAGTACATGGAAGAAAAGGGAATTAAACAAAATTCAAGAAAATACATGATAATACATAATAGGGCAACACAAGATATACAATGTAACTACGTAAGCATTGGCATCGGTTAAAGTATACAGTGTGTAGTGTTAATGAGGTCAGTCAATAAGAGGGTCATTTAGGAGTCTGGTGACAGTGGGGAAGAAGCTGTTTTTGAGTCTGTTCGTGCGTGTTCTCAGACTTCTGTATCTCCTGCCTGATGGAAGAAGTTGGAAAAGTGGGTAAGCCGTGTGGGAGGGATACCTTGATTATGCTGCCCGCTTTCCCCCGGCACCGGGATGTGTAGATGGAATCAATGGATGGGAGGCAAGTTCGTGTGATGGACTGGGCGGTATTCACGACTCTCTGAAGTTCTTTGCGGTCCTGGGCCGAGCAGTTGCCATACCAGGCTGTGATGCAGCCCGATAGGATGCTTTCTATAGTGCATCTGTAAAAGTTGGTAGGGGTTAATGTGGACATGTCGAATTTCTTTAGTTTCCTGAGGAAGTATAGGCGCTGTTGTGCTTTCTTGGTGATAGTGTCGACGTGAGTGGACCAGGATAGATTTTTGGTGATGTGCACCCCTAGGAATTTGAAACTGCTAACCATCTCCACCTCGGCTCTGTTGATGCTGACAGGGGTGTGTACAGTACTTTGCTTCCTGAAGTCGATGACCAGCTCTTTAGTTTTTCTGGCATTGAGGGAGAGATTGTTGTCGTTACACCACTCCACTAGGTTCTCTATCTCCCTCCTGTATTCGGACTCATCGTTATTCGAGATCCGGCCCACTATGGTCGTATCGTCAGCAAACTTGTAGATGGAGTTGGAACCAAGTTTTGCCACGCAGTCGTGTGTGTACAGGGAGTAGAGTAGGGGGCTAAGTACACAGCCTTGTGGGGCACCGGTATTGAGGACTATTGTGGAGGGGGTGTTGGTGTTCATTCTTACTGACTGTGGTCTGTTGGTCAGAAAGTCAAGGATCCAGTTGCAGAGTGGAGAGCCAAGTCCTAGGTTTTGGAGCTTTGATATGAGCTTGGCTGGGATTATGGTGTTGAAGGCGGAGCTGTTGTTAATAAATAGGAGTCTGATGTAGGAGTCCTTGTTTTCTAGACGCTCTAGGGATGAGTGTAGGGCCAGGGAAATGGCGTCTGATGTGGACCGGTTGCGACGGTATGCGAATTGAAGTGGGTCAAGGCGTTCCGGGAGTATGGAGGTGATGCGCTTCATGATCAGCCTCTCGAAGCACTTCATTTCAACTGATGTCAGGGCCATCAGGCGGTAGTCATTGAAGCATGTTGCCTGGTTCTTCTTTGGTACCGGTATGATGGTGGTCTTCTTGAAGCAGGTGGGGACCTCGGAGTGGAGTAGGGATAGGTTAAAAATGTCTGTGAATACCTCTGCCAGCTGGTATGCGCAGGCTCTGAGTGCATGACCAGGGATCCCTTCCGGGTCCATCGCCTTCCGTGGGTTCACTTTCAGGAAGGCCGATCTGACTTCGGAAACTGTGATGGTGGGTATGGGTGAATTATGGGCTGCTGGGGCACTCAACAGCAGATTGTTGGTTGCCTGCTCAAACCGAGCATAGAATGCATTAAGTTCATCGGGGGGGGGGGGGGGGGGGGGGGCGCTGCTGCCAGAGATACTGCTCGGCTTCGCTTTGTAGCCCGTTATGTTATTTAGTCCTTGCTACAACCGCCGAGAGTCTGTCTGTGACTCTAGCTTAGTTTGATATTCTCTCTTGGCATCTTGGATGTGATAAGCAACTAACCTCTCATTGATAGACAAAGAGGCTATCAGACGCGGTAATGGGCTAATAGCTGGTCAGCAGGAATGTCCTAAAGGACAATGGATCTTGAGCGACTCACTCTTGCTGAACTGGGCCACCCTTTGTATTCCCACTAATGATGTTAAGTCTGAATGGGATAATGTAACCCATGCCAGGTGTGGATGTATCTCTCTGGCTCTATGCGAGAAGTTTTTGTTTCCCCTCGGTCTGTTTAATTGCTAATTTGCCTGCTTCATTGGGGTAGCATTTCAAGACCCAATTTCCTAATATCTCTTTCTTGTGACAATAGCCATAACTATCATTATACCCATTATAAGGGAGTTTAGTCCTCTATGGCAGGAGAGTTTTAGGGATTTCCAAAACTCTCTGGGTCCAACCCCACCATATTTTCTTTTTAAATCACTGGACTGACTTACTAAGGTTTAAAGTTAACAAATGTTGAAGAGTTGTGGGAAAGTTTTCTTTTAAAGAGGACAAATAATTTAAATGGTTGGCAATTGAAATATTACAGGGGAGAAATCACTTACATAGTTCCACCAGACGAATGTCAATTAATTAGGGCAGGCAACACATGGGCTACTATCTGTGTGGTGTTCTTCGATGATATCAGTGCTGTGCAGCCATAGCACTGCTTTCTCCTTGGGAAATGATTAAGTCTGCATGGTAGCACTATGCAAATGAATTTCTTCCCCACGTGCTTCAATAATAAATTAATACATGTCACTGCACGGGAATGAGCCTCCCAGAAGGTTTTTGAAGCACTTCATAAAATTGGAATTCCAATTGTGTAGGCAAACATGGCAGTCAGATTATTGACAGGAAGATCCTCCAAACAACAATTAATCCTCCAGTTAATCAGATTGGCCAAGCATTAAATGTTTTCCAGGTTATCAAGACTGCTCTGCGCTTCTTTGGACTAACAGACAGGCTTGATCTTGGTTTCCTCATTCCACCCAGTGGACAGCACCTCTGTCAATGCAGTATTATCTCTGCATTGCATTGGAGTGACTACCGAGATTAGATGCTCAATTCACATGCACCGCCTCACCTACTTCCTTTAGCCTGTGTTAAACAAAACACAAGTGAAGATATCTAAAGCCACTCCTGTTAACATTCTGGAATAATAATTAATTAAAATGAAACATTTACAGATATCATGTCATTTTAGCTTTTTATACTATTATACACTTCCAAAGAATATTAATGAGTTGATTTATTTGTTTCAGCACAGGTAAACATTGCTAGCATACCGCTGATGAACAATATAACATGCATTCATGGGTTATCTTCATTTTTAACAAATTATTGAATTGCGTTATCATGTGGGTAACTAAAGTGGTTCTAATTAGTAGAGCAGCAGTCATTAAGTGTTTTGCTTTGAAGGATCATTTTGAATTCTGAGCTGTCAATGAGCGAGGGGGAAAATGAGAAAAATGCCACAAATAGCATCTCATCCTGAAGCATTTGTCAGCAGCTCAATAGGTTTTAAACAGATCAAAGTATTCACAATTAATATACTGAACGCTGGCGCTTGAAACCAGCTTTCTATTCCTGAGGCCAGCATGAAAGGGATTGGATTTCACATTATTTTCCTCAGTCTGTACATTGAAACATCATTCATAACCTTGGAATAATTCCTGACCAGAAGAAGTAATGTCGTATATTGATTAACAAAATCTAGACAATGACCAAAATACTGGACAACTATTTAGTCCACATTTTCGGAATCTAAATGCTCAACCTAGACAGAGTGAATGCAGTGGGAGAACTAGACCTTTATATAAAACAAAAAAGAGTGGCTAAGATAAATACTGGTCCTTTAGACTCTAAAGTTTAGAGGATGAGAAGGGAGATATTCTAATGGGAGATGAGGAAATGGCTGAGGTACTGAACAGGTTTTTTGGGTCGGTCTTCACAGTGGCAGACACAAATAACATGCCAGCGACTGATAGAAGTGAGGCTATGACAGGTGAGGACCTTGAGATGATTGCTATCACTAAAGAGGTAGTGATGGGCAAGCTAATGGTGCTAAAGGTAGACAAGTCTCCTGACCCTGATGGAATGCATCCCAGAGTGCCACAAGAGATGGCTAGGGAAATTGCAAATGCACTAGTGATAATTTACCAAAATTCACTCGACTCTGGGGTGGTCGCGGCGGATTGGAAATTGGGAAACGTGCCACCACTTTTTTAAAAAGGAGGTAGGCAGAGAGCGGGTAATTATAGGCCAGTGAGCTTAACTTCGGTAGTAGGGAAGATGCTGGAATCTATCATCAAGGAAGAAATTGCGAGGCATCTGGATAGAAATTGTCCCATTGGGCAGACACAGCATGGGTTCATAAAGGGCAGGTCGTGCCTTACTAATTTAGTGGAATTTTTTGAGGACATTACCAGTGCGGTAGATAAGGGGGAGCCAATGGATGTGGTATATCTGGATTTCCAGAAAGCCTTTGACAAGGTGCCACACAAAAGGTTGCTGCATAAGATAAAGATGCATGGCATTAAGGGTAAAGTAGTAGCATGGATAGAGGATTGGTTAATTAATAGAAAGCAAAGAGTGGGGATTAATGGGTTTCTCTTTGGTTGGCAATCAGTAGCTACTGGTGTCCCTCAGGGATCAGTGTTGAGCCCACAATTGTTCACAATTTACATAGATGATTTGGAGTTGGTGACCAAGTGCAATGTGTCCAAGTTTTCAGACAACACTAAGATGAGTGGTAAAGCAAAAAGTGCAGAGGATACCGGAAGTCTGCAGAGGGATTTGGATAGGTTAAGTGAATGGGCTCGGGTCTGGCAGATGGAATACAATGTTGACAAATGTGAGGTTATTTATTTTGGTAGGAATAACAGCAAAAGGGATTATTATTTAAATGACAAAATATTAAAACGTGCTGCTGTGCAGAGAGACCTGGTTGTGCTGGTGCATGAGTTGCAAAAAGCTGGTTTACAGGTGCAACAGGTGATTAAGAAGGCAAATGGAATTTTGTCCTTCATTGCTAGAGAGATGGAGTTTAAGACTAGGGAGGTTATGTTGCAATTGTATAAGGTGTTAACACACCTGGAGTATTGTGTTCAGTTTTGGTCTCCTTACCTGAGAAAGGACATACTGGCACTGGAGGGTGTGCAGAGGAGATTCACTAGGTTAATCCCAGAGCTGAAGGTTGGATTACGAGGAGAGGTTGAGTAGACTGGGACTGTACTCGTTGGAATTTAGAAGGATGAGACGGGATCTTATAGAAACATTTAAAATTATGAAGGGAATAGATAGGATAGATGCGGGGAGGTTGTTTCCACTGGCGGGTGAAAGCAGAACTTGGGGGCATAGCCTCAAAATAAGGGGAAGTAGATGTAGGACTGAGTTTCAGAGGAACTTCTTCACCCAAAGGGTTGTGAATCCATGGAATTCCTTGCCCAGTGAAGCAGTTGAGGCTCCTTCATTAAATGTTTTTAAGATAGAGGTAGATAGTTTTTTGAAGAATAAAGGGATTAAGGATTATAGTGTTCGGGCCGGAAAGTGGAGCTGAGTCCACAAAAGATCTGCCATGATCTCATTGAATGGCGGAGCAGGCCCGAGGGGCCAGATGGCCTACTCCTGCTCCTAGTTCTTATGTTCTTATGTTCTTAACCCGAGGACCCAGCCTCAGACTAAAAGGGTGATTCTTTAAAATGGAGATGAAGAGGAATTTCTTCAGCCAGAGGGTGGTAGATCTGTGGAACTCTTTGCCGCAGAAGACTGTGGAGGCCAAGTCACTGAGTGTCTTTAAGACAGAGATAGATAGGCTCTTGATTAATAAGGGGATCAGGGGTTATAGGGAGAAGGCAGGAGAATGGGGATGAAAAACATATCAGCGATGATTGAATGGTGGACAGCGACGATTGAATGGTGGAGCAGACGCGATGGGCCAAATGGCCTAATCTTGCTCTTATGTCTTATGATCTTATGACCTAACTTGAAAAGATGGAGGAACCCAGGGCAGCACAGTGGCACAGTGGTTAGCACAGCCTCATGTTGCCGAGGTCCCAGGTTCGATCGCGGCCCTGGGTCACTGTCCGTGTGGAGTTTGCACATTCTCCCTGTGTTTGCGTGGGTTTTGCCCCCACAACCCAAATATGTACAGGGTATGTGGATTGGCCACACTAATATTTCCCCTTAATTGGAAAAATGAATTGGGTACTCTAAATTAAAAATTAAAAATTAAAAATAAAATAAAAGATGGAGGAAGCCGATTCCATCAATAGTTTTAAAATGTTCCCAACAAAAAGTAGGGATATGGGACAAAGCATGACTTCTCCTTCCACAGCCAGCACAGGCACTGACAGGCCAAATAGCCTCCTTCTGTGCTGTAAAGTTCCATGATTCTATGAAATTGTAGTTTTGTTAATGGTCGGTGAATATTAAATGAAGAACTACAGTGGAAAAAAGGCTCAAGAGTTGACTTTACGATTTTAGTAGAATGTACGTATATTTTTGCTTTTTTTATTAAGACAATGTCAACAGCCCAGTAGATTTTATGTTGTGCTGAAGGGACAGCATCAGTGAGAATGGGATATTTTAACTCTGACCTCGTTTAAAACCTGTAGAACAATTATTAAATAAAAATTTGAAGGAATAGCTTTTGAACAATTAGATTCTGCATTGAATCATAAATTTACAGTGCACAATGTTCCCGGTCTTCAAGCAATCCTGTCATTTCTAAATCGTGCTCAAGGCTAGGGCTTCTTAATCAAGCAAACACTGAGTGAGTTGGCATATCCAGCGGCAGGATTGCTAAATATTCCAAATATGGGTTCGCAGCCTCCCATAGGTAAGTCTTTTGAATCAAGCACCTTTGCAGTCAATTGGACACAAGCATTCCTCAAGGAAAGGAACATCCTTGTGCTGAATGATTCATGAACAACAAGGATAATTACATTTCTTTTATGTCTTGAACCTTTCAATGAAATAAAGGTAGAAAAAATGCTATTCTTTTAGTACCTTTCATGACCTTAAGGTGTCCTAAAGTGCTTTAATCAACTTTTGAAACATATCAAGTGTCTCACAAACAGCAATGAGATGATGATCAGGTTATCAGTTTTAATAATTTTGTTTGAGGGATAAAAGTTGGTCAGGGCCGAAACAGAACTTCCTGCTCTTCAAGAATGGGATTTTAAAGAGGGTTTCATATTTCTTCTGAAAGGTGGGATCTCTGAAAATGATATAATGCTTCTGAGTGTTACGGGACCTGAAATTTTTGAACTTCTCTGATTGGCTGCCTAGTTTCTCAAAACCTCAGAACTCTCAACAAAGGCAAGTGGTGGAGGAGGCAGGACATCAGCAAGACTCATCTTGCTCAGTCCCTGCTAAACCAGCTCATCCTCTGCCTTCTACTACTGAGCCAGTTTTGGTTCCAGTTTCCCAAATTGCCCTGGATCCCATGGGCTCTAACCTTCTTCATCAGCCTCCCATGTGGGCCTTTGTCAAAGTCCAAGTAGACTACATCAACCACACTACCCTCATCTACACATCTAGTCATCTCCTCAAAAAATTCAAATAAATTGAATTTAAGGGATTTAAATTGTAAGTTTAAGGGTCATTCCTGCTTATTCCCTTTTTTCCCTTTTCTTTAATTTTGCCATTATGATTTTTGATTCATGGATGATTAATGGGCATGCATCTTTAAGTCAAGCATCTGTATCACATTTGTACCAACGTGTACTATGCCCTTTAGCTGATCACCCTTCCCTTTTTGAATGCCCTGTAGCTGCTCCATGACATCCTTGACCCTGGCACCACGGAGGCAACATACCATTCTGGAGTCATGCTCACAGCCACAGATATGCCTGTCAGTTCTCCTCACTATTGAATCCCCCACCACTGAAGCTCACTTAGTCATTTTCCTCCCCTGCTGTCCAGCAGAGCCAAGTGCGGTGCCATAGACGTGGCTGCTGCTGCTGCTTTCCCTTGAGAAGCCATCCTCCCTGGCAATATCCAAAACGATATACTTGTTTTGCAGGGGAACAGCCATAGGATATTCCTGAACTGCCTGGCTAGCCCTCTTGCTCTGCCTGGTGGTCACCCATTTCTTTCCTGCCCGTGAGGTCTGAACCTGCGGTGTGACCACCTCTCTATCCATGCTAAACATGATACTCTTTGCCTCGCGGATGCTCCACAGTGCCCCAGGCGTCGCTTCAGTTCTGAAACCCGGGCTTCCAGGAGCTGCAGCTGGAGACACTTCCTGCACATGTGCTGGTCCCGGACACTGGAAATATTTCTGGTCTCCCACATAGAGCAAGAAGAGCAAACCACTGCTTGGAGCTCTGTTGCCATATCCTACCCCTTTAAGACAAATTAATCCTTTAATATCAAATAATATTAACTGGTATCAACTAATATTAACTCGGGCTCTTCTCTGCTCCTTCTTAGTATAGAATATATAACTGTACTCACCCAATCAACTATTTTGCTTTCTGGAGGAGATATAAACTTGCAGTACGCTTTCTGGTAGTCTTTCTAGACACCTCAGATACATTTTTTCTTTACTCCTTTATCCTTCCAGCTTCATTCACTAACTGTTATCTTGTTCAGTTATTTAAGTTTCAGCTATTTAAAGGAAGTCCCTAATATCAGTTACTCACCAACCAATCAGCTTACCATTTTCCTGTGACGTTAGCCTTGAAATTTTTTTACACTCAGCGTGCTGCCTGAACAGCTCCTTTTTAATATTTCAGTTACGGGATGTGGCGTCTCTGGTTAGGCCAACATTTATTGTCCATCAGTTACTCTTCAGAAGGTGGTGATGAGTTGCCTTCTTTACGTACTGCAGTGCCTGAAATGGAGGTACACCTACTGTGCTGTTAGGGAGAGAGTTCCAGGATTTTGACCCAGCAACAGTGAAGGAACGGCGATATATTTCCATGTTGGGTTGGTGAGTGATTTGGAGGGGAACGCCCAGGTGGGGGGGCTCCCAGGTAGCTGCTGCTCTTGTCCTTCTAGATGGTAGTGGTTGTGGGTTTGGAAGGTGCAGACTAAGGAATCTTGGTGAGTTACTGCAGTGTATCTTGCAGATGGTACACACGGCTGCTACTGTTCGTAGGTCGTGGAGGGTTTGAATGTTTGTGGAAGGGGGAACAATAAAACGGGTTGCTTTGACCTGGATGGTGTCGAGCTTCTTGTGTGTTGCTGGAGTTACATTGATCCAGGCAACTGGAGAGTATTCCATTATACTCCTGACTTGTGCCTTGTAGATGGTGGACAGGCTTTTGGGGGTCAGGAGCTGAGTCACTCATCTTAGAATTCCTAGCCTCTGACTGGCTCTTATAGCCACAGTATTAATGTGACTAGTCCAGTTCAGTTTCTGATCAATGGTAACCCCCAGGACGTTGACTATGAGGGATTCAGTGATGGTATTGAATATAGAACAGTACAGCACAGAACAGGCCCTTTGGCCCTCGATGTTGGCCCTTGGGGCCTCACGGTAGCATGGTGGTTAGCATCAATGCTTCACAGCTCCAGGGTCCCAGGTTCGATTCCCGGCTGGGTCACTGTCTGTGTGGAGTCTGCACGTCCTCCTCGTGTGTGCGTGGGTTTCCTCCGGGTGCTCCGGTTTCCTCCCACAGTCCAAAGATGTGCGGGTTAGGTGGATTGGCCATGCTAAATTGCCCGTAGTGTAAGGTTAATGGGGGGATTGTTGGGTTGCGGGTTACGTGGGTTTAAGTGGGGTGATCATGGCTCGGCACAACATTGAGGGCCGAAGGGCCTGTTCTGTGCTGTACTGTTCTATGTTCTATGTTGTGTCGAGCAATGATCACCCTACTCAAACCCACGTATCCACCTTATACCCGTAACCCAACAACCCCCCCCCCCTTAACCTTACTTTTTTTTAGGACACTACGGGCAATTTAGCATGGCCAATCCACCTAACCCCGCACATCTTTGGACTGTGGGAGGAAACCGGAGCACCCGGAGGAAACCCACGCACAGACGGGGAGGACGTGCAGACTCCGCACAGACAGTGACCCAGCCGGGAATCGAACCTGGGACCCTGGAGCTGTGAAGCATGTATGCTAACCACCATGCTACCGTGCTGCCCTAATGCCAAGTTTGGTAATGCCATTGAATGTCAGGGGCGGTGGTTAGATCCTCTCTTGTAGGAGATGGTCATTGTCTGACACTTGTGTGGCGCGAATGTAACTTGCCACTTGTCAGCGCAAGCTTGGATATTGTCCAGGTATTGCTGCATTTGGACGTAGACTGCTTCATTATCTGAGGAATTGTGAATGGTGCTGAACATTGTGCAGTCATCTGCGAACATACCCACTTCTGACCTTATGATGGAATGGAGGTCATTGATGAAGCAGCTGAAGATGGTTGGGCCTAGGACATTACCCTGAGGAACTCCTGCAGTGATGTCCCGGATTTGAGATGAATTACCTCTAACCATCACAACCATCCTCCTTTGTGCTAGGTATGATTCCAACCAGCAGAGTGAAGGATTTCCCTCTGATTTCCATGGACTCCATTTTTGCGTGTTCTCCTTGATGCCATATTCTGTAAAAGGCTGCCTTGATGCCCAGGTCAATCACTCTCATCTCACCTCTAGCATTCAGCTCTTTTGTCCATGTTTGAACCAAGGCTAGAGTTGCAGAATTGCAGGATTGATAGGGCTGGGTTTGCTATTGTCATTTCCAGTGCCTGGGTCGATCCCTGGGATGATGCTGTGTGGTGCGCCTGGTTTCATTCCTTTGTCACAGTTGAATATAACTGAGTGGCTTGCTAGGCCATTTCAGAGGGCATTTAAGAGTCAACCACATTGCTATGAGTTTGGTGACATGTGCAGGCCAGACCAGGTAAGAATGGCAGATTTGCTTCCCTAAAGGACATTAATGGACCAAATGGGTTTTTACGACAATCAACAATGGTTTCATTGTCTTTATAAGACTGGGTGACCACTTTGCAGAACACCTCTGGTCCTCCACCTTCACCCCCTTTTTTTATTTCTAACAATTTCTTTTCATTTCTCCCATTGATCTGTTTTCCCCTCATCATTGTTCCCCTTCCCCTCACTTCACTTGGGCCAATTGTCCTAGTTGCCCTTTGACATACTGCTCACCTTTGTTCTGCCATTCACACATTCTAATCTCTTTATGTGCCACTATCAGCGCCCTTCTTAGCCTTAATCACCCTTGTTTACATTCCTTTTGTTTTCTGTCCTTGACATTGTTGTCAATCTCCACCTTTCCCTGGCCCCCTATCCAGTCCCACTGCTCCACACCCCCGCCCACCACTACAGTATAAATCTGACCCCATTTTCAGTTCGCTCCAGATTTGACAAAGAGTCATCCAGACTCGAAGTGTTAGCTGAGTTATGGACATATGACTTTAAGAAAAGTGGCCTGTGCCTTTAATTGGAGCAAAAGTCTGTGCTGGTTCGGGCTTGAGTCGTGGATTGACTGGCAACAATGACTGAGATTGACTGAGTCTCTATTTGATTTGGCTGATGGCCAAAGAATTGGCCCAAAAGTCTGTGGCTTGCCCAGTATCAGATGGTGATTGGATTTGCTCCCTCTGAAATGGTTCAGAGGCCTCAAGGAGCTTTCAGTTTTGCTTTGGCGGCTAAGAGAAAAAAAAGCTCTATTTTTCCCACTTTTTTTTCTCAAGCAATAACCAACTAATTCTCACCAAAAGGTCACTGTGGGAACCAACGATCTCTGCCGAAAAGGCAGATGTAAGCAGAACCCAGAATCTGATAACTCTCTCTGCAGAACAGGCTGATATGAAGCTAGGGGCTTTTCCTGGAAAAGCCGTGAAGAAAGTGCACGGAAATTCATTCCAGGCTGTCAACCAGATACTTTAATCCTCACTCACACTGTGAAGAAAGTGCACGAAAGAACTCATCATCTGAAGCAAGAACTCTTATCCTATGAGCTTAATCCTTATTATTTTACCCTTTTCCACCTCTCTGTGTTTTCCTATCTTACATGTGTGGGTAGAGGGTGGGGCAATTAAAGGGGAAGTCAGATATTAGCTTCTTGTTAAGCCATTGTATTTGCTGAATAGTTCATATTTGCTTTTGTTATAAATAAATAGTAATTTTGTTTGAACACAACACTGGTGACTATAATTATTGGACAGCCAAAGGCCAAACATTTTGGGTACTTTTATAAGAATTATTGGTTAATTCACTTATGTTATGACTCCGGGGCATGTGAGGCTTGAATTGACCGTGCACTTGCACAGGGTGGCATAACATTTCTCATTGCATTCTTGAAAGTATGAACGGAACTCTTGACCAGTCCATTTGACGCTGGGTGGTAGGGGTTGTCCTCATGTATCGTATGCCATTTGCTTGCACAAAAACCTGGAACTCATAGATAGTAAATGGGGAGTCATTGTCCAAAGCAATTGACTTGGGAAGCCCATGAATGGCAAATACTGACCGCAAGACATCTACTGTGGCCGCCAAGGTAGTGGCCCCAAATCTTGAACTGATAACCACTTAGAGTGGACATCCACCAGTACTTAAAGCATCTTGCCCATAAAAGGACCCGAATAGTCAATGTGGGCCCTGGTCCACGCGTGACCTGGCCACTCCCAATGCTGAAGAGTGACAGAAGGCGGCAAGGATTGTTGCCTTTGGCAAGGGTGGCACAGTTCCACTGGTTCTTCAACAGCTTTATCTATGCCTTGCTACCAGATTTAGCTGCTGAAAATGAAAATCGCTTTATTGTCACGAGTAGGCTTCAATAAAGTTACTGTGAAAAGCCCCTAGTCGCCACATTCCGGCGCCTGTCCGGGGAGGCTGGTACGGGAATCGAACAGTGCTGCTGGTCTGCTTGGTCTGCTTTTTAAAAAGCCAGCGATTTAGCTGAGTGAGCTAAACCAGCCCCTAATATGCTTGCCAACATATTCATCTTTGCCTGTCTGGACGGGTGCTATGTAGCTCTTGAAGGAGGGGGCCCCCAGCCTGAGGTAGGACAACCACCAGCGAACCCTACCATCAATCATACCACCCTTACATGGCATCTTGTCCTGACAAATAATGCAGAGCCTCAGCTGTTCTGACTTTTCGTAACACCAGCCAGTCTGTATCAGTCCCTGAACCTTTGAAAGAATTGCGTCACTTTGGGACCAGTTGTGGATGTGCCCAGCGGACACTGGCAGAGTGTCTGGGAAGTTTAAAGCTAGTGTTATGGGCCAGGGTTTAGAAAAATCCAAAGCATATTATGGAGTCCACTTGACCTCTAACTGTTTGTTGAATTTGGCTGGGCTGAGCACAAGAGCCTGCCTATCAGGTGTTATTCAAGGGACTTCTTGGGTGCTTTTAATCAAAAAAACAAGCTTTATTCTAAGAATTCGGTTAACATTTGTACAAACACGCACACCAAGAACTTTTATCAATTAAAAACACAAAGACCCCACACAGCTACAGTAATCTATGTATAATCCTTAATGAATTCCCCCTTAACTGTTCCAATTCAATAACAAAATCCAAGTAAAATCAGAAACCCCTTTTCAAAGGTGTGACCCAGCACACGGCATTCTTACTGGTATAAGACTGTTATTAATATTCTGTTCCCCTTTTCAAACAGCAGGTTTGAATTCCTTCTATAAAGCAATTATCTCTTTTAAGTTACAAACCCAGCACTCTGGAAACCTCCCCGGACAGGCGCCGGAATGTGGCGACTAGGGGCTTTTCACAGTAACTTAATTGAAGCCTACTCCTGACAATAAGCGATTTTCATTTTTTTTCACTTCTTTCAACCTGTGCAGTTCAAACCAATCCAAAACTCAAAGCGAAAGTAAAAACTCACAGAGGCACAGCCCAACTCCACCCCCACAATTGACATCTCTGAAGCCATGTGATAAGACAAAAAACATACTTAAAGGGACACTCACATGACACTAGAATGATCTCCTGGAGTACTGGTGGTGATGGAATGCACTTTGCTACGGGCAGGTGACTTAATGCATCCGTATTAACAATTTGCATCCCAGGCTAGTGCTGAAATGCATAGTTGTAAACCACCAGCAGTAAGGCCCAATGTTGCATCCTCACCAAGGCTATGGGTGGTTTGGGCTTATCTTCCCTTAAAAGACCTAGTAATGGCTTGTGATCAGTCACTATCTTGAACCGTCGACCGTACACGTATTGGTGGAATTCCTTCACACTGAATATAACCGCTAAACCCTCCTTCTCGATCTGGGCGGAGTTTTGTTCTGCTTTTGAAAGGGTCCTTGAGGCAAAGGCGATAGGACGTTCCGAACCATCTCCCAATTTGAGGGATAAAACTGCCTCTGTACCATAAGGAGGTGTGCCACATGTCAGCACGATTGATTTTCCTCGGTTAAAATGCAGAAAGAGGTTTGACGACTGTAACGTTTGCTTCACAGCTCGGAAAGCTTCCTCTTGAGGCTCTCCCCATTGTCACCCCTGATTCTTCCTTCATAGCTGGTGTAATGGTGCCAATGTTGTGGCTACATTCAAAATGAACCTTCCATAATAATTGACCATACTGAGGAAAGACTTAAACTTGCTGACATTTTAGGATGTGGGGACGTCTCCTATGGCCTTGAACATTTCTTCCAATGGGTGCAATCCTTTTGCATCAATGCAAAATCTTAGATACATCACTACTGATGCCTGAAAAGTCCATTTTCCGCATTTTAGGCTGACCCTTGCATCACAGAACCTCTTTAATACTTCCTCTAGGCTGGCCATGTGTACTTCTGATGCAGTGCCAGTGACTAGCTCACCATCAAGGTAAACCATCACCTTGGGAATTCCCTGGTGAAGACTTCTATTGTGTGCTGGAAGATAGTACAGACTGAAGTGATGCCGAATGGCAGTCTGGTATACTGGAAGAAACCTTTGTGGGTATTGTTGTCATAAACCTCAAGACTCCTTGTTGAACTCTAGTTGCAAGTAGGCTTGACTGAGGTCCAATTTTGAATTGCTGTGCCTCCCGTCAACTTAGCTCAGAGGTCCTCGATTTGGGGAACCATGTTTTCATCAAATTGTTGAACAAACCCATGGGGCTGAATAGTCTGCTCCTGTTTTTATGTAAGCTATTCTTGTCATTTAACTACTTATTTGCTCATACACTGTAATGGTTTATAACAACAACTTGCTACAAACGAATGAAAGAGTTGGGAAAGTAGAGAAATCTGAATTTATGCTCCACCAAAATATTAGTTGGCGAAGAGGCTTACTTTAACTCAAGAACATTCAATTGGATACGTCTGCGTTGTAAGAAATGTAAACATGAATACTGTCCTATTGTACTGATTTTTCAGTCTGATTAATGACTCAAGTCTGAAGATGCAGCATCAGCTTGGTAATCAACATTTTGTCTACCCTTGGAAAAATATCCATCCTCAAACTGCTAGCTTTCTCTCTGATACTATTTTCAAATTCAGAGACATGTTGGGCGTTAATTTGTTAGCCCCTGAACACAGGCACTGCGAACGTGAGGCAGAATTAACCTGCAGCCGTTGCTTTGGATACAGGCAGCGAGCCAACTTCGTGCTGCCTGCTAATTAATGTGATTGCAGCTTGCAACCACACCTACTGTGTTATTGTGAGGCTGCACATCTCAGTAAGTAGCCCAGAATCATCAGGTGCCTGCACCAGTTAAATGCAGCCTTGCACTACTTAAACCCAGTCTACACCTCTTAAAGGAGGGGTGTATTATGGATGGAGCAGGTGCTGAAAGTCATTGCGGAATTCATTATGAGGTGCGAAAAGGCATGATTATGGCACAACACGAATGAAATATCAATGCTGTTCTGGAGGCTTTGTTGCAGGAGGTGCGTTGGAGGATGATACCCTCAGATATCCAGACAATCTCAGGAGACAATGGGGAGTAGGTAGTGGTGGTGGACAGTGTCAGGAATCAAGCCACAAAGGACCTGGCTGACACAAGACATTCAATGGCCTGGTCAAGGTCAATTAAAACATCTTCAAATTTCATATCCAACCAACTATACCACTAGCCTCAGTAATTGGTCAATGGAAATCTTCAGCCAGAAGAGCCAAGTGGATGACCCACTTCGGTCTCCTCCAGAGGTCCCCAACATCACAGATGCCAGTCTTCAGCCAATTCAATTCACTCCATTTGATATCAAGAAATGGCTGAAGGCACTGGATACTGCAAAGGCTATTCCTCCTGACAATATTCTGATAATAGTACTGAAGAGTTGTGCTCCTGAATTTGCCATGCCCCTAGCCAAGCTGTTACAGTACAGCTACAGCACTGGCATGGTGTTGCACTGATTAGCATGGCTGTCTCACAACCCAGGGACCCGGATTCGATTCCGGCCTTTGGTGACTGTGTAGAGTTTGCTCCCCATGTGTGCGTGGGTTTCCTCCGGGTGCTCCGGTTTTCTCCCACAGTCGAAAGATGGGCAGGTTAGGTGGGGTTGTAGGAATGGTGCAGGAGAGTGGGCCTAGGTAGGGTGCACTTTCAGAGGGTCTGTGCAAATGGTCTTCTGCTCTGTGGGATTTATATGAAATCGATTTAGCAATGTGGAAAATTGGCCAGGTATGTCTTGCATACAAGAAATAGGACAAGTCCAACTCACCCAATTACCTCCCCATCAATCTCCTCTTGATTATCAGGAAAGTTATAGAAGGGGTCAACAACAGTACTATAACCTGCTCGCTGATGCTCAGTTTGGGTTCAGCTCCTGACCTCATTACAGCCTTGGTTGAAACATGGACCAAAGAGCTGAATTCCAAAGTTGAGGTGAGAGTGACTGCCCTTGACATCAAGGCAACAATTGACCGAGGATGACATCAAGGAGACGTAGCAAAACTGGAGTCAATGGAAATCAGGGGAAAAACCTCGACTGGTTGGAGTGGTACCGAGCAAAAAAGAAGGATAATTGTGGTGTTTGAAAGTCAATCATCTCCACTCCTGGACATTGGCTTGGTGACCGAAGCCAAAGGAGGGTTCGAGAGGATTGTTTTTCAAACTAGAGGCCTGTGACCAGTGGTGTGCCTCAGGGATCGGTGCTGGGTCCACTGCTATTTGTTATATATATCAATAATTTGGATGCGAATGTAGGAGGCATGATTAGTAAATTTGCAGATGACACCAAGATTGGTGGCATGGTGGATAGTGAAGAAGGTCACATAAGATTGCAACAGGATCTTGACCAATTGGGTCAGTGGGCCAATGAATGACAGATGGAGTTTAATTTGGGGCAGCACGGTAGCATGGTGGTTAGCATAAATGCTTCACAGCTCCAGGGTCCCAGGTTCGGTTCCCGGCTGGGTCACTGTCTGTGCGGAGTCTGCACGTCCTCCCCGTGTGTGCGTGGGTTTCCTCCGGGTGCTCCGGTTTCCTCCCACAGTCCAAAGATGTGCGGGTTAGGTGAATTGGCCATGTTAAATTGCCCATAGTGTCCTTAAAAAGTAAGGTTAAGGGGGTGGGGGGGTTGTTGGGTTACGGGTATAGGGTGGATACGTGGGTTTGAGTAGGGTGATAATTGCTCGGCACAACATCGAGGGCCAAAGGGCCTGTTCTGTGCTGTACTGTTCTATGTTCTATGGATAAATGTGAGGTGATGCATTTTGGTAGATCAAATCAGGGCAGGACCTACTCAGTTAATGGTAGAGAGTTGGGGAGAGTTACAGAACAAAGATATCTAGGGGTACAGGTTCATAGCTCCTTGAAGGCGGACTCACAGGTGGACAGGGGGGTGAAGAAAGCATTCAGCATGTTAGGTTTTATTGGTCAGAATATTGAATACAGGAGTTGGGATGTCTTGTTGAAGTTGTACATGACATTGGTAAGACAACACATGGAATACTGTGTTCAGTTCTGGTCACCCTATTATAGGAAGGATATTGTTAAACTAGAAAGAGTGCAGAAGAGATTTACGAGGATGCTACCAGGACGTGATGGTCCGAGCTATAAGGAGAGGCTGGACAGGCTGAGACTTTTTTCCCTGGAGCATAGGAGGTTTAGGGGTGATCTTATAGAGGTCTATAAAATAATGAGGAGCATAGATAAGATAGATAGTCGACATCTTTTCCCAAAGGTAGAGGACTCTGGAACCAGAGAACATAGGTTTAAGGTGAGAGGGGAGAGAAACAAAAGAGACGACAGGGAATTTATTTCACACAGAGGGAAGTGAGCATCTGGAAAGGGCTGCCAGAGGCAGTGGTAGTCGGGTACAATTTTTTCCTTTAAAAAAACAGTTAGAAAGTTACAAGGCCAGGGTGGGTATAGAGGGTAGAGAAGGATATAGGCCAAATGCGGGCAAGTGGGACTAGCTTAGTGATAGAAACTGGGCAGCATGGGCGAGCTGGACCGAAGGACCTATTTCCATGCTGTAAACATCTATGACTATGACTCTATCACTGTAGGAGTTCCTCAGGGTAGTTCCCTGGGCCCAATTTCATCAATTACCTTCCTTCAATCATAAGTTTAGAAGCGGGGATGTTTGCTGATGATTGCACAATGTTCAGCACCATTTGTGACTCCTCCTCAGACACTGAAGCAATCCATGTAAAAATACAGCAAGACCTGGACAATATCCAAGCTTCGGCTGACAAGTGACAAATAACATTTGGTGCCACACAAGTGCCAGGCAATGGCCATCTCCAAGAAGAAATAATATAACCATCATCCCACGACATTCAATGGCATTACCGATGCTGAAACTCCCAATATCAACACCCTGGGCATTACTATTGACCAGAAACTGAACTGGGCCGGCCATATAAATACCGTGGCGACAAGAGCAAGTCATAAGTTAGGAGTCCTGTGGTGAGTAACTCATTTACTGTCTGCCCAAAGCCTGTCCAGTATTCATAAGGTACAAGTCAGGAGTGTGATGGAATACTGTTCTGTATCAGAAAATATATCCCTGCCAGTGAAACGTCACGTGATTTGTAGTAATGTCAGCATTGAGCGTTTGCACAGGCTTTAGTTCTCCATCTTAGATTGCATGAGCAACATCCCTCATAAAACCTCTCATCATGTTTGGAAGAATCCAAAGTGCAAGCACCTCCATACCTTTTCTCTTTGTGGCAAATTCAAAGATACAACTAAAGAGAAAACTGGCGATGAGGATTGTGGGAAGAAAACGGAAGTGCTGAACAAAAATAAATCAACAAAATCAGTGGTGACAACTTTGAGAGTGAATAAGATTCTCAGGACAGGACTAACAGACACATGTCGGGCAAAGCAAGCCGCCAATGCTGAAGGACGTTAAACAAAATTGACCGTGAATAAAGAAGAACGACTGTTCGAAAACATGTTTTCCGTTGAAGTGGTAGACTCTGGGTTGCAGCGGTAATGGGAATTCAGATGCCTTACAGCTCTGTACAGGCCACTACTCGGGGAAAAGTCAAACCACAGTCAGGCAAAAAGGAAAACATTTCTCAGCTGCATTGTGGATAAGGGGATCGTTTGTGCCATACATCCAACAGAATTGGAAAGGAGGAAGTTGGTTGAAGTATAGACCCTAAGAGTTGGGATCCGGAATGGCGGGAAAAATGTGCGTCATGAATGCATCTGATGAAGACTGTGAGACTCATGAGGAAAGATTCCAATCATATCTCATAGCGAATCAAACACTGGAGAACTTAAAGGTCACAACTTTTCTCAGTTAGGTACGGCGTAAAACGTTTATGCTGCGCAAAACTTAGTTCACCCAGCAAAACCAGGAGGAAAGTCCCATAGGGAACTAGTGAATATTTCAGAGGGGCATTTCAGCCCTAGATTGCTGTTAATTGCAGAAGGGTTTTGGTTCCACCACTGGAGTCAGGAAGAAGTTGAAAGTTACAATTCAAAGCAACCTTAACTAGATTAGCAATATACTGAGGGTTTGTTGCAACACTTGACACTCCTCATGTTAGGCTGGTTTGTGGACTCCACAAAGAAGCTATTCAGAGAAAGCTGCTTACTGTAAGCAATTTAACTCTCAAAGCAGCTGTTGAAAATTTCCACATTTATGGAGATAGCAACAAAAAAAGCTCACAGATAGGGGCTGGAGTGAAGATCCACAAAATGAATAACTGAAGAAACAAGGCTGCAGGAGGGCAACCAGGTCACCGATGTACACAGGTTGGACACTTGGCAGGGGAATGCTGGAGTATCGAAAATAAGTGTAGGAACTGTGGTATAAAGGGCCATATTGCCAGGGCATGTTGGTCTCAGAAAACGTCACCCACACAAAGAACAAAAAAATACATCTAAACAGACTATTTGTGTCTATAAATTAGTAGACTAAAGTTCGTCACCACTCAGAAGACAACATACCTGAGTGTCTGCAGGAGCTGAAACTAGGTGCCTTGTCGGTGTGGAGTGATCAACAACATTTCTAGGCATTTTCTAAATTTGATCGGCATCAAATTAAGATGGAAGTGGATACGAGCAGAGCTGCACCGTTAACACCTGAGAAATTTTAAATCAAAAGTTGAAGCATTTGCCTTTAAAACTGTTACGTTTGATCTTAAGGATGTTCACTGAAGAGGTTGTACCATTAAAAGGGTGCATTATGGTGAAAGTAGAAGTCAAGGGACAGACGGCAGAGTTGCCTCTTCACAGTGTCCATGGAAATGTTCCTGCTTTATTTGGTGGAGCATGTTTCCGAGGACTTTCCAGTACCTACTCAGACAGACCCTGGAGTAGCTTCCCAGGCAGAGCCACCGACTGAAGGGAAAAAGAACACTTCCAAAATCACAAGTAGCCAGATCCAGATGTTGAGTGCAACCGAAAAGGAATTGGCATCCATCTGAGAGACTGTCTTACTGAGTTGCATATACCAGTGTTGTTAGGGAGGGAGTTCAAGGGTTTTGACCCAGTGACAGTGAAGGAAAAGTGATATATTTCCAAGTCAGGATGGTGAATGGTTTGGAGGGGGACTTCCAGGTGGTGGTGACCCCATGTGTATGTTGCCCATGTCCTTCTAGACAGGAGCAGTTGTGGGTTTGGACAGTGTTGCCAGCAGAGTGAGTTCCTGCAGTATATCTTGTAGATAAGACACACTGCTGCCTCTGTTCATCGGTGGTAGAAGGAATGTTTGTGGAAGGGGGAGCAGTCAAGTGCTTTGTCTTCATTGGTGTTGAGCTTCCTGAGTGTTCTTGGAGCTACATTCATCCAGGCAAGTGGAGAGTATTTGTTATACCTTTGAGTTTTCTGCAAAGGGAAAAGGTCTCAAGGTGCCGCACAATAAAGCCACTGCTCAATCTTCTGAACCCCAATGCGTATGGGCCTAATCTGCTCAACCTTTTCTTCATAAGGCAACCCCTTCATCCCAGGAATCAGACCTGCGAACCTTCTCTGAACCCCTTCAAATAACTGCAAGTAACTCACCAAGGTTCCTTAGACAGCACCTTCCAAACCCACGACCGCTACCATCTAGGACAAGAACAGCAGATACCTGGAAATCCCACCACTTGAAGGTCCCCTCAAAGTCACTCACCACCCTGACCTGGAATTATATCGCCGTTCCTTCACTGACATTGCAGAAAAATCCTGGACCTCTATCCCTAACAGCACTGTGGGTGTACCTACACCTCAGGGACTGCAGTTGTTCAAGGAGGCAACTCACCACCACCTTCTGAAAGGCAACTAGGAATGGTCAATGCCTGCTGGCCTAACCAGTGACGGCCACATCCAATAAATGAATTTTTAAAAGTATATCCTTCCTTAAGTAAGGAGATCAAAACTGTACACAGCACTCTCGGAGCAATCTCACCAATGACCTGTACAGTTGTAACAAGACTTCTCTACTTTTATACTCCAATAAAGGCCAACATTCCATTTGTCTTCCTCACTACTTGCTGTCGCTGCATGCTGACACTTTGTGATTCATGTACAAGAACACCAAGATCTGTCTGAATCATGAAATTCTAGTCTTTTTCCACTGAAATAATATACTGTTTTTCAATCTTTCCCGCTCACTGAATCTATCCATATGCCTTTACAGATTCTTTGTACCCTTCTGACAACTTGCTTTCCCACAAGTGAAGCACGGTAGCACAGTGGTTAGCAGAATTGCTTCACAGTTCTAGGGTCCCAGGTTCGATTCCCAGCTCAGGTTGCTGTCTGTTTGGAGTCTGCACATTCTGCACGGGCTTCCTCCAGGTGCTCTGGTTTCCTCCCACAAGTCCTGAAAGACGTGCTGTTAGGTAATTTGGTCATTCTGAATTATCCCTCAGTATACCCAAACAGGTGCTGGAATGTGGCGACTAGGGGCTTTTCACAGTAACTTCATTACAGTGTTAATGTAAGCCTACTTTTGACAATAATTATTATTTGTATCATCAGCATTACAATCAGCTCTTTCATCCAAGCCATTCCCATCACTGATCCCTGCGGAAATCCACTAGTTTGTGTTCCAACCTGACAATGACCCATTTATCCTTACTGTTTCCCGTTAGTTAATTAATCATCTCCTAAAGTGTCACCCTCGACACTTTGTGATTCATGTACATCTAAAAGCTCTTGGGCGCGATTCTCCGCAAATGCGGAGAGTCGTGAAGGCTGCCGTGAAACCGGCCGTGTTTCACGGCAGCCTCCGCGCCCCCTCCTGGGACCCGATTCTGCTCCCCGGTCGGGGCTAGCAGCGGGGCCCCGTGAACCACGGCATCGCAGGCTTAGCGAACTTCGCTAAGCCCGCACGCCAAGGGTAACAGCGGCTGACGCGCACGATGACGTCAGCCATGCATGCGCGGATTGGACGGCTCCAATCCGTGCATGCGCGGATGACGTCATCACGCATATGCGTAAAGCCCGCGCATGTGCGGGCCGTCATACCCCTCAGCCGCCCCGCGGACTGATCCAGCGGGGCGGCGGAGGAACAAAGAGTGCGCGGGGTTCGGACCCGCTCCCCGCGATCGGTGGCCACCCTTGGCATGGCCGTGTCAATCGGTGCCATGGTTCTCCAGAACGGCACTTTGCGGCCGTTTTCACGAACGGTGAGAGCAGGTGTGTTTGCGTTCGTGAAAACGGCCGTAAAGGCCTGGGAACTCGGCCCATCGGCTAGGGGAGAATCGCCGTTCGCCGTAAAAAGACGGCGAGCAGCGATTCGTGTCGTGGGGCGGCCGTGCGGGGGGGGGGGGAAGAATAGCGGGAGGTCGGGAAAAATGTCAGGAAGGCCCTCCCACTATTCTCCGACCCGTCGTGGGGGGCAGGCAATCGCGCTTATCTTTTGCAGTAACCTTCGATGCGGCACCTTATTGAGTACCATTTAAAAAAATAAAAGAAACTACATTGGCAGGTTTCCCCTTTAACCACCCTGCTTGTTACACCCTCAAAGAATTCTAATAAATTTGTCAAACATGATTTCTCTTTCACAAAACCAAAATGACTGCCTGAGTGTATTATGGTTTTCTAATGTTCTTGCTACTACCTCCTATTTTTTTATATAATCTTCATTGTCACAAGTAGGCTTACATTAACACTGCAATGAAGTTACTGTGAAAATCCACTAGTCGCCACATTCCGGCACCTTTTCGGGTAGGTGCATGGAGGGAGAATTCAGAATGTCCAAATTACCTAACAGCACGTCATTCGGGACTTGTGGGAGAAAACCGGAGCATCCGGAGGGAACCCACGCAGAGACGGGGAGAAGGTGCAGACTCCGCATAGACAGTGACCCAAGCCAGGAATCGAACCTGGGACCCTGACGTCGTGAAGCAACAGTGCTAACCAATATGCTACCGCGCCGGCCATAGGTGGGAGGTGGCACATGAGGCGTCACGTGCAACTGTAGATATCCCGAGCTCACCACATTCATCCTAACACTTTCCGTGGAGGCAGTATTTGGTAATCTCATCCAAGAGATAAATATAGCCCAGATTCGAACCGTCTCAGGACCTCAAAATCCACCCGATCAAAAACCTTCTCCGGAATATGGGAATGATTACTTCTGGAACCTCCCTCCTAGATGTGGTCATGACTATATTCAAATGTTGCCTAATGTTACTTAACAACTCACCCCTTGACAAAACTAGCCTGATCCTCGGAGATCACCTCCGGAACACACCCCTCCAAACACCTCAACAGGACCTTTGCTAACACCTGCACATTCGTGTTCAACAAGGAATGGGCCTGTAAGATCCACATTCCACCAGATCCTTATCCTTCCTTGGGATCAGGGAAATGGACGCCTGCGCCAACATGGCCGTCAACCCACCGCCCATGACAACGAATTGTTATACATACCCAGTACGTGTGGTGCTAGCGATGCTGCAAATTGCTTATAGAATTCCACCAGAAAGCCATCAGGCACAATACCTTCCTTGATTACACAGGACTAATGCACTCCATTATCACCTGCAGTCCCTGTCCCCTCACCCCTCCAGCTCTGGAAGTGTAGCCCATCTAGAAATTGCTTCATCCTCGAGTCCTCCGCCAGGGGCAAGGACCTATGTAGTCCCCATCAAAATGCCTCTAAAGCTCCATTGATCTTCTCCGGAGCTGTCACCAGCCTTGCCCCCTCGTCCCTAACTGTGCTATCTCTCGTGTAGCCGCCTGTCATCTCAGCTGATGAGCTAACAGATGGCAGTCCTTCTCCCATACTTCTAGAATGAGCGACACAACCGGTTCACCGCCTCACCTATCAATACCAGATCGAACTCAACCTGCAACCGCTCTCTCCGCTAACAGCTCTTTTGTCGGGACCACTGAATACTGCTGATCCATTTCCAAAATAGCACTGGCCAAGAAGATATTACATCCTCTCTAACCACAGCCATCAGCCTTCCATTGGGCTTGACCTGTGTCTAGCCTCACGTCCACACAATGTGGCGCTTGGTCTGATATCACTATCGCAGTATATTCCATTCTTCACAATCCCCGTGTATCAATTTTCCCACCACGCAAAAATCTATGCTGGAGTATACCCAGTTGACGAGGGAGAAGAGGGAAAACCCTCTCTCCTGGATGCCTGAACATCCACCGATCCACGCCACTCATCTGTTCCATGAAAGCCCCCAGTTCATTCGCCATTCTTTATGTTACTAATGAATTGGGGCTTGATCTATCCATTCTTGGGTCTATAAACACAGTTGCAATCCCCCTCCCACATGATCATTGGATGCGAGTCAAGGTACAGAACGGCCGCCATGCCTTCTTAATACATTCCGTGCCACCCCAGTTAGGTGTATAAATGTTCGTGAAAACTTCTGAAGTCCCTGCTAAAATCCCGCTCACCGTCACATTCTGCACATGTGGTCGTTCGACAATTCCTAAATGTAGACGCTTGGATCGATTTCTCTGTCTGTCCACTCTGGCCTTCAACACTTTGTGGGCCACCGACAACCTCTGCCTCCAGAGACACGATCCAGTCGCTGTGACCCGAGACCGCCTGCGCCAGCTCCCGAATCACCATGCCCTGCGACTCCATTTGCTTTCCCACCCTCACCAAAGCCCTGTGAAGAGGAGTTACTGCTGCCTCGACAGGTCCTCTTGCATCTCCTGCCAGTGCTTCTTAAATTCTCCAGTAATCAACTCCATTAACTGCTCCATAGGCAGTGGAGAGGGCGATGACGACACGGCAAGTTCCGTCATACTTCGCTGCTTCACAAGAGTCATCCAACCCTTGAGCAGAGGCTTAATGTGATTTATTATTATAACTTGCTGACATTCCACATCGGAGGAGAAACCAACAAGCTTCAATTGTTTCCCACCAAAATGCCCGTTAAATGGGTAGAAAGAGCCAAAACCTCATCCTCCATCCTCCAAGTGGGAGCCACATTGTCTGTGACCAATTTAGCTCATGGCCACCACTGGAAGTGTCAACAGCAAGGGCTGATGATGGTACTGCAGTTGATGTTGTGTACTTCCAAAAGATGCTCAGTAAAGTGCCACATAACAGGTTTGTCATCAAAATTAAAATCCATGGAATAAAGGGACCAGAGTTGCTTGAGGAGAAAGTTAGTCGAATGTATGGGGGGGGGGGGGGGGGGTCACGTGATTCAAGCGTGGGACTGGCTGCGTTTTTGCTTGCATTAGCTCTACTTATCTTTTAATCCTTTATTTTATCTCAGTGCATTTCCCCAAATTATCTTTTTTGGGGGATATATGTCTTGACTACGTCCTTGCTTGATTCTGGTCAGAGTTTGGTGGTGAAGAGCCGAGTTGAATCAAAGAGAATCCTTGTTTGATTGACACAATTGAAGTTGAGGTAGGTCCAGTGTGCACTGGCGGTTTAGCTGGTGAGTGGGACTGCACCTCAGCGGTGCTGTGGACTTCGGAGTGATGATCGCCATTACGAATGATGTTCTGCTTGATGATCTCGGTTATGTGGTGCAAAATTTTGGTGCTCACTTACATGAACTGTGAAGTATCCTTGAGAAAATGTGTGATGGAGCATATTGTAGATGGGCAGCACGGTAGCATGGTAGTTAGCATAAATGCTTCACAGCTCCAGGGTCCCAGGTTCGATTCCCGTCTGGGTCACTGTCTGTGCGGAGTCTGCACGTCCTCCCCGTGTGTGCGTGGGTTTCCTCCGGGTGCTCCGGTTTCCTCCCACAGTCCAAAGATGTGCGGGTTAGGTGGATTGGCCATGCTAAATTGCCCGTAGTGTCCTTAAAAGTAAGGTTAGGGGGGGGGGGGGGGTTGTTGGGTTACGGTTATAGGGTGGATACGTGGGTTTGAGTAGGGTGATCATTGCTCGGCACAACATCGAGGGCCGAAGGGCCTGTTCTGTGCTGTACTGTTCTATGTTCTATGTTCTATGTATCCAGTCTCCAGTCTCCAGGGCCTGGGGTCGGGTGAAGGCCCCAACCATTGGTCTTATGCTTTTCGGTCCATCATGCTCGTCATGAGGAGTTTGAGGTGGCTGGCCATGTCGAGTTATCCCACCCCAGGCTTGAGCCTAGTTTTCTGACATCCAGCGTGATGGAGATAGAGTTGCTTCGTTCGATGGGTCTTTTGAGTGCCGTTCAATGATCCTGTCATGAACTTGGCCTTTCCAAGCGAGATAGATTGTGTTATTATCCTGCAGTTCATCAATAATCCTAGACTTTATTCCCCTGTGTTTTATCTTTCCTCCTGACAACGGTGTAAGATATTTGAGCACGAGGGTGGGGGTCATTTGTTCTCCTGTTTTCGCAAAAACCATATTAAATCGGTAAAGTGATATGTGGTTTGTGCAGTCTTATCCGTTTTTTATGTGCTGTAACTCTTGCATTCATGAGAGCGGAGTGTATTTTAGACACACCTTCGGAGGAATTCTCCGTTCCTGAGACTAAGTGTTAACACCGGGGCACAATCCATGGACTTCTACCACAGCAGAACTGGCGCCGCACCTGGGCCAATTCAGCAATCATTGAGGGGCTAGCACCGGCACCTTGAGGAACACAATCAATTCCAATGGGTAACGGTGTGGGATTTGGCAGGTCCGTGATTGACACTCAGGAGGCTGACAAGCTGCAGCCACATATACACACTTCACTCCCCACACACACCATCCCAGCCAACAAGATGGCACTGGTTGTGCTGGAGCACGTCCATCCCACTGATGGGTCGGCTGGGGCCAGAGGGCACTAAGGTGGGTGGCCTGGGGGGACTTCTAAACAACCTATGGTCCGAGGTTCACAGTGTGCAGTCAGCGATGTGCGCAGCTGCATGGCTGCCTTGCAGGTTGTGGCGATGGTGTTCCGTGCCCTTCCACCCTGAATCCACAGCAACCGCCTGGCCATCCACTGCTACTCACCCCGGCCCTGGTAGAAGCCCCCTGGGTAGCAACATAGCTGCCCGCAAACTTTGCCGATGTTGGACACTTTTCGTACCCTCTCTCTCCCTCACGGTTTTTAAGAGCACAAGTGAACCTCGCTGTCGGGAATTCGCCCAGTGGAGGTGGAGAGTTGCAGAGGCCCCGGAGGATACCAGGTCAAGCCCGCTAATGATATGCCAATGGTGTTTATTGTACATGCATTCTGGAACCCTTTGACGCCTCTGTTGAGGCACTGGAGAATTACAATTTAGTGTGAAACTGACCCCTGCAACGATTTTGGCATCAAAACTGATTCTCCGCCCAATCACGTTTCGTGTTTCCACCCCTTATCTGGTTAATAGAGATGATACGTAGAGCCACTGCGGGTGATTGGTGGATGATTGGTGTGGCAGTGGATGGCAGAGTTATAGAACATAGAACAGTACAGCACAGAACAGGCCCTTCGGCCCTCGATGTTGTGCCGAACAATGATCACCCTACTCAACCCCACGTATCCACCCTATACCCGTAACCCAACAACCCCCCCCCCCCTTAACCTTACTTTTTAAGGACACTACGGGCAATTTAGCATGGCCAATCCACCTAACCCACACATCTTTGGACTGTGGGAGGAAACCGGAGCACCCGGAGGAAACCCACGCACACACGGGGAGGACGTGCAGACTCCACACAGACAGTGACCCAGCCGGGAATCGAACCTGGGACCCTGGAGCTGTGAAGCATTTATGCTAACCACCATGCTACCCTGCTGCCCCAAATCTGTGCACTTCACAGAGCCAGCTGGACATGAATGTGCATAAAAAGTGGATAAGGTCTGTGGAACTTTCAAGCTGTCAAATCATTTCAATCCCTTGCTGTTAAATTTTGGAAAAAAAAAGAGCCAGCCTGAAATGGGAAAGAATCAGCCCTTGCAATGCCAATAGATATTTTTGACTTAAGCCTGAGTGCTGTCATTCCAGTATTAGTTCTGCTTGATTGCTTTGCAGTCTATCCTTATCATGGAGGAGGGTTTTAAGTTCACAAATTGACAACTCTAAATGGGCATAAAGAGATTTCTTAGCATTGATGCGGTGCTTTCAGAAAACATATAATTGTTTTTATAAACGTTAAATGCTTAGAGATTTAAATATGTTGAATAAACTTTTATCAATGAGATTTGTTAAAAATAAAGTGAAGTCTGTAATAGATACTTGGAACTTCATTTTTATTTAATCTCAGTATGCTTCCTAAGGTCTTCCCATGGTGGATATTTGGTGATTTGGCATGGAGTATGTAAGGATAAAGGGTGGCATGGGGAGGGGGCGGTGGCAGGGAGGGCATAGTTCAGATGAGTTCACATCAAGCCAGCATCGGAGATATTGAAGGCTATGGGGAATAATGGATAGAGAGGCAAAAGTTGGCGTGGAGGGTATGAGGGACCAAGGGGCTTGGGTAGTGCTCAAGTGGTGGCAGCATGGGCTGTATGGGGGGTGGGGTGGATGAGAGCTAGGGGCTGGTTTGTTGTTTTACTGTTTTTATTACAACTGGGATAAAGGTGGACCTTTTAAACAGCCAGTCTTGATACCCCTGCATCTTCCTCTAAACTGTTTTCAGGGGCAGGGGGCTTGGGTCCAGTGAGCACATCTACCTCTGAATAAAACCGACTGTTTGAGCACTTTCTCCTGAATCAAGACATTTTTCAACCCAGCGTACCTGATTCTGCAGCACAAATTTGGCCCATTATGTCCCAATCTGGGGATCACAGTTTAGAAAGGACATAACAGCATTAGCAATGGCGCATAAATTATTTACAAGGATTGGTCAGGGTAAGTGAGACTTCAGTTGAATGCTCAGAGAAGCTGCTGTTGCTTTCCCTTAGTAAAGAGAAGGTTGAGAGAAGATTTAATAGAGGTTCAAAACAATGAAGGATCTGGCCAGACTAGAGGGGGCGAAACTGTTACCATTGGTAGAAGGGTGACACCAATTTACCGTAAATGGCAAAACCAAAGGTGACATGAGGAATAACGATTGGACACAGCGTGTGGCCAGGATCGGGAATGAATTAGCCTGGAGAATCAATCACACCTTTCAAAACAGAATTGGATAATTATCTGAGGAGAAAGAGATTGCAGGGCAACAGGGAAAGGACAAGGGAGTAGGTCCAGCCAAATTATTCTTGCAGAGAGTTCTGACACTCAGTCCACCAGTGCCTGTACTGTTCCCTGTCTGCCAGCCAAGCTGCTGCTATGCATGGCAAGATCACCTAGTTAGGGTGGCAGGGTGTCACAGTGGTTCGCACTGTGGCCTCACAGCGCCAGAGACCTGGGTTCAATTCCGGCCTCGAGTGACTGTCTGTGTGGAGTTTGCACGTTCTCCCCATGTCTGCATGGGTTTCCTCCGGGTGCTCTGGTTTTCTCCCACAGTCCAAAGATGTGCAGGTTAGGTGGATTGGCCATGCTGATTTGCCCCTCAGTGTTCGAAAAGGTTAGGTGGATTTGCGGGTATAAGGTGGGGGCAGGGTACTCTTTCTGAGGGTCGGTGAAGACTCAATGGGCCAATTGGTCTCATCCTGCACTGTAGGGATTCTATGATATGATTGCTGCTGCTTCAAGGCCATTTTCAGTCTCCTTCCACCAGTCATGTTGCAGCACTGGGGTAAACGTTGGACAGGAAAGTCACAATCAAGACAGGGGCCACATGAATGTGTAAGGGTGATTGTTTCCAGTTGTATGCAATATGGTATGCTTTGATTAATAAGTCTAATTTAGAATATTTATTTTTCCCTGGTTTATATATTTGCATTGTGATTAAGTAGATGCTCTGATGATCAATGACAGAGGGACGGTAAGATATGGGGCCGTTGTTTAATGGAAAATGGGAAGGGGGAGGCGGGGTTGTGTTTTTCAGTATCATAGTCCAGTGAGTTGTTCATGGGCAGCTAGCCTTGAAAGCAGCTGTCTAGGCTGCCTCCTCTCATCCTCTTTCTCCTGTTCCTTCTCCATATGCTACTGTTTGATGCAACCATCAATTCACACAAAACCAGGAGTAGAAGTAAACTGTGGCTTTAATCAACTAGAACAGTGCCTGCCTGCGACTGATCTGTTAGTGGGAGCAGCCTACACGGTGACTGCTCTTTATACCTCCCCTCAAGGGGCGGAGCCCACACAGGCCCCAAATGCTACATTATAGGTAACACCAAACAATGGTCCATAGGTGGAGCCCATATAGGCAATAACGTAATACAGATAAGCACATGGTGAATTGTTACAGCAATACATTCACCACACTGTTATTCCTCCTTAGTTCTCTATTGTACAGCCAATAACAAAGGGATGTACCCCCACAACAGCAAGTCTGCACATCATACAGCAAAGCACCAAAGTCTTGCTTTGCCTGCTCTCTATTTTTTCTCTAAGTCATGGACTATTTCAAGGTAAATGCCTGCCGTGGTATTGAAGTCTGGCAGCAACTGGTTTGTACAGTATCAAATCAGCAAAAGTTCTTTCAGCATTTACCACAAAAATCCCTGTAGATTTTTTGCAGTATGAAACAATGACAAAAAGCACTAAACACATGCAGAATGTCAAAATAAATCAACCAGTGATTATCCTGGAAGTAGTTGACAATCTCCTTAAATATCACTGGTGGGCGAACCTTTCTGCTGCTGAACATGTCCTCAACTGTGTGAGGTGAAGAGAGGGTACTAGCTGCAAAATAGCACATTTGTCATCAAATCACCATCTGTCTTGTCCACGTACTTCTGTCAGATGTTCACTGTGAGCGTGATGCACTATCAATTACGACGAGACGAGAGTAGAGTGTAATCGAGGCTTTATTGCACAGAGATGTGTAGCCTCCCGCAGCTGCTGCCGAAATATGCTGCAGCTCAGTGAGCACACACATTTATACTCCGTCTACTGGGCGGAGCCAGCAGGCAGGGATCTACCCCCGTTCCTGTATGGTATAGGAACCTTACCATATTACACCTCATATGCAATATATATACAACAGTGGTGACTACCACATTCACCTCCTGTTAAAAAAGAGTCCAGCGGGGGTGGTGGAAGACTGTTTACATGCATATGTTAACATTTTAGGAAAAGTTTACAAATTCAGACGATCGGGCGCCTCGATCCTTCGTTGCGAGTGCCGCAATCCTGGTGGTGATGCAGATGTCGGCTCGGTTGCCGGTGACTCCGGGAGCATGTCGACCTCATCTTCATCCCCGGGTGGGACCAAGGGGAGGATGGATCGTCCTGGAGGAGGGGGCTGTGGTGGGGTGCGCTGGGGGGAGGAAGGGTGGCGCTGGGGCTGAGGGGGGGCGGGGGTGTAGGGACACAGCTGGTGCCAGGTCCCTGAGGGAGGCTGTGTCTTGGCGGCCATCGGGGTACCCCAGGCACACTACGGGTTCGCATGGAGCAGCTGTACCTTCCCGACCAACTGGTCCGCCTTGTGGAGCCACATGTGCTTGCGAGGAGAACGGATCGTGGAGCTGTGGACCCCGGAGGTGGACTTCCTGGGGAAGGCAAAGAGACATTCATGGGGGGTTTCATTAGTCGCAGTGTAAAGGAGCGACTGAATGGAGCAAAGGGCGTCGGGGAGGACCTCCTGCCAGCGGGAGGCCGGAAGATTCCTGGGCCGTAGGGCCAGCTGGACGGCCCTCCAGTCCCATTCTCCCGCTCCACCTGCCCATTTCCCGGAGGTTGTAGCTGGTCGTTCTGCTCGAGGTGATGCCCTTGCTGAGCAGGTACTGGCGCAGCTCATCACTCATAAAGGAGGATCTCCGGTCGCTGTGGACATAGGCGGGGAAGCGGAAGAGAGCGAAGATGGTGTTGAGGGCTTTGATGACGGTGGCAGACGTCATATCGGGGCATGGGACGACGAAGGGGCATCTGGAGTATTCGCCGACCACGTTAAGAAAGTACGTGTTTCGCTCTGTGGAGGGGAGGGGCCCTTTGAAATCCATGCTGAGGCGTTCAAAGGGGCGGGAGGCCTTCACCAGGTGCGCTCGGTCTGGCCGGTAGAAGTGCGGTTTACACTCCGCGCAGACCTGGCAGTCTCTGGTGATAGCCCTGACTTCCTCGATGGAGTAGGGCAGACTGCGAGCCTTTATGAAGTGAAAAAACCGGGTGCCCCATGGGTGACAGAGATCGTTGTGCAGGGTCCGGTTTCGGTCCACTTGTGCACTGGCACATCTACCTCGGGGTAGGGCATCGGGGGGCTCGTTGAGCTTACCGAGGGTGATACAAAATCTCGTAGTTGTAGGTGGAGAGCTCGATCCTCCACCTCAAGGTCTTACCATTTTTGATCTTTCCCCACTGTGTGTTGTTGAACATGAAGGCAACCGACCGTTGGTCAGTGAGGAGAGTGAATCTCCTGCCGGCCAGGTAATGCCTCCAATCTCGCACATCTTCTCCTATGGCCTGGGCCTCCTTCTCAATGGAGGAGTGCCGAAATTCGGAGGCATGGAGGGTGCGGGAAACGAATGCCACGGGCCTGCCTGCCTGGTTGAGGATGGCGGCCAGAGCGACGTCTGATGTATCGCTCTCGACTTGGAAGGGGAGCGTCTCGTCGACCACGTGCATCGCGGCCTTGGCGATGTCGGCCTTGATATGGTTGAAGGCCTGGTTATCCTCGGCCGTCAGTGGGAAAGCAGTGGAGTGAATGAGTGGGCGGGCTTTGTCCGCATAGTTAGGGACCCACTGGGCGTAGTACGAGAAGAACCCCAGGCATCGTTTGAGGGTCTTGGGGCAGTGGGGAAGGGGGGGTTTCATGAGGGGGCGCATGCGATCGGGGTCGGGCCCTCAAACTCCATTTTGAACCACGTAGCCGAGGACGGCTAATCGGTTAGTGCTGAACACTCATTTCTCCTTGTTGTACGTTAGGTTGAGGAGTTTGGCCATGCGTAGGAATTTGGAAAGGTTAGCGTCGTGGTCCTGCTGGTCATGGCCGCAGATGGTGACGCATGGGAGGGGGTACGCGTCGAGCTGCATGTACCGATTGATGGTCTGACTGCAGTCAACGACCATCCTGTTTTTTTCCCCAGTTTTCACAGCTACCACTTGGGCTCTCCAGGGGCTGTTGCTGGCCTCGATAATACCTTCCCCTAGCAGCCGCTGGACCTCAGACCTGATGAAGGTCCCGTCCTGGGCGCTGTACCGTCTGCTCCTGGTGGCGACGGGTTTGCAAACGGGGTGAGGTTTGCAAACACAGAAGGTGGGTCGACCTTCAGGGTTGTGAGACCGCAGACAGTAAGGGGTGGTAGGGGCCCACCAAATTTCAGGGTTAGACTTTGTAGGTTGCACTGGAAATCCAGGCCAAGTAGCATGGCAGAGGAGAGATTTGGGAGGACATAGAGACGGAAGCCACTGAACTCTCCGCCCTGGATGGTGAGGGTGGCGGTGCAGTACCCCCGCATCACCACGGAGTGGGATCCGGAGGCCAAGGAGATTTTCTGGTTAATGTGGTGTCCCGTGAGGGAGCAGCGCCTTTCCGTATCGGGGTGGATGAAGCTCTCAGTGCTCCCGGAGTCCAGAAGGCATGATGTCTTGTGCCCATCGACCTTCACTGTTGTCGACGTGGTCGCGAGGTTTTGCGGTCGGGACTGGTCGGGACTGGTCGATTGTGATGCCCTCACCAATATGGCGTCCCACAATTCTTCTTACAAGTCTGCATATGCGCTGCAAACATAATTTTGAAGCTCATAACAAACTCATGACATCCCAAAAATAGATGCTAACAAGCCTAATTTCACACTCATTATACTTAATGGAGCATATTCAAAAATACACACATTTTAATTAAACCTCAAACTGTAGCATACTGGAGACTGTATATATTGAGATCCACAATATATAATCTTTGTTATTGTCACAAGTAGGCTTGCTTTAACACTGCAATGAAGTTACTGTGAAAATCCCCCAGTCAGCACACTCTGGCGCCTGTTTGGGTACACAGAAGGGAGAATTCAGAATATCCAATTCTCCGAACAAGCATGTCTTTCGGGGCTTGTGGGCGGAAACCGAAACACCCGAAAGAAACCCACGCAGATACGGGGAAACCATGCAGACTCCGCAAGCCGGGAATCAAACCCGTGCCCCTGCCGCTGTGAAGCAACAGTGCTACCCACTGTGCTACCGTGCTGCCCCAAGCTATCACAATTGCGTTAAAACAAATTGTATTGTTCCTGTTCGGATGTTTATTTCCCATTTAAGCAAATTAAGTTCAGTGTTTTACTTGCGTAAAAACCTCAGCCAACAAACCCATGGGTCCAAAGCCCAACAGTAGTGAATGTTGAGGCATCTGCTTTAGGGGCCATAAGGAATCCTGACGAGTGCATAAGGGCTGTAAGTGCCCGGGAAGATTCACCTTCTGATGGCCAGATTTGGACTGCCTTGAGCCATCCGGGAATGCCTCTTACACCTGTCTCAGTGTTGGAAACTTGTGCTAGATACACGCTGCTTACCCTGATCCTTACCTTCAAATTGCTGCACTGTTTAATCTCTGGTGTAATTGTTCTAATCTCTGTCGGAACCGATAGCCTCTGAGGAAAAAAGTTGAACTTCCAGTTATTACCTGAAAGGAGGACACACTCGATTTCACATTTAAAAGGAATATTTTTACTGTATCAACTGTCTAGAAAACCATTGTTGATCAAACACTACTTTGTGTTCATAGACTACTTATGCTTTAAACTCCTGGACATAAATTTCCCTTTTCTACTTTTAATGACCACTGACAGCCCCCGATTTGCGACATTACCACATCTCTCAAGCAGATATCCCATTCTCCAGGCAACAATTCCAAGTGATTTGCAACTCTAAAGGTTTTATTACTCTTCTTTTCTTTCCCCAATACAGCCTCACACAATGAGAATTTTCCTAGAGATTCTCCCTCTTGTTTCATAGAACATAGAGCATACAGTGCAGAAGGAGGCCATTCGGCCCATCGAATCTGCACCGACCCACTTAAGCCCTCATTTCCACCCTATCCCCGTACTCCAATAATCCTTTCTAACCTTTCTGGTCACGAAGGGCAATTTATCATGGCCAATCCACCTGCATGTCTTTGGACTTGGGAGGAAACCGGAGCACCTGGAGGAAACCTACGCAGACAACGTGCAGACTCCGCACAGACAGTGACCCAGCGGGGAATGGAACCTGGGACCCTGGCGCTGTGAAGCCACAGTGCTATCCACTTGTGCTACCGTGATGCTTGTAGTGAAGCAAACATTCTAGCATTGTTTTTTTAACACTTCACAAACCTGGTCTCATTTATCCTGCTTACGGTGCAGGCGATTGACTCTAGTACTTTTTCACTCTACATCCCAGTTGGTCACAAACCACATGAGACCAGAACTGAAAACCACAAAACAGCTGTCTCGCTGTGATATACTTTGGTTTAAAGGAAGCTTGTAACCTGATCTCAAACTGGCTTCACCATGGCAATGAGAAAAAGATTAGCATTATTTCCAAGTGGAAATGCTCATCAACTACCACTAATCACAGCTACCATTTGTCTTACAAACAAAGGAACAGGTTGATACTGAAACAACTTCCTCTGTCTAACAAGACTTAGGGTCTTCTCATTGTGGATTGAGAAACAACTGTCATTGTCCCCAAGTATAAATGCCTGGCACCTCTTTCTCAATAAAATGATCTGAGTCTGAATCATTCTTCGATTTTTAACAAATAAACCATGATGGAAAGTCCGAGCTGCAAGGATGCAAAAAGGTCAGAGTGCAGGATATTTACAGTCTGCAGCGACTGCTCAGCATTGCCAATCTGGGCCACGGAGGATGAAAAGGCCGCACTGCAACATAGCAGTGCTTTACAAACCACAGCACAAAGGAGAACAATCAAATGCCATCCAATTGCGAGGGAATCAATATTTTTTGCAGTTTTTTTCCCGTGTGTTTGTAAGATTGCATCTGTAGAAATGACCTTTCCATCGACTAGAAGTTGTAACATTTGAGGGACAGAATGTATCCATTGCTTGGATACATTCGACCCTATCTAAGAACAGGGGGCGAATCTGTATTGGGAGATTTAAAAGGTCGCAGATGGGTTCAAGAGGCAGAGCGAACATCAGTCCATGGAGAGGGTAGAAGATGTGGAGGGTCAGCTGCATGCAGCTCAAGTGATGCCATTAGCTCCATGATGCTGAGAAGGTTGGGGCTCACGGAAGTAGTTGCTGACAGTAGCATGGTCGAGACGCTGAGACTGTGCCTATGTTTAAATGTTGCTGTGTAGCCTGGCCATCTAAGGACGGTTCATCTGCAAAAGTGACAAAGAAAGCTGGACTTGGGAGCAGTTTTGAGAGAGATCTGGAACAATGTGCCTTCTGAGTGAGGATTGTACCCATTGAAGTCGGGTGGAGTAGAGCTGCTGTTGGCTGGGGATCAGTCCAGCTCTTTGAAGCAAAGGAGCTGAAAGCCCTCCCGAGGAAGATAGAATTTTTAAAGAACTTTGTAACTGCCATCTGGATGAGTTTTTGAGAAATTTAGGGAATCTATCTTGCTCCTGTCTGCCATTTAAAGGAATGTTCAACCACATTTTGCCTGTTAATCCGTGTTTACCCCCATGTCAATTATGCGTTTTAGAGTATTACAGAATCATAGAAGTACAGTGCATTCGGCCCATCAGGTCTGCACCGGCCCTTGGAAAGAGCACCCTACTTAAGCCCACGGCTCCAGCCTATCCCAGTATCCAGACCTAACCGTATTGGACACTAAGAGGCAATTTATCATGGCTAATCCACCTAACCTGCACCTCTTTGGACTGTGGGAGGAAACCGGAGCACCCGGAGGAAACCCACGCAGGCAAGGGGAGAAAGTGCAAACTCCACAAGAGAGACACCCAAGGCCAGAATTGAACCCGGGTCCCTGGAACTGTGCTAATCACTGTGCTACCATGCCACCCAAGACTAATAGCCATTTGCTTTGTTGATTTTTATACTTTAACAAAAAGAGATTACTATTCACTAACCAGATGGGAACAAAATTTGGAGGCCTAGTCTGTGATTGTAACACGATAACCTATTAATACCCTTTAAGATACAAAACCTATTGAAACAAAACAGAGGGGACACAACTCCCTCGTGTCGCGTTATTTCAGTGGCGCGACACAGCCTAAATTAGTTCCTGGGGACCGACAGGCTGCTACTAGAGTAGGATTCAGCCACGATATCAATGAGGATGTCATTGTCTGTTGTAGGGAATTCAACATAAGCTTCAAGCGCGTTGTTCAAACAAAGTGTCATGGGAGTGTACCTTTAAGAAATGGGTATTTATCAATTAGCTGCAGTGATGTCATTGTGTGGGTGGAGCTAGGTTGTGTCTCCGGCTTTTACTTTTGTTTTGAGCGGAAAGGTGTTTGTGGCTCTGTGTTTTACTTTCATTTTAGGCAGTTGAAAGCTGAATTCAGATATGGAGGTTCATTTTGTCTCTCTCTCTCTGTATGTTAAACGGTATCCAGATGACTTGATAATTTAAAAGTGATAACTGTCTTGTGTAAATTATTTATACCTACTGCTTTGTTAAAAAGGGTGTTTGGCTTATGGATGTTGTTAGGAAAGTTATTAAGGGTTACATTTAGAGTACTGTATCTGTGGGGGGGGGGTATTTGTGTAGGTAGTTGATAAAATGTTTATTGTGTGTTGATAAAATGTTAATGGAATTCATAGAATAAACATTGTTTTGTTTTAAAATACTCAAGGTATCTGTTGCATTACACCTGGAAAGTGGGCCTTTGTGCTCCTGATAACCAAAATCTATATAAAATTGTAGGTCGGGGAAACTCCATGATATATTTTGGAGTTTTCTAAACCCTGGCCCATAACAAAAGTTTTCTCCTTAAGAGTTTGGCACATTTTAAAACGTAAAAATTATATCAAGTAAATATTTGAAGTATTTTTAATCATTGCCCTATTTCATATTTTTTAGTCACATTATCCTTTGCAAAGCATGAGTCACATCCTTAAATATTAACAATCTTCATAAAAAATAAACCTTCTGGAGAACTCAGGAAATTATTCAATCCATTTACCAATATTGCTCAGTTCACTGCAATTTTTTTGCCTTATTACTTTTTGACTCCAATCAAATATTTATATTGTTTCCATTAAAAGCAGAAGCAAATGCCAATCTGAAGACTTGAATATAAATGAAGCAGATTTCTGCCCTTCCTCTTCATGAATTCAATCGGCACCATTTGTCTGCATGCAACAGAAACAATTTGTTATCCACTTTTTATGGTCCTGTGCTCGTGTCTATTTTAGTGCTGATCAATGTTCATCCTTTGCTGACTGGATTAAATTCCATGCAAGTGTCAGAAGTGAACACAAAGGCATTCTTTTCGAGAATCTTTTAACCCACACAAAACGGCACTCTGGCAGCTTTGTCCAGTCTGTCGGGTGGTCGGATTGTGACCTCATCTAATTGAAGCAACTGTCACACGCTCACCAGACAAAGCCAATGTAGAATTCATTGAACGTCTGACATCCATGAGAGGCTCACTGAGCAAACGATATTTGACAGATCGAACGTCACTGTTAGAGCTATGAACGTCAAGATTAAATAAATGCAGTAACCCGGGGGTAACTTTTAGGGTGTAATTTAACGGAGAAGGAGAAAGCAATTTTATAAAGGACCTCAGACTCCAGAAACTGAATTATACCTTCAGCATATGATCTTCCTGCACACTGAAGCAGCATCTGATTCAAGTACAGCCATAGGAACTAGAATGGCTCGTTAGCCCATCGAGACTGTTCCGTCTTTCAATGAGATCATGGGTGATATGTGACCTAATTCCATATCCCTTCCTTTGCTTCATACCCCTTAAATACTTCTGTTAAGTACAAATCCATCAATCTCAGTTTTAAAATTAACTGACCTAGTATTAGTTATGATTTGCAGACAGACATTCCAAACTTCGTCCGCCCTTTGCGTGAAGACGTATTTCCTAATTTCACTCCTGAAAGGTCTGTCCCTAATTTTGTGACTCCCAGTCCTAGAGCCGGCAACTAGCAAAAATATTTTCTCCCATTTGTGGGGTGTGGGCATCGCTGGCTAGGCCATCAGGTATTGCCCATTACTAAGGTGGTGGTGAGGGGCCTTCTTGATCCTCTGTAATTCATATGCTGAAGATACATCTGCAATGCTGTTAAGGAGGGAGATTCAGGATTTTGACCCAGCGACAGTGAAGGAATGACAATACATTTCCAAATCAGGATGGTGGATGGCATAGAAGGAAACTTTCAGGTATTCCATGTGTCTGCTGTGGTGTTCCATGGATCTGCTGTGCTTGTCTTCTAGATGGTAGCAGTCATGAGTTTGGAAGATGCTGCCTAAGGAGCCTTGGTGAGTTCCTGCAGTGCATCTTGTAGATGGTACACATGGCTTGTTCTTGAAAATACAGAAAAATGTGTCATTTGAAACATGGAAGTCTGGCAATATCTGGTTTAAGAGGATACAGGGAAAGATCCCACAAAAGTTTAATAGCAGCTTCAAAGAGCAGGATTATAAAATGCAGATTCTTGCTCACAAGCAGGTTTAGCAAACACACAGGTTTCATGTGGTAAGCTAAAACAATGGCTCACACCTTTATGGAATGTAACTATCTCAGGAAGGCATGGATGAGAGTTTCAATTGACGAATGTTTAAAACAGGCAGGTCTTTCAGTTAAATTTTAGCATACAGCTAAAAGCAAAGTCTCACACCTTAATTGAGATAAACTCTTAGTAAACAGCTGGAAAGGATGGAAGATGCTCAGTCGAATTTGGTGTAAATTCTAAAGTGTAAAATTCTATGGACATCAAGTCAATTAAAAGAAAATTGGAGACGACCTGTCTACGGGAGACACAATTTGAAGTCAAAATCAAAGGCAAAGTTATGAGCTGGGGACAATTGGAAAATTAAGCGATTCAAAAGCAGGAAGTGGAGGTAACACCTATTGAAACCGGGGTGTTTTGTAATCAGATCTGAGAGGTGACGTTATGCGCAAAGTGAATAGTTGGTTGTATTTGGATGTTTGCATCAAGGATACTTTTTGACAATCAAAGGGAAATAAGTTAATTTACAATAAGGCTCTAAAAACTTGGTAATTGTTAGAAAGAAAATATAAACCCAGGGAGCAGCAGCAACAAAAAAAGAGGACAGAGCAGAGGAAACCAGCAACAGGAGAGAAGGGGAGGAGAACTCAGAGAGAGAGAGAGCTCGGTCATGGGAAAGACAAGGCAAGCAGCCGAGTTTAAACAGTTATACATCTAAGGAAGACTAGAATTTAAACAGGAGTCAGAGTCAGCTTAGAGATAGCTAGCAGAGTTAGCTCTTATAGCTCAGTACATGGATCGACAAGACAGCAACAGAGCTAACCAGCGAATACATCCCAAGAAGACCAGAATTTAAAGAAGATTGAGTGTCAAGGTGGGCCTGAAGGTCTCTACAACCAACCAGCAGCATCCAGAAGCAAGATCTTTTTACCTTTCTGTAAAGAAAGTGTTTGCAGCTTTTAAAAGAAAAAATATAATAATAAAATAACTTTACCTAACCTGAAAAAGTGGTTTATTCCTGAAAGTCTACGTTACTCACTTAGCAATGCAGGACCCAGGACATTGATGCTACTAAGTGGTAAGTAGATAAAATCTTCGGTGAAGGTATGGGTTATACCGGGGGATAACTTGAAAATATAGTTTGACCTGAATGGCACCCACTGAAGCCTGCATCGGAGTCAGGGAGTGAGAATCCCTGTTCACCATTTAGAATATTGGCCCTTTTTTGGTATAGGGGGAATTCTAAGAATAGTGGTGTGCTTTCAAAAACAGGCTGCTACTGTGCATCGGTGTTGGAGAGAATTAATGTTTGTGGAAGTGGGCTACTTCGTCCTGGATGGACTCGAGCCTCTTGAGTGTTATTGGAGCTGCTCTGACCCAGGGAAGGGGCGTATTCCATCAACAATCTCAACTTGTGCCTTGTAGATGGTGATCATGCTTTGGAGAGTCAGGATGTGAGTTACTCACTGCAGAATTTCTAGCCTTTGACCTGCTTTTGTAGCCACAGTATAGCTGGTCTAATTCAGTTCCTGGTCAATGGTAACCTCCAGGATGTTGAGAGTGGGGATTCAGTGATGGTAATGCTATTGAATGAAGGGGCAATGGTTAGATACTCTTTTGTTGGAGATGGTCATTGTCTGGCACTTGTATGGTTCTGTGAAAGAGTCATACGGACTCAAAATGTTAACTCTGGACATTGTCCAGCTCTTGCTGCATTTGGACATGGACTGCTTTGGTTTCTGAGGAGTCGCAAATGGTCCTGAACATTGTGCAGTCATCAGTGAATGTTCCCACTCCTGACCTTATGATGGAAGGAAGATCATTGAAGAAGCAGCTGAAGATGGTTGGCTTACGACACTACTCTGAGAAACTCCTGCAGTGATGTCCTGGAGTTGAGATGCCTGACCTCCAGCCATCACAACCATCTTTGTTTGTGCCAAGTATGACTCCAACCAGAGGAAGCTTTTCACCCTGACTCCCATTGGCTCAAGCTTTGCTAGGGCTCCTTGATGTCTAATTCAGTCCAGGTATCAGCCACCTAAAACCATTCGTTTAACTTTGGATAGGACCTGTGATCCTCTGTGTCCAGTTCCTGATGTGAGCCCCTGATATCGGCAAGGTATCCAAAAGAATTTATAGCCAGGGCAATTTCCTGTGGCACTGGTGGTGAAGCTAAAGTCTGAGCCAGCGGGAGTTGACTCAGAGCATCAGCATTGGGAATCTGAGTCTCCAGCTGATGTTGAGAAACGTAACTATCGGCAGTCAAAAGCAGATTCTACTGCTGCACCCCAGCCAAGGCAATGGGTGGATTGGGCTGAACCTCGCAAAGTAATCCCAATAATGGTAAAACGGCAACCATAAACATATTGATGGAACTTCTTTACCCCGTAAGTCACTGCCAGCCCCTCTTTCTCAATCTGTGAATATCTTCTTTCCGCATCGGTTGATCTCCGGGAGGCGAAAGCTCTGGATCGATTGGTACCGAGTTCCATTCTGTGTAATAGGGCAGCTCCTATCCCATAGCGTGAAGCATCACATGTTAAGATGATCTGTTTGTCTGGGTCAAAGTGAGTTAGTAAGTTGGATGATTATAAAGCGAGCTTGGCATGCTCGAATGTTGCTGGTCTTTGCAGTGCCAACATTGATATTCTTTAAGGAAAAGGTGCAACGGCGCTAATGTTGTTGCCAGGTTTGGGATGAAACGGACGTAATAATTGACCACGCCCAGATGTTGGGACCTCTCTGATAACTTTCTTGTTATCCTCTAAAGGGTATAGGCCTTTGGCACCAACTGTAAATGCCAAATTTGTAACTTCACCAGCCTGAAAGATGGAATTTCCCATTTTAAGTCCTATGGCTGCACCTCTATAGCTCTTAAAGACTTTTTCTGAGCTGACCAAATATTCTTACTGTGAAGTGTCCATCAGTAAGACATTGTATAAGTACATCATGACTTTTGGAATTCCCTGCAGCAAGTTATCCATCACCCATTGAAAAATTGCGGATGTTATGCCAAAAGGCAACCTTATATCCTGGAAATGTCCTTTGTTTGTGTTAATCATTTCATATTTTCTGGAGTCTTGATCTAGTTCAAATCTTAGGTAAGCATGACTTAAATCGAGCTTTGTGTATGTGACCCCGCGCTCCCCCCGCCCCCGCCCCAGACCCCACCAGTTTTGCATGAAGATCTTCTATCCGAGGGTTTGGATACTTGTCAATTTGGGCTTTACGGTGAGCTTGTAATTGCCACAAATCCTGATGGTGCAGCCAAGTTATAAGACAGGATCAATAGGGGCTGCCCACTCAGAGAACTGTAGCAGTTTATGATCCCGAATTCCTCCAACCGAGTCAACTCAGCCTCAACTTTCTAATGTGGAATCTATGGGTCGAGCCAAGCCCTAAAAGATCTCGCTGTGGAGTGGGGATCATGTAGATTTTGGCTTTGACCCTTGTATCTGGCCCAGCTCATTTTGAAAGATGTCATTGTATTTACACAGGGGGCGGAATTCTCGGACCCCCGCAGGGTTGGCGAACCGCCTGGGGCTGGCGTAAACCCCGCCCCCGCCGTGGCCGGAATTCTCCGCCACCCGGGAATCGGCGGGGGCGGGAATTGCGCCGCGCCGGTCGGCGGTCCACCGTGCGGTTGGTGGGCCCCCCGCGCCGATTCTACGGCCTGCGATGGGCCAAAGTCCCGCCGCTGTCAGGCCTCTCCCACCTCTGGTGCCGGCGGGAACAGTCTGCGTGAGCGGACCCCGGGCTCCTGGGTGAGGTGCGGGGCGATCTGACCCCGGGGGTGCCCCCACGGTGGCCTGGCCCGCGATCGGGGCCCACCGATCGGCGGGCGTGCCTGTGCCGTGGGGACACTTTTTTTCTTCCACCACCGCCACGGCCTCCACCATGGCGGAGGTGGAAGAGACCCCCTCCACCGCACATGCGCAGGGGTGACGTCAGCAGCCGCTGAAGCTCCTGCGCATGCGCGGGCACACGCCGACCGGCGAAGGCCTTTCGGCCAGCTGTGGCACCGGTCGGCGGGGCTCCAAAGGCCGTTCGCGTCGGTCGGCCGGGCGCCATCCACTCCGGCGCGGGCCTAGCCCCTAAAAGTGTGGAGAATTCCGCACCTTTGGGGAGGCCCGACGCCGGAGTGGTTCTCGCCACTTCGGTACGCCGGGGCCCCACCGCCCCACCGGGTAGGGGAGAATCCTGGCCGTGATCTCTTGAAAAGCACAATCCGATATACTAAACATTCCAAGCCCTACTTAGGCCCAATCCTTCACTCTATCCCAGTGACCCCCTACCTAATCTTTAGACACTGAGGGGCAATTTAAAATGGCCAATCCACCTAACCCGCACATCTTTGTCGGCAAAGACTCTGGCTGAGCAGGGGACCATACGGCATATCTGCCGGATCATGGTCCACCTGGAACTGCGGGGGAAGGACACCTGCTCCTGGTGGCCATCCAAGGCGACGCTTGCCCTGAACTTTTACGACACACGCCCTTCCGGGAGCTGAGTGGGGAACTGTCTGGAATATCCCTGACCTCCGTGCATAGGTATATCCACGCCATCAGGAAGGCCCTAAAAGCTCGATCTACACAATATATCAGCTTCAATGTAGACTGGGCCCACCATGATACCCGGCAGAGCGGTTTGCAGCCATCTCTGAGATGCCCCAGGTCCAGGGGGTGATCGATGGGATGCATGCCCCCCTACGAGCACCTGCAGATGACAGGCCGCTCGTCAGAAACCGAAAGGGCTTCCACTCCATGAACATGCAGCTGGTGTACATCATGCACGTCTGCACCCGATAACCGGGCAGCGTGCACGACACTTCATCCTGGCACATTCGACGGTTCCTGACACCTTCAAGGCACACACCCGGCTGAGGGACTGGCTCCCGGGTGACGGGTTATCATCTGTGCTCCTGGCTGAAGAGGCCTATCTGGAGACCACAGACCAACGCAGAGACATGATATCATAACGCCCATGCTATGACCAGGGGTGTGATCAAGCGGTGCTCTGGTATCCCGAAAATGCGATTCAGGTGCCTGCACCGCCTTGGAGAGGCACTCCAGTATACCACAGCGTGGTGGCCTGCTGCATCCGCGCAGCAGAGGGACGACGTGCTGGAGGGGGAGGGTGAACTGCAGCCTCGACCGACGAGGAGAATGCTGAAGGAAAGTCAGGATCTTGTCTTGTGTCTTACAGGCAATGAGGCGGGCTCTTCTGGTGCCCCACGTCCCGTCCCCCCCGCCCTTCCCCGCCCTAGCCACAACCAGAGCATGGTGTTCTAGCGTGAGCCCGGCGCCCACCACAATCTTGGCGTCATGACTGATTCTCCGCCCAATTGCGTTTTGCAATCCTGGCATCGGCCTTTGGAGAAATCGCCCCTGGTCTCTGATCATTAGTCCACATGCCTTGGAATAGGTTTTCTCTAACTATTGCATCAAAATCTCTCATCATCTTGAAAGCCTCCATGAGGTCACCTCTTAACTGCTGTAGTTCTAAGGAAAGCAGCCAATCACTGAGGCAGACAAGCCAGTGAGTATTGTTGCCAGTCCCAAGCCCAGTTAAGCAAAAGGAAGGGCATCTGTTGCCAAATGTAAATGAAAAGCTAATTGGCGGAATTCTGTTTCAGAGGCTAAGTGCTGATGCCAGGACTGAATCGCGTGCATCCTATGGCCCCAAAAGCGGCGCCAGTCACAGAGATCTTCAGGACATCCTAATGGGTTAGTACTGGCGCCATGTGGAATGAGTGCAATTCCAATAAATGCTGGCATGTGAATCGCCGCGTTGGGATTGGTACTTCTTCATAGAATTTACAGTGCAGAAGGAGGCCATTCAGCCCATGGAGTCTGCACCGGCTCTTGGAAAGAGCACCCATCCCAACCGCACACCTCCACCCTATCCCCATAACCCAGTTACCCCACTAAGGGCAATTTTGGACACGAAGGGCAATTTAGCACGGCCAATCCACCTAAACTGCACATCTTTGGACTCTGGGAGGAAACCGGAGCACCCGGAGGAAACCCACGCACACACGGGGAGAACGTGCAGACTCCTCACAGACAGTGACCCAAGCCAGGAATCGAACCTGGGACCCTGGAGCTGTGAAGCAATTGTGCTATCCACTGTGCTACCCTGCTGCCCGTACTTGAGAGCCTGACAAGCAGGCACACGCATATAAGCACTTCCCTCCCCACATACTCATTCCAGCCAAAAAGAGCGGCATCTGGGTTCGCTGATGCCGAGCTAGAGACGCTACTGGATGCTGTGGAGGAGAGGCGGGACACCTGGACGCAATTGTCCCATCGGGAGACTAAGTCCCGACGCCGGAGTGAGGCCCCCCCGGTGCGTTCCCGCGCTGTTCCCGCCGGCAGCGAGCAGGTGTGGACGGCGCCGGTGGGAACCTGTCGTGCTGGGCAGGCTGCTTGGCCCATCTGGGCCAGAGAATCACCGCTCACCCGTTACAAACAGCGAGCGGCTATTCTCCCAGCGGCCAGCCTTTAATCTCGCCGCGCCAGTTTGGGGGGGTGGGAGAATCGCGCGTGGGTGCCGGTACTACGTGGCGGGACTCGCTTGGCACCCTGGCGATTCTCCCACCCGGCATGGGGGGGGGGGGAGGATTCCGCCCCCTAAACCCCTGGGGTGGGAAGGATGCTGCCATCAGCGGATTTCAATCGGGCTGGGCGCAGGTGGTAAAGGCCGTCAGCACCGTGGGCCCTGCCCCCAGGACCGGTCAGCAGTGCAGCAAGAAGCTGCATGACCTCCTCAGGGTGGGCTAGGGTGAGTCCAAACACCTGCAGGAGCAGGAGGTGGTGCTGACCATGCATGCTAACCAGGCCAACACAGCAAGTTTGGTGTCTGTGGTGCAGGCCCTGTGTGCAATGGTATCAGCCATGGGCCAGGCTATCCAAGGTTTGGGGCAGAGTGTGCGATGGTGGCTGAAGCACAGGACAGGGGGGCCATATCACAGGCAACCATGTACCAGGGCCACATGGGCATTTCTGTGGCGCACCAGAGAATGGCCCAGTCACAACAGGCCATGTCTGGGGGCCACCTAGATGGAGTGTTGGGGCACATAAGGCTGGAAAGTTAGACACCAGTTAAGTTGGCACGGGTGAAGCAAACAGGTTAGCGATAGGGGCTAGCGTGCAATACTTGTATATATTGCTATAAACAGCTGTTCGCTAAGGTTCCGACCTGCCTCGGCATTCTGCTTGAAGGGTGTGAGGGATGGGCTTGGCTGGGCTGGATGCAGAGTGTGTGCAGGGTGGGGGGGGGTCCGCTGGTGTTGGGCGCAGTCAGTGGAGGTGGGCACGGGCGAGGGCCCCCAGGGCAATCAGAGGCCACCTTGGTGTCACCCCCTGGAGCTGGCAGGGGATGGGGTTGGGGACAGGACTGGATATGTGGGAATGCCATGTGGTAGGGCTGACCAGGTGCATGACCTACCACGGCACACTGCCCCAATACCAGGCATAGAGGCCCCCATTACGGCGCGGATGAATCTTGATGGTCACTGGGAGCAGGTGTCCTTTCCATACTCCCATGGCTCCTGATGCACCATGATGTGGCAGATATGCCATAAGCTTCCCCTGGTCAGCCAAGGTTTTCGACGACACGCCCGGTCTGACAGGTCCTTGAATGACAGGCGCTGCCTGTGCACACGAGGCCGAATGTGACGCCTCCTTCCTATCTCTTCCTTTACCTGCTGGGCGGCCGGCTCTCCATCCTCACCGGCTGGTCCCAGTTCCTCTGGGGCAAGGCTTGCAGTTAGTGGGCCCTACCCGAGCAGATCCTGCTTGTACAGCCGCAGTGCGTCCGCCAGGCCCTCTGCTCGGGCCCTACCCGAGCAGATCCTGCTTGTACAGCCGCAGTGCGTCCGCCAGGGCTGCGGTGGTGAGGCAGATGCCATCCACCCCTGATTGGATACCGAAATCCATTGTCTGCATGGGGTGAAACACGGCCATGTTACCAGAGCCACATGGATATTTTGGTGAGTACTCCCATGCCCAACCAGGTCCGATGGGCACTGCAGCCTCTGTCCCACATGCCCACTCCTTCCAGTCCCACCAGAACCCACGGCCATCCCCCCAGAGACTTTAACCTCAGAACCGCACCCCTGGCCCTGTCCTCCCTGGTTGAGGGGAGGGGGGGGGGCTTCTGCTCCCAGCACCTGTCCTTTGTGGCAGGGGTACAAATGGCTGGCGCAACCTTTGCCAGAAGTACGCTGCGGCCCCTGTCCTGTGCTGTCCTGTGTTACGTGGACTGTCGACATCCTCCTTGCGTGGACCGTGTGCTGCCCCGCCAGCAGGGTGGTGCCCAGCTGTGGGGATGGTATGGCCAGTAACGCTCTAAGCAACTATGGACCATGGTGAGCAGTCAGTGGGGTGCACAGCTGGATATCTGCTTCGCAGGCCACGGCAATGGCGGTTCATGCCTGAACACCCCGGTCCCGGGGGGACACCCCGTCTCATGGCCCATCCCCTGGTCACCCGCCACTACTCCCGCTAGCCCTGGCAGACATCCCCCACCAGCGGCAGGACTGCAACCCACAGCTGTACCTTTGGGAATATGTCCTACCTCATCTCTATCCCTCAGCAGCCACGGCATCTGTTTCCTGTCTTAAATACCGCAACCTCACCGTCGGTACATCCACCTGGTGGAATGCAGAGCATTGTAGGAGACCTGGAGAATGCCGGGTCGGGCACATTAATGATATGCCAATAGCTTTCACTGTACAAATCAGATGCCCACGCCCATGTGTGACGTAGAACTCGTTCATGTTGCTGTCGAGGCACCGAAGCATGGCATTCATCTGGGCGCCTGGCGCCTTCTCCATGTTAAACTCATGTGCGATTCTTCCCCGAATCGGGTTTCATGATTCCGGTGCCGCTGGACAGAGAATCCCGCCTAATATGAATGGAGATGGCACCCAGTCTGGGGAATACCCTGCAAGGGACACGAAGGGTTCCTACCCGAGCTCCATGAGGAGCAGGTTGGCTAAAGAGGAAAGTCTGAAGGGGAGGTGAATAGATGCCCAAACTCAAAATAGCAATTCTGACAGGAGGGACAATCAATCCACTTTGTGGTGACAATTAAAAAGTAAAATTGAGGAAGGTGAAAGAAGAAATCGAGTTCCAAGGAAAACAGCCCTAATATTTCAAAACTTTACTCATAAATCCCTATTCCTCAGTAAACCTCTTCTGGCCCTTGCCAAAATCTTTACATCTTTCTTTAAGATGGTTGCCAGAATTGTCCACAATCCTCCAGTTGATGTGTTACGTTTGACTTATAATGATTTTGTGTGAACGACGCCAGCAGGACTTAGTCACAATAATTGCAACTGCAGCAAAACAGAATTGGCAAAAGCAGAAGTAACAGCAAAGCATAGTCCAAAATAAAATCAGTTATTAAAAATGCTTTTTAATTAGAACAGTACAGCACAGAACAGGCCCTTCGGCCCTCAATGTTGTGCCGAGCAATGATCACCCTACTCAAGCCCACGTATCCACCCTATACCAGTAACCCAACAACCCCCATTAACCTTATTTTTTAGGACACTAAGGGCAATTTAGCATGGCCAATCCACCTAACCCGCACATCTTTGGACTGTGGGAGGAACCCGGAGCACCCGGAGGAAACCCACGCACACACGGGGAGGACGTGCAGACTCCGCACAGACAGTGATCCAGCCGAGAATCGAACCTGGGACCCTGGAGCTGTGAAGCATTGATGCTAACCACCATGCTACCGTGCTGCCCCAATGTTAAGACAGAGATCAGGGACGGGGCTCATCGTCCCGCCAGCTCTGTTTGGCGGCGTGGTGCGCTCCCGCCTGCAGAGGGATTCTCCGTTCCTGCAGCTGGCCAATAGGGTTTCCCATTGTGGCCACACCCACAGCGTCGGGAAACTCGCGGGCGTGGGTGCGCATGCCGCAGAAGAGGAGGATCCCGCCGACGGAGAATCCCATTTTAGACCTTCATGACACAAATATGCAGCACAGAAACATAGAAAATAGGAGGAGGCCATTTGGATCGTCAAACCTTCTCCACCATTCAGTATGATGATGGCTGATCCTCTATCTCAACATCACACTCCCGCATTCTCCCATACTCCTTGATGCCTAGAAATCTATTTCCTTCTTTCAGTGATTTAGCCTCCACAGCCTTCGGTGGTAGATAATTCCACAGCTTCAACGTTCTCTGAGCAAAGACGTCTCTCCTCATCTCAGTCCTAAATGGCCTATCCCATATCCTGAGACTGCGACCCCTTATTCTAGATCCCCCAGCCAGAGGGAACAACATTCCTGCATCCAGTTTGTCCAGCCTGTCTGAACTTTATACATTTCAATCAAATCGCCTCTCATTCTTTTACATTGCAGTGAACACAGGCCCAGTCGACCATAGGAACAGGAGTAGGCCATTCAACCCCTCAAGCCTGTCCTGCCATTCAATGAGATCACGGCTGATCTGTGACCTAACTCAGTATACCTGCCTTTGGCCCATATCTCTTAATATCTTTGCTTAACAAAAATCGATCTCTCTCAGGTTTAAATGTAACAACTGTTGTAGGTTCAACTGTTGTTTGTGGGCGAGGGTTCCAAACCTCTACCACCCTTTGAGTGTTGAAGTTCTTCCGAACATCTCTCCTGAATTGGTGGCCCTAATTTTTAGACTATGCCCCCTAGTTTTAGAATCTCCAACCAGTGGAAGTAGTTTATCTACCCTGCCTTTCCCTGTTCATATCTTGAAGACTTGGATCAGATCACCCCTTAACCTTCTAAATTCCAATGAAAACAGCTCTAATTTGTATTTTCTTTCCTTGTAAATTAACCCTTGTTGTCCAAGTATCATTTTTGTAAACCTACATTGCACTCCCTCCAAGGCCACATTATCCTTCCTAAAGTGTGGTGCCCAGAACTGCTCACAGTGTTTGAACTGGGGTCTAACCAGGGCTTTGTAGAGCTGCAGCATAACCCCTGTCTCCTTCCAATCCTGTAGATATAAAGGCCAGCATTCCATTAGCCTTTTTGATTATTTTCTGAACTTGTTTGTGGCACTTAAAATATCTGTGCACCTGAACCTTCAAGTCTCTTTGGACATCCACTGTACCTTAATTCTTTCCATTTAGGAAGTGATGCGCAATCAATGGACATGAAACGTAGATGATGTCCGAACGATAGGCTTTAATACACAAGAAGTGTACCCAGCAGCAGGCGTACAGAAGAAAGGCCGACTGCCGGGAAGCACAGGTTCTTATATCCCGCCTCATAGGCGGAGCTACCTACCCAATTGGCTGAGAGGCACACGACTTACCCGGGCCAATGGGCAGCGAGTCCTCTGCACCAATGGCAGCTCACACTTCCAGGTACCGTAATACCCCTAGTCATACTACCATAGGAAGTACTCTGCTCTATCCTTTTTTGGTCCAAAATAGATAACCTCACACTTGCTCACATTCTGTCTGTCACAATTTTGCTCATTCACCTAGTCTATCAATATCTCTTTGCAATCTTCTGCTATCATCTAGGCTGTCGACAATGCCATCTAACTTTCTATCATCAGCAAAGTTTGTATATATGACTTTCTCTGCCATAAAGTCATCCATGAATAATGTGAATAATTGAGGCCCCAACACAGAAGCTTGTAGAACCACTAGTCACCTTCTGCCAATTAAAGTAATTACCCATTATTCCCACTCTCTGTCGCCTGCGACTCAATCAATTTCCTAACCATGTAATTCCGTGTGCTTCCATCTCAGTAAACATTCTCTTATGTGGGACTTCATCAAATACCTTCTGGGCGGCGCGGTAGAACACTGGTTAGCACTGTTGCTTCATAGCTCCAGGGTCCCGGTTTGATTCCCAGCTTGGGTCACTGTCTATGCAGAGTCTCCACGTTCTCCCTGTCTCTGCATGGGATTCCTCTGGGTGCTCCGGGTTCCTCCCACAAGTCCCGAAAGACGTGCTATTAGTTAATTTGGACATTCTGAATTTTCCCTCCGAACAGGTGCCAGAATGTTGCGACTAGGGGCTTTTCACGGTAACTTAATTGAAGTGTTAATGTAAGCCTACTTGTGAAGGTGAACCTTCGCTGAACTCCCTCTATGTAATCTAGTGCTAATTGACGCATTAAAAATATTGTGGAAACCAATTATTGCTCATTATCTGGAGATACCACAGACCTAACATGGTCATGGCGCAGAAGCAGTCTCTGAGCACTCAAAAGATGCAATAAAACCAAAGCAACCTAGTCCCTTCTGTTCTCCTACATTTTGAAGCTTGGCGGTGCTACACTGAATGCATCAATTCCCTGCGGACAGACAGTGCTGAGCGCTGTTAACTGCACGGTCTGCCCAGACGTCTTAAATAACAGTGAAGAAAGCAGTAAAGGTGGCGCAAATAGTAGCCCGCAGTACTGCCTGCGCCTGGGGAACCGCCATACTGGAAGTAGCACTATTCAAACAAAATTCTCCTCCATTGCTTTTCTCAAAATCATTAAACAATACAATGCTTTATATTCCTCAATTAAATTTGTTACGTGCTGTAGTAAAATTAGATCATTCTTTTAGAATTGTACTTTTCTTTGTAGTAGGCACCACTGTTGTATTGTATATATCACATATGAGGTGTAATACGGTAAGGCTCCTGTACTACAGGTACGGGGGTAGATCCCTGCCTGCTGGCTCTGCCCAGTAGGCGGAGTATAAATTTCAGCAGCAGCTGCGGGAGGCTACACATCTCTGCGTAATAAAGCCTCGATTACACTCTACTCTCATCTCGTCGTAATTGATAGTGCATCAATTTATTACACAGAGATTTTACAACAATGGATCTCCGCATCAGGCCAGATTGCCTGCAGCTGCACCCTCAAGCAGACAATGCCAAGTCGGCCTTCTCCCACTGGCTAGCTTGCTTTGAAGCTACATCGGATCTGCGACAGAACAACCAACAGAGGCACAGAATCTCCAGATCCTGTATACACGGCTGAGCTCCGATATCTTTCCCCTCATCCGGGACGCACCCACCTACGCTGAGGCCATGGCGCTCATGAAAGAGAACCACACCCAGCAGACCAACAAACTCTACGCCAGGCACCTCCTGTACACGTGGCATCAACTCCCCGGTGAGTCTTTGGAAGATTTCTGGCGTGCCCTGCACGCCCTGGCGAGGGACTGCGATTGCCAGGCCGTTTCGGCCGTTGAACATTCCAAACTCCTAATCAGGGATGCTTTCGTTACGGGCATAGGTTCGGCGTACATCCGCCAGCGCCTCTTAGAAGGGGCTACCCTCGACCTTGCAGCGACCAAGAAACTAGCGCTCTCATGAACGGTCGCCTCCCGTAATGTACAGGCGTCTGCCCCCGACCGCACGGCGCCCCCCTCCTGGACATCATGGACCCCACCAGCGAACACCCCATCGTGGACCCCGCCTGCGACCGCCCCATTGTTCACCCCACCAGCGACCGCCCACAGCCAACCCCAAGCCTGTGCCGCGCGGCAGCCAGCCAACCCCGGGGGACCCAAGTGCTACTTCTGCTGGCAGAAAAAGCACCCCCGGCAGCGCTGCACCGCGTGGAGCGCACTGTGCAAGGCCTGCGGGAAGAAAGGACATTTCGCTACGGTGTGCCAGGCCCGGTCGATCGCCGCTGTAACCAGGCCCATTGTTCCTGCAGCCCATGGGCTCCGCCATTTTCGCCCCCGCAACCCACATGCGGCCCGTGGACGCTGCCATCTTGCTTGCCTCAGGACACGTGCGACCCGTGGGCACCACCACCTTCCCCCCATCAGGCCTCGTGAGGCTTGTGGGCACCGCCATTTTCTCCGCCTCAGGACCCCTGCTCGTCGGGCACCTCATCGGGCCGCTCATCGCCTGCAACCGCCGCCAACCAGCCAGGGGCCTTCCAACACCAGCTACAGCTCGCCTCCACCACGATTGACCAGTCCTGACCGCACAACCTCGCGACCGCGTCGACGACAGTGAAGGTTGATAGGCACAAGACATCATGCCTTTTTGACTCCAGGAACACAGAGAGCTTCATCGACCCCAATACGGTAAGGCACTGCTCCCTCGCGGTACACACCATCTCACATCGAATCTCCCTGGCCTCCGGGTCCCACTCCACGGCGATCCGAGGTATTGCACCACCACCCTTGCCATCCAGGGTGTAGAGTTCAGTGACCTCCGGCTCTACGTCCTCCCCAACCTCTGCGCTACCTTGCTACTCGGCCTGGACTTCCAGTGCAACCTCCAAAGTCTAACTCTGAAATTTGGCGGGCCCCTACCACCCCTTACTGTCTGCAGTCTCACGACCCTTAAGGTCAATCCGCCTTCTCTGTTTGCAAACCTCATCCCGGATTGCAAACCCGTCGCCACCAGGAGCAGACGGTACAGTGCCCAGGACAGGATCTTCATCAGGTCAGAGGTCCAGCAGCTGCTGAGGGAAGGTATTATCGAGGCCAGTAACAGCCCCTGGAGAGCCCAAGTGGTAGTTGTGAAAACTGGGGGAAACACAGGATGGTCATTGACTACAGTCAGACCATCAATCGGTACACGCAGCTCGACGCGTACCCCCTCCCACGCATATCTGATATGGTCAATCAGATTGCACAGTACCGGGTCTTCTCGACAGTGGACCTGAAATCTGCCTACCACCAGCTCCCCATTCACAAGGTGGACCTCCCATACACTGCGTTTGAAGCGGACGTCCGCCTTTACCACTTCCTTCGGGTTCCCTTCGGCATCACTAATGGGGTCTCGGTTTTCCAATGGGAGATGGACCGAATGGTTGACCGGGACGGACTGCGAGCCTCCTTCCCGTACCTGGATAACGTCACCATCTGCGGCCACGACCGGCAGGACCACGATGTTAGCCTTTCCAAATTCCTCCACACTGCCAAACCCCTCAACCTTACGTACAACAAGGAGAAGTGCGTGTTCACCAACCGCTTCGCCGTACTTGGCTATCTGGTGCAAAATGGAGTTATAGGTCCCGACCCCAATCGCATGCCGCCCCTCAAGGAACTCCCCCTCCCCCACTGCCCCAAGGCCCTCAAACAATGTCTGGGGTTCTTCTCATACTACACCCAGTGGGTCCCAAACTATGCGGACAAGGCCCGCCCACTCATTCACTCCACCACTTACCCCCTGATGGCCGAGGCTCACCAGGCCTTCAACAGTATCAAGGCCAACATCGCCAAGGCCGCGATGCACGCGGTTGACGAGACGCTCCCCTTCCAAGTCGAGAGCGATGCATGAGACGTCGCACTGACCGCCACCCTCAACCAGGTAGGCAGGCCCGTGGCATTCTTTTCACGCACCCTCCATGCCTCAGAAATTCGGCACTCCTCCGTCGAGAAGGAGGCCCAAGCCATCGTAGAAGCTGTGCGAGATTGGAGGCATTACCTGGCCGGCAGGAGATTCACTCTCCTCACTGACCAACGGTCGGTTGCCTTCATGTTCAATAACACACAGCGGGACAAGATCAAAAATGATAAAATCTTGAGGTGGAGGATCGAGCTCTCCACGTACAATTATGAGATTTTGTATCGCCCCGGTAAGCTCAACGAGCCCCCCGATGCTCTATCCCAAGGTACATGTACCAGCGCACAAGTGGACCGACTCCAGACCCTACACGATGCTCTCTGTCACCCAGGGGTCACCCGGTTCTTTCACTTCATAAAGGCTCGTAATATGCCCAACTCCATTGAGGAGGTCAGGGTTATCAGCAGAGACTGCCAGGTCTGCGCAGAGTGCAAACCGCACTTCTACCGACCAGACTGCGCGCATCTAGAGAAGGCCTCCCGCCCCTTTGAACGTCTCAGTGTGGATTTCAAAGGGCCCCACCCCTCCACCGAACGAAATACGTACTTTCTTAACATGGTTGACGAATACTCCAGATTCCCCTTCGCTGTGCCATGCCCCGATATGACGTCTTCCACAGTCATCAAAGCCCTCAACACTATCTTCACCCTGTTCGGTTTCCCCGCCTACATCCACAGGAACGGGGATCCTTCTTTATGAGTGATAAGCTGCGTCAGTACCTGCTCAGCAAGGGCATTGCCTCGAGCAGGACGACCAGCTACAACCCCCGGGGAAACGGGCAGGTGGAGCAGGAGAATGGGACGGTCCGGAAGGCCATCCAGCTGGCCTCTTTTTTTTAACAGGGGGTGAATGTGGTAGTCACCACTGTTGTATATATCACATACATGAGATGTAATACGGGAAGGCTCCTGTACTACAGGTACGGGGGTAGGTCCCTGCCTGCTGGCTCCGCTCAGTAGGCGGAGTATAAATGTGTGGCTCACCGAGCTGCAGCCATTTTGGCAGCAGCTGCAGGAGGCTGCACACCTCTGTGTAATAAAGCCTTGATTACTCTCTACTCTCATCTCGTCGTAATTGGTAGTCCGTCAATCTTACACATTGAAATCCCTCAGACCTGTGCATCTTTCTCACCACCTCAGCTAAAAGGTTTTACCCTTCTTCCTTGCTGCCATTTACCAGGCCCCCTGAAAGCAGAGGTTCATTACCTAATAGCTCTAGTCAGCATTTACACATGTGAACATTGCTCCTTACCACCACTACTTTCAAGGGAATGCCATTTCCCGACTTCCCCACTTGTTCTCAACTTGATGTTGTACATATTTCCACGTGAGTCCATTTATAGCTTAGTCCAATAGGAAATTTCATGTATTCTTCTCACTAGGGTTTTACATTATCCAAGTGACGAAATGGGATTGTCACCTTGCAGTAAAATCCTTCCCAAGGGTCAGAACTTACAAAGTAGCATTTTAATTACTCACCAGAAAATTTTCAACAAGCTGACTGTCGGGATAATTGTACTCTTCCTTTGAATTCTGTAATGTGTAACACTCTAGAATAATTATCTGCCATGCACCTCCACTTGTCAGTGATTACTACCTTCCTCTTACTATTGCTAAACTCTAATTTCAGAGCCTTGGCCCTCACACTTCCTTCTTCGAGGTCAAACTCCATTCGGATAATTTGGACGCCACTTTCTCACTTTATTTACACTAACTGCAGGCGGCCGCCCCCTGTCAGCTTCTTAATCCTGATAGGGACCTTAATCCTCATGTACAGCATCAGGCCTGTTACCCTATGATTCAGCCAGGCTTCCAGCTCAAAACCCAATCTGAGGTGGCCCACTTCCCAATCCGTCCCAGTAAAGGTCAATTTGTATTAATTCATTATGATTGGCATTTACGAAAGCCCTTTATCCAGTTATATTTGGGCTACACTTTATATGTGACCTAAGCTCATTCAGAAGACATTTTTAAACTAATGCTGGTGCGTGTCTGATGGTAATTGCCGCCTCCAGAATTATATAATTAAAATTCCTCTTCTGTTGACCCTGAAACATTGGAAATCCCTTTTTAGTTTCAAAATTTCCACCTCTCTGTAAAAAGTTCATATTTATGCCCACCAGCAGGTCTTTCATGAAGGCGCTGATAGGTCGTGAGGCTTCGCACTGTTGCCAGGCAGGGGGTGGGTTTGATTTTCAACCTGGGGTCAGGCTTCTTTGAGGTTGGCTAGTTTCAAATGCAGCTCCCATAATTGGGCGGGAAGTGAGCTCGGCTTTCAATTAGTGGTCCCGTGTGCTGGCAGGAGGCAGGAATAGATTGAGGATTGTAATGCTCAAAGGGAGGCAGCAATTACTGGGTTCACCACGGCCTTTCAGAATAGAGCGGACAGGAGATCAGAGGGTCAGCAACATCACAGAGCATGCACGTGCACAAATATAAAGGTATCGGACCATTGGATCCCTTTGACCCTCTGTTCCAACAATTTTGCTTCAGCAGAACCACCACTTAATGGTTCCCGTCCCCAGATCTCCCGAGCCCGTTAACAAGCTTTTCATGGTGTTTAACAGACAGTTTGAGGTGGCTTGAAGCTCTCTTCCTCTGCCCTTATTTTAAAAAGAGCAGAGAGTTCCAGATACATTCGAGGACTGACATGCCATCTGGGACCGTTACTTAAAGCACGCTCACACTCAACATCACCGCCAATTAAGGGGGATTGAAAATTAAACACGGGGGATAGCTGTTCATACCTTCGCTCAAAGAACTGGGACTGAAATTATAACGAAAACAGCTTAGAAACAGTTAATTAAAAAGAGGATTTCAATTTGGGGACAAATATTAATAAATGGTGTTGAATCTGTAAGAGATTTGGGAGTTACGGCAAGATTGGCTTTGTCTAATCAATGTAGGTTAACAACCAACAAAGCAACTAATGCCAACTCCATTGTCAGATCTAGATATATATAATGCTCTACTCAGCCTACATTTTCTGTACTGTGCTGCATTCAACACTGACTGTCTTGTAGTTGCTGGACTTCTCTTTATAACCTGTTGATGAGCAGAGGAGGCATCTGAGCCCTGGAAGTCCATGTGCATCACATCAACAACATTGCCCTCACCAACCCTGTCATAATATAGACCAGTATATCATGGTGCAGACACACACTGATGGACACACACAGGGACCAATCAACATGTACAAACACCGCAGCCAATCACCAGTGAGAATACACACACGATAAAGGCAGAGGGCACCACGGTTCCCGCTCATTCTGGGTGCTGTCTCTGAGTGTAACAGGAACTTATTCAGCCCAGCACGGACTCACAACACGTGCTGAGAGAATCAACTGGTTCAGACAAGGCTTAGGTCTCTAGCTCAAGTTAGCATTATTTAGACCCACAGTCATCGTGTGTTAGTTAGTTAGAAGTAGTTAATAAAATTGAGTTGAACCTTCACCTGTGTTGGAAGTGTCTGTTCATCTCTCAAGCCTACACAAGCCAACACATCATGATACCAGGAGTTGAGGAATGCTCGCACTTCTGAGACCTACCCTTCAGTGATCTGCCTTCCACCAGTCTCCAGCCATCGTACAGAATGGACTCCGTTCGCCTGCCGCCGCCTCTCCACATTGCAGGGAATCTGGGCTCCAACTGGAAACTTTTCAAACAGCGCTTCCAGCTGTACCTCGAAGCCAGGGACCTGGAAGCTGCCTCGGATGCACGGAAGATTGCTCTCTTCCTCTTCACAGCTGGTGACCATGCTCTGCACATTTACAACTCGCTCATCTTCGATGAGGGGGAAGACAAATCGAAGTTCAATACCAAAATTCTGAAGTTCGACAGCCACTGTGCGGTAGAGGTCAACGAGAGCTTCGAGAGGTACATGTTCAGCAGCGAACTCAGGGTAAGGATGAGCCTTTCCAGTCCTTTATTACCCACCTCCGCGTCGTTGCGCAGTCCTGCAACTACGGGTCCACCTCTGACTCCATGCTCCGTGACCAGATTATTTTTGGTATTCAATCTGAGCCCCTGTGCCAGCAGCTACTAAAAGTAAAGAGGCTCACTCTCTGCATGGCCATTGAGACCTTTGTGCTTCATCAGCATGCCTCCATGCGTTACTCATGCATCCAGGCTGCTGAAACGGCGCGGCAAGCCCCCTACGAGGCAGAATGGGTCCAGATGATAAAATCTCTTCAGGTTCTGGACCTGAATGATGGCGGCCATTTTGTGCATTTTTCGCGGAGTCCCGCGCCCACACGCAGCGAGCTCGCTGACATCATGGACCGCTTCGCGCAGGTGCGCGCTACGCTGCATCGCCCTGCGCATGCGCGGTGGCACGACGAACGTCCCGACTCTCCCACGTGCGGCAACTGCGACTCCGCGCACTTAAAGCGGCAATGTCCCGCAAAGTCCCGACGCTGCCTGCAGTGTGGCAAACGAGGCCACTACGCTGCAATGTGCAGATCTTCCATGCCTGCTGCTATTCAAAGGTCCACCCAGCCCCACAGAGATGTCAGGGCTATCCAGCCTGCCATCAATGAACCTACTCTACACCTTGATTCCGACTATGCCTGCAATGACCCACAGGTCCCGTTCCAAATCGGCGTCATAACTACCGACAGGATGTGCCCCAAGCGTGGCACTGAACCCGTCCAAGTCCACAGCGTCAGCCAGGATGATGAGTGGTGTGCCACCCTTACGGTCAACCGGTCCCCTGTCAGGTTCCGCCTGGACACTGGCGCTTCTGCCAATCTCATCGCGTCATCTGATTTTCGCAAGCTCTGCGTACAGCCTGCTGTCCTGCCTTCTGCGTGTAAATTGCTGGACTACAATGGCAATGCCATCTCCGCCAGCGGCTCCTGCCGCCTTGAGGTGACACATCGTGCTCACACAGTCATTCTCCTGTTCGAGATTGTTGCTGCCTCAAAAGCCTCCTTGCTTGGTGCGCAGGCATGCAAGCTGCTCCACTGAGTGCAGAGAGTACACTCTCTCTCTTTAAGCGATGTGTCTGCATCCTCTGACACAGACTTCAGGGTGCAACTCGACTCCATCATCCAGCAATACCATGATGTTTTCGAAGGCATGGGCACGCTCCCTTACACATACAAAATCTTACTGAAGCCCAACGCCACGCCTGTCGTTCACGCACCTCGCAGAGTCCCAGCGCCCCTCAAGGACTGCCTCAAGCAACAGCTCCAGTTCCTCCAGGACCAAGGAGCCATCTCTAGGGTCACGGAACCCACAGACTGGGTAAGCTCCATGGTCTGTGTCAAGAAGCCATCCAGCGAGCTGCAGATCTGTATTGATCCTAAAGATTTAAATCAGAATATCATGCGGGAGCACTACCCGATTCCGAAACGGGAGGAGCTCACGTCCGAGATGGCCCACGCCAAGCTATTCTCAAAACTGGATGCCCCGAAGGGCTTCTGGCAGATCCAACTAGATGAGTCAAGCAGGAAGCTGTGTACGTTCAACACACCCGTTGGTAGGTTTTGCAACAACCGGATGCCATTCGGCATCATCTCTGCGTCCGAAGTTTTCCACCGGATCATGGAGCAGATGATGGAGGGGATCGACGGTGTCCGGGTATATGTCGACGATATTATCGTCTGGTCAACCACGCCGCAGGAACACATCGCCCGCCTTCAGCGTGTTTTCAGGCGCATCCACGAACACGGCCTCCGCCTCAATAGGGCCAAGTGCTCCTTCGGCCAGTCAAGCATCAAGTTTCTGGGGGATCACATCTCCCACCAGGGGGTGCGTCCGGACAAGGACCAAGATTGCAGCAATCACGTCCATGAAGACGCCCGAGGACAAGAAAGCGGTTCTCCGGGTCCTGGGGATGGTGAACTTCCTCGGGAAGTTCATCCCGAATCTTGCTTCACACACTACGCCCCTCAGAGACCTGATTCGCAAAACCACAAATTTCCAATGGCTCCCTGCTCACGTGCGTGAATGGCAGGAGCTGAAGGCCAAGCTTTCCGAGGCCCCAGTGTTGGCTTTTTTCGACCCGACAAAAGAGACCAAAATCTCTACTGATGCCAGTCAGTCAGGGATTGGTGCTGTGCAATGAAACAAGGCCTTGTCATGGGCCCCCGCTGTGTATACGTCGCGGGCGATGACTCCAACAGAGCAGCGCTATGTGCAAATCGAGAAAGAGTGTCTCGGCCTTCTCACCGGAGTCGTTAAGTTCCACGACTACGTCTATGGGCTTCCGCAGTTCACGGTTGAAACAGACCACCGCCCCCTTGTAAATATTATCAAGAAGGTGCTGAATGATATGACGCCTCGCCTCCAGCGTATCTTACGCAAGCTGCGCAGGTACAACTTTCAACTGATCTATACCCCGGGCAAAGACCTTGCCGTTGCCGATACCCTCTCAAGGTCAATCACAACTCCATGTGATCATGGCGGCTTCATTTGCCAAATAGACCCTCACGTCCAGTTTGCAGCCTCTCATTTGCCAGCTACGGATGCACAACTCTTGCAAATTCGCCGTGAGACAGCGGATGATCCACTTCTGCAGCGGGTGATGCGCCTAATGTCGGACGGGTGGCTCAAGGGCCAATGCCCGCAATTTTACAACGTCCGCGATGACCTGGCGGTTGTCGACGGGGTGTTCCTGAAATTGGATCGCATCGTCGTCTCACAAAGCATGCGCCAGCTAGTGTTGGAGCAACTCCATGAAGGACACTTAGGGATCGAGAAGTGCCGCTGCAGTGCCAGAGAGGCCGTCTACTGGCCGGGCATCAATGATGACATCGCCAATGTGGTGCTTAACTGCTCTACCTGCCAGCGTTTTCAGCCCGCCCATCCACGGGAGACCCTGATGCCCCATGAACTCGTCACATCGCCTTGTACCAAAGTGGGCATCGACTTGTTCCATGCATTGGGCAGGGACTACGTAATCATCATCGACTATTTCTCCAGTTACCCGGAGGTCATCAGGCTGCACGATCTCACATCCGCGGCTGTGATCAGGGCTTGTAAGGAGACATTTGCCCAACATGGCATTCCGCTGACGGTCATGTCAGACAATGGCCCCTGTTTCGTGAGCCAGGAATAGGCCGGCTTCGCCCGACACTACAATTTCCAGCACGTGACGTCCAGTCCCCTATACCCCCAATCCAATGGGAAGGCGGAAAAGGGGGTCCACATTGTTAAGCGGCTCCTCAGCAAGGCCGCCGACGCCGGCTCAGATTTCCATCTTGCTCTGCTGGCCTATCGCTCTGCCCCACTCTCCACCGGCCTGTCGCCTGCTCCGCTGCTAATGAACCGCACCCTCAGAACGACGGTGCCATCAATTCTCGCTCCCAACCTCGATTATGTCCCCGTGCTCCACCCCATGCACATGTCTCAACTGCAGCAGGAAACTTCCTCCGACTCACGGGCTGCTGACCTTCCCGACATCCATCCACACGACAAGGTTTGCATCCACCTCCCGGATGGTGGCTGGTCTGCTCGTGCTGTCATTCTAAAGCAGATGGCCCCTCGCTCCTTCCTGGTCCGCTTACCGGATGGAGCCATTCGGCGCCGCAACAGGCGTGCTCTTCGCCTGGTTCCAGGGTCGTCACGGGATCCTCCAACCAGCTCTGCTACTGATCCCAACGTGGGCTGTACGGCGCTTCCGGTCACTCTGCCTGCCCCTGACAGTGCTGCAGCCCTCCCGGCTCCTGAGGCGCCATCCATTGCCCCACCCTTGAGGCGGTCAACTAGAGTTCGTCGCCCACCTCAGAGACTGAACTTATGAACTCTGCACACATGTGGACTTTTTGAAATGTTCTTTTTCCCATATTCTTTGGTGTTGCATTCATTATCCAGTGATTTGTAAATAGATTCGTTGGTTGTTCCAGTTCATGGTAGTCATCTGCACCAGGCACCTTCCTCTGTAAATAGTCTTGTTCCCTGTATATAGCCTTGTACATATGTCTTTGCACCTCACATGTAGCTTGGTACATTCTCCACACACTCACACTCTTTATTAGCACATGCCTAGATCAACATTTTTTATAAAAGGGGGGATGTCATAATATATACAAATATATCATGGTGCAGACACACACTGATGGACACACACAGGGACCAATCAACATGTACAAACACCGCAGCCATCACCAGTGAGAATACACACACTATAAAGGCAGAGGGCACCACGGTTCCCGTTCATTCTGGGTGCTGCCTCTGAGTGTAACAGGAACTTATTCAGCCCAGCACGGACTCACAACACACGCTGACAGAATCAACTGGTTCAGACAAGGCTTAGGTCTCTAGTTCAAGTTAGCATTATTTAGACCCACAGTCATTGTGTGTTAGTTAGTTAGAAGTAGTTAATAAAATTGAGTTGAACCTTCATCTGTGTTGGAAGTGTCTGTTCATCTCTCAAGCCTACACATCAAACCCTCTCTGTTACCTCAGCAAAAAACTCCAGCAAGTTAGTTAAACACATTTTCCCTTTAGGAATCCCTGCTGGTTTTCCTAAATTAATCTACATTTGTCCAGGTTACGATTAATTTTGTCCTGAATTATTCTGGACGTTTCCTTGTCACTGAAGTTAAACTGCCTGACCTGTAGTTGCCGGACTTCTCTTTATGCCCATTTATACAAGAGGCTGTAACATTTGCCATTCTCCGGTCCTCTGCTGCCACCCCTCAGTCTAAGAACAGAAGCACTCGGAGCAGGAGTAGGCCATCTGGCCCTTCGAGCATGCGGAAGACTGAAAAATTCTGATCAGTGCCTCTGTAATTGCCACTTACTTCCCTCAGTATCCTTGGATGGATCTCATTTGGTCCTCGTGCCTTCTCAACCTTAATTATAGACAGCTGTAGGATCTCTTATTTTCGAATAAGAAACAAAGTCCGGTGGTAGGTTTAGATTGAGTTTTCTACAAAACATAGTTGGTACAAATTCAGATATAAAAACAGACACAAAGAAAACCAGAACAAAAGAAAGAACCATGCACACTAAAAGTCAAGCTTTCTTAAATATATACAATTTTGGTAACAACTTTGTCTCCGTTGGCTTCGTAACCCTGAGTTGTGACTCCTGATTGGCGCCCCATCTCTGCATTTTCTGGCAGCAGTTTGTGCCTGCAGTTTATGAATTACTGCCTAGCTTCTAATTTGCTCAGTCACCTCTGCATTTTCTGTCAGGCTTTGACATTTGTATCTGACTTATTGGCGGCTGCATGTACACTGTCACATTTGTGGTTTGGCTTTAAAAGCCGATGTGTCACTCTGAAGATTCCCCATCGCCGATTTCATAATTAGCAAATGGGCGGAGAACCCCTTTTGACGCCAAAATCATTTGCGGTGCCTGTTTGACTCAGGTTTTGCATGCTCCGCCCCCTTCAAAACGGCGTCATTGTGGTGTGCAGCCCGCACACCATTGGGACGGCCTCAGTTCGTCACCTGAAGGCCCTTCCCCGACTGCGCGGTTGACGTGTGGTATCAGCCATGCGGGAACCCGACGGTTGATGTGTGGTATCATCCGTGCGGGAACCCGGTGGTTGATGTGTGGTATCAGCCGTGCGTGAACCCGGCGGTTGATGTGTGGTATGAGCCGTGCGGGAACCCGGCGGTTGACGTGTGGTATCAGCCGTGCGGGAACCCGGCGGTTGACGTGTGGTATCAGCCGTGCGGGAACCCGGTGGTTGACGTGTGGTATCAGCCGTGCGGGAACCCGGCGGTTGACGTGTGGTATCAGCCGTGCGGGAACCCGGTGGTTGACGTCTGGTATCAGCCGTGCGGGAACCCGGCGGTTGATGTGTGGTATCAGCCGTGCGGGAACCCGGTGGTTGATGTGTGATATCAGCCGTGCGGGAACCCGGCGGTTGACGTGTGGTATCAGCCGTGCGGGAACCCGGCGGTTGATGTGTGGTATCAGCCGTGCGGGAACCCGGTGGTTGATGTGTGATATCAGCCGTGCAGGAACCCAGCGGTTGACGTGTGGTATCAGCCGTGCGGGAACCTGGCGGTTGACGTGTGGTATCAGCCGTGCGGGAACCTGGCGGTTGACGTGTGGTATCAGCCATGCGGGAACCCGGCGGTTGACGTCTGGTATCAGCCGTGCGGGAACCCAGCGGGGCGGTGGAGGACTGTGTCCAGCATCGCCACAGTTGGGCAGGAGCCGTGCTGCTGGCTGGAGGGGGTGGGGGGGGGCTTCCGCTAGGGCTGGGGGTACTGGTGGAGGGTGGCCTGGGGGTGGTCAGGGGGATGGCCAGGGGGGCACCATCTGGCAGGTTGGCTCCACGCACGGTCGGCGCCATGTTTTACAGCGCGACCGCTGCAGGGCATCGCCATGCGCCTGCGCGGCCACGGACCCAGCCATTCTCCAGCTGTGTATTTCGTGGAGGCCGGGAGTTTTATGTGGCGCGGCTGCAAGCCCCTCACTGGTCGCAGGATCGGTGAGGGGGCAGTGCCAACTTTTTCCACATAAAACATCACAGATCCTCTGCATGTAGCCTCAGAAATGGAGAATGTGGCCCTCAATATTTCCCTACAATACCTTATCTAATATCTCTGCCTTATCAGTTTCAAACCTCTCTGGTATCTGAATTGCTTCATCATTCACCATGGCCTGGGTAAAATCTTATTTCTTCAGATGCAAGATATTCATTTACCTCTATTTGTGCCTTTAGATTCTTGTTACTAATGCTGCGCACTTTCAGGCAAAGCATTCTTAACTTTGTCTTTTTGACACCATTCCGCATTTGATGCAGACTTGATGCTTTAATTTGTTTCTATTGCCTTCTAGTCTCATTACTACTTCTTGTTACCGATAATACTTCCTTCCAGATTGGCCCACCCATCAGGTTCCCACCCCCTGACAAGATGGTTTAAAACCACCCCACAGTGAGTATATCAATGCCAGTCTTGTTAAGATGTAACCCTTGGCTTGGCTCTTGCTGCCCTCCTCAGAGGAACCATTGTAGTAATAATATTGTAATCTTTATTATTGTCACAAGTAGGCTTACATTAACACTGCAATGAAGTTACTGTGAAAATCCCCTAGTCGCCACACTACGGTGCCTATTTGGGTACACTGAGGGAGAATTCACACTGTCTAATTCACCTAACAGCATGTCTTCAGGACTTGTGGGGAGAAACCGGAGCACACGGAGGAAAACCACGCAGACATGAAGAGAATGTGCAGACAGTGACGCAAGCAGGAATTGAATCAGGAACCCTGGTGCTATAACCACTGAGCTATTCTGCCATCCCCTCATCAGCTTCCTAAATATAAAACCAATTAGCAAGTGGAATACACTCTGGGACCTCTTACACTCCTGCCTAAGTTTTGTGGATTGCCTTGCGGTCATCTATTCCATCTCTAACTATACACCTCCAGCCTGCAGTGCTACCATCTCACTAAACACATTATTCATGTAGTCCTATGTCTCACGGATCCACAATAATGCCTACAATCACCAGTTAATTTTCAAAACCCAGAGGTCAGGCTTGTGCAACTGGTGACACTTCCTATAGATGTATTTGTCTGGGACACATGAGGCATCTATGACATCACACGTACCACAGGATATATACACTCCACTTGGCCGAGTTGATCTACCATTCTTTAACTCTCAAAAACTTTTATTACACTTAGCAGAAGTAGAATGGTTAGAACAAATTACTAGTAATATAGCTTTGCTACATTTGCGCTAACTTTATCTTACATTCTTTACTTTATTACTCTATTTCACTTTGACTTGATTTAACCTTACTTTCCTATTGCTAGAGTTCCTTATTGAAATCCAAGCTCAATGGTTCCACTCTCAGTCTCGCTCTTTCTCTCTTTTATCTCCCTGTGGGGTTGGGGTTACAATCAGAGCAGCCAGGATCTTATTGTATTGAATGACCTAGAGGCTTGAGGGGCTTTGTGGCCTACCTCTGCTCTTAATTTCTATGTTCATATGTCCTTCCCCAACAGCACTGTGGGTGTACCTCCACCACGTGGACTGCAGCAGTTCAAGAAGGTGGCTCCCCACCACCTTTGAGTGAATTAGGGATGGGCAATAAATGCTGTCCAGCTAGTGTCACCCACATCCCCTGAATGAATATTTTTCAAAATTCACCTCACAATGTGTCCTGTCCAGAAAAATTGCAACAAATCCAAACTGGCCAACTTCTGCTCCATCAGTTGACTCTCAATAATTTGCAAAGTGATGAAAGGTGTTGTTGACATTGCTATCATGCGGCACTTACTCAGCAATAAACGATTGCCAATGCTCAGTTTGAATTCTGCCAGTGTTAGTGGGCTTCAGACTTCACCACAGATTTGGTCCAAACATGATTAACAGGGCAGAATTCCATAGGTGAGGTGAGATTTACACAATAAAGCCTTCGTACCTAGCCTCAACTTTAACAAACGATTTTAATCTTCTCTTTGAAACTCCCTGGACCTGACAATCAAAAATCAGTGATCCATGAAATTGAATATAAACAATGCAGTTCAAAGCTTTTTTGCTTCCAGACATACACACGTGCTAGAAAAAGCTAAAGGGCAATGAAATTAACTGTAAAAAACACACTTCAAAGATTTCCACGACTTTAAAGGAAATACGTCCACCTTCATCTCACACATCTTTGAACTTGGCATGCTGACAGACAGTTTAAAGGGTTTAGCCGTTTAAGATGAGGAGACCAGCCAATGACCCCCATCCCAGGAAAGACCTCTGACCTGAGACCCTCCAGCCCAACACAAGCCCTCTGACCCCCACTTTCCATGAAGAATCGACCCCCTTCGGCACCCTTGGAGTCAAGTGTAGGGAGGGTACTCACCCCCTTGCCACCCCTTTGACTGCAAGCCACCAGGTCACCTTTACTCAAGACCTGCATCAGCTCATGCCAGCGAGCCTCATGGCTGGGGGGACTGAAGCATCTCAGAAGACAGGTCAATCAGTGATCCTGCCTCAAAATGACTTTCAAATTAGGCTAATTACTAATTTGCATGTTCCCACTGGGTTTCCTGGGGGAAAAAATTGGCATAGCCACTTAGAATCTGGCTAACGAGTAGAAACTGCACTTCAGCCATAATAAATCCATTGGAACACATTAATGAGCAAGAGCTTGTCAGAGGTGAAAACTCATCTTGCAGCAGGATGTGTTAGCTCTTTTTTAAAGTAACATTGCAAGCTGCCTTCAACTACATTTCCTTGGGCTCAAAGATTAGGGGGGCATTTGAAAGGAAGTCATTGAACGGAGTGCATTATCGCCAAAAATGGAATAAGATACATAATTTTATTTGTAAGGTGGCAACATAATCTGGTCAGGCTCATCATTGCTGATACTGATTGCGCTGTGGCAATTCTACACAGAATTGTACACAGAATTCAAACTGCTCCTGAATGGTATATTGACACAATCTGGCTGCATAAAAACACTCAAAATCAATCAATGAGTATTGTTTCTGTTTTCACCAACAAAACTTGATTTATAATAACCTTTATGGTGAAGTAAATAACTAACGTAAAAGTACCCGTATATTCCATATCATAAATGTTTTTATTATTTGATTTTTCAGTTCTTTCACAGACCACAAAACATTGTGATATGTAATGAACGGCACAGATACTTCAAGGCGACAGCAAGAGAGTCTTGTCTAAAAATAATATATTTTTATGCTTAGGTGAATCGATTTCTAGAGGTAACAAGGTCCTTTCTGTAGCATATGGAGCTGGCATATCATTACAGCATGCGTTTGAGGGACAAAGAAAAAAACATCAAAAAGAATAATACACACACAGAAAGCAAAAGAAATGAAAAAGTGGGAAAGGTCACGTTTTAAGTGGAATGCATAATTTTTGACCAATTTACAGAAATTCTATATATAAATATTTCAGGTTCAGCTTTTCGTATGTGCGTTGCATGAACAGCAATCTTTTCAAAAATTGTACATTATTGTTCACAAATATTTATGTTTCTTATTCTTCTTGCGCATTTGGAAGAGTGAACAGATAAAACAGAATGCCTTAGTGCTCTTACCTCTGAGACAGAAGGTCGAAGGTTCAAGCTCCATGCAAGACTTGAGCATGTAACCCAGACTGACACTTAATTGCTGAAGACGTCTTTCAAGATGCTATGTTAAACTAAGACACTGCCACATTTTTGACAGTGGAACTGATAGTAGGAGGCACCGAGTCTCTTTCAGAGAAGCAATGCAGATTAGATGGCTGAATGGCCTTCTTCTGCAGTGGTAAAATTCTGAGATTCCAAGTCTAAGCTATCTGCTCGAGTCCCCTCAGACTTTTTCTCCATCACTTGCCCCCCACTCATCCATCAAACCTTTCCTCCATCATTCCCGCCACACTTCTCCCGCTATCACTCTCCTCATCTCTGTAAACATTTTCTCATCACTGACCCCACCCTCCCCATCACTCCCCCTATTTATCCCCTCAAACCCCTCCCTTCCATCACTGCCATAATTCACCCCCCGCCCCCACCTTATTATTCTTTATTGCCTTTGGATCCATCTCAAGGGATGGGAAGTAAGTGCTGGTACAGCCAACGATGCCCACATCCCAAGAACAAACATAAAAAAACATCCGCCTTGACCAAGCCTCTTCCATGTCATTTGGAGATTTCAGAACCAAGAATTCAACTGGCCCCACAGATCAGCGACACCTCCCTGCAGATTCTACAATCTCAGGCATGTGAACGCCTTGTTTCTTCCACGGCGATTGCCATGGGGATTCAGGCCAAGCAATAGATCTATATGAGTTCTGAAGTGCACTCGATTGCTCTAGCTATAGGTTCCATATAGTATCGGCCAAACAAAGGGAGGACCTGGCACCAGGTGCTCCTTTTCTTCAGGGAAACAGGGTGGGGGGGGGGGTGCACACGTAGACGGAGGAGGAGCACATGACAAAAGCTTCGGGACTTCCTCTCAGGGCACTCCCAGGGTGAACATTCTATCCACAAACCTTCTGCCATTGATCCCCTTGCTCCGAGTAGGTGTGGCCATGGAAGTTGCCCCTGTACCGAGGGAGAATACTCCAAGTATTGCGGCACGGTAGCACAGTGGGGCGGCACGGTAGCACAGTGGTTAGCACTGTTGCTTCACAGCGGTGGAGACCAGGGTTAGAATCCCGGTTTGGGTCAGTGTCTGTGTGGAGTCTGCACGTTCTCCCCGTGTCTGCGTGGGTTTCCTCCGGGTACTCCGATTTCCTCCCACAAGTCCCGAAAATTGTGCTTGTTTGGTGAATTGGACATTCTGAATTCTCCCTCAATGTGCCCAAGCAGGCGCCGGAGTGTGGCGACTAGGGGATTTTCACAGTAACTTCATTTCAGTGTTAATGTCAGCCGACTTGTGACATTAACAAAAGATCATTATTAAAAGTAGGCTGGAGCCCTCAAGGCACCTGACTTCCAGAGGACACCCGCCAAAGTCACCAGAGGCCACGGGGGAATCACATTCAGCAGCCTGTCTCTACCTCAGCGACTGATGTCAGGGTCACACCAAGACAGAATGGCAGGGAAAAAAACTTCAGAATTTATGACAGCAATGAGGTGGCATGGGTGTTTAATAAAATCACTTTGTCATATGTAAATATTGCAGGATGTGTTTTTGCTTTATTCATGTGTGCATAATCAAACTTTATTACGAATTGCTTAATCAGACACCAAAATGTACCATCATGCTTCAGAAGAACAAAGAACAATACAGCACAGGAACTGGTTGGCACGCATTGCAAGCTACAGGGGGATGTTACATATCTTCACTATGCAGCTGTATGTTTGCAATCAGTCTTTATTTAGTGTTCATCTGTGTGTTCATTTTGATGTATGCCAGTCTGTGAGGCAGGATGAGAGCCCTGTAATCACTCCATTATATGCAATATCAAGGAGATTGTCTGAGATTATGTTTCACAGGGACAATTGAACTGTCTTACTTGAAGTCAAGGACCTGTAATGATGGAGTAGGTGCCATGATAGGCTGCCTGATGTATGTGCTCTGAAGCATCATTTCTCCTGGATAACAGTCTTCAGTAGTGTGTGCGGCACAGGTCCACTCACCTTGATATTCCAGGTGATAGAGGACACGGGTTAAAGGGCAGCTCCTTGGTGTGGGGGTCAGGGGGAGGTGGCGGAGTTGTGGGGAGGCTGGCAGAGGTTGGTACACTTCTCGAGCAGGCAAATATGTCCCAGCAATGGGACAATGTCATGTATATTCCGCAATCTTGCACACGTCTGTGCATATGAGATTGTCCCTCGTATCCCTGGCACGTCTGTATGGAGCCCTGGCATTCATTAGAAGTTTGTGCATATTCATGGCCTCTTCTTCAGGTTCATCCCATTCATCTTCATCGGAGGAGAGCTTTGCTCCCCCTTGTCGCATTGATGCAAGGGTTCACCATGTTGCAAAGCCACATTGTACAGTGCACAACATACCACAACTATTCCTGAAATCCTGTTTGGTGTGGTGTGTGTGTTGTGGTGTGTAACAGACAGATCTGTCCCTCCAGATCTGTCAAGACAGTGGAAGCACACTTTCAACAATGGTCTGCTGAATCATGGCTCTGTGGGGGTGTGGCATTCTAGAACACTTCCACTGTGGGGGTGCTTCCCCAGCGCCATCAAGCAGGTCCGTGGAGATAACCCTTGTCACCCAGGATCCAGCCGTCAATCTCATCAGGGACCTTAAAGGACTCAGAAATCTGAGCTCCACTCATGTCATCTGCGGAGCAGGTGGCAAAAATCTCAAACATTGCAGTCACTTTGGGGGCTAAAGACACAGGATTGCTACTGATTCCATGTGGCTGCTGGTCTTGCTGCAGGATCTGGCAACTTTCAGTGACGACTTCCTGGAATAGCCTCAGACATTTCTGGTCTTGTTTCCCGGACATCTGGAGGTCATTGGTCCGTGTCATGAAGACACGCCACTGTACCAGTGAGCTCCTGCCTTGACGCCTTCCCTGGATTGATGCCTCTCGATCACTCTCTCTTCTGGTGCTATCTGCTGCTGGAACTGTGGCCTCAGTTATTGACTGGTGAGAGCCCTCCTTTGTCGCATTCCCCCTTCCTGCTCCCGAAGTTGGAGGAATATTGGTTGTCTGAGACCTATATAGTTATTGTACTATATGAAGACTGACCCATCAAATGACAGCTTGAGGACTGGACCCACCACAGGGCAGCACACAGACTGACCCATCACAGGGCAGCACACAGACTGACCCACCACAGGGCGGTACACGGACTGACCCACCACAGGGCGGCACACAGACTGACCCACCACAGGGCGGCACACGGACTGACCCACCACAGGGCGGTACACGGACTGACCCACCACAGGGCGGCACACAGACTGACCCACCACAGGGCGGCACACGGACTGACCCACCACAGGGCGGCACACAGACTGACCCATCACAGGGTGGCACACAGACTGACCCACCACAGGGCGGTGTGAGGCTGACTCACCACAGGGCGGCACACAGACTGACCCACCACAGGGCGGCACACAGACTGACCCATCACAGGGCAGCACACAGACTGACCAACCACAGGGCGGCACACAGACTGACCCATCACAGGGCGGTACACGGACTGACCCACCACAGGGTGGCACACAGACTGACCCATCACAGGGCAGCACACAGACTGACTCACCACAGGGCGGCACACAGACTGACCCACCACAGGGCGGTACACGGACTGACCCACCACAGGGCGGCACACGGACTGACCCATCACAGGGCAGCACACAGACTGACCCACCACAGGGCGGTACACGGACTGACCCACCACAGGGCGGCACACAGACTGACCCACCACAGGGCGGCACACGGACTGACCCACCACAGGGCGGTACACGGACTGACCCACCACAGGGCGGCACACAGACTGACCCACCACAGGGCGGCACACGGACTGACCCACCACAGGGCGGCACACAGACTGACCCATCACAGGGTGGCACACAGACTGACCCACCACAGGGCGGTGTGAGGCTGACTCACCACAGGGCGGCACACAGACTGACCCACCACAGGGCGGCACACAGACTGACCCATCACAGGGCAGCACACAGACTGACCAACCACAGGGCGGCACACAGACTGACCCATCACAGGGCGGTACACGGACTGACCCACCACAGGGTGGCACACAGACTGACCCATCACAGGGCAGCACACAGACTGACTCACCACAGGGCGGCACACAGACTGACCCACCACAGGGCGGTACACGGACTGACCCACCACAGGGCGGCACACGGACTGACCCACCACAGGGCGGCACACAGACTGACCCACCACAGGGCGGCACACAGACTGACCCACCACAGGGCGGCACACAGACTGACCCATCACAGGGCGGCACACAGACTGACCCACCACAGGGCGGCACACAGACTGACCCACCACAGGGCGGCACACAGACTGACCCATCACAGGGCGGTACACGGACTGACCCACCACAGGGCGGCACACAGACTGACCCACCACAGGGCGGCGCACAGACTGACCCACCACAGGGCGGCACACAGACTGACCCATCACAGGGCGGCACACAGACTGACCCATCACAGGGCGGCACACAGACTGACCCACCACAGGGCGGCACACAGACTGACCCATCACAGGGCGGTACACGGACTGACCCACCACAGGGCGGCACACAGACTGACCCACCACAGGGCGGCACACAGACTGACCCATCACAGGGCGGCACACAGACTGACCCATCACAGGGCAGCACACAGACTGACCCATCACAGGGCGGCACACAGACTGACCCACCACAGGGCGGCACACAGACTGACTCACCACAGGGCGGCACACAGACTGACCCACCACAGGGCGGTGTGAGGCTGACTCACCACAGGGCGGCACACAGACTGACCCATCACAGGGCGGCACACAGACTGACCCATCACAGGGCGGCACACAGACTGACCCATCACAGGGCGGCACACAGACTGACCCACCACAGGGCGGCACACAGACTGACCCATCACAGGGCGGTACACGGACTGACCCACCACAGGGCGGCACACAGACTGACCCATCACAGGGCGGTACACGGACTGACCCACCACAGGGTGGCACACAGACTGACCCATCACAGGGCAGCACACAGACTGACTCACCACAGGGCGGCACACAGACTGACCCACCACAGGGCGGTACACGGACTGACCCACCACAGGGCGGCACACGGACTGACCCACCACAGGGCGGCACACAGACTGACCCACCACAGGGCGGCGCACAGACTGACCCACCACAGGGCGGCACACAGACTGACCCATCACAGGGCGGCACACAGACTGACCCATCACAGGGCGGCACACAGACTGACCCACCACAGGGCGGCACACAGACTGACCCATCACAGGGCGGTACACGGACTGACCCACCACAGGGCGGCACACAGACTGACCCACCACAGGGCGGCACACAGACTGACCCATCACAGGGCGGCACACAGACTGACCCATCACAGGGCAGCACACAGACTGACTCACCACAGGGCGGCACACAGACTGACCCACCACAGGGCGGTGTGAGGCTGACTCACCACAGGGCGGCACACAGACTGACCCATCACAGGGCGGCACACAGACTGACCCATCACAGGGCGGCACACAGACTGACCCATCACAGGGCGGCACACAGACTGACCCACCACAGGGCGGCACACAGACTGACCCATCACAGGGCGGTACACGGACTGACCCACCACAGGGCGGCACACAGACTGACCCATCACAGGGCAGCACACAGACTGACTCACCACAGGGCGGCACACAGACTGACCCACCACAGGGCGGTGTGAGGCTGACTCACCACAGGGCGGCACACAGACTGACCCATCACAGGGCGGCACACAGACTGACCCATCACAGGGCGGCACACAGACTGACCCATCACAGGGCGGCACACAGACTGACTCACCACAGGGCGGCACACAGACTGACCCACCACAGGGCGGTGTGAGGCTGACTCACCACAGGGCGGCACACAGACTGACCCATCACAGGGCGGCACACAGACTGACCCACCACAGGGCGGTGTGAGGCTGGCTCACCACAGGGCGGCACACAGACTGACCCATCACAGGGTGTCACACAGACTGACCCACCACAGGGTGGCACACAGACTGACCCACCACAGGGCGGCACACGGACTGACCCACCAGAGGGCGGCACATGGACTTACCCACCACAGGGCGGTGTGAGGACTGACCCTCCACAGGGCAACACACGGACTTAACCACCACAGGGCAACACACGGACTTACCCACCACAGGGCGGCACACAGACTGACCCACCACAGGGCGGTGTGGGGACTGGCCCACCACAGGGCAACACACGGACTGACCCACCACAGGGTGGCACACGGACTTAACCACCACAGGGCGGTGTGGGGACTGACCCACCACAGGGCGATGTGGGGACTGACCCGCCACAGGGCGGTGTGAGGACTGACCCACCACAGGGCGATGTGGGGACTGACCCGCCACAGGGCGGTGTGAGGACTGACCCACCACAGGGTGTGTGGTGATGTGCCTGTGCACAGTTCTGTATACAGTTAGTAATGCGACCTACAACCAGCTGGTGGCGATAGAGAGCTACCATGTGACTCAATGCACCTGGCAGTTGGTAGTAAGACGTAAAAGAAGACAGTCGCACTTAGAGTAGCTCCAGGAGAATTCACTGAATTCATTTAGTAGCCATTGTCTGTATTGTAGTTCCTTAGTGATCTTTTCCACACGGTTTATTAACAAATCATCTTTATAGTGAAACAACTATATGTTCTGTGTATATAATTACAACAGTTACAACACAGAACACAAGATGATACCAGGAGTTCAGAACACTTAAAGATTACAACGGAGAAGATGGACGAAATAGGCTGAAGAATGAAAAGAGAAGATTCTTCTGCTGACCCGGTGAACTACGGCCAACTGTGACTCAATGCAATAACTGTGTAGTTAGAAGTTTGAAGGCACCCCATCAGCTTCAAGGCTCTGTTAACGTAGGTGAAAATTGGCAAGTGTTCAAGCAGCAATTGTTGCTGCCCTTGGCCTGTCGGCACAAGCTGACGAGAGGCATATTGCGTTGCTGCTCACTGTAGCAGGTCCTCAAGCAATAGAAATGTACAATACCTTTACTTTCGACAGCGCAGAGGAAAACAAGAGCTTCGATGAGGTGGTAAAGTACTTCGATCGGCATTGCTCTCCAAAGAAAACAAAACATATGAACGTTACATGTTTCGTACGGGTACCCAAAAAGCAGGCGAATCTTTTAAAAGCTTTGTAACCGACTTGCGGTTGAAGGCGCAGTCGTGCAATTTTAGTCCTCTGAAGTCATCGATGATCCGCGACCAGACAGTGTTTGGGATACTGAAGTACATGAGCGATTATTACAGGAAGAAGACCTGAGATTAGAAAATGCTATCAAGCTCTCCCATACCAGTGACCTGGCTGCACAGCAGATCTGTGCACTCAGCCTAACAACCTTTGGCACCAATCTGGAGGAAGACGCCAGCGCCATCAGCACTATGATGTAGTTCAATAAAAAACGTGGTCTCAGTGCGGGTGGCCATTTTAAGTGGCTGACCGGGTCCACCATCTTGTGCCAGCGCTGCGGCAATCGTCATGGGACACGTCAATATTCAGCAGTTTGAAAGTATATTCTAAGTGTGGCCAGACAAATCATTTTGCGAAGCATCCTACAGCGGACCACACAGAGTCAGTCAACGCAATTGATGAGATGTCCCTTGAAGAGTTGTGTTTCATTGATCTGATTTTGAGCAAGGATACTGTTCTGACTATGAAAAGTGAAGAAGTCTTACTGACCAGTTGTAACAATGGTGATGATGAAGCTGATACCATCGAAGACAGATGGACAATTCTAATGATGCTGAACGACACATTGATAAAATGCAAGCTCGACATGGGAGCTCGGGCCAACCTCCTCAGCCTGTCCGATTTTCACAGGCTGCGGGTTAAACTGAAAGTCGTGAATCAAAGAGACTGCTGAAAGACTACAGTAGGAATGAGATTGAGACGCTGGTGCATGTTAACTCGAAGCATGGGTACACAACACAAGTCAGACAATACCACTTTCCATTGTGGACACGAAACACGAGTCCATCACAGGAGCAGATGCGAGTGAGGCCCTGAACCTAGTGATGCGGCTGTACATTCCAGACAGCTCTGCGACAGAGGATCATTGGGACTGGCAACGAGATATAATGGCGCTGTTATCCGATGAGATACAAGCGAAAGTTTGAGTGGCGGACGACAAACCAGATGAGTAGCATGGTAGCACAGTGGTTAGCACTGTTGGTTCACAGCTCCAGGGACCCGGGTTCGATTCCCGGCTTGGGTCACCACCTGTGTGGAGTCCGCATGTTCCCCTGTGTCCGCGTGGGTTTCCTCCGGGTGCTCCGGTTTCCACCCACAAGCCCCGAAAAACGTGCTGTGAGGTAATTTAGACATTCTGGGGGATTTTCACAGTAACCTCATTGCAGTGTTAATGTAAGCCTACTTGTGACAATAAAGATTATTATATCAAATTCAGTTCACTGTCTCTCAGATAAAAAAGATTTCATGGCACTATTAAAAGATTGAGAGAATTCTCCTAAATGTATCCTTCACCCAGTATCATTGAAACAAATGGTCCAGTCAGAGATCTCATTGCTCTTTGCTGTGTGGTGTGGCATAGTCATCGGGAGCTGCAGCCATCCCTCAATTCAGAAAATCTATAACGGTTGTGAGCTTCTGCCACGTGTGCCCGTGTGACTGAACAGGCTGATTCTTAACCTTCAGACCCTACGGCAGCACGTCCTAGGAGGTAGTGGGGTCTCGAGTGCAGGATTTGCTTCATTTTTGCTTATTTTTCTTTCCTACCCTCCCATAGCTCTGACTCATCATTAAGACATTGTGACTAAAAAGTGTGATGCAGTTTGAGGGGGAAGTTTGAAATGTTTTCTTTGCCCTTCCCTGGAATGTTGGTCACTTGAGAGTTGAGAAAACAAAATCTGGTGGGGGGAGGATGGGTTTTGGCCATCAGGACACGGTGTTCATTCCATCACAGTTGATTTTGCGGGAGTTTTACCTGAATGTTGGTGAAGCTGGTTGCATGAAGGACACTAGAATTTGTTTGATGGTCTTTCCTATTAAATCCAGAGGAGGGGAGGCAGAGGCATTGCTGATGGAATTTCTCTGGTGCTCATGCTTGTCACAGCAGGAGCAAGAGGTGGTGCCAACCATGCGTGTCCTCGATCTCAACCATGCCCCAACCACGGGTTTGCCTGTGGTGGAGGCATTAAGGGCAAAGGTTTTGGCAATGAATCAGCATGTCAAAGGCCTGGGGCATTCTGTGCAGGTACTGGCCGAGGCCCAGGACAGAGTTGCCACCGCATAGATAACCATGTGCCAGAGCCACCTGGAAATTGCTGCGGCGCTTCTGAGCGTGGCCCAGTCACAGAGGGCCTGGCTGAGGATGTCGGAAGCATTGCCCAGGCGCTGGCTGACGTGGCGCAGACACAGAGGGGGTGGCGCAGTCCCAGAAGGAGATGGCACAGTGACTGGCTGATATGACACAAACCCAGAAGGTGGTGGCATAGTCAATTGGTGATGTGGCGCAGTCCCAGACGCAGATGGTGCACTCTCTGTGCTCCATGGCTGCGAGCATGCAGACCCTGGTCGAATCCAGAGTGGGCTGCCACTCCTACTGTGCTGTCTGGGGAACCACCAAGATGTAGCATTCGGGTACGTAAGGCCAGAAAGTTAGACACTATTTGCCACAGGTGCAGGACACAGTGTAGTCATAGGGGCGATGGCACAACTCTGTAGATACGTTGTCACATTAAACACCTGTTCACACTGTTACAACCTGCCTCAGTCCTCTGTCAGATGGGTGTGAGGGGTGGGCTGGTCTGGGAGCCACGTGTACCATCTATAAGATGCACTGCAGGAACTCATTCATCAAGGCTTCTTAGGCAGCAGCTTCCAAACCCACAACCGATAATATTCAGAAGGACAAAAGCAGCAAATACCTGGGAATATCATCACCAGGATTTCCCCTCCAATTCACCCCTCCATTTCACTCACCATCCCACTTGGAAATACATCACGGTTCCTTCACTTTCACTGGGTCAGATTCCTAGAACTCCCTCATGAATTGCAGCGGTTCAAGAAGGCAACTCACCACCACCTCTCAAGGGCAATTAGGAATGGGCAGTGATACCCACATTCCATAAATGAATAAGAAAAACCTAAAAAAATCACTTAGAATTTTGGGGATTATGTTCGATGGAAAATAGTTACCGCATCTGCTTGTAAAACACTTACAAAATAGAAAAGTTATGGATGAGTTGGAGCTTGTGTGGTGTCCTTATAGAGGATTTGCAAAGTCAGGAAAATTTGAGGGTTTCAGATCCAAAACGGGACACACTTGGATTAAAATTGCCATCAGAAAGTGCAAAAAAAGTCTGATTATTTTAGTAACAGATCTAAATATACAGGCTGCTACATCACATCACTGACATTACCATTTGTTACATTGTGGAAATTGCTTCATTATTAAGATGCTGATTTGAGGTTACCACAGAAAAACAGACAAAATCAAGCACAGTAATCCCAAAACACCAATTAAAATCTTGAAATAAGACAAGAATAAAACACTGTGACTGCTGGGAATCTGAGGTAAAAACATTAACATGCTGCAAATACTCAGCATCAGAGAAACAGGGTTAGAGAGCTGAATGTTGCCGGGTAGGTCACAACCCTGACGTCGGCCTAGGGGACCTGGAAGTGGTTGTGCCTGGATGTTGGGTGCAATTTTCCTGTAGGCGGGAGTTCTGTTCAATTAAGGACTGCAGCCATTTTCCAGGCTTGGAAGATTTGTGGCACTTGGATAGGGCTGCCAGCCAACTTCATACTGTGGGAGAGGTGGGAAAAAGGGAAATTCTACGATAGGGTGGAAGGCCGGAGAATTAATGTGGTGTGAACGGCAGTATCATGATTGACCGCTGTCCGAAAACCAATCAAAAGCACAAAGAGGAAAGAGAACGGACACAAAATGGGGAGTGGGTTGCAAACCGCAATATGTGCACACAACACTGAGTCTGGAAGGCTGTAATGTGCCCAATCAAAGGGTGAGGTGCTGTTCCTCAAAACTTACATCACGCTTTCCTTGGAACACTGCAAGAGATCGAGGACAGAGACCTAAGTGGAAGCTGGGTGGAAAATTAAAATGATAAGAGAGCAGGATGCTTGGGGGAGTATTTTATTTTGAACAGTGATAGAGTATAATTTTATTCATGTAGGTGCTAGCTGAATGCATATAGCTAAATAAGCAAAATATTAAAAGTGTTTTGACTGTGGGAACTCAGTCATTTTTTCATATAATGAATTAACCATTGTACTCAAGTGTATTTAATACTGAGAACGTATTGTTCTCTGTCAAATCAACTAATCAATTTTAACTAGGTCTCCGCCAAGCTATGTGACATAGCAAAGTGTGAGATAACATATCCAGTACTTTTCCTAAAACTGCGCATGGAGATGATAGTTTTGATAGGCACCAGTAAATCTTAAATCATGTCCAGTTTTTAAATTAGCAATTCTTCCTCTAAGTAAAAGACATGAATTTGAACATGCTAGGAGCCCTCAGCTGAAAATAGAAGCCAATGGATGTAAATGAGGGGTTAAACCAGAGATAGGAATTCCCTTAAAAATAGGACCTCGTCGTCAAAGTCCTTTGGGCTGGATTCTCTGTTCCTGCATCCCCATGCTGACACCAACGGGGGGTCCATGCTGTTTCACGATGGAAAAACTGGCGCCACACCCGCACCGGTTCTGCTACTGGTGAGGGGCTAGCACCGGCGCCGTGTGAAACACCCGTGGAACGCTTGAAAAACAGTGGGAGAATGGCTGGGTCTGTGCTGGACATGTGGAGGGTTGACAAGCTGCCGCTGCGCATGTGCCTACACATGCACCGATCGCGCCGGAAAAGGTGGCACTGGTTGCTCTGGACCGCATCCCAACCCCACAGCCCACCTCCTGACCACCTCCACTACTCTCCCCAGCACTGGCAGAAGCCCCCCTGGCCAGTGGCACATCCCTCAGCGGAGTGTGGCGGTGCTGGACACTGTCCGCATGCCCCCTCTCTCTCTCCCTGCAGCCGCCAAGCCAGGCTCACGTCATCGGCCAGGGTCAGCAGAGTCTTGGGCTCTAGCATCCCTCCAAGTGCTGGATCCCTGAGACATCCCTGCCTCCACAAGCTGTGGATCATTGGCTGTGAGGTGTTCATAAACAAGTGACCCGGAAGCCTGCCTGCTGGTTAACCCCACCGAGGTGTGAGTCTCGGTGGGTGACAGGCATGATGCCTCCTTGATGTTTGTCTCCGAGATGTCTCCCTTGGAGCAGTTCGGGTCTGTGGTGTTCAGAGGTCATGAGGATGGTCCAGGATGCTAAACTGATTGACCTGCAAGGGAAGGGGGCTGGTATGCATCCCTCAAGGGAAATAACTGATGGACTTGATGGCAATGGTTCTCACTTTTGCCTGCTGACTGCACCTCACCCGCTTCGTAGATGCAGCCCTGCTCCTCGCTCAAAGGGTATGAGGCATCTGAACTCGGGCATGACTCCAGCAGGCTGTGTCCACTCAGGCCGTTTATGGTTGAGTTTATCCTGCACGGGGACAGATAGGGAGAGTGTAGGCGGGACCCTTGCTAGGTCAAATGACGATGAAGTGTGGCATGAGTGGGAGCTGGGATGTGACGAGCAGACTAGCTACTGCGGGGTAGCATGGGGAGTGGGGGCAGGACCACGTGACTGCTGTTTGGAACCCTTGAGGTGACTGAGTGAGAGATGACCTCGGAGGTGTGAAGGGGGTGTAAAGGGGATGCAGTGGGAGACTGGAGGAGGCAGACACGCCCTGGCCGTATGAAGAACTGTTGCCCCGCCCTCTTCCGCAGTGAGCTGATACACACTCATTCTGACACAGCCTCCCACGTGGGGGTGGTGACCTGGGTGGAAGGACGTCTGCAAGAACAAAGTCAAAGGACATCCCGCTTGAACAGCATTCAAGAGTTTGGTCATGGTTCCCTCTTGGCGCTGGCTTCCTGATAGCCATCCCCCACACTGGATCTGGAATAAGAGCAGGGGATGTGGTTGTATGGAGTGCCACACTGATTGCAAAGATTAAGTTGACCAGGGCGAGTGAATTAGTGACAGGCTGCCATGAGTGCGGTGTGTTTCAACTGGGAGAACATTTTTTTAAGAGAGGTCCAATATTCCATGCAATTTCCCATTGTCAGTGCCGGCAGGATTCTCTCTGGTTTTCTCACCAGAACCGACTCTTTGAAAAATTATAGTAAGATTCTGCCTTGTGTGTAGTCTCGGTTGCCTTACCTAAGGAAGGACATACATGTCCTAGAGGTAGTGCAAGCAAAGCTCATTGGTTCCTGGGATGGAGAGATTGAGTAAACCTGGCTGACGTTTGCTGGATTTTAGAAGAATGGGGGATATTACAATTCAATTCATCTGGGGATTGACGGAGTAGTTGCTGAGAAAATGTTTCCCTTGCTGGAGAATCTATGACACATGGCCCCAGTCTCAGAATAAGGAGTCGGCCTGTGGTGAATGTATTCACCTAATGCATGAGCTGTCTGTATAATAATGTGACCTATGACCTGGAAGTGATGATACGGGCTACTTCCAGGTACTGTACTGGAAGGCCTCTGGCTCCACCCTCACCGGGGACATATATAGTCCGGCCACCTGTGGGTGGCACCCATTTGTACAGCCGACTCTGGCAGGCGAGTTCATGGATAATAAAGCCTAATGTTCACTCGTTCTCATGGTCTCACAGTGGATTGACGGTATAACACAGCCATTTTGGACTGAGATTAGGAGAAATTTCTTCACTTCAAGGGTTGTGAGAGTCTTTGGAATTCTCTACCCCAGAGGCATGTGAATGTTTAATCATTAAGTGTATTTAAGCCGGACATCCATAGACTTTTAGGTACTAAAGGAATGAAGGGATATGAGGATAGTGGGGGAAGGTGGCGTTGAGGTGAAAGACCAGTCACAATCTTATTGAGGGCAGAGCTGGCTCAAGCGCCTATTGAGCTACTCCCGATCCTATTTCTGCTGTTACTACACAGTGTGTAGATTCACTAAAACAACATGTGATGCTACAGTAGGACATGGATTTGCTAGCTCAATTTTCCACAAGAATTCCCAGTCATGCCCAGCTAACTAAAGAGAGGCTCCGAGCTATAATGCAAGGTTTAACGTAGGTTTATCATAGCATCCACATCCTACAATCAATGCTAAAAAGCTGGATTTATCCTCACTGAGCACTGGCACCTGTCATAATTGGTAAAGTTGTTCAATAGTGAACAATGATAGTAAGATGTTGTTGACATGTTAAGATGCAAGTAAAAATGTTTACCTTTAAAATGAAATATTATGCTGCTTAAGAAATATGTTGCACAATTATGTGTGGGATGATGATCTATTTTCATCATTAATTCTATTCTATCTGCTGCCAATGTTTGATGTCTATAGGGAATATATCTATTCTGCGTGTGCTGAACTCATAATGGAGAATTGTTAGGTACTGCCAGACAATAGCGCTGGAAGCCAGCAGCTCCTAGCTACTCCAGGTACACGCACACATTGAATAGTTAGTCGGATCTAATGGAGAAAGGCAATGACTGCAAAAACTATAAAAAATAAAATAAGGCCCAAGAATGTGCAAGAGAGAGGCTTTAGAACTAAAATGTACTGGTTGTCGAAAGAGTAGACCCAGTGGGCGGGATTCTCCGTCGCGCCGCACCCGTTTTCTGGTGCAACGTACCCACCCGTTTTGGCAGCCGGGTATTGGGGTTTCCCATTGTGGGCACCCCCACGCCGTCGGGAAATCCACGGGCGTGAGTGCACAGCCGGCGACGCAGAGGATCATGCCGACGGAGATACCAGCCCCATATTTATTGAGGGATTAAGGCTTGATGACGAGGTGAGTGTGTTGCTATGAGTATGTGAAGCCTGCAAGGGTCAGTGACAGAACATAATTATGAGTTGCTCAGAGGATGTTTTCTTAGAAATTTTTCAATGGGTATTCAATTTGTACAGGGATGGAGTGCTCAGACACATGGAAACCAATGCAGCTTATGTTGAAGAAACTCATTTTAGACTCCAAACTGTATTTGGACTTCTGCATGTCAACATTCATCATCATTTTCAGCAACCCCAAACTAATAAGGATTCAGGCCTTCAAAAGAAAAGCTGAACAGCGGGAGGTGGTGGCATAGTGACGATAAAGTGCTGTCCACATTGTGGATGCCCTCCATTGTGTTGTGTGGCACTACCACCTTGCCAAATGGGATAGATTTCAATCAGATCTAGCAATTCAAGACTGGACAGCTATGAGGTTCTGTCATCAGCAGCAGAATTGTATTCAATTACAGTTTGGAATATCATGGCCCAGCTGATGCCCAGTCTACCATTGCCATCAAGTCGGGGAATCTACTCTGGTTCAATGAAGAGTGCAGGAAGGCATTCCAGGAGCAGCAGCAGGCATACCTAAATGAGTTATACCTACCCAGCAATGTGGAAAATTTCACAGTTAGGTAGTATTGACAAAAAGCAGGGCAAATCCAACCTGGTCAATAACCACCCCATCAGTCTACTCTTGATCATGGACAAAGAGGTGGAAAGTGTTGTCAGCGGTGCTATCAAGTCGTAATAACTGAGCAAAAACCTGCTCATCGACCCTGGGTTTAGGTTCCAGAGTGGCTGCACAGCTCCTGAGATCATTTCAGCCTTGATCCAATCACAGACATAAGAGCCAAACTCAACAGGTGAAGTGAGAGTGGCTGCCCTTAACAATAAGGTTATGCTCAAAGGGATACTCAGAAACGGCGAATAACAGAGCCCAGCATTGGATGCTCGTGGAAGCAATGGGCAGAATCACTATACCCTTTCTGAAGAGTAAAGAGTGTAAAATGGCAGCCATAGATATACTGACGAAAGCATTTCATGGTGAACACCACCATCAAGCCTTCCTTCTCTATCTGCGCGTACTTTTTTTCCACTGCAACCAACATAGGAGAAGCGAAATCTATCGGCCATTCCCTTCCATCCTCCATTCGTTGGGACAGGATGGCCCCAAGGGGGAAGCATCGCGTGTGATGAGCAAGAGCATCATGGGTGAGTAACCCGTGTTATGGGTGAATTTGCGGTCAATTCCAGCCCTGCAGACCCCGGAGTCTCAAAATAAGTGAATGAACCAATAATTTGTGGATTTTCCTGAGATCTTTAACCCTTGACTGCTCCAATGAGTTACAGGCACCAAATTTATAAGTCAAACATTAAACACTGTTTATTTATAACAAGGAAAAAGATGAATATATAATGGTAAGAATGGAACACTGGTCTGCTAATTTAACTATTCCCCAAACCCCATCCCACCCTCCCCCAACATACACAAGGCAAACATACGGTGGGGGTAAGGCAGGGATTGAAAATAACTGGGATTAAAAGGTATGAGAAATTTGAGGATCTTCGCTGTTGGGGCTGAGGTCTTTGTAGGTGGTGATCTCTTCAGAATGCCAGGTGTTGAACTGCCGGTTGGTTTGGTTCTTCAAGTTGGGCCATTCAGGCCGGTTCTCAGGCTGTTGGATCTCCTCTAGGGACAGGCTTCAACTTGTGTTGAGCTGAGCCTTACCCACAGAAGATGCATCTCAGGTCTGCTCAGTTTCTGATATGTGGTCAGCTTCAGCAGACTCACTAACAGCTTGTCTCAGTTAAACAGAATGTCAGAGCAGCAGTTTTCGCAATGCCTTTGACTGGTCTGGCACCTTTAATGGGAGAGGAATCCGGAAAGATCCCCTTCCCCAGCTCTAGCTTCAGGCTTCGAATGCCTTCTAACCATTCTGTTTACCTGAAGGGCATTTCAGCAAAGGTTTGAGAGAGAATTTCACCCTTTCTGGGAGAGAGATTCAAAATGATCCTGCTCAGCTCTGCAGTTCCAGTCAAAACGGACTTGGAGAAGCAGTCTCACAGAGAATGCCTACCAACTCAGCTGAAGAGAAAACACAGCCTCCAACCGGGGTTTTCCAAAGAATGCCACAAGAATTTAAAGCCTTCTTCAGCTCAGTCCCAAAACGAAACTGTAACCAAACACACAGAGAGCCAACCAGCAGGCATTCCAGCGTGTTATGGAAATTGTCTTGTGGGATCCACCGCGCTTAGCTGTTTATCTGGATGATGTATTAGTCATTAATCACTGGGCGCCTGACTAGGGCCCCCTAAATAACCTGGACGTGGTGCTCATCGCTCGCAGACTCTGGCGTTTGCTTCCGTCGGGAGAAATACGTTTTTCACACTTGTAAGGTGACCTATCTGGGCTACGCATAGACTGGTTCAAAGATAATTATGGGCCATTGAAGGAGGCCATCAGAGGGAGTGACAAAACTCCATTCGTTCCTGGGGCTGGTCAATTACTACGGCAAATTCACCGCAGGACTGATGACAATATTGGTCAGTGCCTGCACGATCTCCTCAAAAAGGGCTAGGTGTGGGCATGGGGCCAGCCGCAGGAGGCAGCATTCACTGAGGTGAAGAGGCAGCTCACTTCATCTCAGCTGCCCACTCACTTCGCCCCCGCAAAGCCGCTCTTCGTCACCTCTAACGCCTTGCTATACTGCTTCAGGCGGCATTGTCCCATTGGATAAATGGCAGCCCAGAGCGCACAATTGCTTTTGGCGTGAGGACACTTGCTGCAGCTGAGTGCAACTATGCCCAAATAGAGCAAAAGGACTTGGCAGTGGTCTTTGACATCAAAACGTTCCATCAGTACGTCTATCTACGGGCGTCAGTTTACAGTGCTGACCAATCACAAGCGGTTGCTGGGGTTGTTCAAGGAGGACAGGGCCATTCCTCCAATCACATTGGCAAGAAATCAACGGTGGGCCCTTATACTGGCGGTATACAAATACGAGTGAAACATCGCCTTGGGAAGCAAATCATGCACGCGGATGCCTTTAGTCGGCTCCCACTCCCAACGCCCCACAGAGTCAACGAGGTCGTTGCTACCATGCATTGCATGGACACCTTGCCAGTCAAGACAACCTAGATACGTGCATTGACCCAGACAGACCCCCTGCCGTATCCCCAAGGCCCCAAGGTTCGCCATATCGTCTTCCCTTCCCAGCGAATTAAAGGCTAGTACTACTGAAATTGCTGAGTTCAGCATTGAGGATGGTATCCTCCTTTATGGGACACGCATGGTGGTTCCACAAAAAGGGTAAGGCCCCACCCTGGCTGACCTCCATAATGGGCACCCCAGAGTGTTTAAAATGCTTGTCCGTAGCTACATGTGGTGGTTGGGTTTGGACGCAAAGATTGAGCGACTCGCCCAATGCTGAGGGGAATGCCAGGAACAGCAGAAACTATCACCGACACTGCCGCTTCAACCCTGGGAATGGCCAAGTCGCCCATGGATATGCCTCCACTCCAATTTTGCCAACCCTTTTCAAGTGTCCATGTTCCTCCGCCTCATCGATTTTAAGAAAAATGTTTTTTTACAATGCTTTTACATACATACACAAAGGGCTGGATTCTTCGTTTGGGAGACTAAATCCCCATGCCGGCGTGAAAACGGTGGTGTTTTACACCAGGAAAACTGGCACAAAACGACCACCGATTCCCTGCACTGGGGGTGCGGCTAGCAGGGAGCCAGCATAGAGCTCCCAACTCCCATACCGATACGGCCCTGAGCATTGCTGGGCCCATGGCCGCGCATGCGCACGGTGGCGGCTTGCAGCCCCCATGCCGTGCTTCATAATAAGGCGTGCAGCGTACTCCTAGAGCAGGCGCCAGAATGTGGCGACTAGGGGCTTTTCACAGTAACTTAATTGCAGTGTGAATGTAAGCCTACTTATGACAATAAAGATCATTAAGATCATTATTATAACCTCTGTTATCTAGCAAGACAAGGGAAGCAGAAACATAGGAACATAGCCACTTGCAAGTTCTCCTCCAGGCCACACACTATCCTTCACAGTCATTAGGCCAAAGTCTTGGAATGCCCTCTCTAGCAGCACTGTGGGTGTACCTACCACTGGGATTGGATTGGATTGTATTGGATTGGCTTTGTTTATTGTCATGTGTGCCGAGGTACAGTGAAAATTATTTTTCTGCGAGTAGCTCAACAGATCATTAAGTACATGAAAACAAAAGGAAATAAAGAAAATACATAATAGGGCAACACAAGGTATACAATGTAACTACATAAGAATTGGCATCGGGTGAAGCATACAGGGTGTAGTGTTAATTAGGTCAGTCCATAAGAGGGTTGTTTAGGAGTCTGGTGACAGTGGGGGAGAAGCTGTTTTTGAGTCTGTTCGTGCATGTTCTCAGACTTTTGTATCTCCTGCCCGATGGAAGAAGTTGGAAGATTGAGTAAACCGGGTGGGAGGGGGCTTTGATTATGCTGCCTGCTTTCCCCAGGCAGCAGGAGGTGTAGATTGAGTCAATGGATGGGAGGCAGGTTCGTGTGATGGACTGGGCGGTATTCACGACTCTCTGAAGTTTCTTGCGGTCCTGGGCCGAGCAGTTGCCATACCAGGCTGTGATGCAGCCCGATAGGATGCTTTCTATGGCGCGTCTGTAAAAGTTGCTAAGAGTTATTGTGGACATTAATGTGGGATTGAAGGTAGTACGCCACTACCTTCATGAATGCTGGCCTAGCCAGTGATGTCCACACACCCTGAACATTTTTTTAAAAGATTTAAATGTTGTCTGTTCCTTCATAGTTAATGCCCAGTTTCTTGAAGAATAGCTCACTAAACCTATAGCTCATCTGAAAGCCCTCCTGCATTTTCCTGTTGTTAGCCTGCACTTTTCATTGAAACTGGTCTTCTCAAGAACAATTTCCTTTTTCTTTGCAGCATTATTAAAAGTACTAAATCCTACACACCAGGGAAATATATGAGCCTCTCCCTGTGTTGGCATGGGGATGAGTTCTCATCACAGAAAGATTGGAGTTACTGGATGAATAAAGAACGCAGTCCAGCTGGAATGCTTTTGATCGTTATGGTAAGTGCATATTACGATGATGGGGATGTTGGCTAACCGTGGTAATCAATCTCTATCAGTTATTTCACAACACAGCCAAGTGCACGGTGAGGAAAACCACCAGTGGAAAGATTTGGGAATGATAGGTCTGGCACCATCTGTTCTTCGCAATCACACAGCAGCATTATGAGTGTCCAAAACTCTAATTAACAATAAGAGGGCGTGTTATAACTCCATGATTTCTAATGCACCGCAAAATTAAGGAAATGCTGCCTTCCCACGGAGTACAGCTTAAAAACAAGGACACACGTATTGTTGTTCAGCTGAAACAGCCACATGTCACAGAGCACAGTGAATGGAGACAAATTAAGAATAATTTGCTTTCCTTTCATCGTCGCTGCCATTCAGACTTTTGTTCGCACTGCAAATGCTATTTGTAATTGTTCCGTGTGTGCCTTTATTGCACCAATGGAAAGAAACCTTTGCATTAATTCACATTGGTTGCTAGATTTTTACAGGCAGCAAAATCCTAACCTTAGACAAAACCGATTTGATTTGTTCTTCGTCAGCACCTGAAAAAAGGCATGAAAAACATCAGAAACCATTCGCTCTTTTTCAAAAAGAACTGTTGAAGGTCATCTTGGAACTTTTCATTTACGGAGTTAAGAATTGCTAACTGAAACAGAAACGGTCCATTCAATTCTTCATCTACCACCCTGGTGTAGATGTAACAACAGTTGTGTAGGTGAGGCCTTAAAGAAAGACAGGTTTGTTCACAGGATTCAGTGATAAATGTGGCTGGATTTTGCAGGGAGTCAAACAGCCGCTGCTAAAGCTTTATGCTCTCAACTGTTGGAAGCTCCATTCAATGGGATATCACCGTCTGTTTGTGAAAATAGTGAAAATCAATTCACAGATTTTAGGGTGAAATCTGCTGCAATTTGCCAGGAGCCTGAACCTTCAGTCCATGTGCAAAGGGTTAAAACTTGATTCTTTAGTTGTCTAACCAATTAATGAATATTCTTCGCCCTGGCTGTCCAAGATGGCCCCAGTCAGGCAACTCCAGGAACTCCTAACATCTATCCAAGACTATTTGCTGACATCAGTTGCTCCATCTCTCCTCTAAACCCTCACCTCTGCTGATTATGTGCCCCTGATTCAAATAGAGGGTGCATTTTAACCCAAACTTCAGGCTAATTATTCATCTCTGTCCAGCCCCCAACCTATCTCATGAGTTCTATTAAAGACCTGGAAGACACCTCTCAAATCTGTTTTTACATCCCTGGACTTCATTGGATACCTAGACCACATTTCTGCATTGGGCTGGGCTGAAAAAAGGATTTAGACCCTTCTGTTGTCCAGAATCTGTTACTTTTTCTCCCTCTTTTTTCCTGATCCACAACCCATGGAAAATTTAAATCTACATCATCTTTCAAGCTTACCTTCAAATTCCTAGACCACTCTCAGCATCAGGAAGACATCTTCTGGACCACACTGGCTATAACTTAAGACCTAAATTCTGTCTGATTTTGCTGATCTTCTGCGCCATTCAAAGTATCGTGACCCTTCCTCACCACTGCATTGAATAAGACACTTCCATCTTCTACTGGGTGCAGAAGAGATTTACGAGGATGCTACCAGGATTTGATGGTCTGAGTTACAAGGAGAGGTTGGATATGATGGGACTTTTTCCCTGGAGCGTAGAAGGCTTACGGGTAATCTAATAGAGGTCTATAAAATAATGAGGAGCATAGATAAGGTAGATAGTCGACACATTTCCCCAAAGATAGAGGAATCTAGAACTAGAGGACATAGGTTTAAGGTGAGAGGAGAGAGATACAAAAGAGACCAGAGGGAAAATTTCTTCACACAGAGGGTGCTGTGCATCTGGAATGAGCTGTCAGAGGCAGTGGTAGAGGCGGGTACAATTTTGTTCTGTACAATTGTTTTGTACAATTGCTCTTGGTACTGCCGAGACCGCTTGATGAACAATGTGCAATGGCTAGCCCACTTAAAACAAACTATGCACAGGCATAGTTTGGAATCTGTATCATCAGGACCCTCAGGGACAACCCCAACAGTGATGGATCTGAGCGCAGCACTGCCACCATAGCTCAGAAACTCAGGTGCCTCGATAGTGATATTGTTGCCCTAAGTGAGACACAACATACAGGATAAGGCCAACTGGAGGACCAATGCGAGACAAACAGATTCTGGACAACAGAAGGGTCTAAATCCTTTTTTCAGCCCAGCCCAATGCAGAAATGTGGTCTAGGTATCCAATGAAGTCCAGGAATTTAAAAACAGATTTGAGAGGTGTCTTTCAGGTCTTTAATAGAACTCATAAGATAGGTTGGGGGCTGGACAGAGATGAATAATTAGCCTGAAGTTTGGGTTAAAATGCACCCTCTATTTGAATTTCCTCCACACGAGGAAAACACATCCACTGGGTGGGCTTTGGCATCCAAATGAGCTTATCTGGCACCTCGGCGACTCACCCTGTGGGTTAAGTGATGGTCCCACAACTGCCCAGTGCATCCTAATGAGGAAGCACCATGCCACTGTCATCAGTGTATACACTTGAGGCAATAAGGAGGGATTCTACACCAACCTTGCAGAATCCCGATATCCCTAATCCCAACAGGCAACAAACTGATCCTCCTCGGAGATTTCAATGTCCGATTCCGGAAGGATTTATATCTCTAGCAGGGTACGATAGGCAAAGAAGGAATAAGTAAAGTAAATGACACTGGAGTCCTCCTCCTGGCAAAATGTGTCGAACATGACCTTGTCATAACCTTCACCCTGTTTCCCCAGCAAGACAAACACAATACCTCATGGCAACATCCGCAATACAAACGCTGGACCTTGCTCAGCTATGTCAACATTCCAGAAAAAGACCACCGAGATGTCTCATGCTGTAACAGGTACTGGTGGAAGACTGCTGTCACTGTCGCATCCAATCAACCATCTCCATCAGCCTGGCTCCCAAACAACAGGAGCAAAGGAAGCAATGCTGCAAGAATATTGTCATCAATGGTCCCATATAGGTGGTCCTTCTCAGTCAGTACCTCACTACCAACTCTCAACCTTCAGCCACCAGGCGGGAACTGTATGCCCGTAGTGTCTGGTCGACCTGTAAGCACACCATAACAAGCATCTGCAAAGAGTTGTTTGGTCTCGCTACAAGGAAGCATTATGACTGGTATAATGAAAATAACCAAGAGATACAGAACCTAATAGAGAGAAGAACAAAATTTCAATGACTGGAAACTTCTCCATAGCTCAAATGAAAATCAGTCATCCGACAGGCGGCTGAAGGCAGCAACACAGCATAAAACCCATGACATAAGGAACAATTGTTAGTTACAGCACAGGAGATCCAATGACTGTGGACATCAGTGGCAAGCACTGTCAGATCATCTATGGCCCAAGTACTCAAGGGCCCACCCCACTGAGAGCCAAGCATGGTGTGGAGCTCATCAGGGACAGGGAAGCAGTCAGTGCTCACTGGAGAGAACATTTTGAAGAACACCCCAATCAAGATTCTGTGTTTAACTTGAACACCCTTCAGCTGCATTCCTCAGTACCCCATCCTGTTCAGACTTGGAGCTAGCCTGGTCTGGAGCGAAGTTGAAAAATCCATTCGACAGCTGAAAACTATCGAAGCCCCCGGAGCAAATGGAATTCCTGCTGGAATTCTGAAACATGGTGGAGATTCACCCCTGGCATGACTGCATAACCTCATATCCTTCATCTGGAAATAAGGGTACTCATGCTGGGGTATCTCAAACGTGCTGTGATCACGACTATATTCAAGAAGGGAGACAAGACTAATTGCGGTACCTATAGCGGAGTCTCCCTGCTCTCTGTTATAGGGAAGATCATTCAAAGGGTGCTACTCAACCACCTCCTCCTCGTGGTTGAAGAACTCTTTCCAGAGCGCAGTGCGATTTTCACCCATTGAGACGCTCCACAATGATCTTCACTCTGCAGCAAATTCAAGAAAAGTGCAAAGAACAGCATCAACTGATGCACGTGGCATTTTTCAAACACACACATACCTTTGACTCTGTCAACCATAAAGGCCTGTGGAGTATCCTCCTCAAATTTGGCTACCCTCAGAAATTTGTCACCATCCTTCGCCTACTCCACGATGGCATGCAAACTGTGATCCTCAGCAATGGAACCAGCAACAATCCTGGGCTGGATTGTCCGAACACGGGCGCCGAAATCGTGTTCGGCGAATGGCCAGAGAATCACATTTCCAGACCGAATCGGGGGCGGCGTCGCTTTCGTGATGCTCCGCTCCCCCCAAAGCGACGTACTCAGAGAGTATGGCGCGCACCGTATCGACGGCCTCAGGCCATTGCCTAACGTCCGACCCCCCCCCCCCCGATGTTCCGCCCCCTCTTGCCGCGTTCCCGACAGCGCAGAACACTTATGGTCTTATCCGTCGGGAACTCAGCATGGCGGTTGTGGACTCAGTCCAGCGCCGCCACAGTCGGAGTAGAGTTAATCCACGGGAAAGGGGGACATTATTCAGGGTTGGGGGCACTGTGGGGGGGTGGTCCAGGGCGTGCGAGCCGGCCGAACGGGTGGGCTATTTCACGGGCTGGTCCGCGAGTGGCATCTGTCATGAAGCACGGTGCGGCCACTACAGGCCACTACTGTGCGTATGCGTGGCCACGGACCCTGTAATTCTCCGGGGTGTATCGGCCGCTAGAACTGGGTGCTCTACGCTGCCATCCTGCTAGCCCTCTAGCAAAATAGGGAATCGGTGGCCGTTTTGTGCCAGTTTTCCTGCCGTAAAACACCACCGTTCCCACGCCGGCATGGGAACAGAGCCCCAGAATTGGAGAATCCAGCCCCCTATCTCAGTGAAAAGGACGGTCAAACAAGATTGTGTCATTGCGCCAACTCTCTTCTTCATTTCCCTCACTGCTGTGCAGCACCTCACCTCCAACAAATCGCTCCGAGGCAGGCAAATAATCTATAGAACTGTCGGGAAATTGTTCGACCTACACCATGTTCAATCCAAAGCAAAACCAAAGTAACACCAACTTCAGTCATAGAGCTTCATTGTGCAGATTAAGCTTTGGGCTCAATTTTGTGGTCCTGCCATGGAGGGGGTGGGGCTGGAAAGTGTATTGAGTCATTTAAACGTCCACTGACTTCAGCACGAGGTGAAAATCCTGCTGGCGGAAAATTCCAGTCAGTGAGTGTGCGCACTCGATGTTGCTTTCTTGGCCATAATTTTACGATCCCCCCTCCCTATCCCCCCACCCCCTGCAGCGGGTTCTGAGGCGTGGTGTACAGAAAGTTGCACGGACAGGATTCCCTCTGGGATCCCGCCTGCCTGAACCCAGATACAATTTCACAGCGAGGCAGGCAGGGCCTCAGATGGGAATCCTGCCCATCCCCTCGTAAGGCCCTGAAACAAGCACTTAATGGTCAGTTTAGCTCAGTTGGCTGGACTGCTGGTTCGTGATGCAGAGCGAGGCCAACAGGCGTGGGTTTCATTCCTGTACCGGCTGAGGTTATTCATGAAGGCCCTGTCATCTGAAAATTGCCCCTCATCTGAGGTGTGATCCTTCGGTTAAACCACTACCAGTCAGCTCTCCCCCTCACAGGGGAAAGCAGTCTATGGTCATCTGGAACTATGATGACTTTACTTTTTTACTTCAGGGCCTTTTCCCACCAGCCTCAATTTTTAGACTGGCTGGCACCAATTGGAGCAGGGTAGGAAAATGGCAAAAATCGCAAATCTCCATCTCGGGCAAGAAGGGGCAGGGCGCCCTCCCCTCCGAGACCTGGGAGCTCTGGCCATCCTTCCCCCACCCAGGTAACTCCCCAATGCCATGATTTCCCACCCTCTAGACTCCTCGGCAGAGGTTGAGGAAGGTCTAGAGCAATCATTTTCTAACTCAGAGTTGTGACTCACAGATGGGTCCCGGCAGGTGTCGGGAGGATCACGGAGTGATCGGTCGTGACATTCCTGACTGCGGGAAAAAGTGCCCAATAGCCACGACTGTTTTTTAAAATATGTCGGCCACGACCAGCTTTCAAGATTGTGTGCCCCCTCAGCCGGATCTAGCAGTGCGCAGGCCCGGAGCTCAACGGGGCAGACCATCTCCTTCTGATGCCAGCGTGCTGTCCCAGGACCAGGTTTTTTTAAATCGATGGAATCTTCCCATCAGAAGCGGCGCAGAGAACAGGTCACGCACCCTGTACGCTGCATAACATGTTCTGAGTGTGAAATTGGAGGAGAGAATCCTCCATTTGGTAGCTGTCAGCAAGCAACAAGACTGAAGAATTGAAAATGGATTGTTTTGTAATAAGGAAGAGCGCGTAAGAGATACGAACAGTCAGGATCTCACAACTAAATCTGCTGGAGAGAGCTGCTAAAGAGAGTTCAGGCAGTACTAAGCAGTGGTGGTGTAAGCCTCCCAGGAGAATCCACAGCAGGATAAAGCAGTGATGGTGTGAGTTCTAAGGCCTCTGATGCACAACCCATTGAGAAGAAACGGAAATCGGGAACAAAGCAGCATGAAGATGATTTCTTGAGGTATGGCTTTATTAATTGTGCTGATGAAAATCAGGATGCAAAGCCCATGTGAGTAATGTGCAGGGAAGTACTGGCAAATGAAAGTTTAAAACCCTTAAACTTCAAAGGCATTGGAAGACAAAGGCACGGCGAGTTCGAGGACAAACCTCTTGATTTTTTTCAAAGGACGCAGCGAGAACCTAAATCATCAGCTGAAGTCCTAAGAAGAAAAGTAATATTGAATGACAAAGCAAGTGAGATCTTGAGGACCAAGTAGGCTCACCTGTCGCATTAAAAGTAAGCAAAAACGTTTTGACACAAAGTTCAGGTGGCGTGGGTCACGAAAGTCAGCCAGCATGGGTCACGAAAGTTGACCGGTTTGTAAAAGTGGGTCCCGGGAAAAGAAAGTTGAAAAATACTGGTTGAGAGGAAGGAGTAACCCTTCCTAGTCAGACCCTTCCTAGTGAGGATATATTTAAATATATTTAAGCACTGTCATGGCCTGATGAGAAAGATGTCAAAATCTTTTTTTCAATCTCATTTGAGAAAGTAGCTAAGCAATTGAAGTGGCCAAAAACGATGTGGGTACTGTTAGTTCAAACAAAGTTAGGAGGTAGAGCTAGTGAAGTGTTTGCATCACTATCAGATGAGGTATCTGATGTGTTGGGTATGCTGGGTCTGTGAGGACTGTGTTTACCAGAGCAGTGAGAGAGACAGGCTACCAACACTTGTAGAAATACAAATCTATTTTATTTAACTATGAGCTGTTAAACATACTTGGACTGTGGGTTGACACTATGTTAGGTTGACTGAAGACCTATGGCTAACCTGACCAGACTATACGGTTAGCACATGGCAGATGTTCGTGCTACTCATTATGGGCTCTGGCTGTCTCAGAGGCTGCATCCCAAATGAGCGGGAAAACTAGTGCCCTCTGGCTTTATAGTGACCGTGCCCTGTCTGGTGATTGACTGCTGTGTTCTGTGAGTTAATTGGTCTTTCAGTGTGTCAGTCAGTGTGTGTCTATGCACCATTATATACTTGTGTGTATATTATGACAGTATCTAGGGATTATGATGAGGTGATGAAAACCATCTTAAGTGCGTATGAGCCAGTGCCAGAAGCCTACAGACTGAAGTTCAGAAATCTCAGGACAGAACCAGGACCTATATAGAATTTCAAAGAATCAAACAAAAATGTTTTGACAGGTTGATAAGAGAATTAAACATAGACCTCACATATGAAGCTCTTAGGGAAACGGTTATTTTGGAGGAATTTAAAGATTCGCTTCCTGCAGTGGTGAGTACTCATGTGGAAGAGCAAAGTGTTCAGACTGCTAGACAAGCTGCAAAAATGGTAGATGATTTTGAATTAGTTCATAAATCAACATTTGATTTTCGACATCAATTTCAGTCTGTGAAGGATAGAAACTGGGGAAATGAGAAATCCACAGGTGGTGAAGGCAAATGAGATCTCGTTGGAGATATTAAGGAGAGTTTGTCTCAGGTTAAAAAGGAAACTTGTGAGGGTGAAAGAGATATAAGAAAACTTAAATGTTTCCATTGTAATAAAGTTGAACACACAAAGTCGCAGTGTTAGTGGCTTAAGGAAAGTACTGGGAAGACAGAATCATTAAAAGTGGGCAGCATGGTAGCACAGTCGTTAGCACAGTTGCTTCACAGCTCCAGGGTCCCAAGTTCGATTCCCAGCTTGGGTCACTGTCTGTGTGGAGTCTGCACATTGTCCCCATGTCTGCATGGGTTTCCTCCGGGCGCTCCGGGGAGTTCAGCGATGATACCTCTCAAAACTGAATAGTTAGCATGCCACTAGAGTAGTTTTACATAAATTACTTTTTTAAGGATTAAGATGAATTGGAGTACTGAGTAATCATTATTAACCATTAAATATGTATTTTTAGGACACAGCAGTAATAAGTAATCAAATGGGATTTTGGACAGCTAACTTGGCCAAAAGGACATTACTTCTGACATCATGTCCTTGTGAAACAATCCAGGGTGCTGGTTCTGTTGTTCTGTTTCTCACAAACAGACAGCACAGGCTGTCAGGATGAGGATTAATCATGCGCTGCTTGCAATTCTATTGGGTGAAGTTTAAACACTGCTTGCAATTCTATTGGATAAGTTTAAACGTAGCAGCTTCAGGGATTAGATCACATCCAACTGGGGTGATTTTTGAACGTTGTGTAGGTACTGTGTTCTGGTCTTTGTTCAGCAGAACAGGTCTTGGCAGATATCCAGTCTGTTCTCCGTGTACACGTAATAAGCTTGATTAAATAGCCATCTTGTCCAGGTTGTCGTGTTTGTTCCTCTCTTCACTGAGCTGAGCCACAGAGAATTACCCCACGTGGAAGCTGACTCAATACACAGGTCTTGAAACTGCTCCTACATCACGGTGCGGACCTGATGGGCCCAATGGCCTCCTTCTGCATTGTAAATTCTATGAAAACAGGATAAACCAGTCAGGTTTATTAAAGTGACAAAATAAACCATGGTTGCAGTTGAAGAGGTGCAAATGAGTGTGCAGACGGTTCAGAGATTGGTTGCTCAGAAGGCATTTGTGAATGTAAGGTTTACTGATGTGGAATAGGTAAGAACATTAAGATCTTAAGGGGCACAGGAACAAGTCAATTTTTAATGGTGAGAGATAAGGTGATATGTAATTGAGAAGGAGCATTGCCAGCAAAGGTGGTAATCTGTGGCATTCCATTGTGTAAGTAAAGTTAGGGAGCCCAGTGAAAATTGGTGAAGTGGTGGTGTGAGCAATAGAGAAATTACTGGTGGGAGTGATGCTTACTGTGGTTGATAAGCTGGTAGAAGGTCAAATAACTGAGGTGTTGCAAGAAGCATACTCTGGGGTGTTTCCAGATTGTGTGGCAACAAGATCACAAAGGCACAGATTGAGACAGGAGGAAGAGGAATCAAGAAATAAAGACACCGAGGCTGAGGTTCAGTTATCAGAAACAATCTTTGATAAAGAACAAGAGATGGAATGGATACCTTTATTCCAGGAAAATTAGTAAAATTGCAAAAGAAGGATTCAGTGATAAAGCAGCTGTATCAGAAAGTATGCACAGAAATAGAATCTCAATGCACGCTAGTGTTATTGCATTTGTAACAATGTATCAATAGGGAAGTGGAGACCTTTGCATATTCAGGCAGGTGAGAAATAGACAGAAGTTAGTCACGTTGTATTATTGGTGTATTATCAAAGGGAGGTTTAACGGTTAGCGCACAAGGTTGCAATAGGGAGTCATTTAGGAGTAAGGAAAATGCAAGCAAAAATACAAACGGCGGGGTTCTCTGTCCCGCAGCACAATTTTCTGGTACGGCGCAACAGTTGAATTTTGCCGTACATGTCACATGTGTCAGGTAATAGGAAAATCTCAAGCGGTAATCAAATCAGAACCCTTAATACTCATTCTGGCATTTGAGTGACTAGGGTCCTAATTGATTGTGTGGGACCACTACCGAAGACAGTGGGCCCGATTTAATGGGAATCATTCTGATAAAAACTTGCTTCCCACCTGCCCATGTGTCGAGGGCCCAATCACATGGGCAACGTAAAGTCTCAGTAAATCGGCTTTTTAACGGTCTTAATTGACCCTTTGATTGTCCGTGGACAGGGCTCCAACTCCCTCAGCTTCCCGCGACCTCAATATCGCACGCATGCTGGATGAGGCCAGGACGCCTGGCCGACATCATTTCGCACAATTTTACCTGCATTTGGGTCAGGTGCACACCCGACCTTGGAAAGTAAAATTCAGGCCCAGGAGGTGGCCTTCCTGGCCACCTGCCCTCACTCCCTTCTGAGGTTGGTCCTTGTTATATTCTTTATTGTAGCCACAAAGAGAATGGATCAGAGGTACCACATGTCAAGTTCTTATAACAAGGGCAAGGGATTTATTTACAAGATGCTGCTCAAACAGGGTACAAGGGTGAACTCCACCAAAGACCGCAAAACGCTCCGATTATGTCATTCCGTAACACGTGACATTGCACCAGCCAATAGTGTTATTCTGATAGTGTCTCCAGCATTTTTACTCAATCAAACACTTTAACACATTTCCAACACATTATGTTATAACTAGCATTGTTACAATAGTAATACAGTCTCTTTGGCGGACACCTGTCATGTTTTGGCAGAACATGACGTTCAGGAACTTGGCTCTTAGGGGTACTAGGAGTGTCTTCCTGTACACTGGTCAGGACACCAACTCAGGAACTGTCTCTGGTTGTGTAAATGATTCTGTCATAACAGGTTCCACAATTTCAGCAATTGTAGGCCTCAAGTCGGACATGTCACTGTCCATACTCTCTGTGGCGAAAGCACCTGGTACAGATTCTCAAGTCTCACTACGTGCAGATGATAATTGGTCAGCATACTGTCTCCAAATTATTAATTGTCAGATTGTACAATGTATGAAATCAGACCCGTTATGGCTACTACAATTGCTGGAGTCCATTTTTCACCTGAGGTGTGATTTTTTGCAAGAACAGGTTCCCCACGGTCAAGGACTCTGCTTTTGGAATGTTGTTCCCTTCTCGTCACTTGTGTCTGATGTTGTTGCCTGACTATCTCTGAAGTTGAAGGGGGAGTCAAAAGATCAAACTGTGTACGTAGTTTCCTCTTGAACATCGCTATAGCCATTGAGCTTTGTATTGTTGAATGTACAGTATTTCTGTATGTCATTAGAAAGTTATTGGCCTGTTTAGGTACAGAGCCTTTCCTGCATGCTTGAGCGATTATACAGAATGTTCAGCTAAGCTGTTGGTAGCTGGATGGTAGGGGGGAGATTTGATATGACAGGTGCTACACCCCTTCAGGTAGTCCTCGAATTTGGCTGATGTGAACGGTGTACCATTATCACTCACTAGTTGTTCAGGTGGCCTCAATCTTGAAAATGACCAGAACCAAATGAGCAGGTTCTTCCCGGAGGTGGAAGACAGATATGATTGGTGCCAAGGAGGTCCAGCCAACCGCGCCCACATGTTCTGGTCTTGCCCCAGACTTGCTGGGCACTGTACAGCCTTCTTTGAGGCAATGCACAAAGTGGTGGGGATGAGGGTGAAGCAATGCCCGAAAGTGGCAGTCTTCGGGGTATCAGACCAGCCAGACCTGTTCATGGGGAGGAGGGCCGACACCCTTGCCTTTGCCTCCCTGATCGCCCACCGCAGAATCCAGCTCGCCTGGCAGTCAGCAGCACCACCTAAAGCTGCAGAGTGGCTATCCGATCTATGGGAATTTCTCCAAAATGGAGAAAATCAAATTTGCCATCCGTGGGTCAGAAGGTGGCCTCCAAAAAATATGGGAGCAATTCACCCGATTGTTCCGGGACCCATTTGTGGCCAGCAACTAAGTACCCAGGAGCTAGGATAAGGTAGCCAGGACACAATAGGAGGGAAGGGGAAGATCCGGGGAAACAAGAAAGTGTAGCCAAACCCAGCGAGAGAAAAGGAGACAGTAGGGGAAGAGGGGACGGGGAAGGGGGAAAAGAGGGATATGGATCCAGGAAGTGGAGAAGATTTTAGTTTAGACGGGCAGCATGGTCGGCACGGGCTTAGAGGGCCGAAGGGCCTGTTCCTGTGCTGTACTTTTCTTTGTTCTTTGTTCTTTGAAAACAATGGAGGAGAACCAGGAGGGAGAAAAGAGAGGGGAACACAAGTGGGGTAGGAAACACAGGGGAAGACACGGGCCACAACGAATACAGCAAGACAGAAGGAGGACAAAAAGAACGAGAAGAAGGAAGAGTCCAAAGTCGAAACTCATGTAAATAAATAACAGACACTGACCGAAATGTAAATAGCATTAGGGGCCTCATACAGGTGCCCCCTTCCCTTGTATAAAACCTTTCATTTTGTGTATTTATACTATGTATAACAAAACCCAATAAAAACATTTTTTTTGCAAATACCTCCTCAAGCCTTCCTATGGTCTGTTCCGTCATTGTTAATTTCATGATGAAAACCTCAGCTTACTTTAAAAAATGTTGTCTGTGTCACGCTTGGCCCTCCGCTGTGTGCAGAGCCTGGTGACAGTGTTAAAGGCAAATATCATTTTTGGAGGCAGATCAACAAAAGCCACAATCATTCAGATGCAGTGGGTCCATAAATTCTGTATGTTGACCACCCTGATGTGAACTCTTGTGGCCACATTCCAAATCACAACACCCCCATCCAAAAATCAGAGCAAACAAGCCTCTCATTTTAGCAGAGGATAGATTAAGATGTGTGACCATGGTATGTGGTCTTTATACAAACACACAAAGTATAGCAACATGTTTGTGAATTGCAGCCACATATTCAACATGGGAGCTACTGAAACGCGGCTGCATGTTTGTCAGAACTGCGAATTAGATATACCAGGTGAGAAGTTGTACTGAAACGATGGCTAACATGGTAGAGTGGGATGAGTAGTCTGGTTAATTGAGGATTAAATTGCTGCAATGTTAGGAGCATATTCAATGAGAGGTAAGCAGGAGTGAAGACTATATGGGTCGAATTAAGGAATAGAAAAGGATTTATGACTGTAGTGGGAATTTTGTAGACTCCTGATGGCTTCTGCAAAGAGGTGAATCAGTTCAGAGCTAAAACAAGTATGTGACACATTAGAGTGGTTTTAATAGGGGGCTGTAACTTTTATATAGATTGAAGTAAGCAGAGTAGCTCATACCAGAAAGATAGTGAATTCCTAGAGTGTATCCGAAACAGTATTCTGCGATAATATGATCGAGAGCCAACAGGGGACAGGACATATTGAATTTCGTAATACATATACGCCAGATTAAAATAACAGCCTATCTCTCTAATGGTGATCAAAATAAAGCAGAAAGCAGTTTAGGGTTTGAAAGGGAGAACAGTGGGCGGGATTCTCCGCGAACTGGCGGGGCAGGCCACTCCGGCACCGAGGAGCCACTCCGAAGGTGCAGAATCCTCCGCACCTTCAAGGGCTAGGCCGGCGGCGGAGTGTTTGTCGCCGCGTTAGCCTGCGCGGAAGGGCTTGGCACCACGCTAACTGGCGCCACGGCAACCGGCCGGCGCGAGTTGGCGGCGCATGCGCGGGAGCGCCAGCGTGTCATCCCAGCGCATGCGCACGGGCTTCTTCTTCACACTGGCCACGGCAGAGGTTGATCGCGGCCGGTGCGGAGGGAAAGAGTTCCCCCACGGCACAGGCCCGCCCAGGGATCGGTGGGCCCTGATCGCGGGCCAGGCCACCGTGGGGGCACCCCCGGAGCCAGATCTCCCCCGTGCCCCCCTGAGGACTCTGCAGGCCGCCCGTGGTGCCAGGTCCCGCCGGTAAGACCTGTTGTGATTTACGCTGGCGGGACCCTCCGAAAACGGGCAGCCACTCGGACAATAGCGGGCTGGATATCGCCAGGGCCGCCGACCGGCGGGGGTCTGGAGAATCCAGCCAAGTGAAATATTAGAATTTAGATTTTGGTAAGACTGATGTAATAATGCCCCAGGTGACACACAGGGATGACCCAATTGATCTCCCTATGGGGCTTGTGCAATATGAGCTCCCCCACTGAGGGGCGGCGGTTTAACAGTGGGGCTCGTAAAACCCCACCAATAAAAGTCAACCACGAAGGGAACCAGCATCTTCGGATGATCCCCCTGGTACTAGATGTACTCCCCATCCCTTTGTGTCTTTGCTTATGCTTGTTGCATATTTAACTCTATTTGAATCCTTCTCGGGATTCCTGTGATTGTAATACTGGCGATGAGGAAAAACGGAAAGGTCAGAACAGATTTGAAAATGCCGCTCTTCGGGAGGCTCGATGCTTTTGACGCAAATCAAAAGACTGGGCCCAGTGCGCTGATGGAATGTGTTACTTTTTTAGGATGAACAGCGTTATAGGGGATGACCACCAGAAGGTGATACTCCTGACCGTCTGTGGGGCCCCTACCTTTAGCGTCATCAAAAACCTAACTACCCTGTGGTCCCAGATTCCAAAACCTTTGATAAACTGGTGGACCATTATGACCCCAAAACATCGGTAATTGTATGAAGGTATGGGTTCAACATGCCCGGGGGAGTCAGTTACTGAATTTCTGATATGTCTACTCAAGCTGGCAAGCATTGCACATATGGGCCATCCCTCTCGGGGACGCTAAGGGACTTCCCTGTGTGCGGAATCAACAACATGCCAACCCAATGTAGGTTGCTGTTTTGAACCATCTTTGGACCTGAAAAGGTGGAGAAAGGAGTCCAGGAGCTCCTGGGTGAGAGATGGAGGTGACGAGCATTGGATCTCCCCCCCCCCCCCCATTCAGGCAAACAGCACCCCCCGAGAATAAAACCTCTGGGACCTTGTCACTGCCCGAACAACGTCGAGGTCAGACCCATTGGCCGAGGGATCTACAGTGCGGCGAGACGCCATCCCCTGAACCCCAGGAGGTGGACTCACAGCGGTGCTGCACTTGTGGTTGGAGTAAAGATGGGAACCAGATCCACCGACAAGTGCGCTGCCCGTCAGGGGGACACATCCACCTGGAGGCAGAGCTCTGCACCTGGCCCAGCCCGACAAGGACGAGTGCATGCAGCTAAACTGAATCGCCGCACCAAGAATAGCCCCCGTAAAAGTCCCCATCTGGGTTAACGGCGATCCACTTGAAATGGAAATTGACACTCGGGCTGTTGTCTTGGTCATAGGATGGCAGACTTACCAACAAGTCCAGACAGAAAGCCAACGCCTGGAACTGAAGGACACTGAGGAGCGTTTGAAAGTGTACATGGAAGAACCATTGGCTATCACGGGCACTGCGATGACTCCAGTTGCCTACGGGCAGCAGTCTGGCCATTTACCATTGATAGTGGCATGAGAGCCCAGACCTAGACTGTTGGGCTGTGACTGGCTGCAGAGGTTCCACCTGGGATTGGCAGCACATTTTCAAAATAGGCACTGGGGGATTGTATGAAATCCTCGGGAAATATCTGAAAGTTTTCCAGGATGACCTGGGAAAAATAAAGGGTATCATGGCCAAAATCTACATAGAGCCAGACGCCAACTGAGGTATTTTAGCCTGCCCAGATCCTTATGCCTTATTGACAAAGGTGGACGTGAGCTCAACCAGCTGGAAAGCCTGCGAATCATTCATCCTGTACAGTTCGCGGAGTGGGCAGCACCTATAGTCCTGCTGCTGAAGCCAGATAAAACCGTCCGCCTTCGTGCTGATTACAAATTAACGGTGAACAAGGCCTCTTGGTTGGACAGAGGACCTCGGTGCGAAGTTGGCTGGAGAACACTCTTCCTGAAAATTAGAAATGAGTCACGCATACTCCCAGCTGGAGCTAGATGCAACATCCAGAAGGTTTGTGACAATCGATACCCACAGGCCTCTGTATGAATATACCAGACCGCCATTCACAGTATCGTCTGCGTGCGCAATTTTTCAGAGGATCATGGAAAGCCTCCTCCAAGGGCTTCCAACTTTCGTTGGATGATGTCCTGGTCATCGGAGCCACTGAAAAGGAGCACCTGAACAACTTAAAGGAAGTCTCTGAGGCAGGAGTGTGCCTAAAAAAGGGCAAGAGCAATTTTCATGCAAAAGACATAGAACATAGAACATACAGTGCAGAAGGAGGCCATTCGGTTCATCAAGTCTGCACCGACCCACTTAAGCCCTCACTTCCACCCCATCTCTGTAACCCAATAACCCCTCCTAATCTTTTTGGTCACTAAGGGCAATTTATCATTGCCAATCCACCGAACCTGCACGTCTTTGGACTGTGGGAGGAAACCAGAGCACCCGGAGGAAACCCACGCAGACACAGGGAGAACGTGCAGACTCCGCACAGACAGTGACCCAGCGGGGAATCGAACCTGGGACCCTGACCAGCCACAGTGCTATCCACTTGTGCTACCGTGTTGCCCTCATATACCTGGGTATCAGGTCGACAAAGATGGCTTGCACCCGATGAAGGATCATGTAGGGGCCATCAATCAGGCCCCCGTGCCTGAGAATTTGACTGAGTTGTTCCTCAGACTCAGAAATCATTATGGCAAATTCATCCCGAACTTAGCAACCATCCGAGACAACTGCATGCAATCCTTGAAAAACCCCAGGACCGGACATGGAAGGTACCACAAGAAGGGGCATTTGCCACATTGAGGGACAGCTGTCATCCTCAAGACTGCTCATGCACTACAACTATTCCACACCACTCTTGATCACATGTGATGCTTCCCCATATGGCACTGGGGCGGTATTGAGCCACTGGATGGACTATACATCGAAGACTTTGGCTGGTGCAGAGCTTAGATGCGCTCAAATTGTGAAGGAAGGGATGGTCATAATCCTTGCAGTCAAAACGTTCCATGAATACGTTTATGGATGGAACTTTACAATCATAGCAGACCACAAACCATTGCTCTGCTTGTTCAAGGAGGACAGGGCAATTCTGCCGATAGCGTCGGCCTGGATAGAACATTGGGGGACATATGAGTGCATATTCGTGTATCGCCCAGATGCGTAAATTACACGGGCGGATGCTTTGAGCCGGCTCCCATTGCTGACACAGCCCCACTCCACCCCCGTCTCTGCCAGTGGCAGTTGGCCCTGACTTTTATGGACACTTTGCCAGTAACTGCCTCACAGATTAGTGAGTGGATGCAAAATGACCCGACCTTTGCGAAGTGATGCTACATCGTCTTGCACGGGGGACGGCAGGGAAGATGGTCTGAGGAGATGTGGCTTTACATGATTGAGCAGCATAGAGGATGGTATCCTCTACTTGGGAGCACATGTTCTGGTCCTGAGCCAAGGCAGAAAGACCATATTGCAGGACCTGCACAATGGACACCCCCAGTGTCCAAGATGAAGAAGCTCGCCAGGAGCTCCGTATCGTGATTAGGACTTGATGGGGACATCGAGCAGTAGTGCAGTAATGCGTCGTGTGTCAGAAGCATCAAAAGCTCCCACGAAGAGCATCTCGTCACCCCTGGGACTGACCAGGTTGTCCCTGGGTACACTTGCATACTGACGTCGCCGGACCTTTTTAAAAGCTCAATGCTCCTTGCTAATAGTGGACACCCATTCCAAATGGTTAAACGTCTCTCGAATGCCGTCCACCACCTCGAGGACTACCATCGAGAAGTTGGGCCTTTTGTTCAATAACCATGGCGTCCTGGAGATGCTAGTTACAGACAACCCTTACTGGCGAGCAATGTTCGCACTTCATGAAGTCGAGCAGCGTAAAACACATTCGGATATCAGGCACCATGATGGAAAGGACTGGACCGCTATCATACATGATGAAACTCAAGGAGCGCACGATGCAAATCAATATGGACCACCTTAAAAGCACATACCCTGTACCAGGACTGGCCCCGGGGGATGCATCAACCCTCCATTCCTCCTTCCTGTCACCCAAGGGCCAAGGGACAAGATCCCACAGAGGCCAGGACACAGAGATGCGCAAGGTGGAAGACTCAGGGTCAGATATGGAAACACAAACATCCATAGTTGTGGATAACAGTTTGACCAGGGAGTGGTCAACGATGATGCCTCCCAGATGATCGACATGGAAGCGATGCTCCCCAATGTGTTACATGCACCCCCCCCCCCCCCCCGACCCAGCCCACAACCACTGGAAGTGCAACCACAGGTGAAGAGAAGAAGAGGCCTCCTCCACCCTCTCTACAACAGAGGGCCTTGCAGACTTCAGGAGAGAGGGATGTAATAACCCCAGGGAACCAGCATGGTCTGGACTGGGACTAGATGCACTCTCCGCTACTTTGCAGCTTTGCTTTGGCTTGTTGAATATACCTTTCTATTTGAATCCCTCTCAGGTCTTCTGTGATTGTAATAGCTGACTTCAATGTGATGAGAGGAACTGTCCGCAGTAAAAAGCTGTTAATGCTGCAATCCACTCCTCGTAGTTCTCTGTCTCTTTTGTCGGGTCCACTGATGGCACTGCTGATAATCCGAATATATAGCCTCTCTGTCATTTGTTCTGTCTGGCCCTGAGATCGGGGTTATGTTGCGCTGTGTGGTATGCATGTGACATCCATCTAGAACTGGGGTTCCCGTGAACTTTCTTTGTTTTTATAAGTGGTGATTGGATCCTGCTGGGGTACAGGTGGGTCTGGTATCCAAGGAGAGGGGGTAGCAATGTGTCATTGGTGCCTCTGGTGTTGAGGGAGATGTATATTGGTGCATGCCCGAACATGGCACAAAAAAATCTATCCTGAAGTCTCGCGGTAATTACGAGCGTTCGCCACATGGGAAGGTGTGCAACATTTTAACCATGTTTCCATGGCTTTCTTCTGTAGTGTGGCTTTTAGAGATATCAAGTTTGACCCAGTGATTGTATTGACCCAGTTGTACCGCTGTTCCCCTCTGTATTCATTTATGTTGAGCCTTTAGTTTTTCTTGTGGTGCTGTACCATTCTTGTGGTTTTGTTGCGTAGTTTTTAAAAATGTCAATCTTCAATAAATATAAGCTGTTAGTGGGTGAAACTTTAGAAAACTTGAAATAAATTGTCACAAAATAATTGATGATCCAATTCCTACAAGAACACTCTAAAGCCGTCACTTCAGAGTTTTGAAAGCAGCTCACCCAGGGTTGCTGCACTTTATGCAGCCAAACAAAAAATGGTGCAGCTTCCTACGAATTAAGTAAATCACGGGTGGAGAGAAAACACATGAAGAAATCTTGGGCCAGCAACTCATCCAAAACTCAGTCATTTGTGGTATGCTGTCCCCCGTGCACTTGAACCATCTCGCCACAGATTGGCCTGAGCAGTCACCTACAGGCTCACCATAACCTCCTCAAAAATGCACCAGGTGAGGAACATGTCCAACTTCACCTGAAAAGGGGAGCAAGATTCAAGATACCCTTAAGAGGAAAGAGCTCTTCATGTCAAAGAAAAACAGCCATTGGCAACTCGAGACAGTAAAACTGACAGAAAATGCATACCAAAAATATAAAAACCGCACAGGCCCAGGCAAATGGGAAAGGTACAAAACGAACCGCAAAGGCGACAAAGCAAACAGCAAAAGTTAAGAAAAAAGGAAGATAACGATATATTTGTCAGGGATATTTTACAATTACTTTAGGAAAAGGAACGTTGTTAGGAGCAACATGAGCTCCTTAAACATGCTCAATGAAAATGAAAATCGCTTTATTGTCACGAGTAGGCTTCAATGAGGTTACTGTGAAAAGCCCCTAGTCGCCACATTCCAGCGCCTGTCCGGGAATCGAACCGTGCTACTGGCCTGCTTGGTCTGCTTTAAAAGCCAGCGATTTAGCCCAGTGAGCTAAACCAGCCCCAAACCATGGTGGACATGCTGAATAATTGTCTCATCAGTTTTACAGTAAAGGTCAGCTTTCCATAAATCCAAAAGAATCATTGGATCAGGGACAGTACCTCACTCAAATTAACATAAGCATAATTAATAGTCATGAATAAATGAATGGAACTAAAGGCTGACAAATCCTTGGGGCCACCCTCGGATTTCAAAGAAGAAGTGAGAACATTGTTGATAGTTAAATTCTTCACCCGGTAGTCTGGCTCAATAAAATGAGAGATGGATTTGTAGGTATAGTATCATTTAATAATAAGCAACTTGCAAGGCTGGCTTACTCGTAGGACCTCAGAACACACACACAGCCGTCTTCTGGGAACCCAGAGCAAGAGAGACCGAGGACCAAGGGGCTCGACAGATATATTCAAAATCACAGGAAGATTCACATATAAGATTCCCATTGGTCATTCTATACACCTCCTGACCTGGCCATATATCCTGATTGGGTCACTTTGCATTTCTCAATCCTGGGCCCCTTGTTACCCAGCATCCTTTTCACCATTCTCTCCATGAGGCTACCCTCCACCTTATCTAGCCAGGCTTTGCTAAATTCCTTTGTTCTTTGTCTGTGAGCTCACTACCATCGGACTGGCCCTATTATCTATACTGTTTTAACTAATAATCCTATTTTATATCACATTCATTTGTTCAATTCCTCATTCCCTCCTTTTATCATTTCATGATAACCTATCGGATCAAGCCGCAGTCACGGCCCCTCATCTAGGAACATTCGTCGCTGTATTTCTAATTCCTGTTGCAGCACTTCATCATCCGCTGCATCCTCGTGGATCCGAACAGCCAAGACTCTAGGGGCGGCTATCTGTTCCAGCTTATCCTGCATTTTACCCATCACGCATTTAAGGATGGCCAGGCCCACAAAGATGCAGCCGAGTGCCACTGCCAGATACATGGCCATATTTATCAACCAATCCTTCCAACCTCCGAATCCCCAGCTACCCCAAGAGCCAGGGTCCTGCATACCGTCCAGGTGGTCCCTTATGCGATCCATAAATGTAGTGATGTTAGCGGTTAAATCTTGAACTCCCATGATACACTTACCCTGCACTATGGCGCATACCCCACCTTCACGGGCCAGAAGATAGTCAAGAGCATACCGGTTCTGCATGGCAAACAACCGCAGTTGAGATAGTTCCTTTGTTATTGCCCCGAGGGCCCCCAAGGTCTTGTTTCCCAGGGTGGTAAGGCCGCAAATTAAATAATTCCTATCATTGACCGCCAAGGAACCCCCCACACCCCCCAGTGTCTAGGCGCTCAGAATTCCCCATCCGGCTGAGTGGCCCCGGTTGGGTGCTAGGACCTGAGGTTTCTTCCAACCTTCGCAGAATTCGGCTGAGACTGACCGGCGCGCCAATTAATGGTGCAGTATCCACTCAGTGGGGCAGGGGACTGTGGTAGGGACTAGAGTCCCAATAGCAATTTGGCAGGGAAATGGGGGTGACAAAACATTGGGCGCTGTGCCATTAAAGAAAGAGTAGTATCCTTGCTCCGTGTACAGGCTGGCATCACAATCAGTATATTGATTGAGCAGGGAACCCCCAGTAGCCCATTTCATCCAGCTTTGGAACGCCCATTCGGGCCTCCTAGCAATGCGGAACGCCCTAGAACCAACAGTGATATGAGAGACATTCGCCCAGCCACAAAGGAGCTGGAGGCCGGCGTTCAATGGGACGCAGGTGGTGTTATGACAGATGCATTGGCCAGACGCCTGAATGACGTGACACCTCCTATCCGTACAGGTGGGGAACAGACATGTTATATTCGTTTCCACCTCTCCTCGCAAACACCCGTACCCCGGACTGCTGAAACAATTCTCGTACGACCGGGAATCTCTATTGGGAGTGAAGTGGCTAGGTATATACGCCCTCCACCGTCGAAGCTTATCATACTGAGAGTGGGAATTATCCCGAGGAAGGGGAAGGCAAATAGCTGGTGGTGCGGAAGCCGGATCGTAAGGAAGAGTGACTTGTTCAGGCGGTGGCTCGGAACGCTGACAATGAACCACAGTTTGGGGAGTGCCCCAAACCGGTGAAACAGAAAATAACCTAGACACCGATGCAGGGTTCGGGTAGCAGACAACCCGTCCCTGGCCATACAAACGGTGGTAAATCTGGTAGAAGAGATTCATACTGCCCAAGTTACCCCCCTCCCGGGTCCTAAATGAATCAAGTACATCCTCCGAGAACCTACGTTCTAGTTGTACCTCCCTCCTCACACGGCCCTTCCTCTGTCTAGTCCCTGTCTTTCTCTCACAACCTCTTCCTACCCCCTCCTCACAGTCTGATTGTATCTGTAAGGCACCAAGGTGAACACATCCAAAATCAAATTTACATGTACTCCAAAAACAAGGCAATGTCCATGCAATAGTCCCTTCCCATCGTCGGGACCGGTGCAATTGCTTCATGAGTCCTGCATGGTCCGTTAACCTGATGACCTTCCATGAGTCGATACCACGTCCTCGTATATGGGGGCAGCGGAGAACGTCACCTCTGCATAAGTGAAATATTCTTGTAGTTTGGTTGGTGTTGCAGATGTAGATGATATTCCCCTGTTCCATTTCCGCCGCCGATGTCACTCCAAGCGATGCGAGGCCGAAGATCACACAGGCGGTGCGGAGCCACCCCATCATGCTTCACACCTGTAAAACAACGCTGGGGAAGGGAGGCAGGTTAGTGACCAACCTTTTTACAGTGGTGGAGGTGGACCCAAGCACTCCGCCCCTCCACTTTGACTGCAGTGGGGGTGGTAAGGAGAACTTGGAATGGTCCCTCCCATCGCGGCTCTGACCCTTTCCGAGTCCAATTTTTGACCATAACATAACTACCAGGCTGCACTGAAAGTGATCTATGTGATGGGGACGGTGACGGTTGAGCTGCTCGGACCTGGCCATGGAGCTCCTTGAGTACCTCAGTGAGGGCTAGAACATAGGTAGTCTTTTCTTCAGTCATATGGTGAAACTGAACCAGTCTGGGAACATGCAGGTTCCAGGAAGTTCTAAGGGGCCTGCCATAAAGGATCTCGGCAGGGGAGAGCCTGGCCGATCCCGCAGGTGTAACCCGCAGCTGGAAAAGGGCAACGGGGAGCAACATAAGCCAGGTTAGTCCCGTATCTGCTCGTAATTTAGCCAATTTAGTTTTGAGGGTCTGATTATGTCTCTCAGCCAACCCGGCCACCTGCGGTCTGTACGCACAGTGTAACTGCTGGCGTATGCCCAACTGGGAGCAGAACTCCTTGTTAATCTGTCCAATAAAATGAGGCCCGTTATCAGAACTTAACTGGGCTGGTATGCCGTACCGGGGAATGATTTCCCGCATCAGAACTTTAACCACAGTCACAGCTTTATTATTGGTAGTCGGATATGCCTCAACCCATCTGCTGAACACATCCACAATGACAAAAACATATTTATAACATTGACATCTTTCCAACTCAATGTAATCCATTTGGAGCGTCTCAAAGGGTCCATTGGGCCAAGGGGTTTGCCCCACCCCACAAGGGATACCTTTACCGGTGTTATATTGCTGACAAATCAAACACCGATTACTGACACTTTGGGCCAGCCCCTGCATTTTAGGGTGCCACCAAGTGTCCAGTAACAAATCACGAGTCCCCCGAGCCCCACAATGAGTTGCAAAGTGTACACATTCGATGACCCATAAAGCTAGCACATCAGACATACAAGTCTGATGTGCTGGTGTGGTCCATAAAGAAGAAACAGAATCATATGTACAACCTAACAGTTGTTTATCACTCTCAGGAGCGCCCTCCTGAAACCTTATGACGTCTTGGATGGTTGGCATTGGCTTGTCAGAGGCAGACCTATTTACTGAAGAACGTTTAGTCTGACTCAATATTGGGATTGTGTTTTTCTTTATTGGGGTGTGGGTGTCATTGACAGGGGCAGCATTCATTGTCCATCTCCAATTGTCCTTGAATGGAATGGCGTGCTAGGTCATTGCAGAGTGTTATGTTGTAGTGCATGGGAAATGGTTGTGTCAGTGCACCAAAGAACATCTAGTTCTAGACTAATCAAATTTATTATTTTATAACAAAACCTGGGCTGGAAACTAATACTAACAACTGGAACAATCACAAAACAGAACAAACCACGACGACTCCTTCTACACCCACTAGGTTGCAGTGTCACATGGTATAATGTGCTTGCCACCTAGTGGTCAGAGGTCAAACATATTTACATGTACAATTGCTTATGCATATCACTACACAGAGGACAGTTAAGAGTCAACCACTTTGGTGTGGCTTCAGAGCCACGTGTACACCAGAGCAGGAAAGGACAGATTTCTTTCCCTGAGGACATTGGTGAACCAGATGAGGTTTTAATAACAATCGATGATAGTTTCATGGCACCATTACAATCTAGCTTTCAATCACTTCCACCGAATCTCCCAGTGGGTCCTCAATCCATATCTCCCAGACATTAGGCTGGGCCTCTGGATCACTAATCCAGTAATGTTACCATGACACCACTGTCTCATCACCTTCCATGAAGTATAACACCAGTCACATCCTGCCAGCTGGTGTACCTGCTCCTTATCCCTGCTCTCCGTTTCCTGCCAAGCAACCAGTCTCCTAACCAGGTCAACAGTCCCATGAACTTCCAACTTTAACAAAGTCTCTTGTGAGGAACATTATCAAATGCCCTTTTGAAGTCTGTGTAAATAAGTGATACAGATATTTTCCTTTAAATTCCTTTCTGAACAGTTCCTTCTGATGTTCTGTCATTTTACCCATAACAGATTTGACCAGTTTTGAATTCATCATTGCCTATTGATAATCTTTCAAAGTTCTCTCGATTTGGGAACTGTTTCTTTGGTTGGAAACTTGTGCATTCTATTTGCTGTTTGGCATTTGTGGCATGGTTGCCGATGTTGAAGTCAGGGATGCTCAAGAGGCCAGAATTGAAGGAGTGCAGCAATCCCAGAGGTGACTGGAGGCAAGGAGGGATAGGATCATGAAGGTATTTTAAAAAGGATGATAATATTAAAAGCCATTGCTCAACCAGGAGCCAATATACATCTGCAAGCACAGGGGTGATAGAGGAACAGGATGTGTTGCAAGGTGGGACACAAGCAATGGTGTTCTGGATCACATCAGTTAAACAGAGGGTAGAATGTAGGGAGACAGCCAGGGGTGTGTGAAATATTCACCTGTAAAGGTGATTCAGGCATGGGTGAAAATTTCAGCACCAGATGAGCTGAGGTAAGACTGGAATGGTACGTTGCTACCACGGTGGAAGAAAGCACAGATACATGGTCAGAAGCTCATCGTAGATCCCATATGGCAGCAAGATAGCAAACAGCCCAAATCAATCTCAGACAATCCAGGGAAAGAACCGGAATTGAAAGATCGGGTATAGAGTTTGTGGTGGAACCTGAAGACAATTCTTTAGTCTTAGCAATATTTAGAAAATTTCTGCTTTTCCAGTTTAGGAAGTTGGGCAAACAGTCTGTCAATGTGGAGACAGTGGACGAGTCAAAAGAGGTAATGTTGAGTAGAGCCAATTGTCACCAGCATACATGTGAAGCTGAATTTTTGGATAATATCGAGGAGTGGCAGCATGGAGATGAGAAATAGGAAGGGGCCAAGGATAAACGAGGGGCTGGTTTAGCTCACTGAGCTAAATCGCTGGCTTTGAAAGCCGACCAAGCAGGCCAGCAGCACAGTTCGATTCCCGTACCAGCCTCCCCGGACAGGCGCCGGAATGTGGTGACTAGGGGCTTTTCACAGTAACTTCATTGAAGCCTACTCGTGAAAATAAGCGATTTTCATTTTTCATTTTTCATTTTCATAAATCATAGAATTTACATAGAATTTACAGTGCAGAAGGAGGCCATTCGGCCCATCGAGTCTGCACCGGCTCCTGGAAAGAGCACCCTACCCAAGGTGAACACCTCCACCCTATCCCCATAACCCAGTAACCCCACCCGACACTAAGTGCAATTTTGGACACTAAGGGCAATTTATCATCTCCAATCCACCTAACTTGCACATCTTTTGACTGTGGGAGGAAACCGGAGCACCCGGAGGAAACCCACGCACACACGGGGAGGATGTGCAGACTCTGCACAGACAGTGACCCAAGCCGGAACCGAACCTGGGACCCTGGAGCTGTGAAGCGATTGTGCTATCCACAATGCTACCGTGCTGCCCCTAATCCTTTGAGAACACAGGAGGTAATGGTGCAGGAATGGCAAGAGCATTGGAAGATGATTTGCTGGCTATGATTTGATAGATAAAAATTGAATGTCAGTTCCATTCAGTTGAACACCACCCCAGCCCTACAGATCTCACCCACCCACAAGTTCTGTGCAAAACTAAGTCTGGCCTCTTGTATACCTCCAATTTCCTTCAATCCTTCATTGGCCGTATCTTCAGTTACGTCGCCCCTAAGTCTGACATCCTCCTCCCTAAGCTCTCTGTCTCTTTACCTCTCAGTCTTCCTTTAAGATGCTCCTTATATCTTACCTCTTTGATCAGGTTTTTGGTCACCAATCCTAATTTCTCAGGTGCCTTGATGCCAAAATTTGGCTGAAAACACTTTTGGGATGTACCATGGGATGTTTTTCCACATTAAGGTGCCTTATAAACACAACCTGTTTTCATCGTTGAATATATTCAAGACATGGATAGACAAGCCTTTGGTCTCTCATCCCAGAAGGAAAAAATATTAAAATCCGGGTAAATCAGAATACTGCATGGAGTTCAATCCAGGCAAATGCGAGGTGATGCATTTTGGAAGATCTAATTCAAGAGCGGACTATATGGTCAATGGAAGAGTCCTGGGGAAAATTGATGTACAGAGAGATCTGGGAGTTCAGGTCTATTGTACCCTGAAGGTGGCAACGCAGGTTGATAGAGTGGTCAAGAAGGCATACAGCCTGCTTGCCTTCATCGGACGGGGTATTGAGTACAAGAGTCGGCAGGTCATATTACAGTTGTATAGGACTTTGGCTAGGCCACATTTGGAATACTGCGTGCAGTTCTGGTCGCCACATTACCAGGAGGATGTGGATGCGTTAGAGAGGGTGCAGAGGAGGTTCACCAGGATGTTGCCTGGTATGGAGGGTGCTAGCTATGAAGAAAGGTTGAGTAGATTAGGATTGTTTTCATTGGAAAGATGGAGGTTGAGGGGGGACCTGATTGAGGTCTACAAAATTATGAGAGGTATGGACAGGGTGGATAGCAACAAGCTTTTTCCAAGAGTGGGGGTGTCAATTACAAGGGGTCACGATTTCAAGGTGAGAAGGGGAAAGTTTAAGGGAGATGTGCGTGGAAGTTTTTTACGCAGAGGGTGGTGGGTGCCTGGAACGCTTTGCGGAGGTGGTAGAGGCGGGTACGATAGCATCATTTAAGATGCATCTGGACAGATATATGAACGGGCGGGGAACAGAGGGAAGTAGATCCTTGGAAAATAGGCAACAGGTTTAGATAAAGGATCTGGATCAGCGCAGGCTGGGAGGGCCGAAGGGCCTGTTCCTGTGCTGTAATTTTCTTTGTTCTTTGTTCTTGGTCTGAACTGTTACTTCCGATTTTAAAAAAAAATTATTTCATAGGATGTGGGCATTGCTCGTAAGACTAGTATTTTTTGCTCAACCTTAATTGCCCTTGAACTAACTGGTTTGCTAGGCCATTTCAGAGGGCAGCTAAGAACCAACCACATTGCATTGCTGTGGGTCAGAGTCACATTTAGACCAGGTCAGGTAAGGATGGCAGATTTCCTTCTGGAAAGGGCATTAGTGAACAGGATGGGTGTTTATGACAATCAACAATGTTTTCATGGTCATCACTATTGACACGCGCTTTCAATTCCACATTTCTAACTTGAATTTAAATGGGCAGCATGGTAGCACAGTGGTTAGCACAGTTGCTTCACAGCTCCAGGGTCCCAGGTTCGATTCCTGGCTTGTGTCACTATCTGTGCGGAGTCTGCACATTCTCCCCGTGTCTGCGTGGGTTTCCTCCAGGTGCTCCTGTTTCCTCCCACAGTCCAAAAATGTGCAAGTTAGGTGGATTGGTCATGCTAAATTGCCCTTCATGTCCAAAAAATGTTAGGTGGAGTTACGAGGATAGGGTGGATGTATGGGGATAGGGTGGAGGTATGGGCTAGGGTAGCGTGCTGCTTCCAAGGGCCAGTGCAGACTCGATGGCCGAATAGCCTCCTTCTGCAATGTAAATTCTATGATTCTACCAGCTGCTATGGTGAGATTTGAATCCCTGTCCCTGACTGGCCCAGTTACATTACCACTGAGCCACCGTCTCCCCCAACCGGAAGGGATCAAAGAATATAGGGACAGCACGATAGCACAAGTGGATATCACTGTGGCTTCACAGTGCCAGGGCCCCAGGTTCGATTCCCCGCTGGGTCACTGTCTGTGTGGAGTCTGCACGTCCTCCCCCTGTATGCGTGGGTTTCCTCCGGGTGCTCCGGTTTCCTCCCACAGTCCAAAGATGTGCGGGTTAGGTGGATTGGCCATGCTAAATTGCCCGTAGTGTCCTAATAAAAGTAAGGTTAAGGGGGGGGTTGTTGGGTTACGGGTATAGGGTGGATACGTGGGTTTGAGTAGGGTGATCATGGCTCGGCACAACATTGAGGGCCGAAGGGCCTGTTCTGTGCTGTACTGTTCTATGTTCTATGTTCTATGTTCTAATGGGTTACAGGGATAGGGTGGAAGTGAGGGCTTAAGTGGGTCGGTGCAGAGGCAATGGGCCGAATGGCCTCCTTCTGCACTGTATGTTCTATATTCTATGTTCTATAGGGAGCAGATGGGAAAGTGTAGTTGAAGCCCAAACGGAGTCATGATTATGTCAATGGCAGAGCAGGATTGATGGCCAATATGGTCCCTTCCTGCCCCTACATTTTGGCTGGAATTCTCCGGCCATTTGGATTCACTTTTCCCGCTGTCAATGTACCCATGCACGTGGGCGTAGGGTGGCTTTAATGGGAAGTCCCATTGACAAGTGGCCAGAAAAGAGAATCCTCCACCAGTGAATAGCACGCCGCCAAGAATTAGGCAGCTGGGGGACTGGAGAATCCCACCTATTATTTGTTATTCCATCAATCAAAGTGATGGGTTCGGGGGAGGGTGGTGAATCGAAGAATAGGGTCGGGATTCTCCGATCTCCCGCTGGGTCGTAGAATCGCCGGGGGGTGGCGTGAATCTCGCGCCCGCCGGCTGCCGAATTCTCCAGCGCCGGATATTTGGCGGGGGCGGGAATCATGCCGCGCTGGTCGACGGCTGCTAGCAGCGGCCCCCCTGGCAAACCTCCAGCCCGCGATGGGCTGAGTGGCCGCCCAATTTTTTTTGCCGGTCCCGCTGGTGTAAATTAGAGCAGGTCCTTACCAGCGGGACCTGGCTCCGTGGGCGGCCTCCGGGGTCCTCAGGGGGGGGGGGGGGGGGGGGGCGCGCGGGGATCTGGCCCCGGGGGGGGGGGGTGCCCCCATGAAGGCCTATGCCATGAGGGTACTCCATTCATCCGCACCGGCCGTGTAACGGTCCGCGATGGCCGGCGTGGAGATGAACGCTATTGAAATGTAGCACCAAGTCTTTCGAACCCGCCATCTGACAGTGGGCGGATGAATCAGCTGTCAGCCCACCAGGTGATTTGGAGGAGTAGTTACCTGCCAATAATTAATGATATTCTAAGCACAAAATCTGGTGCAGGATCCCACAATTCTAGCCAGTGGGAAAGGCATCACAAGAGCCATCCGCCACCGCATTTAATCCCAAAATGGGAGAATTCTGCCCTTAGAATTTAATTCAATTTAATCTCGCCATGGCTCCTGCTGTCTGCCCGTAGTGGATACTGGGTGAGTTGGCACTAAGTGCATAGGGTGGTAGGTGGGGGAGCACGGGTTTCTATGAGCTGACATTGAGTTAAGGGCTGTAAAGGGCGATGGGGCAAGCAGAACCAAAACGGTCATAATCTCTAGATTATTACCTGAGCAATGACCTACTTGGCTTCGGATCAATAAGATTAAGGAAGTAAATGCATGGCTCAAAGATGGGTGTGTGAGAAATGGGTTCGAATTCAAGGGCCTGTGGTACCAGAACTGGGGCAGAGGGAACCTGTTCCGATGGGACAGTCTTCATCTGAACCACGCTGTGACCAGAGTCCTGGCAAATCGCACTATTGGGGCTGTAGATTGAACTAAATAGTGAAGGGGAGGGTTCAGTTGTACGGAGAATTAGAAAATCAAAGTTAAAGGAGAAGTTAGAAGTGCAGGTTAATGGCGAGGACTTTAAAGAAGTTAAAGGGGCTGAGGGCTCAGGAGAGGTTAGTAAAGTTTCCAGAACATGTAATAGAACAGAGTATAGAAGGTGGCAGGCAAATATGAAAGTGGGAGGGGGGCGGTCAATGCAGGACTGAGGGTGTTGTACCGAAATGCGGCAGTCTACGAAACTGCGCATATTGAAATAGGCCGGTACGATGTTGTGGGCATCACAGAGCCGTGGTTGTAAGGGGATCACTGCTGGGATCTAAATATCCAAGGACGTATCCTATCAAAAGGACAGGCAGATGGGCAGAGGGGGCGGAGTTGCATTGTTGGTAAGGAATTAAATTAAATTGATAGCAAGGAGCGATATACGATCAGAATCTCTGTGGGTAGAGTTGCGGAATCGCAAAGGAAAAAAGACCCTGAAGGGGGTTATGTACAGGCCGCTTGCAGTAGTCAGGATGTGGGGCAGAAAATAAATCAAGAGATAGAAAAGGCATGTAAAAAAGGCAATATTACATGAGGGATGTCATTATGCAGGTGGACTGGGAAAATCAGGTTGGTATTGGATCCCAAGGAAAGGAATTTGTGGAATGTCTGAGTGATTTGTTTTTTGGAGCAGCATATGACAGAGCCTACTAGGGAACAGGGAATTCTGGATGTGGAATGAGGTAGACTTGATCAGGTAACTTAAGGTGAAGGAATCCTTAGGAGGCAGTGACCACAATATGATAGAATTTACCCTGCAGTTTGAGAGGGAGAAGCTGCAATCAGATGTAACGGTATTACAATTAAATAAGGGTAACTACAAAGACATGTGGGAGGAGCTGGCTGGATTTGATTGGAAGGGGAGCGTAGCGGGGAAGACAGTGGAACAGCAATGGCAGAAGTTTTTTGGGAGTTATTCGGGAGGCACAACAGAAATTCATCCCAAGGAGGAGGAAACATGCTAAGGAGAAGGCGAGGAACCCATTGCTGACGAAGGAAGTCAAGGAGCATAAAAGCAAAAGAAAAAGCATACAAAATGGCAAGGATTAGCGGGGAGCCAGAGGATTGGGAAGCTTTTAAAAGCGAGCAGAGGACAACTAAAAAAGCAATAAGGGGGGGAAAGATGAAGTATGAGTGTACAAAAGGTAAGGGGGAGGCAAGAATCGCTATTGGACCACTGGAAAATGAGACTGGAGAAGTAGTAATATGAAACAAAGAAATCGCACAGGAATTGAACTGTTACTTTGCATCCGTCTTCAAGGTGGAAGACACCAGTAGGAAATGAAATTGAATGAAAATCGCTTATTGGCAGTTCTCCAGGAGAATCAAGAGCAGAGGTGAGTGTAGTGGCCATCACTAAGGAGATAGTTCTGAAGGTGGATAAATCATCTGGATGAATGGACTATACTCCAGCATTCTGAAGGAGATAGCTGAGCAGATTGTGGAGGCATTGGTGGTGATCTTTCAGGAATCACTAGATGCAGGGAGGGTCCCAAACGACTGGAAAATGGCAAACGTAACACCCCTGTTTAAGAAGGGAGGGGGGGAGAAAGACAGGAAATTATTGGCCAGTTAGCCTGACTTTGGTCACTGGTAAGATTTTGGAGTCCATTATCAAAGATTATCATGAGATTGCAGAGTACTTGGAAGTGCATGATAAAATAGGAGTGTATCAGCATGGCTTCATCAAGGGGAGATCATGGATTATCTCTGACAAATCTGGGGGTTTGACCCCATGCAGCGTCGGAGAATCGCCCGGGGCCACCGAAAAACCCGCCCCTGCCAATTCCCGGGTGGCGGAGAATTTCTGCCACGGCGGGGGCGGGTTTTTCGGTGAATCGCGCCACATCGAACGGCGAGCCCCTGCGGCGATTCTCCATCCCGCGATGGGCCGAAGTCCCGCCGCTGGGAGGCCTTTCCCGCCGCCGAGGTTTGAACCACCTCTGGTGGCGGCGGGATCGGCGGCGCGAGCGGGCCCGCAGGGTCCTGGGGGGACGCTGGACGATCGGACCCCAGGGGGTGCCCCCACGGTGGCCAGGCCCGCGATCGGGGCCTACCGATCGGCGGGCGGGCCAGTGCCGTGGGGGCACTCTTTCTCTTCTGCCGCCGCCACGGCCTCCACCATGGCGGAGGCAGAAGAGAATCCCCCAGCGCGCATGCGCCGGTGGTGACGTCAGCGGCATCTGCCGCTGACGTCACCACCGGCGCATGCGCGAACCGGCGAAGGCCTTTCGGCCAGCCCCGGCGGCAGGCGGTGGGCCTGAAAGGCCGCTGGTGCCGGTTTTGGGCCAGTCGGCGTGGTGCCAACCGCTCCGGCGCGGGCCTAGCCCCCAAAGGTGCGGAGAATTCCGCAGCTTTGGGGAGGCCTGACCCCGGAGTGGTTGGCGCCACTCCTGCCCCGCCGGGTAGGGGAGAATGCCGCCCCTGTTAGAGTTCTTTGAGGAGGTAACAAGGAAGTTAAACAAAGTGGATCTAATCCATTTGGATTTCAAGAAGGCCTTTGACAAGGTGCAGTATAGGAGGCTGTTAAGTACGTTAAGAGTCCATGGTGTTAAGGGTAAGATCCTGGAATGGAGAGAGGATAGGTTGACTGGCAGAAGGCAGAGAGTGGGGATAAAGGGGTCTTTTTCAGGGTGGCAGCCGGTGACTAGTGGTGGGCCTTTGGGGTCGGTGTTGGGAACACAACTTTTCACAATGTACATTAACAATCTGGAAGAAGGAACTGAGGGCACTGTTGCTAAGTTTTCAGGTGATACAAAGATCTGTAGAACATAAGAACATAAGAACTAGGAGCAGGAGTAGGCCATCTGGCCCCTCGAGCCTGCTCCGCCATTCAATTAGATCATGGCTGATCTTTTGTGGACTCAGCTCCACTTTCCGGCCTGAACACCATAACCCTTAATCCCTTTATTCTTCAAAAAACTATCTATCTTTACCTTAAAAACATTTAATGAAGGAGCGTCAACTGCTTCACTGGGCAAGGAATTCCATAGATTCACAACCCTTTGGGTGAAGAAGTTCCTCCTAAACTCAGTCCTAAATCTACATTCCCTTATTTTGAGGCTATGTCCCCTAGTTCTGCTGTCACCCGCCAGTGGAAACAACCTGCCCGCATCTATCCTATCTATTCCCTTCATAATTTTAAATGTTTCTATAAGATCCCCCCTCATCCTTCTAAATTCCAACGAGTACAGTCCCAGTCTACTCAACCTCTCCTCATAATCCAACCCCTTCAGCTCTGGGATTAACCTAGTGAATCTCCTCTGCACACCCTCCAGCGCCAGTACGTCCTTTCTCAAGTAAGGAGACCAAAACTGAACACAATACTCCAGGTGTGGCCGCACTAACACCTTATATAATTGCAACATAACCTCCCTAGTCTTAAACTCCATCCCTCTAGCAATGAAGGACAAAATTCCATTTGCCTTCTTAATCACCTGTTGTACTTGTAAACCAACCTTCTGTGACTCATGCACTAGCACACCCAAGTCTCTCTGAACAGCGGCATGCTTTAATATTTTATCGTTTAAATAATAATCCCGTTTGCTGTTATTCCTACCAAAATGGATAACCTCACATTTGTCAACATTGTATTCCATCTGCCAGACCCGAGCCCATTCACTTAACCTATCCACATCCCTCTGCAGACTTCCAGTATCCTCTGCACTTTTCACTTTACCACTCATCTTAGTGTCATCTGCAAACTTGGACACATTGCCCTTGGTCCCCAACTCCAAATCATCTATGTAAATTGTGAACAATTGTGGGCCCAACACGGATCCCTGAGGGACACCACTAGCTACTGATTGCCAACCAGAGAAACACCCATTTATCCCAACTCTTTGCTTTCTATTAATTAACCAATCCTCTATCCATGCTACTACTTTACCCTTAATGCCATGCATCTTTATCTTATGCAGCAACCTTTTGTGTGGCACCTTGTCAAAGGCTTTCTGGAAATCCAGATATACCACATCCATCGGCTCCCCGTTATCTACTGCACTGGTAATGTCCTCAAAAAATTCCACTAAATTAGTTAGGCATGACCTGCCTTTTACGAACCCATGCTGCGTCTGCCCAATGGGACAATTTCTATCCAGATGCCTCGCAATTTCTTCCTTGATGATAGATTCCAGCATCTTCCCTACTACCGAAGTTAAGCTCACTGGCCTATAATTTCCTGCTTTCTGCCTACCTCCTTTTTTAAACAGTGGCGTCACGTTTGCTAATTTCCAATCCACCGGGACCACCCCAGAGTCTAGTGAATTTCGGTAAATTATCACTAGTGCATCTGCAATTTCCCTAGCCATCTCTTTTAGCACTCTGGGATGCATTCCATCAGGGCCAGGAGACTTGTCTACCTTTAGCCCCATTAGCTTGCCCATCACTCCCTCCTTAGTGATAACAATCCTCTCAAGGTCCTCACCTGTCATAGCCTCATTTCTATCAGTCGCTGGCATGTTATTTGTGTCTTCCACTGTGAAGACCGACCCAAAAAACCTGTTCAGTTCCTCAGCCATTTCCTCATCTCCCATTATTAAAACTCCCTTCTCATCCTCGAAAGGACCAATATTTACCTTAGCCACTCTTTTTTGTCTTATATATTTGTAAAAACTTTTACTGTCTTTTTATATTCTGAGCAAGTTTACTCTCATACTCTATCTTACTCTTCTTTATAGCTTTTTTAGTAGCTTTCTGTTGCCCCCTAAAGATTTCCCAGTCCTCTAATCTCCCAGCAATCTTTGCCACTTTATATGCTTTTTCCTTCAATTTGATACTCTCCCTTATTTCCTTAGGTATCCACGGTCGATTTTCCCTCTTTCTTCTGTCCTTCCTTTTTGTTGGTATAAACCTTTGCTGAGCACTGTGAAAAATCGCTTGGAAGGTTCTCCACTGTTCCTCAACAGTTCCACCATAAAGTCTTAGCTCCCAGTCTACCTTAGCTAGTTCTTCTCTCATCCCCTTGTAATCTCCTTTGTTTAAACACAAAACACTAGTATTTGATTTTACTTTCTCACCCTCCATCTGTATTTTAAATTCACCATATTGTGATCGCTCCTTCCGAGAGGATCCCTAACTATGAGATCATGAATCAATCCTGTCTCATTACACCGGACAAGATCTAGGACCGCTTGTTCCCTCGTAGGTTCCATTACATACTGTTCTAGGAAACTATTGCGGATACATTCTATAAACTCCTCCTCAAGGTTGCCTTGGCCGACCTGGTTAAACCAATCGACATGTAGATTAAAATCCCCCATGATAACTGCTGTACCATTTCTACATGCATCAGTTATTTCTTTTTTTATTGCCTGCCCCACCATATCGTTACTATTTGGTGGCCGATAGACTACTCCTATCAGTGACTTTTTCGCCTTACTATTCCTGATTTCCACCCAAATGGATTCAACCTTATCCTCCATAGCACCGATGTCATCCCTTACTATTGCCCGGATGTCATCCTTAAATAACAGAGCAACACCACCTCCCTTACCATCCACTCTGTCCTTCCGAATAGTTTGATACCCTCGGATATTTCACTCCCAGTCGTGACCATCCTTTAACCATGTTTCAGTAATGGCCACTAAATCATAGTCATTTACGATGATTTGTGCCATCAACTCATTTACTTTATTCCGAATACTACGAGCATTCAGGTAAAGTACACTTATGTTGGTTTTATTACCTCTGTTTTGAATCTTAACATCTCCAGTTTTATTCCTTTTGTTATTACTGGGCCTATTCACTGAGCTCCCCTCAGTCACTGTACCTTGTACTGTCGCCCTTTTAGATTTTTGACTATGTCTTCTCTGCCTTGCACCTTTCCCCTTACTTCCTTTTGCTTCTGTCCCTGTTTTACTACCTTCCAACTTCCTGCATCGGTTCCCATCCCCCTGCCACATTAGTTTAAACCCTCCCCAACAGCTCTAGAAAACACCCCCCCAGGACATCGGTTCCAGTCCTGCCCAGGTTCAGACCGTCCAGGTTGTACTGGTCCCACCTCCCCCAGAACCAGTCCCAATGCCCCAGGAATTTGAATCCCTCCCTCTTGCACCATCTCTCGAGCCACGCATTCATCCTATCTATCCTGACATTCCTACTCTGACTAGCTCGTGGCACTGGTAGCAATCCTGAGATTACTACCTTTGAGGTCCTACCTTTTTAGTTTAACTCCTAACTCCCTGAATTACGCTTGTAGGACCTCATCCCATTTTTTACCTATATCGTTGGTGCCTATGTGCACCACGACAGCTGGCTGATCACCCTCCCCCCCCAGAATGTCCTGCAGCCGCTCCGAGACATCCTTGACCCTTGCACCAGGGAGGCAACATACCATCCTGGAGTCTCGATATCGTCCACAGAACTGCCTGTCTATTCCCCTTATGATCGAGTCCCCTATCACTATAGCCCTGCCATTTTTCTTCCTGCCCTGCTGTGCAGCAGAGCCAGCCACGGTGCCATGAACCTGGCTGCTGCTGCCTTCCCCTGGTGAGCCATCTCCCTCAACAGTATCCAAAGCGGTATATCTGTTTTGCAGGGAGATGACCGCAGGGGACACCTGCACTACCTTCCTACTCTTGCTCTTTCTTTTGGTCACCCATTTTCTATCTCCCTCAGTAACCTTCACCTGCGGTGTGAGCAACTCGCTAAACGTGCTATCCACGACCTCCTCAGCATCGCGGATGCTCCAAAGTGAGTCCATCTGCAGCTCCAGAGCCGTCAAGCGGTCTAACAAGAGCTGCAACTGAACACACTTCTTGCACGTGAAGGAGCCAGGGACAGTGGACGTGTCCCTGAGCTCCCACATCGCACACGAGGAGCATGACACGGGTCTGGGATCTCCTGCCATGTCTTAAACCCTTGGTAAACTTAAACAACTAGAATTTCAAAATAAAAATAAATAAATTAGACAATGAAAAGAAAAAGAGAGACTACTTACCAGTCACTTACCAGGGTTAAAAAGCACCTCACTGCACCAAATTACCAAGTTTCAATCCCCACTCTGGATGAGTCTCACTCCGGATGTGTCTCCTGGAAAAGTGCTAGCTTCCAAGTGCTAGAGGGACAGGTAGTATTGAAGAAGCAAGGGGAGAACGATTTGTACAGGCTAAGAAAATGGGCAAAGAAGTGGCAGATGGAATACAATGTGGGAAAGTGTGAAGTTATGGAGGAAGACTTCTAAATGGGAAAAGGCTCAGGAAATCAGAAACACAAAAGGACTTAGGAGGTCCCAGTTCAAGATTCTCTTTAGGTTAATGTGAAGGTTTAGTCAGCTGTAAGGAAGGAAATGCATTGTTAGCATTCATGTTGAGAGGCCGAGAATACAAGAGCGGGAATGTACTTCTGAGACTGTATAAGGCTCTGGTCAGACCCCATATGGAGTATTGTGAGTAGTTTGGCGCCCCGTATCTAAGGAAGGATGTTTTGGCCTTAGAAATGGTCCATACAGGGCAGCACGGTGGCGTAAGTGGTTAGCACAGTTGCCGAGGTCCCAGGTTCGATCCTGGCTCTGGGTCACTGTCAGTGTTGAGTTTGCATATTCTCCCCGTGTTCGCGTGGGTTTCGCCCCCACAACCCAAAGATGTGCAGGATATGTGGATTGGCCATGCTAAATTGCCCCTTAATTGGAAACAAATTAATTGGATACATTAAATTTAAAAAAAAAGAAATGGTCCAGAGGAAGTTCACAAGAATGATCCCTGGAATGAAGAGCTAGTTATACGAGGAGCGGTTGAGGAATTTGAGTCTGTATTCGTTGGAGTTTAGAAGCATGAGGTGGGGTTTTATTGAAATTTACAGGATACTGAGAGGCCTGGACAGAGTCGATGTAGAGAGGATGTTTCCACTTGTAGAAAAAACTAGAACCAGAGGACACAGCCTCAGACTGTAGGGGCAATCCTTTAAAATTGAGATGAGGAGGAATTTCTTCAGCCAGATGGTGGTGAGTCTATGGAAAACTTTGCCACAGACGGCTGTGGAGGCCTAATCACTGAGTGTCTTTAAGACAGAGATAGATAGGTTCTTGATTAATAACGGGATCAGGGGTTATGGGGAGAAGGCAGGAGAATGGGGATGATAAACAAATTAGCCATGATTGAATGGCGGAGCAGACATGATGGGCCGAATGGCCTAATTCTGCTCCTATGTCTTATGGTCTTATGGATGAATGGGATGCCATGTGTTGGCATGGACAGTATGAGGTGCCATGGGGGTGGGGGGCATCTGGTGACATGAATGGGCCTGAGGAGTATGTGGAGGTGTAAGGGATGAGTGCTGGAAGGCTTTCTTTTTGTTGTTATTGTTGTAACTCGGGCGAGGTCACAGAACCTCAATGCGAGCCTTTCAAACTTCCACCTCAGCATCCAGTGGCCCTTGTGGTTGCATCTGAATTCTTTCTGGAGCCAGCAGGCCCGACTCATGTTCTTATTTGCCATCACGCAAGATATAAATGACTAACGTGTGGAAGATTGTACATGATCTCAATCTTCTGAGATCCTGATACCTTTCTCAGCTAACTAAATGGCCACACAGCCACTACTGTCCAAACGCACAATGTGACAGGCGTGTAACCAGGCACAAAGCTTGCTTCAATGGGAGAACAAAATTATTGGAGTTGATTTGATTAACTAGTGAGCTTGTTTAAATATAAATTGAGTTGCCTTTGACTGGAGCCCAAGTATCCCAAAAGCTTGCACTGCAGCATGAGAGAGTGTCGTCGCAGATTGCTGACAAGTTGCACTCAGTCACAGCCATCACCAGAGCCTGGAACAAGTACACAAGAAATTTCACGACTTGAAAAACACACAAGGCCACATATTGATGTTCACTCTGCCTTATTACGGAAGTGAAGGACATATATGGGCATTGTGAAAAAATAATCTGACTTGTTAAAGATGTGAAAGAAATTAAAGAAATAATCACACAGTCAACTCAAAGCATTTGATGCCAGATGGAACCAGAACCTCACTTATTAATTTACACTGTTTTAATTTTGAAAGCCTAAGAAAGCATTGAACAGCAGAACATGGAGAGGCTCTCGCAGCCGGTTCCAGGACAAGGCTTTGGCAAAAAGAGTAGACGTTCCATGAAACCTAGCTCTTTGACCGAGCTGGAGGTCACCTGGAGGCCCTGCCTTCTCAACCTTTCTCCCCGCTTGGAGTGTGGTGATCTTCAGGTTAAATCTCCACCAGTCAGCTCTCCCCCTCAAAGGGGAAAGCAGCCTCTGGTCATCTGGGAGTATGACGAGTTTACCTTTACCTTTAGGTCACCTGTCCTCACATCTAATGTGGCTCAATGTCAATTTTGATTTGATAACATTCTGTGAAGAAACGTGGATGTTTTATTATATTAAAGGTGCTTTAGAAATGCAAATAATTGTTTTTGTCTTTGTATCAAATAACCCATAATAAGGAAGACCAAGCGATAGTCTAACCCCAGGCAACCCCTTGCCACGCCCCCAGTTAAAAAGTCAGCGTGGCATCTGCCTATGATCCTGACAGCTGCCGCTCAGCAATTTAACACTGGGAGCAGCATTAATTGCTTTGAGGTGAGAGTGTTGACCCGCTCTCGGGATGGGGTCACAGCGGCTGCTGGGACTGCACTACACCGGGGAGCCCAGTGAATCCCAGCATTGGTAATGTCAGTGAGTGGCCACTTAAGGGCCTCAATTATTCAAGAACAGCCCCTCCCTCGACCCCCACTTCCATGACATTCTAGACAGGTCAGTGGGATAGGTAGGTAGCGGGAAGGCCACACACCCGATCTTCAAAGTTGCCGGCGTAAAATCCGGCCAACTGTTGCAAAAGGCAGATTCAATTCCATTACTTAGAAATCATACTCAGCATGTATACATGGGGTAGGATTCTCTAATCCCGTGGTAGAGTGTCCACGCCGTTGTAAACATCGTTGCGTTTTACGACGGCGTGAATGAGCCGACACGACGACTAATTAGGGGCCAGCAGGGCACTGGAGTCCTGGTTCACGCCGCTCCAGCTGCTGATCCCAGCGCAAACTGGGCGCCGCGGGATCCGCACATGCGCAGTGGCGCCAATGCGAGCATGCGCAGTCGCTTCCTTCAACGTGCCTGCTCCGCGCAACATGGTGCAGGACTACAGGGGCCGGCGCGTAGGAAAGGAGGTCCTCAGCCAGAGAGGCCGGCCCGCCGATTGGTGGGCCCCGATCATGGGCCAGGCCACATCGGAGACCCTCCCCCCAACTCCCTCCCCCCCTCCCTCCACACAGGCCGCCCCCCCGACCCTTCCATGACGAGGTCCTGCCAGCTGAGAGTAGTTGAGGACGGCGCCGGCGGCACTCGACGTTTTCACAATGGTCGCTCGGCACATCCCAGGCCGAGAATCGGCGGGGTGGCCTCGTAAAGCGGCCCCCGACTGGTGCCGCGCCAACCACACAGGCGCCATGGCACTGCTTTGCAGAGAACCACAGGTCGGATGGGGCGACGTGGCGCGATACGCGCCAGTCGCGGGGATTCTCCGGCCCGGCCCCGGGCTGAATCTCGCCCATAATGTGGGGATGGAGACATGGTACTAATGTTACTGGCCCAGGGTAGTGATGTTGGGGGACATAGGTTCAAAACCCATTTTGGGGGCTAGTGGATTTGAGCTTCAATTAATAAGTCTGGAAGTAAAAACTGGTCTTGTAACAGTGACCACGAAACTGTTCAATTGCCCCAAAACCCATCTGGTTCACTAATGGACTTTAAGGAACAAAATCTGCTGGCGTTATCTGGTCTGCCATGATAACCACTGTGCCACCATGCCACCCTTGGTCAGTATCATTTGAAACATCTCAGATACTGAAGCCATCCACGTCCCGACACAACAAGTCCTGGACAACATTCAGCCCTGGGCTGATAAGTAGTAAGTAACATGCGCAGCACACGTGTGCCAGGCAATGACTATCTCCAAAAAAAGAGAATCTAACCACCTCCATAAGATTCAATAACATTACAATCGCTGAATCCTCCACCAGCAACATCCTGGTGGTTACCATTGACCAGAAACTAACCTGGAGGAGCCATATAAAGACTGGTTACAAGAGCAATTCTGTGCCAATTAATTCAACGCCTGTCTCCCCAAAGCCAATCCGCCATTTACAAAACAAAGGTCAGGAGTGTGATGGAATACCCTTCACTTGCCTGGATGAGTGCAGCTCCAACAATATGTAAGAGACTCGAACTGACAGAGAAGTTTGCTTGATTGGTACCCCATCCTCCACCTCAAACAAGCACTCCCTTCACCATTGACGCACAGTGGCAGCAGTGCGCATCATCTGCAAGATGCACTCAGAAACTCAACAAGGCATTTTCAACAGCACATTCCAAATCCACAACCTCTACAACCAAGAAGAACAAGGGCAGTGCAATGCATGGAGACACTACCACCTACATGGGGGCACCATTACCTACATGGGGGCACCATCACCTGCATAGAGGCACCATCACCTACATGGGGGCAGCATCACCTACATGGGGGCAGCATCACCTACATGGGGGCACCACCACCGACATAGGGGCACCATCACCGACATGGGGGCAGCATCACCGACATGGGGGCAGCATCACCTACATGGGGGCAGCATCACCTGCATAGAGGCACCATCACCTACATGGGGGCAGCATCACCTACATGGGGGCAGCATCACCTACATGGGGGCACCACCACCGACATAGGGGCACCATCACCGACATGGGGGCAGCATCACCGACATGGGGGCAGCATCACCTACATGGGGGCAGCATCACCTACATGGGGGCACCATCACCTACATGGGGCACCATCACCTACATGGGGACTACATCACCTACATGGGGGCAGCATCACCTACATGGGGGCACCATCACCTACATGGGGGCACCATCACCTACATGGGGGCACCACCATGGACATGGGGGCAGCATCACCTACATGGGGGCAGCATCACCTACATGGGGGCAGCATCACCTACATGGGGGCAGCATCACCTACATGGGGACACCATCACCTACATGGGGGCACCATCACCTACATGGGGGCAGCATCACCGACATGGGGGCAGCATCACCTACATGGGGGCACCATCACCGGCACGGGGGCACCATCACCTACATGGGGTCAGCATCACCTATATGGGGGCACCACCATGGACATGGGGGCACCATCACCTACATGGGGGCACCACCATCGACATGGGGGCACCATCACCTACATGGGGGCACCATCACCTACATGGGGGCACCATCACCGACATGGGGGCAGCATCACCTACATGGGGGCACCATCACCTACATGGGGGCACCACCATGGACATGGGGGCAGCATCACCTACATGGAGGCAGCATCACCTACATGGGGGCAGCATCACCTACATGGGGGCACCACCATGGACATGGGGGCAGCATCACCTACATGGGGGCAGCATCACCTACATGGGGGCACCATCACCAACATGGGGGCACCATCACCTACATGGAGGCACCATCACCAACATGGGGGCAGCATCACCTACATGGGGGCAGCATCACCTACATGGGGGCAGCATCACCTACATGGGGGCAGCATCACCTACATGGGGGCAGCATCACCGACATGGGGGCAGCATCACCTACATGGGGGCACCATCACCGACACGGGGGCACCATCACCTACATGGGGTCAGCATCACCTATATGGGGGCACCACCATCGACATGGGGGCACCATAACCTACATGGGGTCAGCATCACCTACATGGGGGCACCATCACCGACATGGGGGCACCATCACCTACATGGGGGCACCATCACCTAAATGGGAGCACCATCACCTAAATGGGGGCACCATCACCTACATGGGGGCACCATCACCTACATGGGGGCACCATCATCGACATGGGGGCACCATCACCGACATGGGGGCACCATCACCGACATGGGGGCACCATCACCTACATGGGGGCACCACCATCGACATGGGGGCACCATCACCTACAACGTACCCTCCAAAACACGCATCACCCTGACGTGGAACTATACCAACATTACTACACTGTCACTGTGTCAAGATCCTGGAACCTCCTCCCAACAACACTCTGGGTGTATCTACATGACATGGATGGAATGCAGTGGTTCAAAACGCCAGTTCACTGCCACCTTCTGAAGGACACTTAGGGATGGGCAATAAATGTTGGCCTCATCGGCAATATTTATGTCCCATGAAAAATTACATTTAAAAAACTGTTTCAGAGAGAAAAGCACTCTTTTCCATTCAAACCTGAAGATCACACACCCTTGAATCTTTAGTGCAATAATTTGAAACGATTTAAATTCTCAAAGCCGTTTTGATTTGGAAGCAAAATCCTTCAGCAGCTTTCACCCTCGAAAAAAAAAACACAGCCACCTGCTCCCGAACTGCTTTGATTTGCAAATATCTGGTGCAGCGTCGGGGAAAATATCTTTTTAAAAATTTAAATAGCGTCCTTGGATTCAATTGAGTTCCTAACTCAGTAGAATTTAAGGTAATTAAGGAAAGTGACAAAGATAGACCGGAAATTAAGGTTGTGAATTGGTGGAGGGCCAATTTTAATAAAATAAGACAGGATCCATCCAAAATTAACTGGAAGCAGCTACTTGTAGGGAAATCTACATCAGAGCAGTGGGATTCACTTTATAAAGCAATAGAGAGAGTGCAGGGCCAACATGTTTCCATGATAGTGAGGGCTGGGAGCAATAAGTTCAGAGGACTGTGGATGTCAAGAGATATCCAGGGTTGGAAAAGGGAAACAAGGGAGATATATGGCAGATACCAAATGCTCAAAACAGTGGAAGCCCTAGAGGAATATAGAACGCACAAGGGGTTACTTCAGGAAAAAATAAGGAGAGTGAAGACAGGGCATGAAAAAGCAGTGGGAGGTAAAATAAAATAAAATCGTTAGGTGTTTTATAAGTATATTAAGGACAGGAGGTTGACCAGGGTAAGAGTAGGGTTTATTAGGGATCAACGTGGCAATTTGTGTGTAGAGCCGGAAGATATAGGTGAGGTTTTAAATGATTACTTTGCATCTGTGTTCATGACAGAGAAGGATGATGTAGGAATAGAAATCAGGGAGGAGCATTGTGATTTACTTGAATGACTTAACAGTGAGAGAGAGGAGGTATAACAGTTTCAACGGGCCTAAAAGTGGATAAATCCCTGGGGCCAGGTGAAATGTATCCTAGGTTCCTGTGGGAGGGAAGGAAGGAGATTATAGAAGCTTTGGCAAAAAATGTCAAATCTTCTCTGGCCACAGGAGAGGTGCCAGAGGATTGGAGGACAGCTAATGTGGTGGCATCATTCAAGAAGTGAAGTAAGCTAATGGCTCATTTAAATGTAAATATCTGAACCTTGCCCAGCGAGGGTGAGATCCAGACCGCGACGTCCCAAGAGGTTCTGTTGAATCTTGTGAGGCGTTTCTCGCGAGATTCACCGGCCTCGTCCCAACACCAAATCAGGCACGATGAGGCTGTTAAATTGCGCCCCATGTCTTACAAATTTGATTGAATTTTTTGAGGTGACTAGGTGTGCATATGGACTTCAGTAAGGCTTTTTACCAGGTCCCACATGGGAGGCTGATAAAGAAGGTCAGAGCCCATGGGATCCAGGGCAATTTGGCAAACTGACTCAGTGATAGAAGGCAGAGGGTGGTGGTTGAACGTTGGTTTTGCGACTGAATATTGTGTCCAATGGTGTTCCACAGGGATCGGTGCAGGATCCCTTGTTGTTTGTAGTATATATTAATGATCTGGTCTTGAATGTATGATGTATGATAAGTAAGTTCTCAGCTGACACAAAAATTGGTGGTGTGGTAAATAGTGAAGAGCAAGGTCTTCAATTTCAGGACAATATAGATGGGCAGTAGAGTAGCAAATGGAATTGAACCATGAAAAGTGTGCGGCAATGCATTTTGGGTGGACTAGCAAGGCAAGGGAATATACAATGAATAGTCGGACCCGAGAAAGTACCTTGGTGTGCATGTCCATAGATCTCTGAAGACAGCAGGTAGATAAGGTGGCTAAGAAGGCTGTGGGATTCTTGCCTTTGTTAACTGAAGCATTGAATATAAGAGCTGGGAGGTTATGTTGGAGCTGGACAAAATGCTCATTAGGATCCAGCTAGTGTATTGTATACAGTTCTGGTCACCACACTATGGACAGGAAGTGATTGCACTGGAAGGGGTGCAGAGAAGATTCCCCAGGATGTTACCTGGGCTGGAGTGTTTCAGCTATCAAGTGAGACTAAATAGACTGTGGTCGTTTTCCCTAGAGCAGGGAAGACTGAGGGGGGACCTGATTGAAGTGTATCAAATTATGAGGGACATAGATAGGGTGGATAGGAAGATACTTTTCCGCTTAGTGGATGGGTCAATACCAGGGGGCATAGATTTAAGATGAGGAGAAAGAGATTTAGAGGGGCTGTGAGGACCAATATTTTCATCCAGAGGGTGGTGAGAATCTGGAACTCACTGCCTGAAAGCGTAGTCGAGGCGGGAACCCTCACAACATTTGAGAAATATTTAGATGAGCACTTGAAATGCCTTAGCATACACGGCTATGGGCCAAGTGCTAGAAAATCGCATTAGAATTGTTAGGTGGTTGAAAGCCGACAAAGGGCTCTTTCCCTGCCATAGAACTCTATGAGTCTATGAGCTGAGTACTTTATGAATGCTCGGCTCATTTTCAAAAGCTATGGAACCACTTATCTCAGCAGGGGGCTCTGTTCACATTTTGATTGGTAGTACAAAGGCAAGATGTTATTAAATGAGTCTCTGCCTTAGATGTGATAAGTAAATAATGTTTCTTTTTACAACAAATCAACCACTTACGAGGATGTGTGTTATTTTTGAATGGAATTTAGGCAGCACGGTGGCCTAGTGGTTAGCACAACCGCCTCACGGCGCTGAGGTCCCAGGTTCGATCCTGGCTCTGGGTCACTGTTCGTGTGGAGTTTGCACGTTCTCCCCGTGTCTGCGTGGGTTTCGCCCCCACAACACAAAAATGTGCAGAGTAGGTGGATTGGCCACGCTAAATTGCCCCTTAATTGGAAAAAATAATTGGCTAATCTAAATTTATAATAAAATTTAAAAAAAAAAAATTTTGAATGGAATTTTGGAATGAGAGTATCTTTCAGTCTCAAATATCTTTGAATGAAAACACCCTATTAAGATTGTTAGAAATGTATTTTTAATGTCCATTTACTAATAATAGCTTATTGTCACAAGTAGGCTTCAATGAAGTTACTGTGAAAAGCCTCTAGTTGCCACATTCCGGTGCCTGTTCGGGGAGGCCACTACGGGAATTGAACCCGCGCTGCTGACATTGTTCTGCATTACAAGTCAGCTATTTAGCCCACTGTGCTAAACCAGTTCCAGAGGCCTGCCCATAGTAAATTGTGTGGGTGGCTGTGGAGGATACATGAAGGATATGAATAACGCATGGGGATATGTGGGCGCATGAGAGATATGTGGGGGGGTGGAAGTGAAGGGTGAGGTTTACAGGACATTAGACTGATGTTGGGACATGAGGTGCTGTCCCAAAGAAATGAGGTGAGCCTTCTAACCAGCCTGCCTCTGCACATGAACTCCTCCTGCACTGCAATGCAACTCACAAAACCAGAACGCTCTCTGCCCATGTCTCTCAAGAACAACATCTGGGGGGAAAGATGCCTGAAGGCAGGCTCATGTTTTCAGAGTTGGGAATTGGCCTGACTCATATTTTCCAAGCTCAAAGTGAAAATCTGAGCCTTTGTATTAAGGATTAGAATAAATGACTAACCCATAAATCGTACGTTATTGGGGAAAACAGGATCGGACTTAATTGAGATACCCCCGTGATCAAACAGCTTCACATTAATCACTGTATGGACTTCTAGACCTCCATAAAAAGGCCAGCAATGGAGGTTACCACTGCCCTGGCTGAGAATACTCAAAACTGCGCAAAATGGGGATGTACCTTGGGCCTTTTTCTGGCCTGTATGGTTCAGTCAACCTTAACCAATTCTGCCATTGAGGGTGCCTTCAACTGTGATTTTGTTTAACCCCCATATTGAGCCTATGTTGAACTTCACTCCATTAAAATAATTAAGGTTTAAATTACAGAATGGGGCAGCACGGTGGCACAGTGGTTAGCATTGCTGCCTACGGCGCTGAGGACCCGGGTTCAAATCCCAGCCCTGGGTCACTGTCTGCGTGGAGTTTGCACATTCTCCCCGTATCTGCGTGGGTTTCACTCCCACAACCCAAAGATGTGCAGGTTAGGTGAATTGGCCACACTAAATTGCTCCTTAATTGGAAAATAAAATTGGGTACTCTAAATTTATATAAAAAAAATAAAAAAATTACAGAATAAATTTTGAAAGATAATGAATACAGCTTTCACAAAATTCCATCGTACCGTAATTGTAATGAAATGACAAACGACTAGAGTTGGAATTAATTGTTGAAAATTAAATATGTACTTTATCAACGTAATTACATCAAAGAGAAGGATGTGATGAAAATAGTGCAGATCTGACATTTTAACAATGGCAAAACATGTTAAAGTGCATACAAAAATAGCTTCTAATTTGGAAAAATGCTAACACGCAATTGCAGACTCTAATTTGCTTTTATTTGAAACAGTCAAAATTAAATCATTTTAATAATTTAGAAATAAAATTTCAGATCAAAAAATCCCAGACACCCCTGTCTATGCTGTGGAGCGTTATTTAAAAAAAAAGAAATTTAGAGTACCCAATTCATTTTTTCCAATTGAACGGCAATTTAGCATGTTCAATCCACCTAACCTGAACATCTTTAGGTTGTGGGGGCGAAACCCACGCAAACACGGGGAGAATATGCAAACTCCACACGGACAGTGACCCAGAGCCGGGATCGAACCTGGGACCCAATTTATTTTTTCCTCAGCGCCGTGAGACTGCTGTGCTAACCACTGCGCCACCGTGCTGCCCCTGCTGTGGAACATTACGATTGAGCGTAGCAGCCTGAGGTTACGCGAGACTGGAAAGAACGTAAAGCATTCAGGATGGGGGAAAAGGGACAGACGGAGCTCTGCTGAGATGTTCTGCCCCATCCACCCCCTTCACTACCACACCACCATCACTCTTATAATCAAACAGCCTGACCAAGCAGTATTGGCAAATAATGGCCTCGGGGGGGGGGGGGTTCTAGGCTATTGCTGGGATCTACGTAACTAAAAGAGGAGGGGGCTAATAGCTTCAGGATGGGATGAATAAGGGAACTAAAGCCCATTGAACAGGCTTTTTCTGTCCTTGACCCACTGCTGCGGGTTTCCTCGGCAGCAGACACTACAAGCAACAGGAAAACGTGTTGATAGCAGTGGCACTGGAAGATCCCGCCGCAGGCCAGTGGCGGGCCACCTGAGTCACCGTCAAACACCCTGTAGGGCTGACAGGGACGGACAATCCTGCCCATTTATTACAGATTCAACTCAATCGGGTTAAGGGGCCTTGTAAGTTTTAAAAATATGTCATTATATAATTATATGTATCCATGCCTTAATAATTCAAAAAAGGAACCTAATTTCAAAACCATTGGGTGAGATTCTCTGAGCTCCCCACGGTGAGTTCCTTGGCTGTAAGAGGTAGCCCACCTGTGGCCGGAGGCAGGGTCTTCTGGTCCCTCCACCGTCAATGGAGCTTGTAAGGGTTTCCTGTTTAATCATGTTTATTCCCTGTTTATTCCCTTATTTCTTCTTTCTTTTATTTCTGCTGTGACATTTTTAATCCGTGGATGTTTGATGGACCTGTGACTTTAAGGCAAAGTGGCCTGCAGTTTATTTCAAACACAAGGTTCAGAAGATTGTGATCCTTTGGACTGACATCAGCAATGAGCCGGATTGATTGATGCTGGCTAATGGCCAATGAACTGGCTCGAAAGGGCTATGCTGTGCTGGTGACAGGTGGTGATTGGATCTGATGCCACTGAGATATTTGCCAGAGTCACAATGCTGGTTATGCTTTCAGCTTGGAGTCTGGCAGAGCTGAGACAAGAGCCTGATATAACCCTGTCCAGGAAGCTGCTAAAAGTGGTGAATACTGCATTCTTGAAACCACAGAATATTTGACTGAATTGATCGACAGAAAAGTCATAATAGGCTACAGACAAAGGCAAGATTTTACTTTTTCTCCAGAGAGACTGTGAGTGTTTTTCTCTGAAACCTCGGGCACCTGAATGAATCCACAGGAAAAGCCTTGAACTGAAGGGCAGAATTGAAACAAAGCTACTAAAGAACCTACCATCTGAAGCAAAGACTTTTATCTTTTGACTTTTTCCTTATTATTTTTCACCCTTTTCCTTTCCTGGTGTGTGTGGGTAGAGCGTGGGGCAGTTAAGGGGGTGGAGGTCAGGTGTTAAAGGACATTTAACCACCTACATTCACTGCTTATTTCATATTTGTTCTAGTTATAAATAAACAGTAATTATGTTTTTAATTTACAAACCTGGGACGAAATTCTCCGACCCCCAGCAGGGTCGGAGAATCGCCCAGGGCTGCCGAAAATACCGCCCCCGCCTTGTCCAGAGTTCTCCCACCCGCAAAAAGTCGGCGTGCCGCCATCCCGCTGCCCGTCTTGGAGAATGGCAGGGGCCGGTGGGAGGCTACGGGTTTCTGTGCTGCCGTTATTCTCCAGCCCGGATGGGCCGAAGTCCCGCCGCTGAGAGGCCTCTCCCGTCGCCGTGGTTTGAACCACCTCTGTGCCGGCGGGACCGGCGGCGCGAGTGGGCCCCCGGGGTCCGGGGGGGGGGCGCAGGGGGATCGGACCCCGGGGGGTGCCCCCACAGTGGCCAGGCCCGCTATCGGGGCCCACCGATGGGCAGGCGGGCCAGTTCCCTGGGGGCACTCTTTTTCTTCCGCCGCCGCCACAGCCTCCACCATGGTGGAGGCGGAAGAGAATCCCCCAGCGAGCATGCGCCGGTGGTGACGTCAGCAGCAGCTGACGCTCCGGCACATGCGCGAACCGGCAAAGGCCTTTCGGCCAGCCCCGGCGCCGGGCGGCGGGTGTTAGAGGCCGTTGTTGCCGGTTTTGGCACCAGTCGGTGTGGTGCCAACCTCTCCGGCGCGGGCCTAGCACCTCGATGAGGGCTTGGCCCCTAAAGGTGCGGAGAATTCCACACCATTGGGGAGGCCCGAAGCCGGAGTGGTTGGCGCCACTCCACTACGCCGGGACCCCCCGCCACGCCGGGTAGGGGAGAATTCCGCCCCTGGTGACTGTAATTATTGGGCAGCCTAGAACCAAAGATTTCAGGGATTTTAACAAGAATTATTGGTTAATTCACTTATGTTGTGGTTCCATAGCAGGTGGGGCTGGAATTGACTGCCCACTTGCCAGGAGTGGCATAAAAGATTTCACATTGACTCCACCCAATGCCACCAGGAAGCCCACAGTGGGTGTGTGCCGTCGGTGGGACCAGAAGATTATGCCGGTGTGAACAGCAGGAAGATCGCGCTCTAATGTTTCTCATCTTTTGCAGTAAAATATGATACGGTTAAGTAACAGTTCTTCAATTTGAGATGAATGAATGGGTAGATGGATGATAGATATTCCATTATCGAAACAGAAATGAGTATGTACTACACTTATATGCCGGGAACAAATTGTTAGAAATTTTTCCTTTCCATCAAGAGTTCCACATCTGTAAGAGTTGGAAACTGCAGAGCAAAACCCATGGGATGCAGAAACATACTCATTGGTTTTTAGTGTGAGGAATATTTGACCATGCAAGAAAATGCCATCAATCACAAGCAATTAAAAGATGGCACATATTAAAATGCAACTTTGCATTATCAAAACTTTTCATGTTCTAAAAATATCGAACAACTACCACCATAAAGCACCCAATCAAATTTCAGAAACAAGTTCCCAGGCGCCTAATTATATAGTTCTAAAAATGTAACTCCAGCAGAAAATTAAAATAATGTTAAAAAAAAGTTAATCACGCCAGTGCTGTCTTCAATCAATTACAGTGGCTTTCATCCAAACAGCCCTCCTCTTTCTGTAATCTTAGAGCTTATTTTATCTGAAATATTTGTGACCATTACTTTTAGTCCAAATGCACTAATCTGACAGTGTCCACACTTGTAACAGCCAAGAAAATACGAGGAGCATCCGACATAATCTCTGGCGCGATATTATATAATTAGGGATAATTGTTGGGCCAAAGGCATATCATTCTGTGCACAAACACCTTTCAGCTAGTGCAAGATGCAGCCTATTTCCTAGCACACCAGGACAGGATTGTTCTATACACAGAGCCGGGGCAAGCAGTAAGTTTGCATTTGAGCCTGGATAGATTTTTTAATGTCATAGACACAGGCGCAATTCTCCCAAAACATTTTGGTCTCCGGGTGGATTCACGCAATCCAGATTGCAATTCGCCCACATTTTTTCGTTTTTTTTTAGAATTAGAACAGTATAGCACAGAACAGGCCCTTCGGCCCTCGATGTTGTGCCGAGCAATGATCACCCTACTCAAGCCCACGTATACCTATCCCAGTAACCCACCAACCCCCATTAACCTTATTTTTTAGGACACTGAGGGCAATTTAGCCTGGCCAATCCACCTAACCCGCACATCTTTGGACTGTGGGAGGAAACCGGAGCACCCGGAGGAAACCCACGCACACACGGGGAGGATGTGCAGACTCCGCACAGACAGTGACCCAGCCGGGAATCAAACCTGGGACCCTGGAGCTGTGAAGCATTTATGCTAATCACCATGCTACCGTGCTTAGAAATGTTTTGGGAGATTGGCGCCGAATGTGTGCCACCCGAAGATGCTGGCATGGAGGATCCTCAGCTATGGTGCCTCAATCTCAGAATATCCCTACAGCCTCCCCCTCACTTCTCACTGGAATGGACCTCCCACCTTCCTGCTGGCAAAGACCCCTTCTCCGAATCCCTATCATCAGACTCGCCCTGCCAAGTGAATGGCACCCAGCAATGGAGTGTCAAAGGCACCTCCATTCAGGGTCCCCCTCAGCCCCCACTTCAAGCCCCACCCCTTAGTCCCCCCCCTCCCACCCCTCCCCCAGCACCCCCTAAACCTTTTCTCAGCCCTCCCCTTTCAGGGCCTGCTTCTTCCAGTTACAGAGGGACATAGATAAGCTGCAGAGCTGGGCTGAGAGGTGGCAAATGGAGTTTAATGCAGAAAAGTGTGAGGTGATTCATTTTGGAAGGAATAACAGGAAGAAAGAGTACTGGGCTAATGGTAAGATTCTTGGTAGTGTGGATGAGCAGAGAGATCTCGGTGTCCATGTGCATAGATCCCTGAAAGTTGCCATCCTGGTTGAGACGTTCTTAAGAAGGCGTACGGTGCGTTAGCTTTTATTGGTAGAGGGATTGAGTTTCGGAGCCATGAGGTCATGTTGTAGCTGTACAAAACTCTAGTGCGGCCGTATTTGGAGTATTGCGTGTAATTCTGGTCGCCGCATTATAGGAAGGATGTGGAAGCATTGGAAAGGGAGCAGAGGAAATTTACCAGATGTTGCCTGGTATTGAGGGAAGATCATATGAGGGAAGGCTGAGGGACTTGAGGCTGTTTTCGTTAGAGAAAAGAAGGTTAAGAGGTGACTTAATAGAGGCATACAAGATGATCAGAGGATCAGATAGGGTGGACAGTGAGAGCCTTTTTCCGCGGATGGTGATGTCTAGCACGAGGGGACATGATCCAGCAGAGGGCAGCAGAGCAGAGCTACTGATCAGCTGTTCTGGGGAAATTTGCATACGTGCAGTGCGGTCAGCCTAAGTTGAAGGTGGTTTGTGGAGAGGCTGTTGGCAAGTGACAGTTAAACCCGAAACACTTCGTGAGTGTTTCCCACCCTACCTCCTCCTCTAACCAACCCCCCCACCCCACGGTGGTTGGGAAGCGGGAGCAGGGGCCTGTCGTGAAGGTGAGTGAGTGCCTTTAAATTTGCTTACCTTTGAGCGGGAGCAGGGTTTGAGGTAATATCAGGTAAGCTCTTCCTTTCTTTTTCTTTTTCTTGTTATTTTTTAAATCTAGAGGTGATGTCAGGGAAGGCAGTACAATGCTCCTCCTGCAGAATGTTTGAGGTGAGGGACGCCGTCAGTGTCCCTGCTGATTTCATCTGTGGGAAGTGCACCCAACTCCAGCTCCTCAAAAACCGTGTTAGGGACCTGGAGCTTGAGCTGGATGAACTTCGGATCATTCGGGAGGCAGAGGGGGTCATAGATAGGAGCTTCAGGGAAATAGTTACACCAAAGACTGGAGATAGATGGGTAACTGTAAGAGGGACTGGGAAGAAGCAGTCAGTGCAGGGACCCCCTGCGGTCGTTCCCCTGAGTAACAAGTATACCGTTTTGGATACTTGTGGGGGGGACGACTTACCAGGGGTAAGCCATGGGGTACGGGCCTCTGGCACGGAGTCTGTCCCTGTTGCTCAGAAGGGAAGGGGGGAAAGGAGTAGAACATTAGTAATTGGGGACTCAATAGTCAGGGGCACAGATAGGAGATTTTGTGGGAGCGAGAGAGACTCACGTTTGGTATGTTGCCTCCCAGGTGCAAGGGTACGTGATGTCTCGGATCGTGTTTTCCGGGTCCTTAAGGGGGAGGGGGAGCAGCCCCAAGTCGTAGTCCACATTGGCACTAATAACATAGGTAGGAAAGGGGACAAGGATGTCAGGCAGGCCTTTAGGGAGCTAGGATGGAAGCTCAGAGCGAGAACAAACAGAGTTGTTATCTCTGGGTTGTTGCCCGTGCCACGTGATAGTGAGATGAGGAATAGGGAGAGAGAGCAATTAAACACGTGGCTACAGGGATGGTGCAGGCGGGAGGGATTCAGATTTCTGGATAACTGGGGCTCTTTCTGGGGAAGGTGGGACCTCTATAGACAGGATGGTCTACATCTGAACCTGAGGGGCACCAATATCCTGGGGGGGAGATTTGTTAGTGCTCTTTGGGGGGGTTTAAACTAATTCAGCAGGGGCATGGGAACCTGGATTGTAGTTTTAGGGTACGGGAGATTGAGAGTATAGAGGTCAGGAGCACAGATTTGACTTCGCAGGAGGGTGCCAGTGTTCAGGTAGGTGGTTTGAAGTGTGTCTACTTCAATGCCAGGAGTATACGAAATAAGGTAGGGGAACTGGCAGCATGGGTTGGTACCTGGGACTTCGATGTTGTGGCCATTTCAGAGACATGGATAGAGCAGGGACAGGAATGGTTGTTGCAGGTTCCGGGGTTTAGGTGTTTTAGTAAGTTCAGAGAAGGGGGCAAAAGAGGGGGAGGTGTGGCGCTGCTAGTCAAGGACAGTATTACGGTGGCGGAAAGGATGCTAGATGGGGACTCTTCTTCTGAGGTAGTATGGGCTGAGGTTAGAAACAGGAAAGGAGAGGTCACCCTGTTGGGAGTTTTCTATAGGCCACCTAATAGTTCTAGGGATGTAGAGGAAAGGATGGCGAAGATGATTCTGGAAAAGAGCGAAAGTAACAGGGTAGTTGTTATGGGAGACTTTAACTTTCCAAATATTGACTGGAAAAGATATAGTTCGAGTACATTAGATGGGTCATTCTTTGTACAATGTGTGCAGGAGGGTTTCCTGACACAATATGTTGACAGGCCAACAAGAGGCGAGGCCACATTGGATTTGGTTTTGGGTAATGAACCAGGCCAGGTGTTAGATCTGGAGGTAGGTGAGCACTTTGGAAACAGTGACCACAATTCGGTGACCTTTACGTTAGTGATGGAAAGGGATAAGTATACCCCGCAGGGCAAGAGTTATAGCTGGGAGAAGGGCAATTATGATGCCATTAGACATGACTTAGGATGTGTTGGTTGGAGAAGTAGGCTGCAAGGGTTGGGCACACTGGATATGTGGAGCTTGTTCAAGGAACAGCTATTGCATGTTCTTGATAAGTACGTACCAGTCAGGCAGGGAGGAAGGGGTCGAGCGAGGGAACCGTGGTTTACCAAAGAAGTGGAATCTCTTGTTAAGAGGAAGAAGGAGGCCTATGTGAAGATGAGGCGTGAAGTTTCAGTTGGGGCGCTTGATATTTACAAGGAAGCGAGGAAGGATCTAAAGAGAGAGCTGAGACGAGCAAGGAGGGGACATGAGAAGTCTTTGGCAGGTAGGATCAAGGAAAACCCAAAAGCTTTCTATAGGTATGTCAGGAATAAAAGAATGACTAGGGTAAGAGTAGGGCCAGTCAAGGACAGTGGTGGGAAGTTGTGTGGGGAGGCTGAGGAGATAAGCGAGATACTAAATGAATACTTTTCGTCAGTATTCACTCAAGAAAAAGATAATATTGTGGAGGAGAATGCTGAGACCCAGGCTATTAGAATAGATGGCATTGAGGTGCGTAGGGAAGAAGTGTTGGCAATTCTGGACAAGGTGAAAATAGATAAGTCCCCGGGGCCGGATGGGATTTATCCTAGGATTCTCTGGGAAGCCAGGGAAGAGATTGCTGAGCCTTTGGCTTTGATTTTTAGGTCATCATTGGCTACAGGAATAGTGCCAGAGGACTGGAGGATAGCAAATGTGGTCCCTTTGTTCAAGAAGGGGAGTAGAGATAACCCCGGTAACTATAGGCCGGTGAGCCTAACGTCTGTGGTGGGTAAAGTCTTGGAGAGGATTATAAAAGATACGATTTATAATCATCTAGATAGGAATAATATGATTAGGGACAGTCAGCATGGTTTTGTGAAGGGTAGGTCATGCCTCACAAACCTTATCGAGTTCTTTGAGAAGGTGACTGAACAGGTAGACGAGGGTAGAGCAGTTGATGTGGTGTATATGGATTTCAGTAAAGCGTTTGATAAGGTTCCCCACGGTCGTCTATTGCAGAAAATACGGAGGCTGGGGATTGAGGGTGATTTAGAGATGTGGATCAGAAATTGGCTAGTTGAAAGAAGACAGAGAGTGGTAGTTGATGGGAAATGTTCAGAATGGAGTTCAGTTACGAGTGGCGTACCACAAGGATCTGTTCTGGGGCCGTTGCTGTTTGTCATTTTTATAAATGACCTAGAGGAGGGCGCAGAAGGATGGGTGAGTAAATTTGAAGACGACACTAAAGTCGGTGGAGTTGTAGACAGTGCGGAAGGATGTTGCAGGTTACAGAGGGACATAGATAAGCTGCAGAGCTGGGCTGAGAGGTGGCAAATGGAGTTTAATGTGGAGAAGTGTGAGGTGATTCACTTTGGAAAGAATAACAGAAATGCGGAATATTTGGCTAATGGTAAAATTCTTGGTAGTGTGGATGAGCAGAGGGATCTCGGTGTCCATGTACATAGATCCCTGAAAGTTGCCACCCAGGTTGATAGGGTTGTGAAGAAGGCCTATGGTGTGTTGGCCTTTATTGGTAGAGGGATTGAGTTCCGGAGCCATGAGGTCATGTTGCAGTTGTACAAAACTCTAGTACGGCCGCATTTAGAGTATTGCGTACAGTTCTGGTCGCCTCATTATAGGAAGGACGTGGAAGCTTTGGAACGGGTGCAGAGGAGATTTACCAGGATGTTGCCTGGTATGGAGGGAAAATCTTATGAGGAAAGGCTGATGGACTTGAGGTTGTTTTCGTTAGAGAGAAGAAGGTTAAGAGGTGACTTAATAGAGGCATACAAAATGATCAGAGGGTTAGATAGGGTGGACAGCGAGAGCCTTCTCCCGCGGATGGAGGTGGCTAGCACGAGGGGACATAGCCTTAAATTGAGGGGTAATAGATATAGGACAGAGGTCAGAGGTGGGTTTTTTACGCAAAGAGTGGTGAGGCCGTGGAATGCCCTACCTGCAACAGTAGTGAACATGCCAACATTGAGGGCATTTAAAAATTTATTGGATAAGCATATGGATGATAAGGGCATAGTGTAGGTTAGATGGCCTTTAGATTTTTTCCATGTCGGTGCAACATCGAGGGCCGAAGGGCCTGTACTGCGCTGTATCGTTCTATGTTCTATGTTCTATAGCTTTAAATTGAGGGGAGATAGATATAGGACAGATGTCAGAGGTAGGTTCTTTACTCAGAGAGGAGTAAGGGCGTGGAATGCCCTGCCTGCAACAGTAGTGGACTCGCCAACACTAAACGCATTCAAATGGTCATTGGATAGACATATGGACGATAAGGGAATAGTGTAGATGGGACTTCAGTGTGGTTTCACAGGTTGGCGCAACATCGAGGGCCGAAGGGCCTGTACTGCGCTGTAATGTTCTATGTTCAATGTTCTATGTTCTAACCTGGGATTCTGGCGCATCCAGGTTGGCATGACCAGGGTGCAAGCGGCAGTGTCAGGACACTGTCCAACCATAACCCTGACCACTTATGGAGCTACATTGATCTCCAAGACCCTCGACGTGGCCATCATGCCCATCCAGTGAACCAAATAGTGGCTGTAGGAAGGTCCCCTTTGAGGGACTCGTGCATTCCAAGGTCTGACTGGTGCCAGCTGTTTCTATGGTGGAAAAGTGTCTCTCGTGCAGGCATGCTGTTTGGGCATCAGTCTAAACAAAATCCTCTCAATCAGCACATCTGTTCTTTCTGGGATGTACATCAGACTTAAAAAAACAATTCATTATGAAAAAAAGGACTCAGATAAAGCACAGGCTCTTTCTAGGCGGCACTTCAGAGTTGAACAAAATCCACTTTAAAAAAATGCTCTGAAGAAGAAGCACTTCAGAGTTAATGAATCGTGAAGTGCTATAAATACAAATATAGATAATCCTTCCTTGCAAAGGCCTTCGGCTGTCAGTCAAGAGACTTACAAAAGTCAATGGGGTGTGAAATTTAATGTAAACAACCAAGTGCAAAGGGATAAAAGGAGGCAAACTGCAACACCAAAACCACAGAGCCTGTTGAAACTTCAAGGGGGATGAAATGCTTCTCCAAGAAACAAGCTGCGGAATGGCTCTGTCCTGTTAAGCGATGTTAAACATGAAATAAAGCAGGCTTCAAGGCTTCACAGACTCACAAGGATCCAGCCCAGCCCGAGCTCTGCAACCCCCAGCTCCCATGAAGATACCCCCCCCCCCCCCCACAGCCCACAGCAGCTGGCCCGCAGCTGCTGTGCGCTTGTACTCCCTGGCGGTGAGTGGAAAGGGGTAATCGCCTCCTTGTTCTGCCTTCGATGCCATGGGACCTGGTCCCTGATTTTAGGGACCAGTAGTGATTCACGGCCAGGTGACGTTTCGCTGGAGGGGGTGAGGGAATGCCGGGAGGCCGTTGAATCCGACTTTAATCTCACTAATGAGGTTAAAATGAATGCATATGTTCAGTGATCAGTATCTCACTGTGGCAGGAGGGATGGAGAGATAGGGAGGGAATTGTGATCAGGGTGTTATGGACAGGGATGAGAAAGAACTAAGGTCCTTCCTTTTCCTTGCCATCCATAATCAGTGAGTTTTGAAAAAGAAGATGTATATGTTTCATGCCTCTTGAATGTGTGGTCAATTTGAATAATCAACAGAAAGATTTTGTGATTTTAATAAAAAAGGATTATTTATTTACACTTTCACCCTAAAGGTATAAAGCTACATCACTCACTCATCACTCATACACGCATCCTCGATGAACAGTACAGTGAAAGAGAATAGTGTATTTTTACAAGTCATGAACAAAAGATTAGTTCATATTTCCCATCATTGACTCGTCTGAAAAGAAAATGTGTACTGGGCCCATTGAAGAAAGTGTTTTCATTCCCGCAGGGTATTCTAGGTGGTTTCAATTGCCAGAGACATATCTCAGGATTAGTACAGGGTTCCTGACATAAGTTTGTTGCTTGTAGGTTTGTTTCACCAGGTCAGTTTTCTCTGCTGGTGGAGTTGAAAGGGAGCAATCTCAGAGACCTTGGCATGGATCCTCCATTGCCCGACACCACGATTGGCATTTCCGATGAGGCAGAGAATGGACCGTTCGCCAAAAAACATTGGTACTAGTTGTGGTGGTATGATTTGCATAGCTGTCTGCCATTGGTGCAGAACACTGGCTTACCATTTGCCCTGATCGGTCATGTGCCTCTTGACCGATTGGTTGAGACCAGTCATGTGACGACTCTCCGATTGGTCGAGAGGCTGAGTTAACCCCGCCTCCAGAGCGAGGTATAAATACCCAGAACGCCCGGCGGTCGTCCATTTACTGTAGTCGACCGCAGGGCTAACTTCTAGCTTATTAAAGGCTAACTTTTGTACAGCAACTCGTCTCGCGTTCGATTGATGGTTCATCACTAGTATCCCCCACCATGAAAACTGAGTCAAAATATTGATTCAGCGTCTCCGCCACTTCTTTGTTCCCCACTATTAATCCCTGGTGTCATCAGCTAAGGGCCAACATTCACTTTAGCTACTCTCTTCCTTTTTACATACTTATAGAAGCTTTTGCTATCCTTTCTTATATTTTGCACTAGTTTCCTTTCATAATTTATCTCTCTTGCTATGATGTACATCTCCTCACCACATTAAATGGAGCTAAATGTTTTTGCTGTGTATAAGAGGTTAGCATCAAAGCAAGGTACCTGGGAATTTTGCAATTCAAAGGCTGTCAAGGGATTTGAAGCCCTTTCAAGTGTACTTGGATTTCGAGGAAGACTCTGACACTTGCAACAACTGCTGCTTTATACATTTTTGTCTGAGGCAACAGATGTTAGGGAAGGGTAAGTGAAAATGCCGTGATCTTTCACTGTCCAGACTGGACTGCTCTTCAGCTTTCAATCAGGGTTGACTGATGGGGATCTCTGTTGGGGAGGATTCTTGGGATGACTGATGTGGACCTCTGATGGGGGTCTCTGATGGGAAGGTCTCATGGGGCATCTGGGGACTTGGTGGGGGGTGGTGAGGGGGAGGGTGGTCACCCTCCTGCAAGTGTGCTGTGGGGGCGGTGATGTGTTGTTCCTGTGGTGGGAGGGAGGATATCCCAGTGGGGTTGGGACAGGATTAGCATTGTAGGGAGGAGAAGAAATTATAGACCTCGAGATCAAGCCGCCCGCTCAAAATGACGGCCCGACACCAGGATTCCGACAAAATAAGGCAAGCTTTCCCCATGGATATGCTTGCATGGATGGCACTCCCAGAATCAGTGGAGACCAATTCTGATCCTCCACTGGCAGGAATACTTAGGCTCCAGAATGGAGAATTCTGGCCCTTATTTTGTTGCAGTCTTGGTTCTTAAAGGCATTGACGATGCTGTCCTTTCTGCTGCTGCCTCTGCAATTGTACACTGTTCAGCAGCACATCAAAGCTTATTTTGTAAGGGTGACCAACATGGCTGCTTTACCATGTAGTCCCTCACAGCATCAGTCCAAATATGGCGTTGGGCTTAAGCTAATTAACCACAACCTGGGTCTTTATGTATACAATAACCCTCACGAGATCGACGGGGACCCTAAATTGATCTCCCCATGGGACTCGTGGGGTATGAGCTGCCCTGCTTGTGGGCAGAGGCCTGCCCAGCTGGGGATTATAAATTCATCCTATCAAGGCTGGCCCACACTGGGATGAACACTTTGTCCCGATTAGGAACTTAAAACTGTAAGCCGTGTTGCAGTCTTTCCTTTATGTTGACTTATTAAATGCTGTTTAATTGACCTTTTCAGGCCTCCTATAATTATCAATAATTATACCGGTGCTACCTCAATTGTGGTGTGCAGTTGCATTCTGTAATTGAATAAAAACTGTGCCAGCTTGGTTGCAAGGGAAACTACAATTTGTTTCTTCATGCCTTGTTTAAACATCTGGACAGCCGCTCAGCCAAACTATTTGAGGATGGATAGTGCATCAACAATCCATTGCTGACGAACCTTAAGACTTGGGGTAGGAGGAAGTATATAATAACCCTCACAAATTAAATAACTATTAAATTTGTTGTCACATCAAGCAAGATAAATACTCAGGGATAAAGCTAATTAAATAGTATGTAGGAGATTGGATATAATCTGACACAAAATCATCTTTCTAAAGTTTAATTTCAAAAGTTTAATTTAAAGGAATAAATCATGGCTGGACAGCTCCAAGGCGTGGTTTGCTCCTATTGCTCCATGTGGCAGGCTGGGGACAGTTCCAGTCCCCAGGGTCAGCATGTGTGCGGCAAGTGTCTCCAGTCACAGCTCCTGGAAGCTCAAGTTTCAGAGCTGGAGCGGCAGCTGGAGACACTATGGAGCATCCGCGAGTCGGAGAGCATCGTGGATAGCATGTATAGAGAGGTGGTCACACCGCACGCTCAGACTCCACGGGCAGGAAGGGAATGGGTGACCACCAGACAGAGCAAGAGAGCGAGGCAGATAGTGCAGGATTCCCCTGTGGCCATTCCCCTGCAGAACAGATATACCGCTTTGGATACTGTTGAGGGGAATGGCCTCTCAGGGGAAAACAGCAACAGCCAAACTCGTAGCACCACGGTTGGTTCTGCTGCAGAGGGGAGGGGTGATATGTGTGACAGTGCAATAGTTATAGGGGATTAAATTGTAAGGGGAATAGACAGGCATTTCTGTGGCCTTCAAACGAGATTCCAGGATGGTATGTTGCCTCCCTGGTGCTAGGATCAAGGATGTCTCGGAGCAGGTACAGGACATTCTGGAGGGGGAGGGTGAACAGCCAGTGGTAGTGGTACTCATCGGTACAAACGACGTAGGTTTAAAAAAAGGGATGAGGTCCGAAAAGCAGAATACAGGGAGCTAGGAAGGAAGTTACGAAATCGGACCTCAAAGGTAGTGATCTCAGGATTACTACTGGTGCCACGTGCTGGTCAGAGTAGACATGGCGGGATGTATAGGATGAATACGTGGCTGAAGCGATGGTGTCAGGGGGAGGGTTTCAGATTCCTGGGGCATTGGGACCGGTTCTGGGGGAGGTGGGAACTGTACAAACTGGATGGGTTACACCTGGGCAGGACTGGAAATGATGTCTGAGGGGGGCTATTTGCTGTAGCGGTTGGGGAGTGTTTAAACTAATGTGGCAGGGGGATGGGAACTGATGCAGGAAGTCATAAGGTAGCACAACAGGGACAGAAACAAAAGGCAGTAAGGGGGAAAGTGTAAGGCAGAGAAGCCATAGTCAAAAATCAAAAACGGTGACAGTACAAAGTACAGTGACTGAGGGGAGCTTAGTGAATAGGCCCAGTAATACTAAAAGGAATAAAACAGAAAGTAAAAACGTAAATGGAAAGCGACGCGGCAGGTTGTTACATGAAGATATGGGTTCAACGACAAGGAAAATTAGGAGAAAAGCTAAGAGGAAAAATAACTTAGGCGAGGTTACTGATCAAGGTGTTAAGATTCAAAACGCAGGTATAAAAGCCAACATAAGTGTACGTTACCTGAATGCTCATAGTATTCTGAATAAGGTAAATGAGCTCATGGTGCAAATTATCGTGAATAACTATGATTTAGTGGCCATTACTGAAACATGGTTAAAGGATGGTCACGCCTGGGAGTTAAATATCCAAGGGTATCAAACTATTCGGAAGGACAGAGTGGATGGTAAGGGAGGTGGTGTTGCTCTGTTATTTAAGGATGACATCTGGACAATAGTAAGGGATGGCATCGGTGCTATGGAGGATAAGGTTGCATCCATTTGGGTGGAAATCAGGAATAGTAAGGTGAAAAAGTCACTGATGGGAATAGTCTATAGGCCACCAAATAGTAACGTTATGGTGGGGCAGGCAATAAACAAAGAAATAACTGATGCATGTAGAAATGGTACAGCAGTTATCATGGGGGATTTTAATCTACATATCGATTGGTTTAACCAGGTCGGTCAAGGCAGCCTTGAGGAGGAGTTAAAAGAATGTATCCGCGATAGTTTCCTAGAACAGTATGTAATGGAAGCTATGAAGGAACAAGTGGTCCTAGATCTGGTCCTGTGTAATGAGACAGGATTGATTAATGATCTCATAGTTAGGGATCCTCTCGGAAGGAGCGATCACAATATGCTGGAATTTAAAATACAGATGGAGGGTGAGAAGGTAAAATCAAACTCTAGTGTTTTGTGCTTAAACAAAGGAGATTGCAATGGGATGAGAGAAGAGCTAGCTAAGGTAGATTGCAAATGCACTAGTGATAATTTACCAAAATTCACCAGACTCTGGGATGGTCCCGGCGGATTGGAAATTAGCAAACGTGACACCACTGTTTAAAAAAGGAGGTAGGCAGAAAGTGGGTAATTATAGGCCAGTTAGCTTAACTTCGGTAGTAGGGAAGATGCTGGAATTTATCATCAAGGAAGAAATAGCGAGGCATCTGGATGGAAATTGTCGCATTGGGCAGACGCAGCATGGGTTCATAAAGGGCAGGTCGTGCCTAACTAATTTTGTGGATTTTTTTGAGGACATTACCAGTGCAGTAGATAACGGGGAGCCAATGGATGTGGTATATCTGGTTTTCCAGAAAGCTTTTGACAAGGTGCCACACAAAAGGTTTCTGCATAAGATAAAGATGCATAGCATTAAGGGTAAAGTAGTAGCATGGATAGAGGGTGGGTTAATTAATAGAAAGCAAAGAGTTGGGATTAATGGGTGTTTCTCTGGTTGGCAATCAGTAGCTAGTGGTGTCCCTCAGGGATCAGGGTTGGGCCCACAATTGTTCACAATTTACATGGATGATTTGGAGTTGGGGACCAAGTGCAATGTGTTCAAGTTTTGCAGACGACACTAAGATGGGTGGTAAAGCAAAAAGTGCAGAGGATACCGGAAGTCTGCAGAGGGATTTGGATAGGTTAAGTGAATGGGCTAGGGTCTGGCAGATGGAATACAATGTTGACAAATGTGAGGCTATCCATTTTGGTAGAAATAACAGCAAAAGGGATTATTATTTAAATGATAAAATATTAAAATATGCTGTTGTGCAGAGAGATCTGGGTGTGCTAGTGCATGAGTTTTAAAAAGTTGGTTTACATGTGCAACAGGTGATTAAGAAGGCAAATGGAGTTTTGTCCTTCATTTCTAGATGGATGGAATTTAAGACTAGGGAGGTTATGCTGCCATTGTATACGGTGTTAGTGAGGCCACACCTGGAGTATTGTGTTCAGTTTTGGTCTCCTTACCTGAGAAAGGACGTACTGGCGCTGGAGGGTGCGCAGAGGAGATTCACAAAGTTAATCCCAGAGCTGAAGGGGTTGGATTACGAGGAGAGGTTGAGTAGACTGGGACTGTACTCGTTGGAATTTAGAAGGATGCGGGGGGGATCTCATAGAAACATTTAAAATTATGAAGGGAATAGATAGGATAGATGCGGGCAGATTGTTTCCACTGGCGGGTGAAAGCAGAACTAGGGGACATAGCCTCAAAATAAGGGGGAGTAGATTTAGGACTGAGTTTAGGAGGAACTTTTTCATCCAAAGGGTTGTGAATCAATGGAATTCCTTGCCCAGTGAAGCAGTTGAGGCTCCTTCATTAAATGTTTTTAAGGTAAAGATAGATAGTTTTTTGAAGAATAAAGGGATTAAGGGTTATGGTCTTTGGGCCGGAAAGTGGAGCTGAGTCCACAAAAGATCAGCCATGATCTAATTGAATGGCGGAGCAGGCCAGAGGGGCCAGATGGCCTACTCCTGCTCCTAGTTCTTATGTTCCCACGAGACCCACGGGGACACATCGATCAACCTCCACGTGGGGCTTCTGGAATACGAGCTCCCCGACTAGTGGGCGGAGACCTGCGTAGCTCGGGCTCGAAAATGTGCCCTGCAAAGGCCAGCCCAGACTTGGACCGGCACTTTCAGTAGTCCTGATTGGGACCTTTGAACTGTAAGCCGTGTTGCATCCTATGTTTTGCGTTGGCTTATTAAATGTTGTTTAATTTACCTTTTTGAGTCTCCTGAGCTTTTACAGGGTGCACACATTCACCCTGGCGATCTGAGACAATGATCATCTTTTGTTCTGAGAAGACACATTCAAATCAGAAAATGTCTTCTGGATGATCTAAAGACATAGAAATTGACACTTCTTTGCTTGGAGTATGTCCTTTTGTCCTTTTCAAATAGTGTGGCGGCCTGAATCCAAGGTTAAATCAGTTGATTCTCGGTGACCAGTTTTGAAGCATTTTAATGTCCATCTTAAAAAGAAAAGTTAGTATTCAAACATTTCAAACTGATTACAATTCATGCTTTCAAAATTGATGGATAGGACATGCCTTTACTGAGCTTGACAGGGGAAGGGATGGAAAGCAACGCCCAGGGCTAGGATATGGTCGTCAGAAGAGAACTCACTCCCCACCAGGCCCACATGGAAATTAAAAAATCTCTTTAAAAACGTCAATTACTCGGCATCCTCGGAACTACAATCCAACTCTGGGCACGTGTGGCCTTTTGGGAAGCTGTCACTACTGCTCCATTCAGGCCTCCAACTAAAGCCGCACAGTGCGTCCTGATTAGAGTGGGGAAGGTGCGGCCAACCCTCCATGTCAACTGCCCCTCAAGCCTGGGTTCAGCCAAGACAGAGAACTTCAAATTGGGACCAGTGTCTCTGCTATAAGCACATTGAAAAAGTGACAGGAGAAATACAAAATGTTTGGTCAGAGCCACTGAGCGACAAAAAAATGGAGAGGTTACGAAAATAAATAAAGCAATTGAATCTTTAAAAAAAAAAATTTCAAGCCCCTACAAGGTAACATTGGAAAGTAGCGGCAAACAAAAGCACTGTCAAAAGAAGCACTTTAGAATGAAGCGTACGCAGAGAATGAGGCAAGGGACTGCCTTTGGGCAGAGGACACATGTCATGGCAAGGTAAATCACAGGCGATTAATCCTTATTCTACGGCACAAAAGACCGGGCTTTGGAAGGCTTTCCAATAATTAGCAAACGTGAAGCAGCGAGGAGGAATAAATGGGACATTTCTAAGTTTGCAGGCTGTATCTAAACAGGTGTCGGAAGAATCATTACTTGGGCCTGAGCCATTTACAATCTGTGTTAACGATTTGCTTAGATGATGAGGCTGAGGGGAATGTGTCTAATTTTGCTGACGATACAGACTTAGGTGGAAATGTAAGCTCTGAGGAGGACACAAAAAGACTGCAAAGAGATATTGACGGGTTAAGTGAGTGGACAACAAGGTGGCAGGTGGAGTTTAACGTAGGGAAGTGTCAAGTTATGCGTTTTGGCCAGAAGAATCAAAAAGCAGTATTTTTCTAAAGGACTAGAACGCAAAAATGTTGATTTTCAGAATGACTTGGGTGAACAAGGGGAAAAGACAGTTACCAGGCAGGTACAGTAAGGGTACAGTAAGCAATTAGGCAGCTAATGGCATGTTGGTCTTCACTGTAAGGTTACTAGAGTACAAGAATAAGACATTTTTCCACAGTTGCATAGGGCTTTAGTGAGACCATACCTGAAGTATTGTATGCTGTTTTGGTCTCTATCTGTTACAACCCCCACTGAGGTCACTGGCAGTGGACCATCCAGTTCTCTGTGACCTCCAGAGAATATGAATTTCCACAGTAACAGGGCAGGACTTCCTCCTCAATAATATAAAGACCCTGACCTGGGTAGAGGGAAGTGGAGAGTTCTTGTGCGCTACAAATAAATCTTCATTGTTGCATCGAGCCAACTGTTTCATGTGTATTCACTCTGCTCAGATTCTGCACTGGTGACAAGGGTTAAATGGAGCTGCTATGAGCACCGAGTGCTGTATACATGGACCACTTTGTTTAGGCCTCAGGAGGTCTCCAATCCGCCAGCAGAGATGCCCCAAATTGGAAAGCGGGAGCCGTACAATGCAGGTACTGATGATTGGGAGCAATACATTGAAAGTATGCAGTATTTTCTTTGGGTCAATGAAATTACTGGGGACGAACGGCAAATGATAATACTACTCACAGCTTGTGGTGGATAAACCTACAGCTTCATAAAACGTTTGACGCACCTGGATGTGCCGGACACATGGGGCAGGATTCTCCGACCCCCTGCCGGGTCGGAGGATCGCTGGGAAGCGGCGTGAATCCCGCGCCTGCCGGCTACAAACCACTCCAGCGCCGGCCTAGCCCCTCGAAGGTGCGCACCTTTGGGGAGGCCCGACGCCGGAGAGGTTGACGCCACTCTTTCACGCCGGAGTTGCCCGCCCCGCCGATTCCCGCAGAATCCTGCCCATGGTCTTTTGCGGTCATGGTGGCCCATGTGGGGGGCCATTCAACCCCAAACCCCCGCCAATTGTTCAGCGATTCCAGTTCCATACCACCACCCAGACCCAGAGCGAATCAACTAATGATTTCTGCGCCCAATTGCACAAGTTACCTGAGACCTGCGAGTTTGACGCGAAATGAGACACTGAGACAGTTTGGTCTGTGGAATCCGCAACGTGGCGACACAACAAGAACCTTTACCTGAAACTCACCTGGGGGATCTGCAGTGGGTGGTCGCGATCGTGATCTCCTGTGAAAGCATCATACAGGGCGTCCAGGAACTCCAGGGCATGGTGGTCCTGAATCTAGGCCCCCCATCCAACCGCGAAGCAAAGAAGTGGGTGCCCCTCGGTGGGACATAGGAACATGGGAATTAGGAGCAGAAGTAGCAATTCAGGCCTTCCGGCCTGCTCCGCCATTCAATCAGATTGTGGCTGATCTCTTCCTGGTCTCAAAGCCACCTCCCGACATGTTCCCCATATCCCTTTAATTCATTTTTAAAATCAGAAATGTATCTATCTCCCTCATGAAACCATTTATTTTGATTCAGACTCCACCACATTATGGGGCAGGGAGTTCCACACATTCACCACCCTCTGCGAGAAGTAGACATAGGCATAGAACAGTACAGCACAGAACAGGCCCTTCGGCCCTCGATGTTGTGCCGAGCAATGATCACCCTACTCAAGCCAACGTATCCACCCTATACCAGTAACCCAACAACCCCCCCCCATCATTAACCTTATTTTTTAGGACACTAAGGGCAATTTAGCATGGCCAATCCACCTAACCCGCACATCTTTGGACTGTGGGAGGAAACCGGAGCACCCGGAGGAAACCCACGCAAACACGGGGAGGACGTGCAGACTTCACACAGTCAGTGACCCAGCCGGGAATCGAACCTGGGACCCTGGAGCTGTGACGCATTTATGCTAACCACCATGCTACCGTGCTGCCTCCTCATCTCAGTTTTAAATCTACCGCCTCTCAACCTACATCTGTCACCTTTTGTTCGAGATAGCCCCACAAGGGGGAACATTTGGTCTGCATTTCATTTATCTCTTTTAGTATTTTATATACCTCGATCAAACCCCCTCTCATCCTTCTAAACTCCAGCGAGTATAAATCGTTTAATCTCTCCTCATACAGCAACCCCTTCATCCCTGGAATCAACCCGGTGAACCTCCTCTGAACTGCCTCCAATGCCTCCTTCCTTAAATAAGGAGACCAAAATTGGATTCAATACTCCTGATGTGGTCTCACCAACACCCTATACAATTGCAACAATACTTCTCTACTTTTATACTCCAGTCCTTTTGCGAAAAATGCTAACATTCCATTTGCCTTTTTAATTAGGTGCTGTACCTGCATATAGACGTTTTGCGATTCATGAACAAAGTCACCCAGATCCCTCTGCCTCACCACATTTTGAATCTGCTTGCCATTTAGCTGTGCAAAAACGTGCAGGTTAGTGTCCAAAAGGTTAGGTGGGGTTACTGGATTCCTGGGATAGGGTGGAGGCGAGGGTTTAAGAAGGGTACTCTTTCCAAGGGTTGGTACGCACTCGATGGGCCAAGTGGCCTTCTTCGGCACTGTTAAATTACATGCTTATATGGTAATCTGCCTATTTTTTCGGCCAAAATGAATAACCTCACACTTCGCCACATTAAACTCCATCGGCCAAATTTTGGCCCAATCTCCTAGCACAGGCATTGTCAAAGTCGGGGTCGCGACCCGCGGGTAGGTCATGGGTGGATGTCGGGAGGGTCGCAGAGCTGTCTGTCGGGGCGCTCCCAATTGCACAAATCCACGTGCAACAGCCGCTTTTAACAATGCCGGCTGCGAGCGGCCTTCAAAATGGCCACGAACATATTTTTAAAATGTAGCCGCACTGCGCATGCGTGCCCCATCATCGGTGCGCATGAGCAAAACTATGCGCATGCGCATTGATGATGGGGCACGCATGCGCAGTGCGGCCACATTTTTAAAATAAATTACAACGGCCTCTCGCAGCAGTCATAGTTAAAAGCCGGCTGCTGCTGCTTGCTCTGCCCTTAGCTCGGTTTTTCTGAATGAAGCTGAGGCCGAGTCTCCCCCGGTGACTAACACCATCGGATCCACCCGCAGAGATCCAGTGCCACGCCCTCCACCTCAGAACTCGCCTGTATCCTGCACGACGATGAGGTCACTGTCACCGAAGACAAACTCAATGCCCTGATTAAAACAGCTGGTGTGACCATTGAGCCTTTCTGACCTAGTCTGTTTGTCAAGGCATTGGCTAACATTGATGCCAATAGTCTGATCTGCAACGTTGGTGCTGGTAGCAGTGCCCCAGCTGCTGCAGCAATTGTTTCCACTGCTGCCCCTGTTGCTGCTGAACAGAAAAAGGAAGAGAAGAAACAGGAAGAATCTGAAGAGTCTGACGATGACATGGACTTTGGTCTCTTTGATTAAACGTGCCGTGTAGCAACATTGTTACAATTTACAAAAAATAAATAAAAATTGAATTTAAAATCCAGCTGCTGCGGCAAAGACCTAGAATTTGCACAATCGGAGACACAGAAGATTTTTTTTAAAATTCCATGCAATCTTACTGCCTGAGGGAGGCAGAGAGCAGGTCAGGTCCCCCAAATGTCGCCATTATGTGCTTTGGTAGCGATTGCGATTCCTCCATTTTGTTAGCAGCAAACAAGGTAACAGAAAATGGTGGATCACCAAGGTCGACTGACATGGGTCTCGAAGGTCGGCCGGCGTGGGTTGCGAAGGTCGGCCGGCGTGGGTCCCTAAGGTCGGCCAGCGTGGGTCCCGAAGGTCGGCCGGCGTGGGTCCCGAAGGTCGGCCGGCGTGTGTTCTGAAGGTCGGCCAGCGTGGGTCCCTAAGGTCGGCCAGCGTGGGTTCCGAAGGTCGGCCGGTGTGGGTTGCGAAGGTCGGCCGGCGTGGGTTCCGAAGGTCGGCCGGCGTGGGCCTCGAAGATCGGCCGGTGTGGGTTGCAAAGGTCGGCCGGCGTGGGTTCCGAAGGTCGGCCGGCGTGGGCCTCGAAGGTCGGCCGGCGTGGGTCCCTAAGGTCGGCCGGCGTGGGTCCCTAAGGTCGGCCGGCGTGGGTTCCGAAGGTCGGCCGGCGTGGGTTCCGAAGGTCGGCCGGCGTGGGCCTCGAAGATCGGCCGGTGTGGGTTGCGAAGGTCGGCCGGCGTGGGTTCCGAAGGTCGGCCGGCGTGGGCCTCGAAGGTCGGCCGGCGTGGGTCCCTAAGGTCGGCCGGCGTGGGTCCCTAAGGTCGGCCGGCGTGGGTTCCGAAGGTCGGCCGGCGTGGGCCTCGAAGGTCGGCCAGCGTGGGCCTCGAAGGTCGGCCGGCGTGGGTCCCTAAGGTCGGCCAGCGTGGGTCCCGAAGGTCGGCCGGCGTGGGTTCCGAAGGTCGGCCGGCGTGGGTTCCGAAGGTCCCCGGAAAGAAAGTTTGAAAAACACTGCCCTGGCCTATCTGTATCCATGTGTAAAATCTGTATCTCCTCTTCATTTCCTACTTTCCGAATTATTTTAGTTTTCTATATTATACTCTTGTAGATCATTTATATAGATTGTAAACAGTGGAGGTCCGAGGACTGAACCCTGCGGCACCCCAAAGTTACGTTCTCCAGCCAGAGAAGGTTCTATTTAAACCGACCCTCTGCTTCCTGTCAGTCACCCAATCCTCAATCCATTCTAGTATTCCACCCCCAGCCCCATTACCACAGGGATATATGCTGCCGCAGAGGCCGGAAAAGCCATCACGCAGCCTCCCCCGACCTAGAAGACCCGGATGTCAGGTGTGGGCCAGCAGCAATAGGCCTCTGAGACCAAAGCTACAGGCGGTCCTGTGAGGGCCCACTCCCCCACACTTTCCGGCCGGCGCAACAGGCCCCACGTGACCAGGCTTAGTATGTCAACGACGAATACACATCCTGCCAGCAGCTGCACTGTGAGGCAGCATTGCTGGTAGCTCTGATCAGCATTACCCTGTAGGCCAAATGGAGCTCAATACCGGAACACCCGTCTCTGTGGTCAGCCGCAGCACATTCGATAAAATTTGGTCGGGTTCTCAGGTGTTGGCCTTGTGGGACACCGGTGTCCAGCTTGCTATGTATACTGGGAAGCCGTTACTGATTACGGCTACATCAGTAGTCCCATCAGTAGTCCTGGTTACATACAGACAGCAGTCCGCAAGTCTACAACTCGTAGTGATGTATGGAAGCAGGCCGCGTTTGCTAGGCCGCGACTGGCTAAGGACGCCACTCCGAACTTGGAGCGCGGGGCGGGGGGGGGGGGGGGGGCACGGAGGGCAGAGGAGTGTTACAACTCCAACAGAGATCACGGGGTGTGGACCATCTGATACCTTGTGACCTCCTCAGAATATGAACTTCCCTTGTAACGGAGCAGGGCTTCCCCCTTAACGAGGGGACCCTGATGGTATAAAAATCCTGACCTGGGCGCAGGTCATGGAGGGAGATCTTTTGGGGAGTGGAGAGTTCTTGTGTGCGTGGAATAAATCAGTATTGATGCATCCAGCCAATCGCTCCATGGGTTTACACTCTGCGCGGATTCTACAGTATCCGAAGGACAGATATACTGGCCTTGGAAGAGAAGGGGCTTCCTGGATTGGCCCCTGAGATGATCGGGTTGTCCTATGATGAGAGGCTGAGGAAATTACGCCTCAACTCTCTGGCCTGTAGAATGCGGAGTTTTTGAAAGAGCTTGAAAGTGTCAACACTATGAGGTTGTTTCAATTGGTTGATGAACCTAGAAGACAGGAACAAAGCCTCAGAATGAGAAGGCAATCATTGTGGATTGAGATGAGGAGAAAGTTCTTCAGCAGTCTCTGAGCTGGAAGGCCCGCCTCCAGGACTTCTTGGCTACGAAAGAAACAAGCCTCTGGTGCAGGTAAGCAAACATGTATTAATGCTAGCCCCAGTCTGGATAAATTGGGGAGGGTTAGTGGCAGCAAAGCCACCCAGCTATAAAAGGCCCCACCAAATCCCCCAACCAGAATTGTGGAGACTCGGACCGGGATTCTCCCTACTGGGGACTAAGTCCCCACGCCGGCAGGAAAAAGGCGCCAACAACTCCGGCATCAATGGGCCCCCAAGGTGAGGAATTCTCACCTGTCCCGGAGGCTAGGTGAGCACCGAAGAGGTTGGCACCGCTCCAGCCGGTGGCGAAGGGACGGCGCCAGTTTGCGCATGCGCCAAAGATCCAGCGTGATCTCACGCATGCACAGAACCGCCAGTGTGGTTCCGCGCATGCGCAGACCGGCCGGCATATTGTGATGCATGTGCGCGGGGTCCTCTTCTCCGTGCTGGCCATGGCAGTGCCCGACAGGGACCGGCACAGAAGGAAGGAGTGCCTCCACGGCACAGGCCTGCCCGCAGATTGGTGGGCCCGGATTGTGGGTCAGGCCACCGTTGGGGGCTCCCCCGGGGTCGGATCCACCCCGCGCCTCCTGAGGACCGCCTCAACCGACTTGCCTGCCAGGTCCCGCTGGTACATGAGCTGAGTGATTCACGCCGGCAGGGCGGCCAAAAGCGGATGGCCACTCGACCCATCGTCCAGAGAATTGCCGGAGGGGGGGGGGGGGGGCGCTGCCAACGGCCCCCGACCGGCATGGCGTGTACCCCACCCCCGCCTGAAAAACGGCGCCGGAGAAGACGGCAGCGGGCGTCGGGGCGGGAATCACGCCCCCCCCACTCCCCGGGGATTCTCCATCCCGGCGGGGGGTTGGAGAATCCCACCCCCTGTGTATCATGGGGAAAGCTGAAAGAGAAAGAAAAGGAAAGAGTCTCTTCCTCACTCAGAGGGTTTTAGATATTTGGAATTGTCTACCTCTGGGTTGGGGCTGCTCCATTGTTGAGTATCTTCAAGACTGAGATCAATAGATTTTTGAACTCTCAGAGAATCAAGGGATGTGAGGAGCAGGCAGAAAAATGGAGTTGCGGTAAAAGATCATGATCGTATTGAACACGGAGTAGGCACAAGGGGTCAAATCCTGCTCCTATTTCTTATGTTAATTGAGGAAAATAATGCGATGCATTCCTGAATAAATATAACTAGAATGAAAAAGACCTTAATCACTAAGACCTATTGACTATTATTGTTGAGTAAATTGAACCATTCAACAGGAATTATTTTCTGATTTAGCAGAATGAAGTCATTTAGGTTTGGAATATATAAGTTGGATAGTGGTCAGACTGAGATCTGATTTTGATGACACAAAGTTGGATTGGCTCAGTGGCCTTTTCACTACACGCTACATAATTAAAAATAAATTGTGTGATAAGATAAATCTCAAGCAGGAGAATGCTGGCTTCAGCAAGTGGAGAGCTTTCCATTTGGCCATTCATTATCAGCACAGCATAATTAAATGCAACAAGGTGCTACTTTTTTCCACAAGTGTCATATGTCTTCCCTGGGCGAATGTGCCAATTTACTGTCAAATCTTTTAAGGCTAATGGAAGTTTTGGGCTGTGGGTCCCTGACCAAGGGGGAAGGACAGAGGGCTGTATTCTCCCATCCTGCCCTCAGCGTGTTTGGTGGCGGGAAAGCGCGGAGAATCGGGCCGGAGCCAAATGGCGGGATTCTCTGCGATCGGCGCGATGGCCCAACGCCGGCGTCAAAAACGGCACAAACCACTCCGGCATCGGGCCAACCAGAATGTCGGAAAACCTCCGACCCGGAAGGGGCTAGCAGCGGCGTGACGCCATTCGCGACTGTGTCACCTGTCGCAGCACGAAAGACGCCCTCGCTGGAGATGTGGCAAAATGGCCGTCCGCCGCGCAGCGCCGAGGTTCCAGGAGCGCGACATCATGGCACTCCTGGACACAGAGGAGGGAGGCCCTGTATCCCGGACATGGCCGCAGGGTCGCACCACACCTCAGCCGGCGCCTGTTAAGGGAGGTGGCAGAGGCTGCCAGCGCCGTGGCCGTAACAGCCAGGACAGGCATCGAGTGCCACAAGGAGGTCAATGACTTTGTCAGGGCAGCCAGGGTGCGTACCCCCCGCAACCTCACGATGGGCGGGACAGCCCTAGCTGAAACCGACATGGCTGCACCCACTCATGCAGGCTGCATTGGCAGGATGGGTTGTGAACCTTTGCCATCATACACACAACCGCTGGTCTGCAAGTATATGTCTGCCTAACACTGTTACCCATTTCCCTTTCCCCCTTCCCCCATCCACCCTTTGCCCATCCCCCTTTTCCCCTTCCCCCGTCCTCCCTTTCCCCTTCCCCCATATCCCCTTCTGCGTGCCGTATTGTGTATTGCAGGACCAAACATCGACCCACCTGTCCCTGCAGATGCCGACCGCCCCCAGGATGTGCCCGGGCGCCCATGAGACAGGGATAGAGCCGGCCTGTTGGGCATATGATGCTCCCACCCAGTGCCAGGCAGCCCGCGAACCAGGGATAGACCCGGAGCGTCAGGAATACAACACCCCCACCCACTGCCAGGGCGTCCATGAGCCAGGGATAGACCCGGAGCGTCAGACGTATACCGCCCCCATCTAGTGCCCGAGCGGCGATGCCGGTGGGCCACACCCAGCGACGAGGAGGGCAGCCACAGCAACAGGCCCCCGTCCCAGTCAACCCGGGACATTAACACACACGACACAAGCACCCAGGAGGCCCACATACAAGACACACCCACCCAGGACACACCACCCAGGACACACCCACCCAGGACACAACCACCCAGGACACCCACACACAGGGGACGGACGGACAGGAAACAGCACTCCAGGGGACCCCGGACTTTGGGTCCGATGAGGACCTCAACACTACGCCACTGCTATCTCCTACACCCTCCACCATCGCAGAGACACTCACCTCAGTTGGGCACTTTAGCGATGAGGCTTCTGGGACACTAACTGGTGCGCACAACACAGTCATCCCGGTACAGCAGGTGGAGGTAGGAGCAGCCGAGGGGCCGGACGGTCGGAGGGCAGCCCGGCGCAAGCACCCATCTGTCGCCCAGACGGGTCCCGGGTTCCTGGAGTTACCACACCCACCCACAGACCCAATGCAGTCACGGACCCAGGGACGATCGAAGGTGGTGATGGCCGGCTTGCAGCTGCTGCAGACGCAGATGGAGGTGTCCACCCGCATCCAGGAGCTGGGAGTGGTGCCGGACATGTGTGCCACCCAGGCCGACACCGCACGGGTGGCGTCCGCGGTGCAGGCAATGGCGGGGATGGTGTCAGACATGGGGAGCAGGATGCAAGGCCTGGGCTTTCCTTGCAGGCGGCGTCTGTGGCCCAGGACATGGCTGCGCTCTCACAGGAAGCCATGAGCCAGAGCCAGCAGCAGATCACAGAGGTGCTCAACGCCGTGGCCCAGTCTCAGCGGGCCATGGCGCAGTCCCAGTAAGCCGTGGCCCAGTCTCAGCGGACCATGGCGCAGTCCCAGTAGGCCGTGGCCCAGTCTCAGCGGACCATGGCGCAGTCCCAGTAAGCCGTGGCCCAGTCTCAGCGGACCATGGCGCAGTCCCAGTAGGCCGTGGCCCAGTCTCAGCGGACCATGGCGCAGTCCCAGTAGGCCGTGGCCCAGTCTCAGCGGACCATGGCGCAGTCCCAGTAGGCCGTGGCCCAGTCTCAGCGGGCCATGGCGCAGTCCCAGTAGGCCGTGGCCCAGTCCCAGTAGGCCGTGGCCCAGTCTCAGCGGGCCATGGCGCAGTCCCAGTAGGCCTTGGCCCAGTCCCAGTACGCCGTGGCCCAGTCTCAGCGGGCCATGGCGCAGTCCCAGTAGGCCATGGCCCAGTCTCAGCGGACCATGGCGCAGTCCCAGTAGGCCGTGGCCCAGTCTCAGCGGGCCGTGGCCCAGTCTCAGCGGGCCATGGGCCAGTCCCAGTAGGCCGTGGCCCAGTCCCAGTAGGCCGTGGCCCAGTCTCAGCGGGCCATGGGCCAGTCCCAGCAGGCCATCGCTGACGGCATTGGCGCCATTGCCCAGGTGCTGGCCAGCGTCGCCCAGACACAGACAGGAATGGCCTGAGCTCCATGGCTGCAAACTTGCAGACCCTTATTGTTACCAGGGTGGGGCTCCAGGACTGGCAGCGCCAGGTGTCGGGGGTGCGTCGGGTGCTGGATCCCTTTGCATCCCCGACCCATGGAGAGGCCCGGGGGCCATCAGGCACCCTGAGGAGGAGGAGGTGCTGGGGCCTGTTCCAGGTTCCCCTGTAGGGGAGGCCCCGGAACACCGCGACACCTTGGGCACCCCCCTTCCGTCCCGGTTCCATCTGGTGGGCAATGGGCAGGACAGGCTGGCAGCTCGCCATCCCAGTCGTCCGAGCCGCAGTCTGGCCCATCCAGGCCGGGCCGCCCCAGGAAACGGCCGCCAAAGGGGTCCCTAGTCACAGGGCAGGAATCACAGGAGTCCAAATCCAGTTCTGCTGGCCCATCTGGGGAACCACCTAGGCGTAGTCATAGGGCCCCGTAAGGCCAAAATGTTAGACACTGAGTAAGTTAGCTCGGGTGCAGGGCACAGATTAGTTACAGGGGCTAGACCACGTGTATGAACTGTTGTCATTAAAATCACTTTCACACCTACAGAAGCTGCCTCTGTGCTCTGTCTGATGTGTGCAAGGGGGGGGGGGGGGTGAGGTGAGTGCCAGTGTGTGTGAGGGGTGACCGACCTCAAGTGAGTGTGCCCCCCCCCCCGGGTCGCCCTCGCCAGACGACGGGACCATGCGCTGCAGTGTCAAGGCCGAATTCAGGGACGGTCCAGTTGGAGGGTGTTACTGTGGCCATGAGTCAGACATTGTCTAACAATGTAGAGCCCGGAGCTCATCGCAGAGTGGGTTGTCATCATCCTCCATGGCCTGCAATAGACACGCTTCCACTGGCGACCGTGTGAGCCCTGCCCAGTGTGCCGCAGGTGGATGTGCATCGGAGGGGTGGTGTGCGTGCAGGTGATGTGAGGGTGGTTGGTGGTGGGTGGGTGGGGTGAGAGTGGTAGGCTGGTGCCATACTGTGCTGTCCGTGCCCATACCCAGCAATTCCCACACCCCACTAGTCTGTGAATCGTGCGGTTATCAACCTGTCCCATGCCTGCTGGCCCAGCCGGTAACGGTGGGCAGCCTCCCGTTCATGTCCAGCCTGTCTATCCTGACCATTGCCCCCATCCTCCTCAATCTGGGGAGACCTGCCCTTCGTCGTGTTGCTCCTCCCCTTTCCCCTCCTCTGCCTGCAGCACATCGCCCCCTGCTGGGCTATGTTGTGCAGGGCGCAGCAGACTACAATGATGCGGCCGACCCTATCTGATGGGTACTGGAGGGCCCCTCCAGAGCGATCCAGGCACCTGACGTGCATCTATCTATCTAAGCACCTCTCCATCGCACTCCTGGTCGCTGCATTGGCATCGTTGTATCGGTTCTCCGCATCAGTCTGTGGCCTCCGTACAGGCGTCATCAGTCACGACCGCAACGGGCAACCTCTGTCGCCCAGCAACCAGCCCCTCAGCTGGCGGTGGCGTCCCTCAAAAATTGCAGGGATGAACGATTGTGCCAACACGAACGAGTCATGTACACTGCCCGGGTACCGGGCACAGACGTGCAGGATATTCATGCGGTCATTGCAGACCACCAGAATGTTCATGGAGTAGGTCCACTTCCTGTTTGTGAACACGGCCCTGTTATCAGCAGGTGGCCACACGATGACGTGCATCCCATCAATCGCCCCCTGGACCATGGGCATCCTGGCCAAGGCAGTGAAGTCCGCTGCGCGGGAATCCTGACTGGCCCGGCCCACAGGGAACTGGATGTAACGGTCTGCGGATGCATCGGTGCACTGATGCCTGCGAGTTGCCGGACAGGTCCCCACTCAGCAACTGGAATTATCCCAACGCATAGGTTTTCAGGGCCACCGTAACCTTGACGGCCACCAGGAGAGGGTGTCCTCCCCCAGTGCCACGCGGTGCCAGGTGTGCCATGAGGTGGCAGATATGGGCGACGGTTTCCTGGCTTATCCTGAGTTGCCTCCTGCATGCCCGGTCCGTGAGGTCCTGGTACAACGTGCGGCACCGGTACACATGGGGCCTCATCGAGCGTCTCCGTCGTGGCACCACCAACTCCTCCTCCTCTTCGTCGTCCTGTCGGGCTGTCAGCCCTCCATCCTGGGCGGCTGCCACCTGCCTCTCTGCAGCACGCTCCTCTGCGGCAGACTCCGCCGCCTCCCTGGCACGCTCCTGCTCTAGATCCCCGAGGGCAACATCTAGAAGGTGGCTCCCGCCACTGTGGCCAACATCGCTGGGTGATGCACAAGCATTACGGTCTCCAGCGGGTGGGGGATAGATGACATATCATCATTGTACATATCCACCCTCCACAGCCAGGTTCCATGGGCTGCATGGTCGTGACTGTTGCCACCTGGCACCTGGCCATGCAACCCCCACCCCTCCCTGGCACTCATCCTCCCTGGCCCCCCCTCCCCGGCATTCACCCTCCCCGGAACTCACCCGCCCCGGCACTCACCCTCCCCCGGCACTCATCCCCCCCCTCCCCGGCATTCACCCTCCCCCGGACTCACCCTCCCCAGCCCACCCCCGGCATTCACCCTCCCCGGCACTCACCCACCCCGGCACTCACCCTCCCCGGAACTCACCCGACCCGGCACTCACCCTCCCCCGGCACTCACCCTCCCCCCCCCCCCCTCCCCGGCATTCACCCTCCCCCGGACTCACCCTCCCCAGCCCACCCCCGGCATTCACCCTCCCCAGCCCCCCCTCCCAGGCAATTACCCGCCCCGGCACTCACCCTCCCCGGCACTCACCAAACCCCCCCCCCCGGCCTGCCCGTCAGTCACCATCCATGGCTCTCACCCGCCCCGGCATTCACCCTCCCCAGCCCCCGCTCCCCGGCATTCACCCGCCCCGGCACTCACCCACCCCGGCACTCACCCTCCCCGGAACTCACCCGCCCCGGCACTCACCCTCCCCGGCACTCACACACCCCCCCCCCCCCAAGCCCCCCCTGCCCGTCAGTCACCCTCCACGGCTCTCAGACTCCCCAGCCCCCCCCCCCCCCTCCCTGGCACTCACACACAACCCTCCCCCCCCAACCCCTCCCTGCCCCTCAGTCACCCTCCATGGCTCTCAGACTCCCCAGCCCCACACCTCCCTGGCACTCACCCTCCCTGGCACTCACCCTCCCCGGTACTGACCCTCCCCCCCCCCCCCCCCCCCCCTCCCCGTCAGTCACCTTCCACAGCACTCACCCTCCCCAGCCCCCCCCCCGGCTCTCACCCTCCCCCCCACGCCCGACACACACCCACCATCCCCGGCACCGACTATGATCACCGGCATGCACCCTCCGCCGGCATCTGTGACCGCCCCCCATCTACGGCCGTGCCGTCACTTCTCTGGCGGCCGCTCCATGCTGACCCCTACCTCTGCGCTGGCCGGCGTCAACCACCTGGCCCAGAGAATTGGAGCTGTCCCGGGGCCCATAGTGTCACGCCGACCCTCACTATTCTGCGAGGCACGTGGCGCAATTCCCGTCGGTGTGAACTTTTGGCTGTCGAATATTGCAGGCGGCGGGGCAGGATTCACGCCGCCCCCTGCGATTCTCTGTCCCGGCGGGGGATCGGAGAATCCTGCCCAAAATGTCCGAAACCCATTGGTAAAATCACGTTGCAATCTCCCAATAGAAGGTTCATCGCGGATCGCTCGTTCAGATGGTTGGTGACGTGAACGCCATTGCCGTTCATTTGCAACTCACAAATGCTCATTGAAACAGCTGCCAGCTGGAATTTCGTCAATCTTTTCAAACTTGTGTTGAACCAGAGGAAACTGCACCTCTCTGAAATATGATTGATAAAGTATAGCGTGCACACGGCACTCCCCAGTTCACAAGAGACTTCGAGGTGAGTGCAACAAAGTCTACCTCCAGTAGTGCTGCACTACTCCTGGTGCATTCTGCAACTCTCTACTGGGGGAGACTGGTTGTTGCCCTCCATCTCCATGACAACTCATCTTCACGGTTAACACTGTGCTGCTGGATCCATGGACCTTCCTGCGTCACTGACATGGATCAGTATTGTGTCTGGGGTTTCAGAGCACAGGGGTCTCCTTCCCCCCGATGCCTCACACCAATATCTATCTGGACAGCACTGTGCTGTGAGTCACATGCAGCCACCACAACAAAGGTCCGATTTTTGATGGGGAAGGGTGAGAGGTGAGGCCGCGGAGATGGGGTTGGCTGATGAAGACAATGGGGGAACGTGGAAGGAGGGCTGTGTAAGGAGCGGGCAAGGGCAGACACAAGGGGGACAGTGTAGAAGGAGGGCTATGAAGGGAGGGAGGAAAGGGCAGGGGCGCACAATGGCAGGTAGAGGGGCAAGGAGATAGACGAAGGGTACGACAGATGGAAGGCAGGAGACAGAGGGTATGGAAGTTAGACCACGACAAGTCTGCATGAAAAGCTCACAAACAAGGGGATCTAAGGAATACTGCATGTATTACTGGGACAGGGTGTGCACAGAGTCCAGAATATGGGGTGGAGGCCTGTTAATGTGCCACATTAGGGATGGTTCATACGGACACTAAACAGGTCAGGATTGCTGTGCTTTGTGGAGGTCACTGTTGTCCATTGTCCTCTTTGGATAATTCCTGCTGCGAAATAGAAAGAAGTCATAGAGGAAAGGCAGTCCAGGGGCTATGTGAGCCTCACAGTCAGACGTCAGAGTAAGGAGACAGTGCAGAAGAGCAATGGATATGCAGCAGGAGAATCATAGCGAGTGATTTGTATGAAATATCTCATGTATTTTTGTCCATCAGTTAGTTGATACCTTAGTTCGAGGGCAACATCTGGTGACCACTTAACCATGCCCACCCACGGGCAACACGGCGGTGCAGTGGTTCGCACTGCTGCCTCATGGCGCCGAGGTCCCAGGTTCCATCCCGGCTCTGGGTCACTGTCTGTGTGGAGTTTGCACATTCTCCCCGTGTTTACATGGGTTTCACCCCCCACAACCCAAAAGATGTGCAGGCTAGGTGGATTGGACATGCTAAATTGCCCCTGAATTGGAAAAAAATAATTGGGTGCTCTAAATTTATTTTTTAAAAACATGCAAACATGCCCACCCAGGGACCCCGTGGTCCCTATTCCAGAAACTTCCCTGGTAGAGTTGCGTTGCTCTGACCGTCCCCACAGAGCAGTGCAGAGGCTTAATTTGTGGAAGAGGGGAAGTTAAGGCCAAGAGACATTGCTAATGTTGTGTTTGTGTAAGGGACATAAGGTGGGCAAGGAAATGTGGTAATGGGAGCGGTTGCCCCTCCCTCATGCCAATCAACCGGTTGGTGGTACCAGTGCTGTGCTCTGGATATAAGATGGCGTCAAGCAATGTCTCAATGTACGTTCCCGATAAAGTTCACATGTATTTGCAACAAACCCGGCTCCTGCCTCAAGTTATCACAAAAAAAATTGCATAAATTAAGCGTAGTTCCAAATCTTCCTTTCTCTGTGAGTTTTACTTCTCACTTCAATGACAGGATCTACTTCTCTATTCATTATTTTTTGTGTAGGTTTTTTTTTGTTTTTGAGGAGGTGGAGATGTTGCTATTATTATCTTTTATGTAAGTGAATATGATTAAACATTATGAACCGTTTCCATAGAAACTGCAGGGCATGTTTGAGGGCTTTTAAAATTCTTTGCACAAGATCTATGCTTCAAGTATGCATCTAGTATGTACCTGTAACGGCTGAGGTTATCCATGAAGGCCCTGTCTTTTCAACCTTGCCCCTCACCTGAGGTGTGGTGATCCTCAGGTTAAATCACCACCAGTCAGTTCTCTCTCTTAAAGGGGAAAGCAGCCTCTAATCATCCGGAACTATGGCAATTTTAATTTACTTAGCAAGGGACAAAACAGTTGGTAACTGAACTCCTTTTTTTAAGTTAGGGCATCATGATTGGCACAGGCATAGAGGGCCGAAGGGCCTCTTCCTGTGCTGTACTTCTCTTTGCTCTTTGTTCAATTCAGTTGTTTTTTAAAATATTTTTATTGGTGTTTTCCAGTTTTCCAGTGTGTGTATCTGGTATTTACAAACAAGTTTGTGTCCTATTTACAACGGTTTATACATGAAATGAAATGAAATGAAATAAAAATTGCTTATTGTCACGAATAGGCTTCAATGAAGGTACTGTGAAAAGCCCCTGTGAGTCTGTCCCCTGTGTGTCTGTCCCCTGTGAGTCTGTCCCCCTCTGTGTCTATCCCCCGTGAGTCTGTCCCCTGTGTGTCTGTCCCCTGTGTGTCTATCCCCCGTGAGTCTGTCCCCTGTGTGTCTGTCCCCTGTGAGTCTGTCCCCTGTGTGTCTGTCCCCTGTGTGTCTGCCCCATGTGTGTCTGTCCCCTGTGAGTCTGTCCCCTGTGTGTCTGTCCCCTGTGAGTCTGTCCCCTGTGTGTCTGTCCCCTGTGTGTCTGCCCCATGTGTGTCTGTCCCCTGTGAGTCTGTCCCCTGAGTGTCTGTCCCCTGTGTGTGTCTGTCCCCTGTGCGCCTGTCCCGTGTGTCTGTCCCCCGTGAGTCTGTCCCCTGTGTGTCTGTCCCATGTGTGTCTGTCCCCTGTGTGTGTCTGTCCCCTGTGAGTCTGTCCCCCGTGAGTCTGTCCCCTGTGTGTCTATCCCCTGTGAGTCTGTCCCCCGTGAGTCTGTCCCCTGTGAGTCTGTCCCCTGTGTGTCTGTCCCCTGTGTGTGTCTGTCCCCTGTGTGTCTGTCCCCTGTGTGTCTGTCCCCGGTGTGCCTGTCCCCTGTGCGCCTGTCCCTGTGTGTCTGTCCCCTGTGTGCCTGTCCCCTGTGTGTCTGTCCCCTGTGTGTCTGTCCCCTGTGTGTCTGTCCCCTGTGTGTCTGTCCCCTGTGAGTCTATCCCCTGTGTGTCTGTCCCCCTGTGAGTCTGTCCCCTGTGTGTCTGTCCCCTGTGTGTCTGTCCCCCGTGTGTCTGTCCCCTGTCTGTCTATCCCCTTGTGTGTCTATCCCCCGTGTGTCTATCCCCCGTGAGTCTGTCCCCTGTGTGTTTGTCCCCTGTGCGCCTGTCCCCTGTGCGCCTGTCCCCTGTGCGCCTGTCCCCTGTGTGTCTGTCCCCTGTGCGCCTGTCCCCTGTGCGCCTGTCCCCCGTGTGTCTGTCCCCCGTGAGTCTGTCCCCTGTGCGCCTGTCCCCCGTGTGTCTGTCCCCTGTGTTTCTGTCCCCTGTGTGTCTGTCCCCTGTGTGTCTGTCCCCGGTGTGTCTGTCCCCGGTGTGTCTGTCCCCTGTGTGTCTGTCCCCGGTGTGTCTATCCCCCTGTGCACCTGTCCCCCGTGTGTCTGTCCCCTGTGTTTCTGTCCCCTCTGTGTCTGTCCCCTGTGCGCCTGTCCCCCGTGAGTCTGTCCCCTGTGTGTCTGTCCCCTGTGTGTCTGTGCCCTGTGTGTCTGTTCCCTGTGTGTCTATCCCCCGTGAGTCTGTCCCCTGTGCGCCTGTCCCCCGTGTGTCTGTCCCCTGTGTTTCTGTCCCCCGTGTGTCTGTCCCCTGTGTGTCTGTCCCCTGTGTGTCTGTCCCCCGTGTGTCTATCCCCCTGTGCGCCTGTCCCCCGTGTGTCTGTCCCCTGTGTTTCTGTCCCCTGTGTGTCTGTCCCCTGTGTGCCTGTCCCCCGTGAGTCTGTCCCCTGTGTGTCTGTCCCCTGTGTGTCTGTCCCCTGTGTGTCTGTTCCCTGTGTGTCTATCCCCCGTGAGTCTGTCCCCTGTGTGTCTGTCCCCTGTGTGTCTGTCCCCTGTGTGTCTGTTCCCTGTGCGCCTGTCCCCCGTGTGTCTGTCCCCTGTGTTTCTGTCCCCCGTGTGTCTGTCCCCTGTGTGTCTGTCCCCCGTGTGTCTGTCCCCTGTGCGCCTGTTCCCCGTGTGTTTGTCCCCTGTGTGTCTGTCCTGATGTGTCTATCCCCTGTGTGTCTATCCCCCGTGAGTCTGTCCCCTGTGTGTCTGTCCCCTGTGCGCCTGTCCCCCGTGTGTCTGTCCCCTGTGCGCCTGTCCCCTGTGTGTCTGTCCCCTGTGCGCCTGTCCCCTGTGTGTCTGTCCCGTGTGCCTGTCCCCTGTGTGTTTGTCCCCTGTGTGCCTGTCCCCTGTGTGTCTGTCCCCTGGGCGCCTGTCCCCCGTGTGTTTGTCCCCTGTGTGTCTGTCCCCTTTGTGTCTGTCCCCTGTGCGCCTGTCCCCTGTGTGTCTGTCCCCTGTGTGCCTGTCCCCTGTGCGCCTGTCCCCCTGTGTGTCTGTCCCCTGTGCGCCTATCCCCTATGCGCCTGTCCCCCTGTGTGTCTGTCCCCTGTGCGCCTGTCCCCTGTGTGCCTGTCTGTGTTGAGATAACCACTGTAGTTATGCGTATTGCAGTAGGGGGATGTATGCTTGTACCTGTAATACAGGTTCCTCCGGTAAGCCTCTGCTGGCTAGCTCCGCCCACAGGGAGCTTGTGTATAAATGTATGAGAGCCACTCAGACCCTCAGTCTACAGTTGCAGATGGGGGGACAACATCGTACAGCAATAAAGCCTCTATTGAACCAGTCTCTCGGCTTTGAGTATAATTGTTAGCGCTACAATTTATTGTTGGACGATTTCCCATTCATCATGGACATCAGAATCAAGCCTGACCGTCTGCAGCTGGATCCGCATTCGCCTCACGCCAGAAAAGACTTTGATCACTGGCTCGCAGTCTTTGAGGCCTACATCTCTTCAGCGGACCCTCCCCCGACGGAGGCTCAGAAAAAGCAACTCCTGTACTCCAGACCTAGCTCCAGCGTCTTTCCGCTAATTCGAGATGCGACTGACTACACCACAGCTATGGAACTGCTCAAGGAGAACTATTCACCATCGGCGAACACCCTGTTTGCGAGGCATCAACTTTCTACTCGCGTCCAGCAGCCGGGTGAGTCGATTGAGGACTTCTGGAGGGCCCTTATACCTCTGGTACGAGACTGCGACTGCTGGGCCCTCACAGCCACGGAACACTCTGATTTACTCATGCGCGATGCCTTTGTTACAGGCATTGCATCGGACCCCATCCGGCAACGACTGCTGGAAGGGGTCGCCCCCAACCTCGCGGCCGCAAAGGCCCTGGCGCTTTCCATGATGGCCGCCTCCCGTAGTGCGCGAACTTACTCCGCTAGCCACTCGGCCCACCCATCCTATCCCTCGTGGACCCCGCAAACGGCCCCCCCAGCAGCCACCCCCGCGCACTATGCCTGCGCAGCCCGCCGCACCGCGCCCCCTGGGGGTCCCCACTGTTACTTCTGCGGTCAACAGAAGCACCCTCGCCAACGCTGCCCGGCCCGCACAGCGACCTGCAAAGCTTGTGGCAAGAAAGGCCACTTTGCAGCGGTGTGTCAGTCCCGGACGGTCGCCGCTATCGCGCCCCAGGTCCCCACGCCTCAGCCGCTCCCTCAATGGGCCCCGCCGTCCGCTTCCCCCGACCCCCACGTGATATCAGTGGGCGCCGCCATCTTTTGCCGCCCCCGCCACGTGCGCTCCATGGGCACCGCCATCTTCATCCACCACTGCCATGTGCGTTCCATGGGCGCCGCCATTTTGTTCCGACCCCACAACCTGCGCTCCATGGACACCGCCATTTTACCCACAGGTACTGCAGATGCCGCCACCTTGTCTCCAGGGGCCGCCATTTTGTCCTCTCCCCGGGATGGGGCCACGGGACATGTGTCGCTACCGCTCCTCGTCGGACTCATCTGACTCAACCGCCGATCAACCGCTGTTCACCTCCGTTACGCTCGACCAGTCCCGACCTCGCAACCTGGCACCCTCTTCCACCTCGGTGCTGGTCAACGGCCACGTGACCTCCTGCCTCATCGACTCCGGGAGCACCAAGAGCTTCGTCCACCCGGACACGGTAAGGCGCTATTCCCTTGCGGTCCATCCCGCCAACCGACAGATCTCCCTTGCCTCCGGGTCCCACTCTGTCCCGATCCAGGGTTTCTGCCTGGTTAAACTTACTGTACAAGGCGTGGAATTCGACCGTTTCCGTCTGTACATTCTCCCCAACCTCTGCGCTTCACTCTTACTAGGCCTGGATTTCCAGTGCAATCTCCAGAGCCTCACCCTCAAATTCGGCGGACCCCTACCTCCCCTCACCTTTTGCGGCCTTGCGACCCTCAAGGTCGAGCCTCCCTCACTCTTTGCCAATCTGACCACAGATTGCAAGCCCGTCGCCACCAGGAGCAGACGGTACAGCACCCAGGACAAGGCCTTCATCAGGTCCGAAGTCCAGCGGCTGCTTCGGGAGGGTATCATCGAGGCCAGCAACAGCCCTTGGAGAGCCCAGGTGGTAGTGGTTAAGACCGGGGAGAAGCACAGGATGGTCGTGGACTACAGCCAGACCATCAACCGGTACACGCAGCTCGACGCGTACTCCCTCCCCCCCATTTCTGATATGGTCAATCAGATTGCACAGTACCGGGTCTTCTCTACTATTGACCTGAAATCCGCCTACCACCAGCTCCCCATCCGTAAATCGGACCGTCCCTACACTGCCTTCGAGGCGGACGGTTGTCTGTACCAATTTCTGAGGGTTCCCTTCGGCGTCATGAATGGGGTCTCGGTCTTTCAGCGAGAAATGGACCGAATGGTTGACCGGTACGGATTGCAGGCCACCTTCCCGTACCTCGACAATGTCACCATCTGCGGCCATGACCAGCAGGACCATGATGCCAACCTTTATAAATTCCTCCACACCGCATCTCTCCTTAATCTCACATACAACAAGGAGAAATGCGTGTTCCGCACAGACCGCTTAGCCATCCTTGGCTACGTAGTCCAAAACGGACTACTGGGGCCCGATCCCGACCCCATGCGCCCCCTCATGGAGCTCCCAATCCCTCACTGCCCCAAGGCCCTCAAACGCTGCCTTAGGTTTTTTTCTTATTACGCCCAGTGGGTCCCACAATACGCGGACAAGGCCCGGCCACTTATCCAGTCCACGCAATTTCCCCTCTCGGCCGAGGCACAATAGGCCTTCGCCCGCATTCGATCTGACATAGCCAGGGCGGGGATGCACGCAGTAGACGAGACACTGCCTTTCCAAGTAGAGAGCGACGCTTCAGATGTCGGCCCTGCCGTCACTCTAAACCAGGCAGGCAGACCCGTGGCATTCTTTTCACGCACCCTCCACGCCTCTGAAATCCGACATTCCTCTGTTGAAAAGGAAGCCCAGGCAATCGTTGAAGCGGTGCGGCACTGGAGGCATTACCTGGCCGGCAGGAGATTCACTCTCCTCACTGACCAACGGTCGGTAGCCTTCATGTTTAACAACACACCGCGGGGCAAGATCAAGAATGACAAAATCTTGCGGTGGAGAATCGAGCTCTCCACCTTTAACTACGAGATCTTGTATCGCCCCGGCAAGCTCAACGAGCCCCCAGACGCCCTCTCCCGAGGTACATGTGCCAGCGCACAAGTGAACCAGCTCCATGCCTTGCACGAGAGCCTTTGCCATCCGGGGGTCACTCGCTTGTACCATCTGATCAAAGCCCGCAATCTGCCCTACTCCGTTGAGGAAGTACGGACAGTCACCAGAGACTGCCAGGTCTGTGCGGAGTGCAAGCCACAACGCCTCAGCGTGGACTTCAAAGGGCCCCTTCCCTCCAACGACCGCAACACCTACATCCTTAGTGTGGTCGATGAATTTTCAAGGTTCCCATTCGCCATCCCATGACCAGATATGACGTCTGCCACCGTCATCAAGCCCCTGGATTCCATTTTCACCCTGTTCGGTTTCCCCGACTACATCCACAGCGACAGGGGATCCTCGTTCATGAGCATGAGCTGCGTCAATTCCTGCTCAGTAGGGGTATCGCCTCCAGCAGGATGACCAGCTACAACCCCCGGGGAAACAGGCAGGTAGAGAGGGAGAATGGGACGGTATGGAGGGCCGTCCAGCTGGCCCTACGGTCCAGGAACCTCCCAGCCGCTTGCTGGCAGCAGGTCCTCCCTGACGCGCTCCATTCCATTCGGTCGCTACTGTGCACCGCTACTAACAGTACACCCCATGAACGTGTTTTTGCCTTCCCCAGGAAGTCCACATCCGGGGTGTCACTCCCAATGTGGCTCACGACTCCGGGCCCAGTCCTTCTCCGTAGGCATGTACGGCACAAGGCGGAACTCCTGGTGGACAAAGTACGCCTTCTCCACGCCAACCCTCAGTATGCCTACGTGGAGTTCCCCGATGGCCGCCAGGACACAGTCTCGCTCCGGGACCTGGCTCCCTCAGGTGCCGATCCCATGCCCACACCCCTTTCTCTTCCCGTGCCAACCCCGGCGCCCCCCTATTTGTCCCCACCAGGTCCATCCCTCATCCCCCTGCCCACCCTGGAGGACACGGAAGATTTCGACTTGCTCTCGGAGTCATCCCGCCAGCAGCCAGCACCGCCAACACCTGCACCATCGTTGCCATCACCGCCTGTGCCGACATCACCACCCCAGCTACGCCAATCACAGCGGAACGTTCGACCACCGGTTCGGCTCAACCTGTAACCTGCTAACCGGATGGACTCTTGATTTTCCTTGTTTGGACCCTCTTGTAAATAGCATCCTTTGTATTAAAGTTACATGTCACCCCCGCCGGACTCATTTTTTGACAGGGGGTGAATGTGGTGAGATAACCACTGTAGTTATGCGTGTTGCAGTAGGGGGGTGTATGCCTGTACCTGTAATACAGGTTCCTCCGGTAAGCCCCTGCGGCTAGCTCCACCCACAGGGAGCTTGTGTATAAATGTATGAGAGCCACTCAGACCCTCAGTCTACACTTGCAGATGGAGGGACAACATCGTACAACAATAAAGCCTCTATTGAACCAGTCTCTCGGCTTTGAGTATAATTGTTAGCGCTACACTGTCCCCTGTGTGTCTATCCCCCGTGAGTCAGTTCCCTGTGTGCTTGTCCCCCGTGAGTCTGTCCCCTGTGTGTCTGTCCCCCGTGAGTCTGTCCCCCGTGTGTCTGTCCCCTGTGTGTCTATCCCCCGTGAGTCTGTCCCCTGTGTGTCTGTCCCCGTGAGTTTGTCCCCCGTGTGTCTGTCCCCCGTGAGTCTGTCCCCGTGAGTCTGTCCCCGTGTGTCTGCCCCGTGAGTCTGTCCCCCTGTGTCTGTCCCCCGTGAGTCTGTCCCCTGTGTGTCTGTCCCCCGTGAGTTTGTCCCCCGTGTGTCTGTCCCCCGTGAGTCTGTCCCCGTGAGTCTGTCCCCTGTGTGTCTGTCCCCTGTGTGTCTGTCCCCCGTGTGTCTGTCCCCCGTGTGTCTGTCCCCTGTGTGTCTATCCCCCGTGAGTCTGTCCCCTGTGTGTCTGTCCCCTGTGAGTCTGTCCCCTGTGTGTCTGTCCCCCGTGTGTCTGTCCCCTGTGTGTTTGTCCCCCGTGTGTCTGTCCCCTGTGTGTTTGTCCCCCATGTGTCTGCCCCTGGGTCTTGGTCTCCTGGCTTGTCTTGGGCAGAGGGCTGGTGTTCCGGCTGCTGACCCCATCGGTGCCTGTGTTTCTGGGGGGTACAGGCCCTGACTGGGGGCGGGGTTCCCGGATGGGCTGAGCCTGTCGCCGGCTGGTCCTGTAAGGCATAAGACAGCATGTGTTGTTAGACAGCTGGACGGGGGTGAGGTGTGAGTTGGTGAGGGGAGCTGTGGTGTGGGGTGAGGGGGGTTTGGGCTGTGGGGTTGGGGTGTGGGGTGTGAGGGGTTGTGGTGTGGGATGAGGGAGGTTGTGGTGTGGGGTGAGGGAGGTTGGGGTGTGGCGTGTGGGTGTTGGGGTTGGGGTGTGAGGTGTGAGGGGTTGTGGTGTGGGGTGTGAGGGGTTGTGGTGTGGGGTGAGGGGGGTTGGAGTGTGAGGTGTGAGGGGTTGGGTTGTGAGGCGTTGTGGTGTGGGGTGAGGGGGTTGGGCTGTGGGGTGAGGGCAATTGGGGTGAGGGCGGTTGGGGTGTGGCGTGTGGGGGTTGGGGTGAGGGGGTTGTAGAGTGAGGGGGTTGGGGTGTGTGGTGAGGGGGTTTGCGGTGTAGGGTGAGGGGGGGATGGGGTGTGGGGTGAGGTGTGAGTTGGTGAGGGGAGCTGTGGTGTGGGGTGAAGGGGATTGGTGTGTGTGGTGTGTGGGGTGAGGGGTGTGTGGGGTTGGGGCGTGGGGTGTGTGGGGTTGGGGTGTGGGGTGAGGGGGGTTGGAGTGTGGTGTGTGGGCGTTGGGGTTGGGGTGTGAGGTGTGAGGGGTTGTGGTGTGGGGTGTGAGGGGTTGTGGTGTGGGGTGAGGGGGGTTGGAGTGTGAGGTGTGAGGGGTTGGGTTGTGAGGGGTTGTGGTGTGGGGTGAGGGGGTTGGGCTGTGGGGTGAGGGAGTTGTAGAGTGAGGGGGTTGGGGTGTGTGGTGAGGGGGGTTGGGGTGTAGGGTGAGGGGGGTTGGGGTGTGGGGTGAGGTGTGAGTTGGTGAGGAGAGCTGTGGTGTGGTGTGAAGGGGATTGGTGTGTGTGGTGTGTGGGGTGAGGGGTGTGTGGGGTTGGGGTGTGTGGTGTGTGGGGTTGGGGTGTGGGGTGCGAGGGGTTGCGGTGTGGGTTGAGGGGGGTTTGGTTGTAGCGTGTGGGGGTTGGGGTGGGGGTTGGGGTGTTGGGATGTGAGGTGTGAGGGGTTGGGGTGTGGGGTGAGGGGGGTTGGTATGTGTGGTGTGTGGGTTTGGGGGTTGTGGTGTGCGATGAGGGAGTTTGCGTGTGGGGTGAGGAAGGTTGGGGTGTGGGGTGTGAGGGGTTGTGGTGAGGGGGGTTGTGGTGTGGGATGACGGAGGTTGGGGTGTGGAGTGAGGGGGGTTGGGGTGTGGGGTGTGAGGGTTTGGTGTGAGGGAGTTGGGGTGTGGGGTGTGAGGGTTTGGGGTGAGAGGTTGGGGTGTGGGGTGTGAGGGTTTGGGGTGAGGGAGTTGGGGTGTGGGGTGTGAGGGTTTGGGGTGAGAGGTTGGGGTGTGGGGTGTGAGGGTTTGGGGTGAGAGGTTGGGGTGTGGGGTGTGAGGGGTTGGGGTGAGGGGGGCTGGGGTGTGAGGGGTTGGGGTGAGGGGGGCTGGGGTGTGGAGTGTGAGGAGTTGGGGTGTGGGGTGAGGTTGTTTGGGGTGTGGGGTGAGGAGGGTTGGGGTGTGGGGTTGAGGGGGGTTGGGCTGGGCACACACGTGTCGTTAGGAATCACAACCAGGCAGGGGGTCTCACTTGGTGGCGCGCTTCCGACCTCCGCATCGGCGACCTCCATCTCCTCCTACCCGCCAACAATGTCTGGTACCCTCCGCTCGGGCACAGTGAGGGGACGCAGTTCTGGTGGTTCCCCTCCGGTCTTCTCCCACGCCCACAAGGGGCTAGCACAGGTGCATCGTGATGCTCGTCACAATATCACCGGCGGCCGATTTGCCAGTCCCGTGGTTGACACGACACCGCCGCAGCATCTAATGGATTCTCCCCCTCCCACACACAGCATCGCAGAGAAGATGGCCACCAGGAGAGCAGTGGCGTGGTTTCGGCACGCCGAATTGGAGATCCTCCTAGACTTGGTGGAGGCGAGGAGGTCAGCGTTGTACCCTGGGCCGGGATAGAGGTCGGCAAGCTCCATTGTCAGAGAATCGCTGGGGGGGGCGGTGCGAATCCTGCCCCTCCGCTCCAACGCCTGCTGCCGAATTGCACATTTTAATTACAGATATGAATTTCCATTTCAAATACAATTGAATATAGATTTTCGCATAATATAGATTAATTTGTTCTTCAGCTTCAAATAAATTAGCTGATAGGATAGCATTCCATTTCAATTGTAGAAATTAATCAAGAATTAGGAGTGTGGAGGAACCTCTCATTGCTTGTTTTAAGTCACTCAAATTTTTTGAAAGATGTCTGATTTATAGTTTAAAAGTTTGCGGGCAACATATTTGGAGAAAGAGTATATACGGAACACTCCTGACTAGCAATGTTATTATGCAGATGCATGTACAATGACGATCTATCAATGGTAGATGTCAAACAATAGCAAATGATGCTGGGCTGTTGGGAGTTGAACATTACATTCCCAACCAAAGGTACCAAGTATGAATTCTAGTTTAGCAACCTAATTGTTGAACAACCTTGCTTTGTGATGTTGCCCCCACCACATCCCTCGAGAGTGGATGTATGAGGAAGAGATTCCAGAGTCCCCCCCTGACATGGGCCAAAGAGCTCTCACCGGCGTAAGTGCTGTGTTAGTGTTTGTGAGGAAAATTACAGTATCCCTCCTGCCTGCAGAAGAAAGAAGTACACAACAATAAAAAGAGGCCCAAGACTGGTGGAGGCATCCTCGATATCAGATCATTGGTGCCAGCAGAAGAGAACGTCTTCGAACAGATTGGTTCACAGGGCATCCACAGAATTGCAGAAGAGGAGACTGGATTGGCAAACCAAGAGACTATGTGCCTATCCTGGGACATATGAAGATTCATACCAGGCATAGATGGGAGGAGATGTGAAGCCCTTACACCCTAACTGTTTCTGTTCTTTCATGCAGGTCTTTATGGGCTAAATGCGGGCAAGTGGGACTCGCTTAGTGATAGAAACTGGCGGCACAGACAAGCTAGGCCGAAGGGCCTGTTACCAAGCTGTAAACATCTATGACTCAATGACTCTGTGGCTGAAAATTCAACACTCAAAAGTGTCAATTGCTGTACTTCACACTCTCATCAGTTTGCTTGACATGAGCACATGCAGGTTGTCCTCTGCTATCTCGGCCTTTGTCACTTTTCAGGTGTGACCCTCAGCTCATATATAAGCATCAGTCTACGTTCAGTGGTAGCATTCTCTCCCCTGGAATTCCACTCGACAAACTTGAGCCCATAATCCAGGTAATAATGGCAGCACTTGGGAGGTCTGCATTGATGAATGTGCCTTTTTAAACTGAGGCCCCTCAGTTCTCATGTGAGTGTAAAGGTTTTCATATCATTATTCGGTCCACGGTCTACATTTATACTTTGACCAACATCAAAAACAGATTATTAGGTCATTATCGCATTGTTGTTTCTGGAACCTTGCTGAGTGCAAATTGTTTGTTACATCCACCGCCAAAAGTAAATGATCTGATCATTCGTTCATATTTCTTAGTGGAACCTTGCTGCGTGTACATTGGGTATTTGCCTATGCAGTAATAGTGATTCCACTTTAAAAGTAATTCATTGCTTTACAGCACTTTAGCACAGAAGTACATCTTGAAGACATGATGGGACACCAGGCACACAATAACGTTTTGGTTAATGTGATTCTTTACTTGAGATAAAACATTAGTGAAAAACCTTGTCCTGACAGCAGATTCTTGAAATAAATTGCTCTTCCTCACGCCAAATTCCACAATTCTCATCTGAGGAAAAGTGCCATCCCCCAGATCATCAGTAATTGAACATAACCATATCAGGACCCTGCTTTGGTGACAATGTTAAATACGTTCCTTCACAGTTTTCGAAAAGATGCTTTCAAAGAGCAAGAATGTAGCAACCTTCCAGATGAACGCAAAGTATGTCAAATAAACGGCAACAATGTTGCAACCTTGTATTTTTTTCCCAATGGGATTACTTTCACACATCATTTAGCGTGAGTTAAGTGATAATTAACTGCAGTTTGTGACCTTTATTTCCACTGCAGTTAATTATCAAGTGTCCTAAACTGTGGAATTATTCCTAATACGTTTTCTCTGTCATTAACATTTAAGTACAATCCCTGCAATAACAAAAAAACTTGGATTTACTTGTAATTAGTTGTGATGTATACATTAAATTAAGGAACACTGCAGCATTAAGAAAATAATCTATAAAATTGTAGCTATCGTTTAACGATAACAATATTGCGATCCAGAGACGTGCAGGTTAGGTTGATTGGCCATGATAAATTGCCCTTAGTGACCAAAGGGGTTGGGAGGGGTTGTTGGATTGCGGGGATGGGGTGGAGGTGGGGGCTTGGGTGGGTAGGTGCGGACTTAATGGGCCGAGGGGCCTCCTTCTGCACTGTGTGTTCTATGTTCTATCTGAAGGCACTAACGTTTTTTTTAAATCATGCATTAGCTCACAGTGGAGAAATTTCCTCTGATTGTTAAAGAATCTTTAATTGGATAACGTGCAAACCCTTGCTTTTCGTTCAGCTCTAATTGCCACTGTGGTTCTTTGAGACACTTGCCTGGCTTCAAACAGGAAATCAGTAGACAATCATCCTTCTTTTGAAGTGATTAGGCCATAAGAAAATCATTAACTTTCTGCTGCATCATTACATCAATTTATTTTGACAGACACGGGTCCCCAAAAGTTGATCATGGGATGTCAATTTATTGATTAAATTACATCAATAGACCATTTACACAATACATTACTCACTTTGAAGCAATTGTCACATTGCTTTCTTCTCATCTAATTACAAAAATACAAGAGGGTTTTTAACCAGAGATCTGAAAATGTTTTAAGCAAACATTTCTTCTGCAAAACTACATTCAAAAGAAAAATCATCATTTTAGCATCACCATTCTTGTCAGGTCTACCACTGAGGTAAAGTTGATGACTTTCAATCCAACTATTTTAACCCAAAAATGAAAATCTTCCCAACATTAAGATAATATTTACTTTTTAAGTTCACAAGAAAACACAGCAATGATGTTTTTGTCCTGGCAGAGACTAGGACTGGGGTCTGAAGAACATCATAAATTGTCATTTTCTGCCTATTAAATAACTGGATATCAATATTCTTGAAATTTCAGAGGTTATTGACACTGAAATAGATGAACTGCCAAACCATGCTCAACTAACAAAGTACAAAGCTCAAGCCAAATTGAAACTTCTCTGTCCAGCTACAAGCAAGATAATCCAAGGGCAGAATTTCATGCTCCCCCAGGTGGATTCTGAAGTGGTGTCGGGCTCTCTGCCCTCCTGGACTTGGGCGCGCTGCAACAGAGTGACCCCCCCCCCCCCCCCCCCGCGACAGAGCACCCCTGTGGATTGCGACTCCTCCCAGCGTACAGCACCCACTAAAATGGGAACCACCGCAACCCCACCGTGGATGGTACACCACAGGAGTCAGGGTCAATGGTCTAGGACTGAGTCGGCCAGGTGGCACCCATCCCCCAAACCAAACCAAGAGAGAAAGACCCTAGACCAGGGGTGGGCAAACTTTTCCGTGCAAGGGCCACATTCAGAAAGTCACAATTTTAAAGGGCCGCATAGTATATTAAGTAAATAAATTACTTCACCCGGTTATGATTCTGGGCGCCTCATATAGAACATAGAACAGTACAGCACAGAACAGGCCCTTCGGCCCTCGATGTTGTGCCGAGCAATGATCACCCTACTCAAATCAACGTATCCACCCTATACCAGTAAGTAACCCAACAGCCCCCCCCCCCCCCCATTGACCTTAAAAAAATAATTAAGAATTAAAAAAAAAAAATTTTTTAACAAAATTTTTTTTTAATGACTTGGTGGGCCGCATAAAGACCTTTGGCGGCCCGCGGGCCGTAGTTTGCCCACCCCTGCCCTAGACAATGTGGGATGTGTGGCCAGAGAGGCAACAGGGAGCAGAAATCGCAGGGAGTGCTGTCAGCCTGCCATTCCAACAGAGGTAGGCATCAACCCTGATCTGGCACATTTCTCTTGGAACAGCCAGAGGACGGGTGTATCCAACTAAATTAGAATCATTCAAATGAACGGCCCTTCCTTGAAAATGGAATTGGACACAGGAGCGGCCATCTCGGTTATCGGCAGGCAAATATTTGCAAAAATTAAATCTGGAGTACAAAGTTTAGTTACGGAATATTGAGGCAACACACCATACGGGAGAACCGCTGGTCATAGCAGGAACTACTGTGACTCCAGTAGTCTAAGGGCAACAATCCATGAGGTTGCCACTGATCATAGTAAAAGGATATGGTCCCAATTTGCTAGGTCGTGACTGGCTGTAGCGGCTCCGCCTTGATTGGCAGCGGATTTTCCAAATGGGCTCCGGAGGCCTCTCCGAGATATTGGGGAAGTACACCGAGATTCTCCAGATCAGCTTGGGTAAAATAAAAGGAGCCATGATGAAAATTCATGTAGGCCCTGACGCGCAATCAAAATACTTTCAGGCTCACCCAGTTCCCTAAGCATTGCTACCAAAGATTGAGGTGGAGCTTGGATAGCTAGAAGACCTAGGGCAGCACGGTAGCACAAGTGGATAGCACTGTGGCTTCAAAGCGCCAGGGTCCCAGGTTCGAGTCCCCGCTGGGTCTCTGTTTGTGTGGAGTCTGCACGTTCTCCCCATGTTTGCGTGGGTTTCCTCCCACAGTCCAAAGACGTGCAGGTTAGGTGGATTGGCCATGATAAATTGCTCTTAGTGACCAAAAAGGTCCGGAGGGGTTATTGGGTTACGGGGATAGGGTGGAAGTGAGGGCTTAAGTGGGTCAGTGCAGACTCGATTGGCCAAATGGCCTCTTTCCGCATTGTATGTTCTATGTACTATATGTACCTGGGGATTATCCGGCCAGTTAAATTTGCTGACTGGGTAGCACCAGTAGCCCCCATCCTAAAGGCAGACAAACCTGTAGCCTTTGTGGTGGTTACAAGCCGACAGTTAATAGGGAATTCAGATTGGACCGGTACCTGGTGCTGCAAAGTCAGCTGGCGGCCACTCCTTCACAAAGCAGTCAAGAGCAACAAGGGCGTTGCCCAGACAAGCGTAGACAGACCAGACAGTTCATATCTGGTGTTGCAGTCTACGTTAGGAGCTTCGGTGACTGCGCCAAGAGGGTGCCAGGCACGATAATTGAAATCATACCAGGCTCGGGTACAGGCCCGGGAAACGAAGAGGCACCTGGATCATCTCCGCACCAGGAGGCCAGCGACATGCAAAACTGATCCAGAGAAGCCAGCTTTGGCTCAGACATCCCCAGCACCCACAGCTTTGAGGGCATTACCCCGATGGAGAAATGAGGGAGGTCGAGGATTCCAACTCGATATGGGGACCCAGGCATAGGAGGTTTCTGACGGTGAACAGACCGCCGAGCAGCCATAGTGGTCATCCAACCACAATGTTCAGTGAGGAAGCAGCGTTTGTGACCTAGACAGACATCGCCTGATCCAGCTCCACATGCGCACAAAGCACAGCTACAGGAGACAAAGAGCAAGCAGCCTCCTACTAAACCTTCCTCGGAAGAATCTTCAGAGTTTGGTGGGCGGGGATGTTATAATCTGCGTGCGACCTATGGGGTCAGACCAATTAGTCTCCCCGTGCAACTTGTTGAGTGTGAGCTTCCCCACTGAGAGACGAGGGCCCCATCAGCGGAGCTAAGGATAATATGTATAAAAGCTCGGCCCGAATGGGAGGCAACCAAGGAACTTCCGACTAGGGCCTGTGTATAATATTTACTTAATTAATAAAAAAACTATTTCTTTATTCCTCTCGTGTAGACTCTTCTGTGGACACAATAATAAGGTACAGAACTAATGGTAGAAGTATGAATTTAAACAGAATCAATCTAAGCTAATTAGCTACAGGAAGAATAAGTCAACTGTGTACTTCAATAGAGGGAGGAACTGAAGATGTCATTCAAAATATGTTTTGGCTCATATATTTATGCATATATAATATATTTACCACAACATCTCTCCCTCGGGAATTCCCTCCAGTGGAGGTGGAGAATCGCAGAGGCAACTCTCCTACTCCAACTTGGTCAACTTAGATCAATTCATACAAATATCTCCGTCTGGCAGAATCCCGAAATGAGATGGGCAGAGAATTGGTTTTGACGGCGGAAACATGGCGGGCGCCGGTTTCCCAATTCTATGGTGCCTCGACAACAGCGTTAATGCGTTCCCCTCCGCACGTACTGTACATTCCGTTTGCATATCATTACCAGGCCCGACGCACTATTCTGCAGAGCCTCCACTGGGGGAAATTCCTGATGGCATGGTTCACTTGTGCTTTGAAAAATTGAGATACAGGTGCCGTGGTTGGTGAGGGAGAGAGAGGAGGTAGGAAACACAGAGGCACGACTGTGGGCTGCCGTCCTGACACTGGCAGGACTGGCTGGGAGGAACAGGGCCTCTGCCAGGGCTGAGGGGGGGGGGGGGGATGGGGTAATGGGGCATGGGCTATGGAGCCGGGGTGACCCCCCACAGGACTGGGGTGGTGTCCAGGCACGGACCACCATTGCCACGGCCTGCAAGGCAGCCACTTTGTTGCGCTCCCCACTGACCACCCACCTTGGCCTCTGGTTCTGCAGAGTGAAACTGGCCAAATGAGTGCCCCCCACCCACCGCGCCACACCCCAGCCCCACCCTCCACCCCACCACCCTGGCACACTAGTACCCGCCCACACACACCACCGTCTGCCAAACCACCTCCCAACAACCAGCACGCAGCCTGCTCAAGGGCAACGTCCACAGTAGCTCCTACAGGGGGGTGCCAATGAGGCATCAGAGCAGGCCACTATCAAGGGCCTCGGCAGCCGATGGTGCCTCTGGCAGCAGGGATGGGTGCCAGGGCCAGAGGACCCATGGTGACCGGACCTCACAGAGCTTGGTGCACGGTTGCATCCGCACCAACACAGAGACTGTTTATGCCCAGTTGGCACAATACATCCATTCCAATGTGGACCGAGTCCACCTTGATGCCTAGGTAGCGGGGTTCACAGCCTTTACCGAGAGGGTGATTGAAGGGATGCATGTTTCCTACGAGCGCCTGTCGATGACAGGCCAGTCAACACAAACCAAAAAGGGTTCCACTCGATGAACGTGCAGATGGTGTGTGACCATGAGCTGCGCATCATGCACGTCTGCGGTCAATGCTCGGGCAGTGTGCATGACGCCTTCATCCTGGCACATTCGGCAGTTCCTGACCTCTTCGGGGCGTACCCCCCCCCCCCCCCCCCGGCTGAGGTGCTGTCTCCTGTGTGACAGGGGTTATCCGCTGCAATCGTGGCTGATGATGCCAATGGCAGTCCATCGACCGACATGGAGACCCGCTCCAACGATGACCATGCAGCAGAAGGGTGACATGCTGCAGAAGGGGGTGAACACCAGTTCTCATCCAACGAGGAGGGTGCGGGGAAGTGTGAGAATGGGAAGGACATGAGTTCTGGGGCGGGAGGTAGAAGTGGACTGGCCAGGATACCTCTGCCCTCCTCCCACTCTCGCACCCATGCCCATGCCCGATGCCCATGTGATGCTCCAGGGACAGGAGGTGGGGGGAGCCCGAGGTGCCGTGGTGTTCCGTCACCTCCCCTGTAGGAGTTATGTTCATGCGCCCCCTCACATCCTCCTCCCTCAGATTGCCTGGTGCTAGCCTCTTAACGGTTGTTGAATCGATCCTGGTGCGGCGCCAGTTTTGCTGTTATAGAAGTCCACGAATCCTGCCCCAGAGTCAACACTTAGTCTCAGGAACAGACAATCCGGCCAACTGTCATAGGACCATGAGACCATAACAGTATTTGCCAAGTTGTTCTGGTTATAAGGCCAGTCTGCAGCATTATCTGAAGGTGGTCATCTGGAGGCTGTGGACCCACACTTCTGTTCTTCGGGCATTTATGTAATTATTCATATCTGAAGACATTTGTGTAACATTATATTATGGGTGTAGTATATTATTTCTCGTAAAGTTTGCAGCACATTTTCTAATTCTAATTTAAAACATCATGGGCACGAATCAGTGACCCCGATGAACCCAGCGCGGATCTGGGCATAATGGGTGAATCGCGGGAGAGCCCCAAATCGGGATCCGTGCTGGGCGCCGGGCTGATCGTGAGTCACCTGACTTGCTCCGCCCAGCACGATTTAGATCTTGCCCTTCGCTGGGTAAGATCCAGATCTGAATAGTTAAATGAACCTAATGTCTCATATAAGTACCCGGGCACCGGATTCAGCCGGTCAAATTGGTGCCCCTTTCTGTGAACAGCCTTTCGTGCTGGCGAGATCAGCTCGCCATCAGATAATCACTCTAAGTGCGGCTTCGGAGTTGAGAAACTCCCAGAGGCCAGAATAAACAGCAAAGTGCCATTGAACAGCAGGGAGTTTCTCAGCACTGCAGCTGCAGATCACTCCAGCTGTCATAGAAATCATAAATATATCTGCCCCAAATCACAGTTCAATCAAAGATTTCAAAGCCATTAAAATATCCTAAACGTTACTGAAACATTCTTTCACTGTTTAATCTAACTGTAATAACAGTCTCATGGGAGTGTCCCTTTAAGAAAGGTTTTCGTCTCATCACATGGCTTCAGTCATTGCGTGGGTGGAGCTGGGCTGTGGCTCTGTGAGCTGTTTTTACTTTTGCTTTCAGAATTGACTGCTGTGGACTCAGACAGGAGAAAGACATGTTTTGGCATGTCTCCCTCTAGTCTCATTTTAAATATCTGTTCCAGTAAAATTCACCTTGGTGGTGGCTTTTAAGATATAGTTTGCTTTCTGGAAGGATTTAAACCTGCTGATGAGATGGGGTCAGAATCTCAGGGAAAGCCAGCCTTATTCAAGTGAGAATGCAGAGTGCTGGGCCACGCCCTTGAAAAGGTTTTTTTTGGTTTATGGGATTTTGGTTTTGAATTGGAACAGTTAAGGGGGAATTCATTAAGTGTTTTACATAGATTACTGTAGCTGTTGCTTCGTCAATGTTGTGAGGATTTCAGGCAGTGAGTTCCAGATTACCATCATCCTCTGGGGTGAAAAGATTTGTAGTCCCCTCTCCTCTAAATATCCTGCTCCTAACCTTAAATATATGCCCCATGGTTATTTACTCATCTACTGAGGGGAACGGTTCCTTCCTATTGACTCTATTGATGTCCCTCATAATTTTATACACCTCAATCAGCTCCCCCCCCAGCCTTCTCTGCTCGAAGAAGAACAACCCCAGCCTAACCAGACTCTCTTCATAGTTGAAATGTTCCAGGCCAGGTAACATCCTGGTGAATTTCCTCTGCACCCTTTCTAGTGCAATGGGTCACTGACCCCCCCCCCCTCCATTAGAATTTCTCAACAGCAGAGCAGTGGCACTTGACAAAAATTGATTCACGTTCAAATCACAGGATACCATGAACAAAATGACTTTTTCTCACAGCTATCGGTTATCAGATAGATTTGTAAAAAGGATTTGTTTCTCATTCAAAACTGCTTCACAAAATAACAATCGTGACGATGGCAAGGTTTCTGTATAGACAGATGCTTCTTGTCCATTGACGGCAATCTGATTGATGGACACAATCAAAAATATTGGACAGAAGTGACTGTCCCGCCAGCACTGTTTTCCGGCGTGGCACATCTCTGCCGGCAGCGGGATTATCTGTTCCCACAGCCGGCCAAAGGGGTTTCCCATTGTGGCCACCCCCACGCCATCGGGAAACTTGCGGGCGCGGGTGCACTGCCGGTGAAGCGAAGGGTCCCGCTGACAGAGAATCTCGCAGATTAATTTTGAAAGGGGAATTCATAGGAATCAAAAGCATTATTAAAACATCACAGTTACTGCTGACTCATTGAGTGAAATGTTGGTTTCAAACTCATACAATGTTGTTGATATTCTGGGCAACCTTTCTCAGTGATATCTCATTGTATCCCTCTAAATGCACATTCGAGTTACTGTGGTAATCATCTCAGGGGAAAACAAGGCTAAAACTGTGAGGGATACCATTTTGCTTCTTCTCACAAGCATTTCAGATGAGATTTAGACTATCAATGCACAGCTCGTGCTTACCAATTGTGGAATCACATCCAACAGTAGGGGTTTTGTTTTGAGTTTTGCAAAGGGGGACTGAAGCTCTGAAGAAGAGTCACATGGATGCAAAGTGTTAAACTCTATTATCTCCCCACAGGTGCTGCCAGGTCTCATCAGTTTTTTTTTTTAGCATCCTCTGCCAAAAGATGTCATGATTATTTCATAGAATCATCTGGTCATTCTACTTTCATGGTTTTTTTTTTACATCTCAGCCACCAGCCTAAAAATATCCAGCCCTTCCATCATACCTAATATATAGTATACACGATCTATTTCAGCAACTGACTGAGTGGTTGCAGCACCTCACAAACCCATGGCCTCCATCATTTTAGAAGGACAATGGCAGCAGAGGAAAGGGACCACTGTCATCTTCTAGCCACCATTTGATTTAAGCACCATCCTTCACATATCGCCAATCCTGCATTAATGCTGGTTCGGAATTCTAGAAATCCCTCCCTAACGGCATTTGGGGAGCACCTTCACCAAACAGCCTACAGCAGTTGAAGAAAAAAGTTCACCTTCATCACCTCAGGGCAGCTAAGGGAAAATGGCAGCCTTACCAGTAAAGCCTACATCAGAGAATCCCTACAGTGCAAAAGAAGGCCATTCAGCCCATCGAGTCTTCACCAACCCTCCCCGAAACAGCTCCCTATCTATGTCCACCCCCCGTTCACCCCACCCTATCCCCGTAACCTAACCCGGACACTAATTTTGCAAGGTAATGCACATCAGTGGACATCCCAAGAATGATTTATAAAGAAAACCTGACAAAGACTTTGTATGTAGACAAGCTATACTTTTAAGATAGTAAATGGACAGTAGTTCACGCAGGCGGCCAAATCTATTGGAAACTAGGCTTTGATAGCATGAATGGACCGCAGGTCTGAGTGCTGAAGGTGAAACTTAGGTGAAGAATAAGCATTTTAATAAATAGGAAACAGCTGGATTGGATGAGACAATTTAAATAATTGCGAAGTATGTTGACTGAAAATGGCAGCTGAGACAAGGAAATAGAGTTGGTATGATGGAAGCAGGGATCAGATATTTTTAAGGCAGGGGTAGATCGGCTCTCATTAGGAAAAGGAATCAAAGATTGGGGGTTGAGGGAAATGTGGAATTCGAAACCGCAATCAGATCAGCCATGATCTTACTGAGTGGCTCGAGGGGACAAATGACCTACTTCTGCTCCTGTTGCGTATGTCCATATGGATTAGAAATTGAACAGTTACATTTAATATAAGGAAGTGAATTTTGACTGGACAACTCTGTAGACGACTGAAGCAAAGGTTATCGAAGAGTTTGATCTGCAGTGTGCCATGTATGATGTTGAAACACAGAAGCTCACAAAAGATGAAGCCAGGTTCTGGAGAGCTGTGGGATTAGATTTGGAGAAATGTGGAGAAAATAAAGTGGTTAGAGAAGAAAATTTAATCAGGACAGGGGGAGTGCACACCGAGTGAAATAAGGAAACGGGTGGTAGTTTTATTTACAACATGATATATACACTGCCAAGTAGATCCATACTGGTTTCCCGTTCTGATCAGTGCCTTACTGGCCAACCTTATTGGCTGCCCTGGCGATGGAGCTCATACTCCTTAAGGACCACGGCAAAGATGATCATTCCCATCCCTTAGGTTGTCCACAGGAAATCCGAAGCGTTTCATAGCAAATGAAGTACTTTTGAAACATCATTAGTGTAATGGCTTTGGAAAATACAACCGCCAATTTGCACACAGCCATCTCTCCTACACAACAATGAGATAATGACCGTACAGTCTGTTTTTGTGATGTTGATTGAGGGATAATTACTGGCAGCGATCCAGTGACAAAACTCTTTCGCTTCTTTGTATAGTAGCGACGGACCACTAACAACCATCTGGGAGGCTTTCTGACTCACAGATGAGAGCTGCAACACTCAAACCCGTTTGCCTCGTACATGCACTTTATTTTTGACCAGCATCAGTGGATAGCTGAATAACTGACAACCTCTATCTATAAAAGACAATTCGCAGGATTATCCGGTCTGCCAGCCCCATTTTCCTGGGAGGCACACCCTTTGCCAGCAGCGGGTTCTCCATTCCTACCACCTGCCAATGGGATTTCCCATTGTGGCCCCCCCACGCCGCTGGGTGTGCAGCCAGCGCAACGGAGAATCCAGCCCAACATTCTTCACTATCATGACCATTTTCACCTGGTTCTTTTCTTTAAAATGAAATCCTTCCTTCATTCCTTCGTCTGCCCACCCCATGTGGATAACGCGAATTTCCATGTTTAAACCTGGGCTAAAATAACCCAAAATTTACCCAGATTTATTTTCTAACTTTAGCTCTGATGCCTTCTGATACAATTACTATTGTTATAAACCAGCATGATGTCAACACACTCATACCCTTTACGACTGTACTGAAATGCCAATGTGGCTAATGTGCTTGGAAAAGTTCAACTTGTAAAAAGGCAAAAACAGAAAGGACTAATTTACCAAACAAGTTCCTTCTTGGACTTAATGGAAACTGGAAAGATTTACTAATATGGTTCAGAGAAGATTTAGCTAATGTCTCAAACTATATTCTCACAGGGATTAATTGTACCCCATTGCCAGACAAACATAACAAGAATGTGCAAAAAGAGTTCCCAGATTTAGTCAGCAACATCCAGTAGAGTGGGTGAAAAGAGGATTGAAAACAGAAAGCTGTTCTCATTCGTTTCCACTTTTATTTCCTCACCCCTCAGTTTTGGTGTGATCCAGAGGATGAAAATGGGCACCCACAGTAAAACCAGGCAAAACCGAGGGAGTTAGAGGAGGAGACAGTGAGCCCCAGGACATCAGAAACAACGATGTGACCAGTGCACCCGAACTCCAACCCCAAAGTGAAAAGCTCAGTCCATCCCAGCTCCGGGAAGTCGGGAGCAGCAGCGGCCCTGGAGGAGGATGGATGGGAGAGACTGTTCCAACCACCTGGATGGAACAATCCCACTGGGGGGGATTCTGGTCAATTTCCTCAGCCCATCCAAAGTGAGCCAATTTCTGATGCTATGGACATGCAGGTATTAGGTGGGAACTTTCAAAAGTTGATTGGTGGTGCCTATTTGCAGGCTAGGGGACAGCTGGTAAATGGGAGTATTTCAAAAGGGTGTTAACTAGTGTTCAGAGTGAGTACATTCCTTTTAGAGTGAAGGATAAGGCTGGCAGAAGTAGGGAACCCTGGGCGATTTGGGATATTGAGGCCATGGTCAAAGGGAAGAAGGAGGTATATGACATGCATAGGCAACTGGGATCAAGTGGATCCCTTGAAGAGCATAGGGCTTGTCGGAGTAGAGTTAAGAGAGAAATCAGGAGGGCAAAAAGGGTTGTGAGATTGGCTTGGCAGATAAGGCAAAGGAAAATCCAAAGAGCTTTTACAGATACATAAAGGGTAAAAGGGTGACTAGGGAGAGGGTAGGGCCTCTTACAGATAAACAAGGTCATCTATGTGCGGACCCACAAGGGAAAGGAGAGGTCCTAAATGAATATTTCTCATCAGTATTAACTGTTGAGAAAGGCACGAATGTTCAGGAAATTGGGGAAATAAAAAATGATATCTTGAGGAGTGTCCATATTACAGAGAAGGAGGTGCTGGAGGTATTAAAGCGCTTCAAGATAGATAAATACCCGGGACCTGGTGAAATGTATCCCAGGACGTTGCGGGAGGCTAGGGAGGAAACGGTCCCCGAGCTGAGATATTTGATTCATTGACAACCAAAGGAAAGGAGCCTGAAGATTGGAGGGTAGCAAATGTTGTGCCCTTGTTTAAGAAAGGCAGTAGGGATAAGCCTGGGAACTACAGACCGGTTAGCCATACTTCTAGTGGGTAAATTGTTAGAAGGTATTCTGAGGGACAGGATATACAGGCATTTAGACAGGAAAGGGCTAATTAGGGAAAGTCAGCATGGCTTTGGAAGGGGAAAGTCATGTCTCACCAATTTGATTGAGTTTTTTGAAGGGGTAACCAAGAAGGTAGATGAGGGCAGTGCGATCGACCTTGTCTACATGGACTTTAGCAAGACCTTTGACAAAATACCGCATGGTAGGTTGTTGTAAAATGTTAAATCTCACAGAATCCAGGGTGAGGTAGTCAATTGGATACAAAATTGGCTTGCCGACCAAAGCCAAAGGGTGGTTGTGGAGAGTTGTTTTTCAAACTGGAAGTCTGTGACCAGAGGTGTGCCTCAGAGATCGTTGCTGGGTCCACTTTTATTTGTTAGGCGTATTAATGATTTGGATGAGAATGTAGGAGGCATTGAAATTGAAAATCGCTTATTGTCACGAGTAGGCTTCAATGAAGTTACTGTGAAAAGCCCCTAGTTGCCACATTCTGGCGCCTGTTCGGGGAGGCTGTTACGGGTGTTATGGTTAGTAAGTTTGCAGATGACACCAAGATTAGTGGCAGAATGGATTATGAAGAAGGTTATATAAGTTTGTAACACAATCTTGACCAATTGGGCCAGTGGGTCGATGAATGGCAGATAGAGTTTAATTTGGGCAAATGTGAGGTGATGCATTTTGGTAGATCAAATCAGGGCAGGACCTACTTAGTTAATGGTTGGGAGTTGGGGAGAGTTACAGAACAAAGAGATCTAGGGGTACAGGTTTATAGCTCCTTGAAGGTGGAGTTGCAGGTGGGCAGGGTGGTGAAGAAAGCATTCAGCATGCTAGGTTTTATTAGTCAGAATATTGAATACAGGAGTTGGGACGTCTTGTTTGAAGTTGTACAAGACATCAGTAAGACCACACACGGAATACTGTGTTCAGTTCTGGTCACCCTATTATAGGAAAGATATTGTTAAACTAGAAAGAGTGCAGAAGAGATTTATGAGGCTGCTACCAGAACTTGATGGTCTGAGTTATAAGGAGAGGCTGGATAGGCTGGGACTTTTTCGTAGGAGGCTCAGAGGTGAGCTGATAGAGGTCTATAAAATAATGAGAAGCATAGATAAGGTAGATAGTCAACATCTTTTCCCAAAGGTAGAGGAGTCTAGAACTAGAGGGCATAGGTTTGAGGTGAGAGGGGAGAGATACAAAAGGGTCCAGAGGGGCAATTGTTTCACACAGAGGATGATGAGCATCTGGAATGAGCTGCCAGGGGCAGTGGTAGAGGTGGGTACAATTTTTTCCTTTAAAAAATAGACAGTTACAATGGCAGGGTGGGTATAGAGGGACATGGGCCAAATGCGGGCAAGTGAAACTAGCTTAGTGATAGAAACTGGGCAGAATGGACAAGCTGGGCCGAGGGCCTGTTTCAACGCTGTAGACATGTATGACTATGACTCTATGTCTATGACTATGACCAAAGGACTGGAACTGTCAAAGACAACGGGTCTGGTAAGCGACAAAACAGGTTAAAATGGGGATAAAGATCACTTCTATTTATGTGGGAAGTGTTAAATCCATTAGGCGATGTGCTGTCACCTTGGATTACCTTGCCAAGGTCAAAGTGACCTGCGGTTCCTGCAGGAGTGTATGATACCACACCTCAGCTCATACAGGCAGTGGTCGCGTTGGTGGTCCCACCGGCCATGGATCTGCTCAGGAGGAAATGACTCACGGTCCCCCAGCCTGGGTATTCTGCTGCAGGAGTATCAACTTCACCATCTCCAAAATTAAGGAGGAGATGGGCGGGTGCCTCGTCATTGTAGATATACTGATACAAATGCTCCACTCTGGTTAATTAAAGTATTTGCCCCGTCACAAAACAGCGAGCGGCTGGCTGTCCGTCAGCAGCCCTCAATGCTGCCAGCCACTTCCAGGCCGGTGACTTCAACTGTGTCATCGATCTGGCAGTGCTGACTGCAGACTGGATGCCTCAACCAGACTCCTGTGGAAACTGTAAAAGATGCCAAGCTGCACAAAACCTTCAGAAACCCTGTGGATGGGTTGCATTGGTGCCTGTAGATGGTCACGACCAGACAGCTCTGTTCCCTCCAGGATATAGTTCCTGTTTGTGACCCGAGCTTTCATGGTCAGATCTGCCATCGTCAAGCCCAGAATTGTCCAAGGTTATCTTCTGGTCCTGAGTCCGTTCCATGGAGCTGAATGAAACATGGTCGCGGTTTTCTTCCAAAAGATGCAGAGAGAGAGAGAGAGCTCTGTCATCAGCAGCCTGAAGGAAGAAGATGGCTCAGTAAGGTCATCACAGTCTGACATTTTGTGGGTCAGCAAATCTTTTTTACGCCAGATTGTATGACGTGAAGCACACAGACAGCATGGCTTCCAAGCCCTTCCTGTCCTCTCCATTGGAGGTCTCACAGGACCGTGAGCAGGAGAGCCTGGACAAACCGCTAAATCTGGATGTGTTGACTAAGGCCCTTGAGTCCTTCGAGATGAGTAAAATTCCAGAAAGTGATGGCTTATCGGCTGAGTTGTATTCGGCTCCGTGGGCCCAGTTAGGCTCAGAAATGCTGGAGGTATACGAGAGTATGTTATTGGCCAGATAGCATGGCAGAGGAAAGGCATCATTACCCTCGCCTACAAGCGGAAGGAGGAAAGGGAGAAAATTAGAAACTGGCGACCCATTTCCCTGTTGAGTGTGGAATATAAAATTTGCCAAACAGGGCAAGTCAGCTCTTGAGTCAATGATCCACCCTGACCAGACCTGCCCTATATCCAGCAGGCTGATCTCTGATAGCCTCACGCTATCCAGGGATCCGATTGCCTACATACGGGACAGGGGTGTGGATACCTGCCTCATTAACCTGGACCAGGAGAAAGCCTTTGACAGAATATTGCACACCTACACGGTGGATGTGCTCTTCAAAATGAGCTTGAGGGAGGGATCCACCTGCTCTGCACAAACAGCAGTAGCGCAGTTTCAGTCAACGGGTGGAAATCAGAAAGATTTCCAATGAAATCTGCAGTCAGGCAGGGCTGCCCCCTCTCTCTCTCATCCTGTTTGTGTGTTTTATAGAAACTTTTGCTGACTCCATCAGGAAGGTTTCGGTCATAAGGAGTGACGGTCCCAGGTTGTGGAGGCGCTCAAGTCAAAGCTTCACTGTACATGGACGACGTCGACGTCTTCTGCTCCAGTCCGCTGTTGATCAACGTCTATGACCAGTTCAGAGTGGTCTCGGGTGCCAAGGTAAATCGTGGCAAGATCGAGGCCATATTTTTGGGGAACTGGGGAGGCCAATCCCTTGTCTCCTTCATTGTCAGGTTAGTGGGCCTGAAGGTGCTGGGGATATGGCTCAGAGGGACCAGAGCGTGCGTTTGAAAGTGGAAGGAATGAGAAGATATAACGAGCCAATTTGGTATGCGGGAGCAACACTTCCTCTCCATTGCAGTTCAGAACCTGGTCATGAGGTGTGAGACACTCTCGGTGTTACTGTGAGTGGTGCAGGTCTGGTCCATTCCTCACTCCTGCACTGTGACAATCACCCGAGCCATTTTCGTCTGGGGGTCAGAAATGGGCCACGTTCGAAGGGGAACGATGTACGAACCTCAAGACGAAGGGGGAAAAATTGTGCCCAACATCACCCTCCTCCTGATGGCCAGTTTTGTGTGTGGCTGAATCAAATTGTGCATAGATCCTCGGTGTGGTTGCCTGGCAACGATGAGATGGAGGCTCTTCATATGAACAAACTGAGTTTATTAAAAATAAGAAACAATGGTACAGAGGCCATTGGCCTCACTGACCTGGAACAGGACAGAGATACTGCTCCAACACTGACACCTTTGCTACATGGATGCCTGATACACTCTTCCTGGGAGTGAACTCCACCCTCCAGAGTGATCACCCACTCTCGGTCCCCAGAGCCTGGTGATTCTGTCCGCTGTGCTGTCTTTTTTTTTTAAATAATTTTTATTGAAATTTTTCGATACAAACATTTACCCCTATTACATTTTAAATTATAACACCACAAGTCCCCCCTGGAAAAACCTCCCCACGCCCTCCCCCGCGCGCACCCCCCCACCCTCCCTCCCCCCCCCCCCCCCCCCCCCCCTCCGCGCTATCAGTCTAGCAACCAAACCGTTTTTCCCTTTCTGCCGATGGCCTCGGGCAGTGCTTGCCCGCGAGCCCCCGCTGACGTGCTCCCTTCGTTGCTATCCCCCCCCCCTTTTCTCCCCGGGTTGCTGCTGTTTCGGCCTCCGGTTCCTATCTCTGATCCAGAAAGTCAAGGAAGGGCTGCCACCGCCGGAAGAACCCCTGTACCGACCCTCTCAGGGCGAATTTGATTCTTTCCAATTGGATGAAGCTTGCCATGTCGTTTAACCAGGTGTTAACGCTTGGTGGCCTTGTGTCCCTCCACTGAATCAAGATCCTTCTCCGAGCTACCAAGGACGCAAAGGCCAATATTCCGGCCTCCCTTGCCTCCTGTACTCCTGGCTCCACCCCAACCCCAAAAATCGCTAGCCCCCACCCTGGTTTGACCCTGGTTCCCACCACTCTCGATACCGTCCCCGCCACCCCCTCCCAGAACTCTTCCAGTGCCGGACACATCCAGAACATATGTACATGGTTCGCAGGGCTTCCCGAACACCTAACACACCTGTCCTCCCCCCCCCGAAGAACCGACTCATCCTAGTCCCCGTCATATGGGCTCTGTGCAGCACCTTAAATTGGATGAGGCCCAACCTTGCGCACGACGACGACGAATTGACCCTCTCTAGGGCATCCGCCCATGTCCCATCTTCTATCTGCTCTCCCAGCTCCGCTTCCCACTTGTCTTTCAGCTCCTCTATCGGTACCTCCTCCACCTCCTGCATTATTTTGTAGATGTCCGAGACCTTCCCTTCTCCAACCCAGGCCCCTGACAGCACCCTATCACTCGCCCCTCCATCGGGAAGCAAGGGAAATCCTTCCACCTGTCGTCTGGCAAATGCCTTCACCTGCAGGTATCTAAACGTGTTCCCCGGGGGGAGCTCAAATTTCTCCTCCAGCTCTCCCAGGCTCGCAAACCTCCCCTCTATGAACATGTCCCTCAGTTGCCTGATGCCCGCCCTGTGCCAGCTCTGGAATCCCCCGCCAGTGTTCCCCGGGACAAATCTGTGGTTCCCTCTCAGTGGCGCCACCATCAGACCCCCCACTTCCCCCCTGTGTCGCCTCCACTGCCCCCAGATTTTAAGGGTGGCCGCCACTACCGGACTCGTAGTATACCTTGTGGGGGGGAGCGGCCATGGTGCCGTTACTAGCGCCCCCAGGCTTGTATTGCCGCAGGACGCCCTCTCCATACGTTTCCAAGCTGCCCCCTCCCCCTCCATCACCCACTTGCGCACCATCGATGCGTTCGCCGCCCAGTAGTATCCGGAAAGATTGGGTAGCGCTAATCCTCCACTGTCCCTACTCCGTTCCAAGAAAATCCTTCTCACTCTAGGGGTGCCATGCGCCCACACATAGCCCATAATGCTGCTAGTTACCTTCTTGAAGAAGGCCCTGGGGAGGAAGATGGGCAAGCACTGGAACAGAAACAAGAACCTCGGGAGGACCGTCATTTTGACTGACTGCACCCTCCCTGCTAGCGACAGCGGTACCATGTCCCACCTCTTGAACTCCTCCTCCATCTGCTCCACCAGCCTTGAAAAGTTCAGCTTGTGGAGGGTCCCCCAGTTCCTTGCCACCTGCACCCCCAAGTACCTGAAGCTCTTTACTGCTCTCCTAAAGGGGAGCCGCCCAATTCCCTCCCCCTGATCTCCCGGGTGTATCACAAAGACCTCACTTTTACCCACATTTAATTTATATCCCGAAAAGTCCCCAAACTCCGCTAGTATTTCCATTACCTCCGGCATTCCCCCTTCCGGATCCGCCACATACAACAACAAATCATCCGCATAGAGTGATACCCGATGCTCCTCCCCTCCCCTTGTCAGTCCTCTCCAACCCCCTGAACCCCTCAGTGCCATCGCCAACGGTTCGATCGCTAATGCAAATAGTAAGGGGGATAGGGGGCATCCCTGCCTGGTACCTCAATGGAGCCCAAAATACTCCGACCCTCCTCCCGTTTGTAACCACACTCGCCATCGGGGCCGAATACAGCAGCTTCACCCACTTGATAAATCCCTCCCCAAACCCAAACCGTTCCAGCGTCTCCCACAGGTATTCCCACTCCACCCTATCGAATGCCTTCTCCGCATCCAGTGCTACCACTATCTCAGCCTCCCCCTCCACTGCTGGCATCATAATTACATTCAACAGCCTCCGGACATTTGTATTAAGTTGTCGTCCCTTTACGAAACCCGTCTGGTCCTCATGGATTACCCCTGGCACACAATCCTCTATTCTGGTTGCCAGGACCTTTGCCAACAGTTTGGCATCTACATTCAAGAGGGAGATAGGCCTATAGGACCCGCACTGTACAGGGTCTTTGTCCCGCTTCAGGATCAAGGAGATCAGGGCCTGTGACATTGTCGGGGGCAGAGCCCCCCCCTCTCGCGCCTCATTGAAGGCTCGCACCAGCACTGGACCCACCAAGTCCACATACTTCTTATAAAATTCCACCGGGAACCCATCCGGCCCCGGCGCCTTCCCCGCCTGCATCTGGCCTATCCCTTTAACTAGTTCCTGCAGCTCTATCGGCGCCCCCAGCCCCTCCACCCGTTCCTCCTGGACCTTTGGGAACCTCAATCTATCAAGGAAGTTCTCCATTCCCCCCCTCCTCCTGGGCGGCTCAGACCGGTACAATTCCCTGTAGAAATCCCTGAAGACCCCGTTCACCTCTTGCCCCTTCTGCACTACGTTCCCTCCCTTCTCTCTCACTCCCCCAATCTCTCTGGCTGCATCTCGCTTGCGCAGCTGGTGTGCTAGCATCCTGCTGGCCTTTTCCCCGTACTCATAGACCGCACCCTGTGCCCTTCTCCATTGCGTCTCCGCCTTCCTAGTGGTCAGTAGGTCAAACTGGGCCTGTAAACTGCGCCGCTCCCTCAACAGCCCCTCCTCTGGTGTCTCCGCATATCTCCTGTCCACTTCTATAAGTTCCCCCACCAGTCTCTCCCTCTCCTGCCTCTCCTTCCTTTCTCTGTGTGCCCTTATGGAGATCAGCTCTCCTCTGATCACTGCTTTCAGGGCCTCCCATACTACCCCCACCTTCACCTCGCCCGTGTCGTTCGTGCCCAGATATCTCTCAATGCCCTTCCGGACCCTTCCGCACACCTCATCGTCCGCCAGCAGCCCCACATCCAGGCGCCACAGCGGGCGCTGGTCCCGTGCTTCCCCCAGTTCTACCTCTACCCAGTGTGGTGCATGGTCCGAAATCGCAATGGCCGAGTACTCCGTGTCCTGCACTCTCGAAATCAGCCCCCTGCTCAGTACAAAAAAGTCTATTCTGGAGTACACCCTGTGGACGTGGGAGAAAAAAGAATACTCCCTCGCCCTTGGCCTGCCAAATCTCCAAGAGTCTACCCCCCCATCTGCTCCATGAACCCCCTTAGCACCTCCGCCGCTGCCGGCCTCCTATTCGTCCTGGAACTCGATCTGTCCAGCCCAGGGTCGAGCACTGTGTTGAAGTCCCCCCCCCATGATCAGGCCTCCTGCCTCCAGACCCGGAATGAGGCCCAACAGGCGCCTCATAAAACCCGCGTCATCCCAATTCGGGGCATATACATTTACCAGCACCACATTCTCTCCCTGCAGCCTACCCTTCACCATCACGTACCTACCCTCCTTATCTGCTACCACCTGCACCGCCACGAACGACACCCTCTTTCCCACCAAAATCGCCACCCCCCGGTTCTTTGCGTCCAAGCCTGAGTGGAACACCTGTCCCACCCACCCCCTTCTCAGGCGCACCTGGTCTACTACTCTCAAGTGAGTCTCCTGCAACATTGCCACATCCGCCTGCAGTCCCTTTAGGTGTGAAAAAACCCTTGATCTCTTGACCGGTCCGTTCAGCCCCCTCACATTCCAAGTAATCAACCGGGTCGCGGAGCGACCCGTCCCTTTCCCCTGTCTATTAGCCATGTTCTGTCCCCTGTTCGCCCCGGGTCGACCCTCCCCTTCTGACCCGTTCCCCATGGCGATGGCCCCCCCCCCTCTCTCCTCCCGTTCTTCCCTTCCCGTCCTCAGCCTTTCCAGCAGCAACCCGGTATCCCCCCCTAACCCCCCTCTCCCCCCCCCCCGGCTAGGACCCCTCCTAGCCGCAGTGTATCCACCATCGTACTCCCGAGAGTCAGCTGGTTTTCGCTGACCCGGCTGCCCCTGCCACACTCCGACTCCTCCCGATGTGGGGGGGGAGGGGCCTCCCCCCCCCCTTGCCATCCCTCTCTGACTCCGCTTCAGCGCGGGAAAAGCCGCCATTGCTGGCCACACCCCACTCTTCTCTCCTCCCCCTTCCTCCGTCCCGCGCGCGGGAAACAGGGGAGAGCCCGCGCTTTCGCCCGGCCACACCCTACCCCGCCATCTTCAATTCCACCCCCGTCCCCATCCACACCGATAACAAAGCCCCCTTAAAACGAGAGGAAGAAAAAAGAGAAAAAGAAAACACGCATAACCCACTTGCTCCCCCCCCCGTCCCGCCTCCCCAACTTAACAATATAACAATAGAAATAACAAATCGCAAATAAATACATAAATACATAACTATGCCTGCATAACTAAATAACTAAATAACTACCCAATAATAACGTACTTAACCAACAGTAACCATAACCCTTAAAGAACAGATCAAAAAACAGTAAAAAAGCCCCCCCTACAACAACAATAATTAAGGGAAGTTGGCAACGGGAAGAGACACACAAAAAGGAACAAAGATACCCCCCATAACACAAGTTTCAAAGAAACCAAACGATCCATCAACTTTAACCAAGTTCCGACCTGGCCTAAGAAAGACATGGGCCACTTGATCAGTCAAGGGTACTCGGGCGGCCTCGACCGCCGGCGTTCCCAAGTTCTAGTTCAGGTCCAGCTTTTCCTCCCGAACAAAAGTCCATGCCTCCTCTGGGGTCTCAAAGTAATGGTGCTGGTCCTTGTAGGTGACCCACAAGCGCGCTGGCTGCAGCATTCCAAACTTGATCCTTTTTGCGTGCAGCACCGCCTTCGTTCGGTTAAACCGGGCCCGCCGCTTTGCCACCTCCGCACTCCAGTCCTGATATATCCGCACCGTCGAATTCTCCCATTTGCTGCTTTTCTCCCTCTTGGCCCACCTCAGCACTTTCTCCCGATCGCAGAGACGCTGGAACCGCACCAGCACCGCCCTCGGGGGCTCGCTTGCCCTAGGCCGCCTAGCCATGACCCGATATGCTTCTTCCAGCTCCAGGGGCGATGGACCGGCCCCCTCTCCCATCAGGGAGCTCAACATCTCCGCTACATATTTCGGGAGATCAGGCCCCTCCAGGCCTTCTGCTAGGCCCAGGATCCTCAAGTTCTTCCGCCTCATTCGCGTGTCCAGCTCCTCAAAGCGGCTCTGCCATTTCAGGTGGAGTGCCTCGTGCACCTCCACCTTTCCCACGAGGACCGTGGCTTCTTCCTCCCTCACCGCCATCTCCTGCTGCAGCTCTCTTATCGACGCCTCTTGGGTCGCCTGGGCCCCCATCAGCCTTGTGGTCGTCGCGTTCATGGACTCTAAGAGTTCCACTTTCAGCTCCGTAAAACACCGGAGGAGAGCGGCCTGCTGCTCCTCCGCCCATTTTCTCCAATCTTCTAGTGCACCACCGGCCGCCATTTTGGTCCTCTTCCCCCGCTTTTTTTGGGGAGCTGCTGCCGCTTTTTTTGTCGCCCCTCTCCGAGTACCGACCATAAAGTTGGTCTCACTCTCCTCAGGGAGCCTTCCCCCACCGGGATTCGTCTTTACAGTACCGTCGGGGCCCTCCAATCGGCCCTTAAACACCTTTGTCGCAGGAGCTGCCAAATGTGCGACTTAGCTGGTCATAGCCGCAACCGGCCGCTGTGCTGTCTTAAAGAGACAGGCACCTCAATTCACTACACCTTTCTCCATTTAACTCTTTTATACAATCTTCAAAATTAATCTACTCAACCCAAATTCTACATAAAGAATAGACATGTGACAGACATGTTAGACATTTGAGTTCTGAGATCCCCCGGACCTTCAACTGCTGCCTCCCTTGGATGTCCCTGCCTCCACCTGATGTGCATCAGCAACTGTGTGGAGCTCACCAGAATGTGTCTCCAAATCCTGTCCACTAATGTCACCCATTGAGGTGTGTGCCTCAGCGCTGATAGAAGGTGGGGGTGACAGCTGTGACACCGCAATGGTAGTCTCCTCGACGCTCTCCTCCGTGGTGGTCTCTTGGGTGACAGGGAGGGGGACAACTTTGGATGGCCCGGCCTCATCAGATGGAGATCCTGCGAGACAATGGATATGCAGTCAGTGAGAGGGAAGGATCGTTTTGTCTGATAGGAACTACACACTTGAGACAGGGTAAAGTGGCAATGGATCCTCACCTCTCTGGCACAGGCCAACCTTGCTGTCGGTGACTGCTCTCTCCTCAGTCATCCCCATTATTTACAGGGCCGTTCCTCATAGAGGGTGAGGACTCAGAGTTCTGGGTCTCTGCCCCCTGTCTTGGCCCTTTCCTGCTTATTATTGTCTCTCTCCTCCTGCGGGACAAAGAGGGGACTGTGAGCTGCACACTTGATGGGTCACGGGTTTCTATAGCAGGTGGCATGTGTGGGTAATGCAGGGGTTGTGAAGGGGTTGTGCTGGTGGGTGCCAGTGGGTTCTGAGGATCAGATATGGGGAGGGTGCAAGGTGTCAACCAGGGATTTGTGGGGGGGGGGGGGGGGGGGGAGATGTATCTGGGAATTTGAGGGGTGGCAGGCAGAACTAATGCCAGGAGAGAGATGGTAACTTACCCAACGAACCCCACGGGGAGATTGATTAGTGATCCCCTGTGGTCCTCGTGAGGATTATCATATGGTGGTTGTAGCATTCATGTTGTACAGCTTTAAATGCATTACTGCTTTAAGACTGCCGAAAACCATTTTTTTTACTTGCACCAAGCTGCTATTTTTTCTCTCTCTGTGCATTTCCCGCGCTTCCGGTGTTTTGGTGGGAACCTGCAGTTCCTACTTATGGACCCCCTTCCAAACTTTCTCAATGATTTCCACAGTTCTCCTCTAAGTCTCTCAGCTCCCTGAAAAATGTCAGGGGCGAGATTCTGTGATCCTGAGGCTAAGTGTTGACACTGTTGGAAATGCCGTTGCGTTTTCCGACGGCGTCAATACGGCATCAGGATCAGCAATTCTGGCCCCTACAGGGGGCCAGCACGACAGTTCACACCACTCCAGCTGCTGATCCCGATGCAAAATGGGCGCTGCGGGATCCGCACATGCTCAGTGGCACCGGCCAAACGCGCGCATGCGCAGTGGCTTCCTTCAACGCGTTGGCCCCAACGCAACAAGACGCAGGACAACAAGGGCCGGCGTGGAGGAAAGGAGACCCCAGCCAGAGAGGCCTGCCCGCTGATCAGTGGGCTCTGATATGGGCCAGGCCAGGTCGGACCCCCCCTGCCCCCCAACAGGCCGCCCCCCAACCCTTCCATGCCGAGTTCCCGCCAGCCGAGAGCAGGTGTGGATGGCGCTGGCGGGACTCTGCGTTTTTACGACAGCCACTTGGCCCATCCCAGGCCGAGAATTGTCAGGCCGGCCGCGTAGAGTGGCCCCCGACCGACGCCGGCGCCAATGGTGCCGATTTTCCACTCTGCGGAGAATCGCACGCCGGCGTCGGGGCGGCATGGCGTGATTGACGCCGGTCACGGGGAATCTCCGGCCCAGTCCTGGGCTGAGAGAATCCCACCCCAGTTTTATCCTGATGCCCTGTTTTTCTGTTTGTCAGTTTCACCAGAGGTTCCAGCGCCCTCAAAATCCACAGGGTTGTATTGAATGTTTTTTTCTCTTTCCCCGAGCATTAAATAATGCTTCTCTGCCAAAAGTGTCAGACCCTCGCTGCCTGCAGGCCAGCAGTGCAGGGTTCACTGCCTAGATTCCACCCCCCACCGGCGAGTAGGATACTGGACAGAAACCACAATATTTCATTTTAACGCAGTGCAGAAGGAGGCCATTCAGCCCATGGAGTCTGCACCAATACTCCAAAAGAGCACCCTACCCACTCTCCCACCCTATCCCCGTAATCCCACCTCGCCTTTGGTGTAGCCACCGAAGCTGGCCACTTCCTGACATAAAATGGAACATTGAGTTGCATGCAGGGAAAATTGGACAATGACAGAGGCAAGCAGTTTGCAGAACCTCTCTGTGGATTCTGTCTGTGAAGAAACCAGACAGCATAGAAACTAACAAGCTGCGCATATTAATTGAGCGATTCCCGGTGATTCCCGGGCACAATGGACACAATTAAGAATAACAAAGGCCAAGCTAGACTCTTCGGCGCCAGCAGGAGTCCCGGACAATAAGATACAAACAGCCCCAAGAACCGCCCAGTGATCGAGGAACAGCCCCGTTATTGGGGAAATTCAAATCAATCGATTGGGAAGAGACCCAATCGATTGCAAGTTTATAGAGGGTCCGCCCAGATGGGCGCGATACCCAACAGTATAAGACAGAGACCCCGACCCCAGCTCTCTCTCTTAGCCGGCCCTCCCAGCAGAACACCTTTGCAGCAGCTCTCCAGGACCGTGAACGTGAGGAGAGGCCTGGCCAATTGCTACACCGACAAGTAAGTGTCATACAACGCACGCTACGAGAGTAGACACCCCTGACCCCTTTAGTCCACACCAACTGGAAGCCTGCGGATCCAGGACAAAGCAAGAGGCCATTGTTCCCTGATCCGGCAGTTCCCTTATTTCAGATAAGTATTGGCCTAGTAGTGGTAGGAACAGTTTAGTCTTAGTGTTATGTGCATGAGTAGTAAATAACTGTGTAATAATAAACGTGTCTTGTTTGAACTTACTAACTGGTGTATTGAGTCATTGATCTGAACTTGAACTTGAACCTCGTGGCGGTATCATCAAGATACCTGGCAACTCTAGAGCTAAGGAATAAAACAGAGCCAATTGAGTATAAAGCACACTCACCCACGAGCAACATTGGACACTAAAGAGCAATTTAGCATGGTTAATCCACCTCACCTGCTCATCTTTGGACTGTGGGAGGAAACCGGAACACCTGGAGGAAACTCACACAGATATGGGGAGAAAGTGCAAACTTCACACAGTCACCCAATGCCAGAATTGAACCTGGGTCCCTGCAGCTGTGAGGCAGCAGTGCAAACCACTGTGCCACCGTGCCACCCACATTGTGAGGAAAGACTGTGAGGAAAAGATACCTCGCTCCAGGAATGATTACACAAAGAAATGGGGATATGGTATAGTAAAACAAACTTTATTTCTAACACAGTATTGAAATATCTTTAACATCACACAAGAAAATGACATACAATTACCCCTTAAATAATGCTATTCAATATGCTGAGAACGGTAACCCTTAACTGCTATCTTGATTCCCACTCAAACAACAAAAGAAAATCTCAGCTCTCATTCCACTTGCAGTTGGGCGACTGTGGTGGGAAGAGACCATTGTCCACCTCCTTGTGGAATGTACCTTTGCAAAGAAGCTCTGGAGGGAGATGAGGTGGTTTTTGTGGAGGTTCATCCTGAGCAGCTCTGTGATGCTGGACTCTGCTCTATGTGCTGTTCCCAGGGACGCGCACTGAGGCAAATATCAGCTGTTGCTGGAGGATCACCAGTTCGGTGAAAGACACTTTTTGGTCTGCCTGGAAACTATTGATCTTCCAGTGCAAAGAGGGGTCCCCAAGTGTTAGAGACTGGCAAATTCCAAAGCGCAAGACTATATGCTGAGGGATACACTAAAGCTTGGCGCAGCCACCACAGAGATGCAATGAAGGAAGGTCGCTGTTCAAGTCCTTTCAGCCATAGTGACCTGAGGGGAATGGAATTGTACAGAATCCTCTCGGGCCATATGACTCACATTGCATGTATACATTGAATATTGCATGTATCACAATTGTAAGGAATCACATTCTCCCCGTGTCTGCGTGGGTTTCACCCCCACAACCCAAAAGATGTGCAGGATAGGTGGATTGTCCACGCCAAATTGCCACTTAATTGGAAAGAATAATTGGGTACTCTAAAATTTAAAAAAAAACAATTGTAAGGAAGCACCTCAGAGTGCAATGGGATGTATGTGGACAGCTGTTATAACCCGCCCGGATCCTATTGGCTGGGGAAAATTGGTTACCCCATGATTTATTTTAGGTTCCAATCATGGTTACCCCATGAGGTATTTTGGAGTCCAATCAACTCAATATAAGAAAAGAGATAAACTCAGGGACAAATTAAAAGAGGCCACTCCTATGGGCGGCACAGTGGTGCAGTGGTTAGCATTGCTGCCTCACACCGAGGACCCGGGTTCGATCCCAGTTTACACATTCTCACAGTGTCTGCGTGGGTCTCACCCCGACAACCCAAAGATGTGCAGAGTAGGTGAAGTGGCCACGCTAAATTACCCCTTAATTGGAAAAAAATTGAATCGGGTACTCTAAATTTATAATTTAATAAAGGGCCGCTCCTGGTAGGGGCACTGCCCAAAAATAACAAAGCACAACAGAAACGTATCAACATCAAATCATAATGTGAAAAGAGAGGTTGCTAAAGCAACCCAATCCCTGCAGTATCACTGGGCACGGAAGGGGTTACCCCATGTTCCTTGGGGAATATGAGCTCAGCCAATGAGGGGTGCAGGGCAATCATTTGCAGTGTAGCTGTGTGAATATGCTGGCCAGTGTGGTTTAATTTAGAGAGGGAACCAATGGTGAACTACTGGTGCTGTGTACATATTGTTGTCAATAAAGTTACTTTCTGTTTGACTCCACAAACCCGTGCTGGATTCTTCGTGGTCCTCACAAAAACAGTTTAATGTAGGTAACCATTTGTTACCATTTTGAAATAACTAATGTCTCTTTGACTGTATTGAAGCACCTCAGAGTGCAACATGACATATGTAAAGAAATTGAATATTATTGCACTTTGTGAAATGATCATTTCGGAATATTTGTCATATTCGTTCAGATATTTTGCAAATAAAATATATCTTTTGCAAAAAAAAATCCAGTTTTTATTAATAACCGCACAGCAAACTCAAGAGAGTATGAACTCAAAGGGTTTGTTTAATTGCACACACTCAAATATGAGGAAGGTCACCTGTTCATAAATACAGTAACCAAGGTATGGAGCAAGAAACATTTGCAGGGCAAAGACCAGAGAAAAAACTTCTGAGCTCCAGGGTGGCGCGATGGCACCGTGGTTAACAGTGTTAGGGACCTGGGTTCAATTCCGATCTTTGGGTGACTGTCTTTGTGGAGCTTGCACATTCTGCCTGTGTTTCCTCCCACAGTCCAAAGATACATCCAAAGATGTACAGGTTAGGTCGAATGGCCACGCTAAATTGCTCCTTTGTGTCCAAAACGTTAGGTGAGGTTACGGGGTTATGGAAAATTGGTTGGGAATTGGGCCAAGGTAGGGTGCACTTTCAGAGGCTTGATGCAGACTCAATGGCTTCCTTCTGCACTGTAGGGATTCTATGATTCTATGATCATATTGAAGAGTACACCAAAGCTGTGCTGGAGAATCACCTTCAGGGGTTCCCAGGTAAGGTCTGAACGGCAATTTCTCAGAAGTACAAACTTACTCTGGGCAAGTTACCTGCAGTGGGAACCATCTGGAAATGCGATTTAACTCACAAACTTCGAACCATTCTGATTGGGTTGCATCAACAGTTGCAAAGAAAAAGTTAGAAGAACCAACAAATACAGATGTGGGGAGAACATGCAAACTCCACGCAGACAGTCACCCAAGGTCAGTATCAAATCCGGGTCCCTGGCACAGTGAGGCAGCAGTGCTAGCCACTGTGCTATGGTGCCGCCCTTATATATGAGTATATGTCCAGTATAAGAGTAGGGAGGTCATGCTGCAACTGCACAAGGTACTGGTGAGACCACATCTGGAGTATTGAGAGCAGTTCTGATCCTTTTATTTAAGGAAATGCATTGGGCAGGATTCTCCGATCCTGGGGCTAAGTGTTGACACCATGGTAAACGCCGGAGCGTTTTACAACGGCGTCATCTGGCCCCGAGGATCAGTGACCCTGCGTCGCACAGGGGGCCAGCATGGCACTGGAGAGCCTCACGCTGCTCCAGCTGCCAATACGGGCATCAGCACGGGCAGCACGGGTCCGAGCATGCGTGCCATGGCCAGCGCGAGTTGGCGCATGCTCGTGGGTTGCCAGCCCCAACGCAACAAGGTGCAGACCTACAGGGACCCGGCGCAGAGGAACATAGGCCCACACCGAGATCAGCCCACCCGCCAATCGCAGGCCAGGCCACCTTGGAGGCCTCCATACGGAGGTGGATCCCCCCTACCTCCCACCAGGCCATCCCCCGCAGCATGAACGCCGAGGTCCCGCCGGATGGACCACATGAGAACGACGCCAGCGGGACTCAGCCAAACTCGGCGGGCACTTGGCCCATCGCGCGGGGAAAATCGCCGGGTGGGCCGCGTTGTGCGGACCCCGACTGGCTCCTTGCCAAATGCGCCACCGCCATTGGCGCCGATTCTCTGGCGACGGAGAATCAGCGGTCCGGCGTTGGAGCGGCGTCATGTGATTCGCGCCCCCCCCCCCCCCCCTCCCGTGCGATTTCCGACCCGGCTTGGGGTGGGAGAATCCCACCCATTATTCATTGGTGGCGGTTCAGAGAAGGTTCACTAGGCTGATCCCCTGATTGAAGGGATTGTCCTAGGTGCAAAGGTTAAACAGGTTGGGACTCTACTCACTGGAATTTAGAAATATGAGGGGTGATCCCATTGAAACATTGAGGATTCTTAAGGTGCTTGACAGGGTAATTGCTGAGAGGATGTTTCCCCTCATGGGAGAGGCAAGGACCAGGGAACATAGCCTCAGAATAAAGGGGTGCCAATTGAAGACTCAGATGAGGAGGATTTGTTTCTCTCTGGCTGGGCAGGCACAACGTGTGCACCAGGGTCAATGCAAACGAGCCGCTCTGATCACCTCCAGGTTCACCGACTTGGGGAGGGGGTGGGTGGTGACAAGCCAGGGCACGGACACAGTATCCCGCCCCAGTCACCCCGGCCTGCCTGTAACGGCTCCGTGAGGCAACCCTACCTGCCTCACTACGGGGTGCAGGCCCTGAGGTGGCAGTCATAGTACATATGGTCCATGGGATGGAGGATGGTGACAATTCCCCCCTGCAATGAGCTCTGGTGCTCCGCGTTGTTTGACAACGTCCAACTCTTGCCCACGCTAGCAATTCCCACCATTCACCTGGGTGATCCCCACATGTGAACTGGCCACCCCATCAACGAACCTCTGGGGTGCAGGATGTGGGGACTTTGGCGGGTGATGGTGGGACAAGTCCACCCCCAACATCTGTCTATTCCCCCCACCATGCCCCACGGTGCCCCCTGTGCGGCCAGCACAGACCAACCCACCCCTCACATTCATCTGACAGAGCACAGAGGCAGTTGTAACATCGTGCACAGGATCACTCGCCCCAGCGCTATACTGTGCCCTGTACACGTGGATGTGGGTCGAGGGCTCCACTCCATGTTGGTGTTATCCTTATCGCTGGCCAGCACATGGGGTTCTGGCTGTGGCTGGGGTCGGAAACACCAGAAGGGCCCGCCCCATCACCAGCAGCTCCCGGAAGACACAAGACAAGACGTATGATTGTGTCGCGGGCTGCCGGGGGGGGGGGGGGGGGGGGGGGGGGCTGTGTTGGGGAGGGGCTGTGTTGGGGAGGGGAGTGTAAGAGTGGTGATGGTGGTGGAGCGGGGATGTGGGGGTTGTGTGGATGTGAGGGGCATGTGGGTGGTGTGAGGGTGATGGTGGGCGAAGGTCACACATGTGACATGGGGAACCGCAACTCAGTGGGGTCTCATTTCCTCGCGCGTTGCCGACTTCCACCCCGGCGACTGCCCTTTCTTCGAGCCCACCAATCACATCCAGTGCCCTTGGTTCTGCTGCGGTGAGGGTCCTGAAGTCCGGTTGTCCCTCTCTGCTCCAAGCGGTTATGAGTGGTATTCCCCTGGGTGTTGGGGGGACAGAAGGGGCACAGTGTTAGACAGTCCGACTGATGCATGCAGCCCAAGGGGTGGGCAGCTGGTGCCTTAAATGGTCAGGGCACCCAGTCATCAGCGGCCAATATGGATACCGGCATGTGGTGCAGGGTCAGAGTTCAGCCACCCTCTGGGTGGGGGGTGGACTAGGGTTACAGCTGTGTGGGACGGAGGTTAGTGCCAGGGGCACAGTGCGGCCCACTCATGTTGACCCTCCCCCCTGAGAAGATTGTGAAGTTTTTTCCGGCGCTGCTGCTGATCCGGACCATCTTGCCCACGGCACTGACTATCTCTGCCATCTGCGTCCAGGCCCGGCAACTGGCAGTGACTGACAGCCTCTTTCCCACCCCAGGGTACAGGGTCACCTCTCCTCTATAGTGTCCAGCGGGATCTCCAGTTTTGCGTCGGTGAATCTCGGGACCACATGTCTTGCTGCCATCTTGTTGGCTGGGATGGTGTGTGTGGGGAGTGAAGTGTGTATATGCGACGGCAACTTGTCAGCCTCCCGAGTGTCAATCACGAACCAAGCAAAACCAGCACCGTTTCTCATTGGAATCGATTGTGTACCACATGGCAGCATTGCTAGCCCCTTAACGGTCGTTGAATTGGACCAGGTGCGGCGCCAATTTTGCTGTCGGAGAACTCCATGGTAATCCTGCACCAGCGTCAACACTTAGTCACAGAAATGGAAAACCCGGCACCGGATTTGTGGAACGTGGAGGACATTATGAGAATGAGATGGAGTCGAGGCGAGTATGGGGTCCAGTGGGGGAGGGGGGAATATTATCTGTTAACTGGCAAGTGAAAAACAGTCGATTTCTGAATTTAAAGGTTCTGAACAAAGAACAAAGAAAAGTACAGCACAGGAACAGGCCCTTCGGCCCTCCAAAACCGTGCCGGCTATGCTGCCCGACTAAACTACAATCTTCTACACTTCCTGGGTCCGTATCCGTCTATTCCCATCCCCAGAGTTCCAAATTCCCACTCTGGATGTGTCTCCTTGACTTGTGCAAAGCTTCGGGGGGAAACAAAACAGGGAAATGGTTCAAAGAAGATTGAACTGATGGGATTGAAGGTGGATAAGCCCCCAGGGCCTGAGAATCTGCATCCCAGAGTGCTTAAGGAGGTGGCTCTGGAAATAGTGGTTGCATTGGTGGTCATCTTCTGGGATTCTATAGACTCTGGAACTGCCCCTGCAGATTGAAGGGTAGTTCACATCACTCTGATATTCAAAAAGGGAGGTAGAGAGAAAGCAGGGAATTATAGACCAGTAAGCCTAACATCGATAGTGGGGAAAATTCTTGAATCCATTATCAAGGACTTTATAGTGGAACATTCAGAAAGCAGTGGCAGGATCAGTCAGAGTCAGCATGGATTTATGAAGGGAAAATTGCATTTGACAAATCTGTTGGAATTCTTTGAAGAGATAACCAGTACAGTCGACAAGGGGGAGCCAGTCGATGTGGTATATTTGGACTTTCAGAAGGTGTTTGACAAAGTCCTGACTAATTTACTTATTTTTACTTATTTTTATTTTGAAATTGTAGTTGTTTACGTTTACCAAGGGTTTAAGACATGGCAGGAGATCCCAGACCCGTGTCATGCTCCTCGTGTGCGATGTGGGAGCTCAGGGACATGTCCACTGTCCCTGGCTCCTTCACGTGCAAGAAGTGTGTTCAGTTGCAGCTCTTGTTAGACCGCTTGACGGCTCTGGAGCTGCGGATGGACTCACTTTGGAGCATCCGCGATGCTGAGGAGGTCGTGGATAGCACGTTTAGCGAGTTGGTCACACCGTAGGTGAAGGTTACTGAGGGAGATAGAAAATGGGTGACCAAAAGAAAGAGCAAGAGTAGGAAGGCAGTGCAGGTGTCCCCTGCGGTCATCTCCCTGCAAAACAGATATACCGCTTTGGATACTGTTGAGGGAGATGGCTCACCAGGGGAAGGCAGCAGCAGCCAGGTTCATGGCACCGTGGCTGGCTCTGCTGCACAGCAGGGCAGGAAGAAAAATGGCAGGGCTATAGTGATAGGGGACTCGATCGTAAGGGGAATAGACAGGCGGTTCTGTGGACGCAATCGAGACTCCAGGATGGTATGTTGCCTCCCTGGTGCAAGGGTCAAGGATCTCTCGGAGCGGCTGCAGGACATTCTAGGGGGGGAGGGTGAACAGCCAGCTGTCGTGGTGCACATAGGCACCAACGATATAGGTAAAAAACGGGATGAGGTCCTACAAGCGGAATTCAGGGAGTTAGGAGTTAAACTAAAAAGTAGGACCTCAAAGGTAGTAATCTCAGGATTGCTACCAGTGCCACGAGCTAGTCAGAGTAGGAATGTCAGGATAGATAGGATGAATGCGTGGCTCGAGAGATGGTGCAAGAGGGAGGGATTCAAATTCCTGGGGCATTGGGACCGGTTCTGGGGGAGGTGGGACCAGTACAAACCGGACGGTCTGCACTTGGGCAGGACTGGAACCGATGTCCGAGGGGGGGTGTTTTCTAGAGCTGTTGGGGAGGGTTTAAACTAATGTGGCAGGGGGATGGGAACCAATGCTGGAAGTTGGAAGGTAGTAAAACAGGGACAGAAACAAAAGGAAGTAAGGGGAAAAGTGCAAGGCAGAGAAGACATAGTCAGAAATCCATGAGGGCGACAGTACAAGGTACAGTGACTGAGGGGAGCACAGTGAATAGGCCCAGTAATAACAAAAGGAATAAAACTGGAGATGTTAAGATTCAAAACAGAGGTAAAAAAACCAACATAAGTGTACTTTACCTGAATGCTCGTAGTATTCGGAATAAAGTAAATGAGTTGGTGGCACAAATCATCGTGAAGGACTATGATTTAGTGGCCATTACTGAAACATGGTTAAAGGATGGTCACGACTGGGAGTTAAATATCCGAGGGTATCAAACTATTCGGAAGGACAGAGTGGATGGTAAGGGAGGTGGTGTTGCTCTGTTATTTAAGGATGACATCCGGGCAATAGTAAGGGATGACATCGGTGCTATGGAGGATAAGGTTGAATCCATTTGGGTGGAAATCAGGAATAGTAAGGCGAAAAAGTCACTGATAGGAGTAGTCTATCGGCCACCAAATAGTAACGAGATGGTGGGGCAGGCAATAAACAAAGAAATAACTGATGCATGTAGAAATGGTACAGCAGTTATCATGGGGGATTTTAATCTACATGTCGATTGGTTTAACCAGGTCGGTCAAGGCAACCGTGAGGAGGAGTTTATAGAATGTATCCGCGATAGTTTCCTAGAACAGTATGTAATGGAACCTACGAGGGAACAAGCGGTCCTAGATCTTGTCCTGTGTAATGAGACAGGATTGATTCATGATCTCATAGTTAGGGATCCTCTCGGAAGGAGCGATCACAATATGGTGGAATTTAAAATACAGATGGAGGGTGAGAAAGTAAAATCAAATACTAGTGTTTTGTGTTTAAACAAAGGAGATTACGAGGGGATGAGAGAAGAACTAGCTAAGGTAGACTGGGAGCTAAGACTTTATGGTGGAACAGTTGAGGAACAGTGGAGAACCTTCCAAGCGATTTTTCACAGAGCTCAGCAAAGGTTTATACCAACAAAAAGGAAGGACGGAAGAAAGAGGGAAAATCGACCGTGGATATCTAAGGAAATAAGGGAGAGTATCAAATTGAAGGAAAAAGCATATAAAGTGGCAAAGATTGCTGGGAGATTAGAGGACTGGGAAATCTTTAGGGGGCAACAGAAAGCTACTAAAAAAGCTATAAAGAAGAGTAAGATAGAGTATGAGAGTAAACTTGCTCAGAATATAAAAACAGACAGTAAAAGTTTTTACAAATATATAAGACAAAAAAGAGTGGCTAAGGTAAATATTGGTCCTTTAGAGGATGAGAAGGGAGTTTTAATAATGGGAAATGAGGAAATGGCTGAGGAACTGAACAGGTTTTTTGGGTCGGTCTTCACAGTGGAAGACACAAATAACATGCCAGTGACTGATAGAAATGAGGCTATGACAGGTGAGGACCTTGAGACGATTGTTATCACTAAGGAGGGAGTGATGGGCAAGCTAATGGGGCTAAAGGTAGACAAGTCTCCTGGCCCTGATGGAATGCATCCCAGAGTGCTAAAAGAGATGGCTAGGGAAATTGCAGATGCACTAGTGATAATTTACCGAAATTCACTAGACTCTGGGGTGGTCCCGGTGGATTGGAAATTAGCAAACGTGACGCCACTGTTTAAAAAAGGAGGTAGGCAGAAAGCAGGAAATTATAGGCCAGTGAGTTTAACTTCGGTAATAGGGAAGATGCTGGAATCTATCATCAAGGAAGAAATTGCGAGGCATCTGGATAGAAATTGTCCCATTGGGCAGACGCAGCATGGGTTCGTAAAAGGCAGGTCGTGCCTAACTAATTTAGTGGAATTTTTTGAGGACATTACCAGTGCAGTAGATAACGGGGAGCCGATGGATGTGGTATATCTGGATTTCCAGAAAGCCTTTGACAAGGTGCCACACAAAAGGTTGCTGCATAAGATAAAGATGCATGGCATTAAGGGTAAAGTAGTAGCATGGATAGAGGATTGGTTAATTAATAGAAAGCAAAGAGTTGGGATAAATGGGTGTTTCTCTGGTTGGCAATCAGTAGCTAGTGGTGTCCCTCAGGGATCCGTGTTGGGCCCACAATTGTTCACAATTTACATTGATGATTGGAGTTGGGGACCAAGGGCAATGTGTCCAAGTTTGCAGATGACACTAAGATGAGTGGTAAAGCGAAAAGTGCAGAGGATACTGGAAGTCTGCAGAGGGATTTGGATAGGTTAAGTGAATGGGCTCGGGTCTGGCAGATGGAATACAATGTTGACAAATGTGAGGTTATCCATTTTGGTAGGAATAACAGCAAACGGGATTATTATTTAAACGATAAAATATTAAAGCATGCCGCTGTTCAGAGAGACTTGGGTGTGCTAGTGCATGAGTCACAGAAGGTTGGTTTACAAGTGCAACAGGTGATTAAGAAGGCAAATGGAATTTTGTCCTTCATTGCTAGAGGGATGGAGTTTAAGACTAGGGAGGTTATGTTGCAATTGTATAAGGTGTTAGTGCGGCCACACCTGGAGTATTGTGTTCAGTTTTGGTCTCCTTACTTGAGAAAGGACGTACTGGCGCTGGAGGGTGTGCAGAGGAGATTCACTAGGTTAATCCCAGAGCTGAAGGGGTTGGATTATGAGGAGAGGTTGAGTAGACTGGGACTGTACTCGTTGGAATTTAGAAGGATGAGGGGGGATCTTATAGAAACATTTAAAATTATGAAGGGAATAGATAGGATAGATGCGGGCAGGTTGTTTCCACTGGCGGGTGACAGCAGAACTAGGGGGCATAGCCTCAAAATAAGGGGAAGTAGATTTAGAACTGAATTTAGGAGGAACTTCTTCACCCAAAGGGTTGTGAATCTATGGAATTCCTTGCCCAGTGAAGCAGTTGAGGCTCCTTCATTACATGTTTTTAAGGTAAAGATAGATAGTTTTTTGAAGAATAAAGGGATTAAGGGTTATGGTGTTCGGGCCGGAAAGTGGATCTGAGTCCACAAAAGATCAGCCATGATCTCATTGAATGGCGGAGCAGGCTCGAGGGGCCAGATGGCCTACTCCTGCTCCTAGTTCTTATGTTCTTATGTTCTTCTGTTCTTATAAGAGATTATTGTGCAAAATTAAAGCGCATGGGATTGGGGGAAATGTATTGAGGTGGATAGAAAACTGGTTGGCAGAGAGGAAACAAAGAGTAGGGATTAATGGGTCCTTTTCAAATTGGCAGGCAGTAACCAGTGAGATACCACAGGGACCGGTGCTGGGACCCCAGCTATTCATAATATATATTAATGATTTGGATGAGGGAACAAAATGTAACATCTCAAAGTTTGAAGATGATACCAAATTAGGTGGGAGGGTGAATTGTGACGAGGATGCAGGGATCCTACAGCAAGATCTGGACAGGTTGGGCGAGTGGGCAAACCAATGGCAGATGCAGTATAATTTGGATAAGTGTGAGGTTATTCATTTTGGAAGCAAAAACAGGAAGGCAGATTACTACCTGAATGGTTGTAAATTGGGAGATGGGAGTGTGCAGCGGGACCTGGGTGTCCTTGTGCACCATTTGCTGAAGGTAAACATGCAGGTGCAGCAGGCGGTAAAGAAGGCTAATGGTATGTTGGCCTTCATTGCAAGAGGCTTTGAGTATAGAAGCAGGGATGTGTTGTTGCAATTGTACAGGGCCTTGGTGAGGCCACACTTGGAGTATTGTGTGCAGTTTTGGTCTCCTTCTCTGAGGAAGAATGTTCTTGCTCTCGAGAGAGTGCAGCGAAGGTTTACCAGACTGATTCCAGGGATGGTGGGACTATCATATGAGAAGAGATTGACTAGGTTGGGATTGTTCTCGCTGGAGTTCAGAAGAATGAGAAGGGATCTGATAGAGATTTATAAAATTCTAACAGGACTAGACAGGGTAGATGCAGGGAAGATGTTACCAATGATAGGTGTGTCCAGAACCTGGGGTCACAGCCTGAGGATTCAGGGTAAACCATTTCGAACAGAGATAAGGAGACATTTCTTCACACAAAGAGTGGTGAGCCTGTGGAATTCATTACCACAGGAAGTAGTTTTTGATGCTAAAACTTTGAATATATTCAAGAGGCGGCTGGATATAGCACTTGGGGAGAATGGGATCAAAGACTATGGGGAGAAAGCAGGATTAGGTTATTGAGTTAGATGATCAGCCATGATCGTAATAAATGGCAGAGCAGGCTTGAAGGGCCAAAAGGCCTCCTCCTGCTCCTATCTTCTATATACCTATGTATCTATATGTGAACATTCAGGGAGTTGGCAGTTCTATAATGGGCTGAATGGCCTCATTCAGCACTGTATAATTAATTGATTTTATAATTAGCAAAAAATGGCATAGTGGTTAGCGCTGCTGCCTCACAGCGCAAGGGGCTCGGGTATAACTCCAGTCTTAGGTGACTATCTGTATGGAGTTTGCATGCTTTCCCCATTTTGCGTGGGTTTCCTCCGGCTGCTCCAGTTTCTTCCACAGCCCAAAGATGTGCCGGTTAGTTGGATTGACCATGGTAAATTGTCCCTGTGGCAGTCGGTATTAGAGGTATTCTGGTACCTAGGTTGATGCTGTCAGATCATTGGTGTGGGAGGTACCTGAGACAGCAAGATCATTGGTGAAGCCTGCCTGCTGGTTCCGCCCAGTAAGGCGGAGTATAAGAGTCTGTGTCCCCCTAGCTGCTGCATTCTGTACCTGCGCTGCTGGGGGAAACATCTAGTCCAATCAAGCCTTCAATTGTACTCCAATCTCGCTTCGAAAATTATTGATTGTGCATCAATTTATTGGACTAGATTTTGAAGAATGGAGCTCCGCATCAAGCCGGAGTGTCTGCAACTTAGCCCCCACGCGGCAAACTCAGTGGTGACCTTCAAACACTGGCTGGTGTGCTTCAACAGGTACCTCAGGACGGCCACGACTACACCCATGGAGGACCAGAAACTGCAAGTTCTCCACTCGAGAGTGAGCCCACAAATCTACACACTCAGAGAGGATGCGGACAATTTCGAGGCCATGATGGCCCTGTTGAAAGGACACTACATCCGCCTAGTAAATCAGGTTTACGCCCGACATCTGCTAGCGACAAGGCGACAAATCCCAGGGGAATCGCTAGACGAATTCTACCGCGCACCTCTGATACTAGGTAGGAACTATGACTGTCCGCAAATTTCAGCCAGCGACCACACAGAACTTTTAATCCGGGACGCATTCGTTGCAGGTATACTGTCCTCTCAAATCCGTCAGCGGCTGCTGGAGAAAGAGACACTTGGCCTCAAGGAGGCACGGGCCATCGCTAGCTCCCTAGATGTGGCCTCCCGCAATGCCCGCGTGTACGTCCCCGACCGCGCGGCAGCCCCATGGGTAGCGTGGAACCCACCCACCCATCCCTCCACAAGCTTGTGCCGCGCGGCTGCCAGGCAACCCCGGGGGGCCCCGCTGCTATTTTTGGTGGGCAAGCCAAGCACCCACGGCAACGCTGCCCGGCCCGCTCCTCCATTTGCAAAGGCTGTGGCAAAAAGGGGCATTTTGTGGCGATATGCCAGGCCCGGGCGGTCGCCGCTGTCTCTAGGGACGAACCGGGGCTGCCGCCACAACTCTCTCCGCAGGCCATGTGCAGCCCGAGGGCGCCGCCATCTTCAATTTCCCGAGTCAAGTGCGGGCGCCGCCATCTTGTTCCCCAGGGACCACGTGCGATGCGTGGGTGCCGCCATCTTGCCTACCCCCAGCCATGTGCAACCCGTGGGCGCCGCCAGCTTGGCTGGAGTCTCAGGACCCCAATTTGGACGACCGCACACCGCCCGAGGAAAATCTTCAGCTTCTACCATGACTCGCCTCGGTGACCCTGGACCAGTCTCGGCCCCGAACTCTCTCGACCGCGACGACGACCGTGCTCATCAATGGACACAAACCACCCTGCCTGATCGACTCTGGGAGCACAGAGAGGTTCATACACCCCAACACGTTAAGGCGCTGTTCTCTTCCCATACACCCAGTTAATCAAAGAATCTCCCTGGACTCTGGGTCTTACTCTGTAGAGATCAAAGGGTTCTGCATAGCTAACCTCACGGTCCAGGGAAGAGAATTTAAGAATTTCCGACTCTATGTCCTCCCTCACCTCTGAGCTGCCACGCTCCTGGGATTGGACTTCCAATGCAATCTCCAGAGCTTCAACTTTAAATTTGGCGACCCTATACCCTCCCTCACTGTCTGCAGCCTCGCAACCCTCAAGGTCGACCCGCCTTTCCTTTTTGCGAACCTCACCCTGGATTGCAAACTCGTCGCCACCAGGAGCAGACGGTACAGTGCCCAGGACCAGACCTTCATTAGGTCGGAAGTCCAGTGGTTACTGAAATAAGGCATTATCGAGGCTGGCAACAGCCCCTGGAGAGCTCAAGTAGTGGTTGTAAAGACCGGGGAGAAGCACAGGATGGTCATCGATTATAGTCAGACCATCAACAGGTATACATAGAACATAGAACATAGAACAGTACAGCACAGAACAGGCCCTTCGGCCCTTGATGTTGTGCCGAGCAATGATCACCCTACTCAAACCCACGTATCCACCCTATACCCGTAACCCAACAACCCCCCCCCCCCCCCCCCCCGCTTAACCTTACTTTTTTTTTTAGGACACTACGGGCAATTTAGCATGGCCAATCTACCTAACCCGCACATCTTTGGACTGTGGGAGGAAACCGGAGCACCCGGAGGAAACCCACGCACACACGGGGAGGACGTGCAGACTCCGCACAGACAGTGACCCAGCCGGGAATCGAACCTGGGACCCTGGAGCTGTGAAGCATTTATGCTAACCACCATGCTACCGTGCTGCCCCCATACGCAGCTCAACACATACCCTCTTCCCCGCATATCTGATTTGGTCAATCAGAATGCACAATACAAGGTCTTTTCCACGGTGAACCTCAAATCCGCCTGCCAACAGCTCCCCAGCCGCCCGGGCGATCGCAAGCACACTGCATTTGAAGCAGATGGGCGGCTCTACCACTTCCTGAGGATTCCCTTCGGTGTCACAAATGGAGTCTCGGTCTTCCAACGGGAGATGGACCGAATGGTTGACCGGTACAGTTTGCGGGCCATGTTTCCGTACCTCGACAACGTCACCATCTGCGGCCACAACTAGCAGGACCACGACACCAACCTCCGAAAATTTCTCCATACCGCAAAAATCCTTAATCTAACCTACAACAAGGACAAATGCGTGTTCAGCACCGACCGTCTAGCCATCCTCAGCTATGTAGTGCATGATGGAGTTATAGGCCCAGATCCCGAACGCATGCGCCCCTTCATGGTTTTCCCTTCCCCCACTGCTCCAAGGCCCTAAAACGCTGCCTGGGATTTTTTTCATATTACGTCCAGTGGATCCCCAATTATGTGGACAAGGCCCGCCCACTAATCCAAACCACCGTTTTCTCCCTGTCGGCAGAGGCCCACCAGGCCTTCAGCCGCATAAAGGTGGACCTCGCAAAGGCCACGATGCACGCAATGGATGAATCCCTTCCCTTCCAAGTCGAGAGCGACGCGTCCGACATGGCTCTGGCAGCTACCCTCAACCAAGCAGTCAGACCCGTGGCCTTCTTCCACGCACCCTCCATGCTTCAGAAATCCATCATTCCGCCGTTGAAATGGAGGCCCAGGCCATAGTAGAAGCTGTGTGGCACTGGAGGCATTACCTGGCCGGCAGGAGATTCATGCTCCTCACTGACCAACGATTGGTAGCTTTCATGTTCGATAATGCACAGCGGGGCAAGATAAAGAACGATAAAAACTTACGGTGGAGGATCGAGCTCTCCACCTACAACTACGAAATCTTGTATCGTCCCGGGAAGCTAAACGAGCCTCCTGATCCCCTACCCCGCAACACATGTGCCAACGCACAAGTGGACCGACTCCGGGCCCTCCATGAGGATCTCTGCCTCCCAGGGGTCACTCGATTCTTCCATTTTATCAACACCCGCAACCTGCCCTACTCCATCAGGGAGGTCAGGACTGCCACCAGGAACTGCCAAATCTGCGCGAAGTGCAAGCCACACTTCTACAGGCCAGGGAAAGCACACCTGGTAAAGGCTTCCTGTCCCTTTGAAAGGCTCAGTATGGACTTCAAAGGGCCTCTCCCCTCCACCGATCGCAACACGTACTTCCTGAACGTGATTGACAGGTACTCCTGGTTCCCATTCGCCATCCCCTGCCCCGACATGACCGCAGCCACCGTCATAAAAGCCCTCCACAGTATCTTTACCCCGTTCGGTTTCTGCGCCTACATACACAGCGATAGGGGGTCCTCCTTCATGAGCGACGAACTGCGTCAATTCCTGCTCAGCAAGGGCATTGCCTCGAGCAGGACGACCAGTTATAACCCCCGGGGAAACGGACAGGTAGAGAGGGAGAATGGAACAGTCTGGAAGACTGTCCTACTGGCCCTAAGGTCCAGGAATCTCCAAGTCTCCCGCTGGCAGGAGGTCCTTCCCGATGCACTCCACTCCATCCGATCACTGCTGTGTACCACGACCGACGAAACACCTCCTGAACGTCTCCTTGTCTTCCCTAGGAAGTCCTCCTCCGGGACCTCGCTCCCAACCTGGCTGGCAACTCCTGGACCCATTCTGCTCCGCAAACACGTGCGGGCGCACAAGTTGGACCCATTGGTCAAGGGGGTCCACCTCCTTCACGCTAACCCTCAGTGCGCCTACGTAGCGTACCCCGACGGCCGGTAGGATATGTTCACCCTACAGGACCTGGCGTCCGCTGGATCCCCCCCCCCACACTCCCCCCCCCCCCCACCAACCCCATCCTCCCTCCCACCGGCGCACTCCACGGTTGCCCCCTTCCCAGGTGGATCGGTTCTTCCACTGGTCCCACCCAGGGGTGATGAGGCTACTGAAGAAGCCGGTCATGCTCCCAGAGTCACGGATGCCCGAGCCAGAGCCTGCATCACTGCCTAAACTGCGACGATCACAGAGGACAACCAGGGCCCCCAATCGACTAATTGCTTCATTTTGATATGTGCACGTAAATAAATACTGTAAATAGTTGTGACATGTCATAAGGCTGTACCACCGATGGGTACCACCATCACCTCTACCACTGTATAACGCAAAACCAACACTCCCGCCGGACTCTTTTTTTTAACAGGGGGTGAATGCGGTAGTCGGTATTAGAGGTATTACGGTACCTAGGTTGATGCTGTAAGATCATTGGTGTGGGAGGTACCTGAGACAGTAAGATCATTGGTGAAGCCTGCCTGCTGGTTCCGCCCAGTAAGACGGAGTATAAGAGTCTGTGTCTCCCTAGCTGCTGCATTCTGCATCTGCGCTGCTGGGGGAAACATCTAGTCCAATAAAGCCTTCAATTGTACTCCAATCTCGCTTTGAGAGTTATTCTCTCAGTGTCCAAAAGGTCAGATGGGGTTACAAGGATAGGACGGGAGCAGGACCCTAGGTTGGGTGCTCCTTAAGAGTGTCGGTGCAGACTCAATGGGCCAAATGGCCTCCTTCTGCACTGTTGGGATTCTATGATTCTCTGCTAAGAGTTACAGTAATTTATATTAGTGGGAGAAATGGGCTGGAGGGAAAGAGATTTGGACAAAATATACCGTTAAAAAGGACTGTTGTCAGAATTTAACCTGCATTAGGAAGCAGAGTATAAATAAATAAGAGTTTTTGACAAGACTGCAACTGAATTCCTCATTATATTTTGTTCGGTGGCTTGTATTATTGGGCTCGAAGGTAATGCAGAAAAATGTATGCAAATGTGCCTTACATTAATTTTGAATTTTCTATGAATTAAACATAAGAATCACCTCAATGGAATATATAAATCGGATATATATTGTGCATTGGTATATTTAGCAGGAGAGGATGGAACAAAATTGTGTCTTTAATGTAATTTTTACATGACAGTAATAGCTTGCAGCTCCGAGGTGCTGACTGAGCTGCTTAAAGCTGCTGACTGCATTTTAAATGCTGATTTAACATTGCTCCAAAACATAGGAATTATTATTTTTTGGACCAAAGTATATTTCAGGAGCTGACATACCTCTCCTGAATTTAAAGAAAAAAAAAATCTGGGGCGGCACGTAGCATAGTGGTTAGCACCGCTGCAGCACAGCTCCAGGATCCCAGGTTCGATTCCAGCCTTGGGTGACTGTTTGTGCGGAGTTTGCACTTTCTCCCCATGTCGGCATGGGTTTCCTCCGGGTGCTGCGGTTTCCTCCCACAGTCCAAAGATGTGCCGGTTAGATGGATTGGCCATGATAAATTGCCCCATAGTGTCCAAAAAGGTTAGGCCAGGTTACTGGGTTACGGGGATAGGGTGGAGGAGGCGTGGGCTTAAGTAGGGTGCTCTTTCCAAGGGCCGGTGCAGACTCGATGGGCAAAATGGTCTCCTGAACTGAAAATTCGAAGTTTAATTTATATGTTGCTTTGCACAATCACAGGACGTCCAGAAGTACTTTACAGCCAATACATTACCTTTTTAACTCCAGTCGCTGTTCTAAGTAGAAGACACAGCAGTCAACTTTCACCCAGCGGGCAAGATTTTCTGTCCCTTCCCACTGCTGGGATCTTCCTGTCCAGCCGAAAGCGACTGCGCCATCCCCCTCCCGCGCAACCCCCCCCACCCCCCACCCCCCGCCCCCCACCCCCCAGGCGAGCCACATAAAACACCTTAGACCTCGATGGGGCTGGAAGATACCTCTGACGGCCAATGCCATGTAGGCTATGCTATGGGGTGGGGTACCGGGAAATCCCACCCAGCAGGTTACCATGCAGGAAGTTGATTTCCCAGACGCAAGGCAGGGGAAATCTGTGATTCTGGGCTTCATGAACACTTTTCCGAGGGCATGCAGAATCTTTTCCCTACAACAGGGTCATGAACATACCTCTTGGCTCATTTTCCCCATGCCGGTGCCAACAACAGGCTGATTGAAGCTCAATCCCTTCAGATCAACAGCTCCAAGGGAGGGCCAGAAACAAAAACCAATACCCTGAGTGAATTCCGTGGGAGACTGAAGAAGTGATCGCGCCACGACCCGGGGGGTGGGGGGGAAGAGACGGATGCCGGCACAAGGTAAGGTTCACCTTGTTCTCTCTCTCTCTCTCGGATCTGTGGAGCGACCCCTCGTCCCTGATGGAGGAAACTAACAGGTGACGGTTCTCGAATCTAAATTTGACTGTGAGTAGAGTGTTTAGGGTCAGGGACCCGATTGTGGTTAGCCTCAGATCAGGGACCTCTTGATCTCGTTTTCCATCCGGATCAGGTTTATACAGGCTTAACTTTGGGTCAGGGACCCTGTGATTTGATTTTGGTACCAGGAACTGTTTTCACATGTGCTGGGTGACTTACAGACAGCAGAATTTGATGGGAATGATAGGATAGTGGTAATAGGAGGGGAGTATCTCACCTCCTGAACCCCCAAAGCCTGTCCACCATCTGCAATGCACAAGTCAAGAGTGCAATGGAATACTCTCCATTTTCCTGGATGAGTGCAGCTCCAACACTCAAGAAGTTTGATAACATCCATGACAAAGTAGCCCCTTTGATTGCTCCCCCTTCCACAAACATTCAAACCCTCCACCACCGACGAACAGTAGCTGCTATGTGTACCATCTACAAGATGCTCTGCAGTAACTCACCAAGGTTCCCGAGACAGCACCTTCCAAACCCACGACTGTCATAATATACATCAGTATATCATGGTGCAGACACACACACTGATGGACATACAGTGGGACCAATCAACGTGCATAACACCACAGCCAATCACCAGTTAGAGCACACTCACTATAAAGACAGAGGGCATCAGTTTTCCCGCTCATTCGGGATGCAGCCTTTCAGAAGTACAGAGCTTAGACTTTACAGCACAGATCCTCACCATGTGCTGAGTGATTAGACTGGTTAGGATAGGCACAGGTCTTATGTTAATCTAACATTGTGTTAACCCACAGTAAGAGTATGTTCAGCGGTTTATAGTTTAATACAATAGTGTTGTACTATTTTAAGCGTTGGTGGCCTGTATGTGTTCCACGGATCCAGAGCACCCAACACATCAACGACCACTACCATATAGATTCCAGAAGGACAAGATCAGCAGATACCTGGGAACCCCACCACCTGGAGGTTCCCCTCCAAGTCACTCATCACCCTGGCTTGGAAATATATCGCCGTTCCTTCATTGTCACTGCGGAAGAATCCTGGAACTCCCTCCCTAACAGCAACTAGGAATTGGCAACAAATGCTGGCCTAACCATCGACGCCCACATCCCGTAAATGAATGAAAACAATATTGCTGTATTAATTAGTAAACAAGACTAATGCTCTTGCGACATGAGTTTAAATCCCAGCAAGACATGGGAGAATTTAAATTCAATTAAATAATAAGAAAGTGGAATAAAAAGTCTCAGTAGTGGTGGTGACCATGAGACCACTGGATGTCACAATAGCTCTTCACGATAACATTTAAGGACGGAATTCTGTCGTCTTTACCCACATTGAGGTTGACAGCAATGTAGTTAAGTCTTAACACTCCTCTGAAATGGCCTAGAAAGCCATTCAGTTGTAACAAACCACTAGTCACCAGCACTGTGAGTGTATACACAGCTCGAGAAAGTGGCCCTTCCTCAGATTGACAGCAGTGTTGCTTCCACCCACGCCACCAGTGCCCTTGCTATTGACCATCAGTCAGCCAGTCCATGCCAACATGGTACAGTTCATGGTCCTTCATGCCACTTAACCGAGTATTTAACTGCGGGTGTGTTGAGACCATCAATTCACGCGACACGTGGTTAGACGTGAACAGTGGTTTTGATCGTCTTACAACAGAGCCTGCCTGTGACGAGATGAACTCTAGATGAACTGGCAGGCAGGCTCCGACTGTCAAGCTTTATAAAACCAGTGGGGGGGAGGAGTCATGGGCGGAGCCAAGGGTGGAGCCCAGTACAAACTTCCGTACATTCCCAGTACACCTCCCCCTAGGGGCACAGCCGTGCAACTGCTCGTGTGCCGAGCTTACAGAGGCATGGTACAACATGTGTGATAACAGTGTGAATTATGCTATTATGATTCACCGCATTCACCCCCTGTAAAAAAAGTCAAGTCCGGCGGGGGGTGATGGTTTACAGATCGTGGCTGTCCGGTGGTCGAGTTGTCCGTTGTGATCGGCGGAGCACCGGAGTTGCAGTCTCTTCTGGTGGCTGGATGATCACGGTCGGTTGGGGTACGATGGCGGACTCCGGGGGTGATTCTGTCCGAGCTTCGTACCCGTCTGGTTCGACTGGGGAGTGGGGGCTGGGAGCTTGCGGGTGCGGGCGCGCGGAATATGTGTAGCGAACTGGTGGGGCGCTGCGAGTTGGGTGGGATGTAACGTGAGGGGTACCCCGGCAGTGGTAGTGGTGGGGTTTGATCCTGCAGGCGCTAGGTCCCGGAGGGATACGGTGTCCTGACGGCCGTTAGGGAACTCTGTGATGGCGTATTGGGGGTTCGAGTGTAGTAGGAGCACTTTTTCCATAAGCGGGTCAGTTTTGTGTGCCCTGACGTGCTTCCTGAGGAGCACTGGGCCCGGTGTCCTCAACCATGCCGGGAGCGAAAACCCCGTGGTAGTGCCCCTGGAAAAGATAAAGAGCCGCTCGTGAGAGGTCTGATTGGTGGCAGTACACAAGAGGGACCTAATAGCGTGGAGCGCGGCTGGGAGGACTTCTTGCCAATGGGAGATCGGGAGATTCCTGGACCGGAGGGTCAGTAGGACGGTCTTCCAGACTGTCGCATTCTCCTTCCCCACCTGCCCATTCCCCCTGGGGTTATAGCTGGTAGTCTTGCTCGAGGCGATGCCCTTGTCGAGCAGGTACTGACGCAGCTCGTCGCTCATGGAGGACGAACCCCGGTCGCTGTGTACATAGCTGGGGAAACCAAACAGGGTGAAGATACTATGCAGGGCCCTGATGACTGTGTGGGGGGTCATGTCGGGGCACGGGATAGCAAAAAGGAATCGGGAGAACTCGTCGATGACATTTAGGAAGTACACATTCCGGTTAGTCGAGGGGAGTGGCCCTTTGAAATTGATAGCGAGGCGTTCAAAGAGCCTAGAAGCCTTGATCAGGTGGGCCCTGTCTGGTCTGTAGAAGTGTGGTTTGCACTCCGCGCAGATCGGGCAGTCCCTGGTGATGGCTTTTACCTCCTCGGTGGAGAAAGGCAGATTTTGGGCTTTAATGTAGTGACCCCCGGGTGGCAGAGGTCATTGTGGATGGTTTTTAAGCGGTCGCTCTGCGTGCTGGCGCACGTGCCGCGGGACAGGGCATCTGGGGGCTCATTGAGCTTCCCCGGTCGATACATAATATTGTATTTGTAGGTGGAGAGCTCAATCCTCCACATCAGAATTTTATCATTTTTAATTTTGCCCCTTTGCAAGTTGTCAAACATGAAGGCAACCGATCTTTGGTTGGTGATGATGGTGAACCTCCTACCTGCGAGGTAGTGCCTCCAGTGACGAATAGCCTCCACAATGGCTTGTGCTTCCTTTTCGACCGAGGAGTGTCGAAGTTCCAAAGCGGAGAGGGTTCGGGAGAAAAAGGCGACTGGTCTCCCTGCCTGATTTAACGTGGCTGCAAGAGCTACCTCTGAGGTGTCGCACTCCACCTGAAAAGGGACGGATTCATCCACCGCCCGCATGGCCGCTTTGGCGATGTCCCCCTTGATGCAGTTGAAGGCCTGACGGGCCTCAGCCGACAGGGGGAAAAGTGTGGTCTTAAAGAGTGGGCGGGATTTGTCCGCATATTGAGGGACCCACTGGGCATAATATGAAAAGAACCCCAGGCACCGTTTGAGGGCCCTGGGACAATGAGGGAGAGGGAGTTCTAAGGTCCGGGTTGGTGCCCAGGACTCCGTTTTCCACGACATAGCCGAGGATGGCTAGTCTGGTTGTGCGGAAAACGCATTTCTCCTTGTTGTACGTGAGATTAAGCTTCTGGGCTGTCTGGAGAAATCGATTGAGGTTGGCATCGTGGTCCTGCTGGTCATAGCCGCAGATGGTGACGTTATCCAAGTACGGAAACGTAGCCCGCAGCCCGTACTGGTCCACCATTCGATCCATTGCTCGTTGGAACACCGAGACCCCATTAGTGACGCCAAAGGGAACCTGGAGGAAGTGGAAGAGGCGGCCATCGGCCTTGAACGCCGTGTAGTGGCGGTCCTCCAGGCGGATTGGGAGCTGGTGGTATGCAGACTTCAGATCCACCGTGGAGAAAATCCAATAGTGGGCTATCTGATTCACCATGTCTGCAATCCTGGGGGGGAGGGCGAGGGGGGGTACGCGTCGAGGAGCATAAACCGATTAATAGTCTGACTATAGTCTACGACCATGTGGAATTGTTCCCCAGTCTTGACGACCAATACCTGAGCTCTCCAGGGACTGTTACTGGCCTCTATGATCCCCTCATGTAGGAGCCTCCGGACCTCGGTTCGAATGAACACCCTGTCCTGTAGGCTGTACCGCCTGCTGCGAGTGGCTATGGGTTTACAGTCCGGAGTGAGGTTGGCAAAGAGAGGGGGGGAGGGATTCGCAGCGTGGCTAGGCTGCAGATAGTGAGTGGGGGTAGAGGTCCGCCGAAGCTGAGGGTGAGACTCTTGAGATTGCACTGAAAATCGAGTCCCAGTTAGAGTGGGGCGCAGAGTTCGGGCAGGACGTATAGTTGAAAATTAGAGTAACTAGCGCCTTGGATCGTTAGAGTCGCGACGGTGCATCCTTGGATGTGGACAGAGTGGGAACCCGAAGCGAGGGAGATGGTTTGCCGTGCAGGAAAAACAGGGAGCGTAACAGCGTCTTACCAGATCTGAATGTACGAAGCACTCGGTGCTCCCGGAGTCGAAAAGGCACGGTGTACTGTACCCGTTGATTTGGACCGTCGTCATAGAGTTGTGGAGATGTTTTGGGCGCGATTGGTCCAGTGTGACTGCGTTGAGTTGCGGGTAGTCGGCGGCTCGGTCGGCTGCGCTGGGGTGGCCCGCGATGAGTGCCCGCTGAGGTCGCAGTCTTCAATCAAATTTTCTGAGTTTGGAGAGGATGGAGCCCAGAATAGTCGCCCCCGTGGATCGCACGTGGCGGGCGGCGAGGAGGATGGCGTCCAAGATGGTGGCCCCCATGAGTCGCACGTGGTCGGCCGCGTGGTGGGGGTCCGCCAAGATGGTGGCCCCCATGGATTGCATGTGGCGGGCGGAGGGTGGAGTCGGGGTATAGGCCGCAGCATTCCGGGGCCTGCGGGCCTGCGAGTGCGGAGAGCGGTTGCTTTGTGCCACGGGAGGGTTAGGGGCTGGGGCCTTCCTTGCCAGACACTCTCTGGCGTAGTGACCTTTATGCCCGCAGCATCTGCAGGTCGCGTTGAGGGCCGGGCAGTGCTGCTGCGGATGCTGGGACTGGCCACAAAAGTCGCAGGCTGGGGCAGCATGGTGGCTGGGCAGCCGTGCGGCGCAGGCCTGGGGCAGTCGCTGGTCGGGGGCCCATGACGGGGTCACGGAGTCCGCAGGAAACGAGGTGAGGCTACGAAACGAGACCTCCATAGTTGTAGCAAGTTCAACAGTATCTTCTAAATTTTGAGCCCCTTTCTCCAGCAGTCACCGGCGCACGTAATTTGATCTAAGGCCTGTAACAAAGACATCGCGGACAGCAAGTTCTCTATGTTCAGCAGCATTTACTGTCTGGTAATTACAGTCCCGGGATAAGGCTTAGAAATTCTTAGAAATTCTCTTAGAAATTCTCCTAGCGATTCTGTGGGGCGCTGGCGGCGAGTAGTAAAAACGTGGCACGCGTAGACCTCATTGACGGGCCTCACGTACATTTTGTCGAGTAGGGCCAGGGCCTCTGTATGTGAGCTGGTACAATTTAACTGAGTAGATATACGATGGTTCACCCTTGTGTGCAGTAGGCTGAGATTCTGCTCCTCCGTAGTTTCTGTGGTGCTTGCTTCAGCCAGGTAGGCCTTAAAACATCGGAGCCAATGTGAAAAGATTTATTTCGCCTCTGCATCCTGTGGGTCGAGTTCCAGTCGATCAGGCTTGAGGGCTGATTCCATAGTCGTTCCTTACTGTTTCTTAAGACGATTAGAACATAAGAACATAAGAACTAGGAGCAGGAGTAGGCCATCTGGCCCTTCGAGTCTGCTCCGCCATTCAATTAGATCATGGCTGATCTTTTATGGACTCAGCTCCACTTTCCGGCCCGAACACCATAACCCTTAATCACTTTATTCTCAAAAAACTATCTATCTTTACCTTAAAAACATTTAATGAAGGAGCCTCAACTGCTTCACTGGGCAAGGAATTCCATAGATTCACAACCCTTTGGGTGAAGAGGTTCCTCCTACACTCAGTCCTAAATCTACTTCCCCTTATTTTGAGGCTATGCCCCCTAGTTCTGCTTTCACCCGCCAGTGGAAACAACCTGCCCGCATCTATCCTATCTATTCCCTTCATAATTTTAAATGTTTCTATGAGATCCCCCCTCATCCTTCTAAATTCCAACGAGTACAGTCCCAGTCTACTCAACCTCTCCTCGTAATCCAACCCCTTCAGCTCTGGGATTAACCTAGTGAATCTCCTCTGCACACCCTCCGGTGCCAGTATGTCCTTTCTCAAGTAAGGAGACCAAAACTGAACACAATACTCCAGGTGTGGCCTCACTAACATCTTATACAATTGCAACATAACCTCCCTAGTCTTAAACTCCATCCCTCTAGCAATGAAGGACAAAATTCCATTTGCCTTCTTAATCACCTGTTGCACCTGTAAACCAACTTTCTGTGACTCATGCACTAGCACACCCAGGTCTCTCTGCACAGCGGCATGCTTTAATATTTTATCGTTTAAATAATAATCCAGTTTGCTGTTATTCCTACCAAAATGGATAACCTCACATTTGTCAACATTGTATTCCATCTGCCAGACCCTAGCCCATTCAGTTAACCTATCCAAATCCCTCTGCAGATTTCCAGTATCCTCTGCACTTTTCGCTTTACCACTCATCTTAGTGTCATCTGCAAACTTGGACACATTGCCCTTGGTCCCCAACTCCAAATCATCTATGTAAATTGTGAACAATTGGGCCCAACACGGATCCCTGAGGGACACCACTAGCCAACCAGAGAAACACCCATTAATCCCCACTCTTTGCTTTCTATTAATTAACCAATCCTCTATCCATGCTACTACTTTACCCTTAATGCCATGCATCTTTATCTTATGCAGCAACCTTTTGTGTGGCACCTTGTCAAAGGCTTTCTGGAAATCCAGATATACCACATCCATTGGCTCCCCGTTATCTACTGCACTGATAATGTCCTCAAAAAATTCCACTAAATTAGTTAGGCACGACCTGCCCTTTATGAACCCATGCTGCGTCTTCCCAATGGGACAATTTCTATCCAGATGCCTCGCTATTTCTTCCTTGATGATAGATTCCAGCATCTTCCCTACTACCGAAGTTAAGCTCATTGGCCTATAATTTCCTGCTCCCTGCCTACCTCCTTTTTTAAACAGTGGTGTCACGTTTGCTAATTTCCAATCCACCAGGACCACCCCAGAGTCTAGTAAATTTTGGTAAATCATCACTAGTGCATTTGCAATTTCCCTAGCCATCTCTTTTAGCACTCTGGGATGCATTCCATCAGGGCCAGGAGACTTGTCTACCTTTAGCCCCATTAGCTTGCCCATCACTACCTCCTTAGTGATAACAGTCCTCTCAAGGTCCTCACCTGTCATAGCCTCATTTCTATCAGTCGCTGGCATGTTATTTGTGTCTTCCACTGTGAAGACCGACCCAAAAAACCTGTTCAGTTCCTCAGCCATTCCTCATCTCCCATTATTAAAACTCCCTTCTCATCCTCTAAAGGACCAATATTTACCTTAGCCACTCTTTTTTGTTTTATATATTTGTAAAAACTTTTACTGTCTGTTTTTATATTCTGAGCAAGTTTACTCTCATACTCTATCTTACTCTTCTTTATAGTTTTTTTAGTAGCTTTCTGTTGCCCCCTAAAGATTTCACAGTCCTCTAGTCTCCCACCAATCTTTACCACTTTATATGCTTTTTCCTTCAATTTGGTACTCTCCCTTATTTCCTTAGATATCCACGGTCGATTTTCCGTCTTTCTCCCGTCCTTCCATTTTGTTGGTATAAACCTTTGCTGAGCACTGTGAAAAATCGCTTGGAAGGTTCTTCACTGTTCCTCAACTGTTCCACCAGAAAGTCTTTGCTCCCAGTCTACCTTAGCTAGTTCTTCTCTTATCCCATTATAATCTCCTTTGTTTAAACACAAAACACTAGTATTTGATTTTACTTTCTCTCCCTCCATCTGTATTTTAAATTCCACCATATCGTGATCGCTCCTTCCGAGAAGATCCCTAACTATGAGATCATGAATCAATCCTGTCTCATTACACAGGACAAGATCTAGGACTGCTTGATCCCTTGTAGTTTCCATTACATACTGTTGTAGGAAACTATCGCGGATACATTCTATAAACTCCTCCTCCAGGTTGCCTTGACCGACCTGGTTAAACCAATCGACATGTAGATTAAAATCCCCCATGATAACTGCTGTACCATTTCTACATGCATCAGTTATTTCTTTGTTTATTGCCTGCCCCACCATAACGTTACTATTTGGTGGCCGATAGACTACTCCTATCAGTGACTTTTTCGCCTTACTATTCCTGATTTCCACCCAAATGGATTCAACCTTATCCTCCATAGCACCGATGTCATCCTTAAATAACAGAGCAACACCAACTCCCTTACCATCCACTCTGTCCTTCCGAATAGTTTGATACCCTCGGATATTTAACTCCCAGTCGTGACCATCCTTTAACTATGTTTCAGTAATGGCCACTAAATCATAGTCATTCACGATGATTTGTGCCATCAACTCACTTACTTTATTCCGAATACTACGAGCATTCAGATAAAGTACACTTATGTTGGGTTTTTTTTTACCTCTGTTTTGAATCTTAACATCTCCAGTTTTATTCATTGTAGTATTACTGGGCCTATTCACTGACCTCCCCTCAGTCACTGTACCTTGTACTGTCACCCTTTTTTATTTTTGGCTATGCCTTCTCTGCCTTGCACTTTTCCCCTTACTTCCTTTTGCTTCTGTCCCTGTTTTACTACCGTCCAACTTCCTGCATCGGTTCCCATCCCCCTGCCACATTAGTTTAAACCCTCCCCAACAGCTCTAGCAAACACCCCCCCTAGGATATCGGTTCCAGTCCTGCCCAGTAGCAGACCGTCCAGTTTGTACTGGTCCCACCTCCCCCAGAACCGGCCCCAAAGCCCCAGGAATTTGAATCCCTCCCTCTTGCACCATCTCTCGAGCCACGCATTCATCCTATCTATCCTGACATTCCTACTCTGACTAGCTCGTGGCACTGGTAGCAATCCTGAGATTGTTACCTTTGAGGTCCTACTTTTTAGTTTAACTCCTAACTCCCTGAATTCCGCTTGTAGGACATCATCCCGTTTTTTTACCTATATCGTTGGTGCCTATGTGCACCACGACAGCTGGCTGTTCACCCTCCTCCCCAGAATGTCCTGCAGCCGCTCCGAGACATCCTTGCCCCTTGCACCAGGGAGGCATTATACCATCCTGGAGTCTCGATTGCGTCCACAGAACCGCCTGTCTATTCCCCTTACGATCGAGTCCCCTATCACTATAGCCCTGCCATTTTTCTTCCTGCCTGCTGTGCAGTAGAGCCAGCCACGGTGCCATGAACCTTGCTGCTGCCTTCCCCTGGTGAGCCATCTCCCCCAACATTATCCAAAGCAGTATATCTGTTTTGCCGGGAGATGACTGTCGGGGACACCTGCACTGCCTTCCTACTCTTGCTCTTTCTTTTGGTCACCCATTTGCTATCTCCCTCAGTAACTTTCACCTGCGGTGTGACCAACTCGCTAAACGTGCTATCCACGACCTCCTCAGCATCGCGGATGCTCCAAAGTGAGTCCATATGCAGCTCCAGAGCCGTCAAGCGGTCTAACAGGAGCTGCAGCTGGACACACTTCTTGCACATGAAAGAGCCAGGGACAGTGGACGTGTCCCTGAGCTCCCACATCGCACACGAGGAGCATGACACGGGTCTGGGATCTCCTGCCATGTCTTAAACCTTAGGTAAACTTATACAACTACAATTTCAAAATAAAAATAAATAAATTAGACAATGAAAAGAAAAACTACTTACCAGTCACATACCAGGGTTAAAACGCACCTCCGAAAAAGCACCTTCTCTCACTCTGTACCTAATTACCTCACTGCACCAAATTACCAAGTTGCAATTCCCACTCCGGATGTGCCTCACTCCAGCTGTGTCTCCTTGACAAGCGCAAGCTTGCTGAGTGCGCTTTCTGTCTGTCTTTTATGCAGACCTCAGCAAACCGATGACTCAAAAATACCTAAACTTCAAAGAGAAGAATACAATGTGCCCTTTGTGCCCCATAACAGGCCTCAGGTAACTGACAGATAACTGCCTCTCAGCAGTTAGGGTGGGGCAGCTTCAGGCAATCAGACACTAAGCTACACACTGCACTTTTAACTGAAAAACAGCAGAATTAGATTTACCACTTACCTTTCCTGATTACCTCACTGCACCAAATTACCAAGTTGCAATTCCCACTCTGGATGTACCTCACTCCGGCTGTGTCTCCTTGACCATCAATTCACGCGACACGTGGTTAGAAGTGAACAGTGGTTTTAATCGTCTTACAACAGAGCCTGTCTGTGACGAGATGAACTCTAGATGAACTGGCAGGCAGGCTCCGACTGCCAAGCTTTATACAACCAGTGGGGGGGAGGAGTCATGGGCGGAGCCAAGGGTGGAGCCCAGTAAAAACTTCCGTACATTCCCAGTACACCTCCCCCTAGGGGCACAGCCACGCAACTGCTCGTGTGCCAAGCTTAATTACACCTGTACAACATGTGTGATTGATGAACCATCAATTGGACGCGAGACACGATGAAGATCCAAACTGTGGCTTTAATCAGCTAGTCGTTAGCCCGGTGGTCGACTACAGAGAAAGGCCTCGGAGGCGGGGTCTACGTGCCTCTCGACCAATTGGTGAGCAGTCACATGACTAGCCCAGCCAATCAGACGAGAGGCACATGACCAGCCAGAGCCAATGGGGAACCAATGCTCTGCACCAATGGCAGTGCTCCCACTCATATCACCACAGTGATAACAGTGTGAATTATGCTATTATGATTCACCACTGGGTGGTTGAAGAGAGCATTGGCTGGAGGCTGCAATTGCTGGCATGTAATCAGCTTTGTATGCTCATATTCTCTGCCTTTTCTGGATTCTGCCAATGGCTTTTACTGCAGCGCGCACTCCTCTTTACTAAGTTGATGCCTTCCACACATTGTGCTGGAGGTCTGCTTGTCCACCTGAGACCCTGATTTTGAGTAGCCATACAGCATTGAGAAGTGGGCTCTACATGGCCCAATGGAAACTTTCAACAAATCATTGCAAAATCAATTTGATTAGAGTGTGGGGATGGTATCACAAACCTGTTTTTTGGTATTAGGGAAGTTGGCATTGCATGCACAATTGAGTTAATCACACAGAATTACTTGGATGTACAACACAGAAACAAGGCATTCTGCTCAAACACTCCATGCCAGTACTTATTCTCCACTTGAACCTCCTCCAATGCAGTTCTGGCCAGTTTTTGAGTGTTACAGTTGAAATGAAAATGAAAATCGCTTATTGTCACGAGTAGGCTTCAATGAAGTTACTGTGAAAAGCCCCTAGTTGCCACATTCCAGCACCTGTCCAGGGAGGCTGGTACAGGAATTGAACCGTGCTGCTGGCCTGCTTGGTCTGCTTTAAAAGCCAGCGATTTAGCCATGTGAGCTAAACATAGGGGTTTATAAAGATCTGCCTGTAAGTAATTCCTTTTCATGCAGTTGGAAGGACATTTTGTCAGACACAGAGGGCATGGTTTTCCGGGTCCATTCGCCACGGGTGCAAACCTGGTTATGGCCGCTAACTCTCGCCGGCAAGATTGCTGTTTGAGATCTTCCCCGTTCCTCCGCCTGTGACCTGATCAGGTTCACAAAATTGCGTGAATTTAATGTCCATTAATTTGCATGTATTTTAATATCATTAAATGGTGTTATGCCGTACATTCCAGCCCCGCGTAACGCTCCGTCCCGCGGCGTGAGGTTCACGCCAGCGCAAATCACGACTGTTTTTTACAGACAAAAACCAGTCTTGAGGACCATGCCGGAAGTGCGGAGTGCCTGGAGGCCCCACGATTGAGGGCTAAGGTTGGGCACTTGCTGTGCCAGGCAGTGACTGGGGGAAGTGCTGGGGACACTGAGGGGGAGCACAGAGAGGGGGCAAATCCTTGGCCATTGGGGGAGGGATGCTTTCCCTTTTGTGTGGTGGGAGGGGGGAGAGGAGTGTACACCTGCGAATGCATGGGGGGGAGAGGGGACGCGTACCCCCCAATACATCCATGGTGGGGGGGGGGGGGAGAGAGAACAAAAGCAAAGAACAATGCAGCACAGGAACAGGTCCTTTGGCCCTCCAAGCCTGTACCAGACATGATACCACCCGTGGCCAAAACCCTCAGTACTTCCTAAAAGAACAAAGGGAGTCGCCCCAAATTTGTGGGGGTGGGGGGGGGGGGGCGCTCCTTATCCATGGGAGGGTGGGAGGGAGTTTCTTGCTCATCGGGATGCCCTTTAAAGATGACGCCCTGATCTCTGTGCAACCAGGTTTGCCAGGTCCATCAGGCCTCGCCCTGCCAGAGTTATGGCGCAAACCATGCTCCTTTCCCCCGCCCCCTCCCTCCCGTGACATTTTCTGACAAAGTGTCACAAGGTCTGAACAGAAAACCAGTGTGTGACACTACCAATTTGTTGACAATTCTTCCCGGAGTTTGAGAACCCTTCACACACAGAGCAGCGCGTAGGGTGACCTTTTCACCTCTTCTGTTGACTAAATGTTACAGCTGCAATGATGACTTCCTGGCCTCAAATGCTGAATTTACCTGAACTCCCCCCACAACATAGCTGCGTATTGTGGAGGGTTAAATGTTGCTGCCTCCCTTTGCCTCACCTCTCGGAGTTCAATTTAAATTGGAGTCCCGACTCCCTGCTGCAGTGAGGGAGAAAATGTAACCGTGCCTTGGGTGAACTTGGACACTGATAGAGAGGGAGCAGGGAGCACCAGGATGTCTTATTTTATGATTCAAGCTTTGTACCTTGTGAATAATGTCCTTTCCAAATTCGAAGGATGCCCCACAAATAACCGGACTCTGCAACAAATAAAGGAGGTTCTTCACCTGTTTATTCGCCACTTAGTCAACGTGGAGGCATCAGCAAAAAACAAGAGCTTTGAAGGAAACTGATAAGCTGAACACTGCCAAAGCTGATTGCATTACATCCTTATACATGCATGTGTTTGGCTGCGATGTGTGTTATTAGAGCTTCCTGTTCCCGGACATCAGGTACTGAGTATTGAAAGCAAATTACTTCTACAAAGAAAAAAATGGTATGCAATGATTTGCAAAAAAAATGACATAACAATGAAGCTTGCATCACATTTGAATTTCTATAGCCACTAGAAAGTGACTTATCTTGCAAGTGGTGTGTGCAGCTTCCTATAATAAGTTCAGCGATTAATTTGCCATGGATAAGCACATTTGCCTCAGTATGTTTGGCAAAGAGAGTAGTTAAGACTAATGCATCCTGTTACTTGCTGTAAGTGCTGTGTATAAAGAACCACTTGAAATTCTGCAGCACCTTCCTCACACTCAGATCTACCCAAATGGGAACAGAGTTCCATGCGCGTGTCGTGAAACCCCGTGTTATCGATTCCCATTCGTGTAGACTCGGGGCCTCAGCGGGGAACTCCCCGACAAGGCCGCCTTTAGTCCTGTTTGCTCCGCTCGCCGAAACACCTGCACAAAGGAGATTGGGACGTCATTGATCTCTCGACCCACCAGATGTAACCCTCGAACCCCCAAAGCCATAATCACTGATAAGGAGGTCCTCCAGGCCCCCCTGCACCCCCCTACACCCGTGCAGGGCACCCCCCCTCCCCGTCCAATCCCTGTTGTGGGAAAATGCCTGCTTGGCACGTTGGCACACCCATCCTGGCACCCTGGCAGTGCCAAGGTGGCTGAGTGGCACCAGCAGTTCTCGGGCTCCACCCTGTCCAGAGGGTAAGCACCAGGGGGCCTTTAATCATCTGGGAGACTCCCACCAGTTTCATTCCATCTGGTTCCTGTTTGTGGAGGCGAGCACTGAACAGTACTCGCCCGAGGACTCCAAGGCAAAGGCGTTAGTTCCCAACGTGGGATTGAATATTTGAGTGAGGTAGCTGTCTTGCTCTAATATGCAGATTTGCTAAAAAGTGATCTGCCCGCAGTGGGCGGGATTCACATCGCAATATCTTGCGAGATCACATTAGATCTCACGAAGCATGGTGAGCCGGGTAGATCCCGGAAGAGGGATCTCCCGGCATCTACTGGCCACGTTGCAGCTTTCGGCTAAGTGGCCAGTCGAGAGCGCAGTGTGTCCAGAAGCGTTACAGCAGGCTTGTCCAACCTTTGCACGTGGGGAGCCAGATTTTTAAATTGTTTTCACGGGGGGCTGATGAGCAAATTTTGGAAAGAAAGTTTGGCGTAACATTAAACATACATTTAAATAAACCTGAGGAATGGATAGAAACAACTTGCTGAGCAAAAAAAATGAGTAATAAATAAAGTGTAAATAAATAGTGTAATAGGGTGATAGCATGTTTGTCCTGCTCACTTCCAGTCTCAGGGTGCTTACTCATTCACCCTCATCTACCCTGATACTGGGCCTGAGCTAGATTTATGGACACATTCTGCTCCCACACACTCTCTGCCCCCTCACACACACTACACACACACTCTCTGCTTCCTCACACACACTATACACACACACTCTCTGCTTCCTCACACATACTACACACACACACTCTGCCCCCTCACACACACTATACCCACACACTCTCTGCCCCCTCACACACACTACACCCACACACTCTGCCCCCTCACACACACTACACACACTCTCTGCTTCCTCACACACACTATACACACACACTCTCTGCTTCCTCACAAATACTACACACACACACTCTGCCCCCTCACACACACTACACCCACACACTCTGCCCCCTCACACACACTATACCCAGACACTCTCTGCCCCCTCACACACACTACACCCACACACTCTGCCCCCTCACACACACTACTGAGTATTGAAAGCAAATTACTTCTACAAAGAAAAAAATGGTATGCAATGATTTGCAAAAAAAATGACATAACAATGAAGCTTGCATCACATTTGAATTTCTATAGCCACTAGAAAGTGACTTATCTTGCAAGTGGTGTGTGCAGCTTCCTATAATAAATTCAGCGATTAATTTGCCATGGATAAGCACATTTGCCTCAGTATGTTTGGCAAAGAGAGTAGTTAAGACTAATGCATCCTGTTACTTGCTGTAAGTGCTGTGTATAAAGAACCACTTGAAATTCTGCAGCACCTTCCTCACACTCAGATCTACCCAAATGGGAACAGAGTTCCATGCGCGTGTCGTGAAACCCCGTGTTATCGATTCCCATTCGTGTAGACTCGGGGCCTCAGCGGGGAACTCCCCGACAAGGCCGCCTTTAGTCCTGTTTGCTCCGCTCGCCGAAACACCTGCACAAAGGAGATTGGGACGTCATTGATCTCTCGACCCACCAGATGTAACCCTCGAACCCCCAAAGCCATAATCACTGATAAGGAGGTCCTCCAGGCCCCCCTGCACCCCCTACACCCGTGCAGGGCACCCCCCCCCCCCCCCCCCCCGTCCAATCCCTGTTGTGGGAAAATGCCTGCTTGGCACGTTGGCACACCCATCCTGGCACCCTGGCAGTGCCAAGGTGGCTGAGTGGCACCAGCAGTTCTCGGGCTCCACCCTGTCCAGAGGGTAAGCACCAGGGGGCCTTTAATCATCTGGGAGACTCCCACCAGTTTCATTCCATCTGGTTCCTGTTTGTGGAGGCGAGCACTGAACAGTACTCGCCCGAGGACTCCAAGGCAAAGGCGTTAGTTCCCAACGTGGGATTGAATATTTGAGTGAGGTAGCTGTCTTGCTCTAATATGCAGATTTGCTAAAAAGTGATCTGCCCGCAGTGGGCGGGATTCACATCGCAATATCTTGCGAGATCACATTAGATCTCACGAAGCATGGTGAGCCGGGTAGATCCCGGAAGAGGGATCTCCCGGCATCTACTGGCCACGTTGCAGCTTTCGGCTAAGTGGCCAGTCGAGAGCGCAGTGTGTCCAGAAGCGTTACAGCAGGCTTGTCCAACCTTTGCACGTGGGGAGCCAGATTTTTAAATTGTTTTCACGGGGGGCTGATGAGCAAATTTTGGAAAGAAAGTTTGGCGTAACATTAAACATACATTTAAATAAACCTGAGGAATGGATAGAAACAACTTGCTGAGCAAAAAAAATGAGTAATAAATAAAGTGTAAATAAATAGTGTAATAGGGTGATAGCATGTTTGTCCTGCTCACTTCCAGTCTCAGGGTGCGTACTCATTCACCCTCATCTACCCTGATACTGGGCCTGAGCTAGATTTATGGACACATTCTGCTCCCACACACTCTCTGCCCCCTCACACACACTACACACACACTCTCTGCTTCCTCACACACACTATACACACACACTCTCTGCTTCCTCACACATACTACACACACACACTCTGCCCCCTCACACACACTATACCCACACACTCTCTGCCCCCTCACACACACTACACCCACACACTCTGCCCCCTCACACACACTACACACACTCTCTGCTTCCTCACACACACTATACACACACACTCTCTGCTTCCTCACAAATACTACACACACACACTCTGCCCCCTCACACACACTACACCCACACACTCTGCCCCCTCACACACACTATACCCAGACACTCTCTGCCCCCTCACACACACTACACCCACACACCCTGCCCCCTCACACACACTATACCCAAACACTCTCTGCCCCCTCACACACACTACACACACCCACACACACTCTGCTCACTCACACACACTACACACACACACTCTGCCCCCTCACACACACTACACACACACACACGCTGCCTCCTCACACACACTATACCCACACACTCTCTGCTTCCTCGCACACACTACACACACTCTGCTCACTCACACATACTACACCCACACACTCTGCCCCCTCACACACACTATACCCACACACTCTCTGCTTCCTCACACATACTATACCCACACACACTCTGCCCCCCTCACACACACTATACCCACACACTCTGCCTCCTCACACACACTACACCCACACTCTGCCTCCTCACACACACTACACACACACACTCTCTGCCTCTTCACACACACTACACACACACACACTCTTCTCCCTCACACACACTACATCCACACACTCTCTGCCTCCTCACACACACTACACCCACACACTCTCTGCCTCTTCACACACACTACACACACACACACACACTGCCTCCTCACACACACTACACCCACACTCTGCCTCCTCACACACACTACACCCACACTCTGCCTCCTCACACACTCTATACCCACACACTCTCTGCCCCCTCACACACACTATACCCACACACTCTCTGTTTCCTTACACACACTACACACACCCACACACTCTGCTCACTCACACACACTACACCCACACACTCTGCCCCCTCACACACACTACACACACACACACTCTTCCCCCTCACACACACTATACCCACACACTCTCTGCCCCCTCACGCACACTACACCCACACACTCTGCCCCCTCACACACACTACACACACACTCTCTGCCCCCTCACACACACTACACCCACACACCCTGCCCCCTCACACACACTATACCCACACACTCTCTGCCCCCTCACACACACAATACACACCCACACACACTCTGCTCACTCACACACACTACACACACACACACGCTGCCTCCTCACACACACTATACCCACACACTCTCTGCTTCCTCGCACACACTACACACACTCTGCTCACTCACACATACTACACCCACACACTCTGCCCCCTCACACACACTATACCCACACACTCTCTGCTTCCTCACACATACTATACCCACACACACTCTGCCCCCTCACACACAATATACCCACACACTCTGCCCTCCTCACACACACTACACCCACACTCTGCCTCCTCACACACACTACACACACACACTCTTCTCCCTCACACACACTACATCCACACACTCTCTGCCTCCTCACACACACTACACCCACACACTCTCTGCCTCTTCACACACACTACACACACACACACACTCTGCTCACTCACACACACTACACCCACACACTCTGCCCCCTCACACACACTACACACACACACACTCTTCCCCCTCACACACACTATACCCACACACTCTCTGCCCCCTCACGCACACTACACCCACACACTCTGCCCCCTCACACACACTACACACACATTCTCTGCTTCCTCACACACACTATACACACACACTCTCTGCTTCCTCACACATACTACACACACACACTCTGCCCCCTCACACACACTACACCCACACACTCTGCCCCCTCACACACACTATACCCACACACTCTCTGCCCCCTCACACACACTACACCCACACACCCTGCCCCCTCACACACACTATACCCACACACTCTCTGCCCCCTCACACACACTACACCCACACACACTGCCCCCTCACACACACTATACCCACACACTCTGCCCCCTCACACACACTACACACACCCACACACACTCTGCTCACTCACACACACTACACCCACACACTCTGCCCCCTCACACACTACACACACACACACTCTGCCTCCTCACACACACTATACCCACACACTCTCTGCTTCCTCACACACACTACACACACCCACACACACTCTGCTCACTCACACACACTACACCCACACACTCTGCCCCCTCACACACACTATACCCACACACTCTCTGCTTCCTCACACATACTATACCCACACACACTCTGCCCCCTCACACACACTATACCTATGTGAATTGCGCTTTCACGTATCTGATCGTCAGTCCAGAAGTAAAACACTCGAACACGTCAGTAACGAATATTCGTTTATTTACGGCCGGGACAAATCTCTAAGCAGTCGGGTAACTACCTTCGAGAAGTGCCAAAGTCCAAAATATGGACGGTATCTTTATACAATCACAGCTTAGGGGTGGTCACTTTAAATTCCTAGATACACCTATGATTTGGCAAGGATCCAGAACATGTACATATATGGAATTATTCTTCGAGGTCGGGAGGTTATTTTTGACATAATCATTAGCACAAGTCACTATCAATATTAATACAAAGGTTTTTGTATCCCATGGCCATATGGCTCAACTCACTCCAAAGACAGTCCCCCTTACATTTCAATGTTTAATTGTTCCAACTGGTCAAACGAGCTTAATTATGTTTATCTCTGCAATAAAGTAACGGTTCCCATTCATTCCATTCTTTGCCTTTTTGACCTCTCTGCTTTTACAGATACGGGTCAGAACATTAATTAGTACCAATGCCACACTCCCTATATTCCATCCCATAACCTTCTGACATCTTTTTCACAGAGCTTTTCAGAACTGTTATATTAACCCTATCAGCGAAGTTCCAAATGAAATCCACTTCTACATTCCCCCCTTTGATCATTCCTTGATCACATAACACTCAGGATACTTTAGATGGAAATGAGAGCGAGGCGGAGGTACTCCTCCTCTACTAGGCTCCGGCAGGATGCCACTTCCTCATATAGGTCAGGGGTAGGTGGAACCAGTGTTTCTTTTTCGTCTAGGGCAGATCTCTGAAGCATCTGTGGTAATGCAGTGGCACCCAAACGGTTGCATAGGCATTTCACACCAGTAGCTATGATACAGAGCAACAAACAGATGGTAACGAAGATAATGAGCCCATGGAATAGGTAAGTGGCCCAAGAATTGGACCACATCCAGCTCCACCAGTCAGCCTGACCGGCGAGTCGCAAGCGCTGTACTCCATCTCTGATATGGGTTACCAGACGCGTGATATTCTCTGAACTGTCTGGAATATAACCCATGCAGCCGTCTGTTCGATCGAGAAAGGAACAGATATCAAGGGAATGCCTCCATGGGCATGGGTCGGGACCTGTGTACATACCCAGCAAGAGGAGACACCCACTTTCTTAGCATAGACATAGGACATAAACAGAAATGAATTTGCCGTTACATGGTGCGTTGCCCGCTTCCTTCTGGAAGGCGAGTAGGGGTGAGTAGTCCTTGATGGTAAAATTTGTACCCTGTCCTTATCAATGCACCGGTGGTTCCACCGGCATGTGCGGCGATCGTAGATCAGAACCATGTACGTAGTCCGGAATCGGGGCTTCTGGTCGTCGGGATGAACGGTGGTTGGGCAGGTTTTGATAGCCGTGGTGATCCATCGGAGATCTGTCGTTGTTCCACATCGTGGGGTTCCTTCTCGGCACAGGGGTGGACGTCGGCTTCCATACGGGCATCTCCTTCTTCTGGATGCAGCGAGAGAGAGCAGGGTGGCGAGTATTGTGACGGTGAAGAGGGACTTCATCCTGGTACTCGTGTTCCTAGGACTTAAAGGAAAAGTTTAGAACATCATGGATACTTAATTAACTTACAATGGTGCATATGTACCCATGCGTTCCGGCCCTCCACTTTTACTGCAGTGGGGGTAGTGAGTAGAACCTGTAGGGGACCCTCCCATCGAGGTTCCAAACCCTTACGTGTCCAATTTCGAATTAGGACATAATCCCCAGGGTTGATGGAGACGTCATGAGTAATGGAGGGGACTTCTTCCTGGGTGGCACGAACTCGGGAGTGTAATCCTTTCAAAATTCTAGTTAGTGTTAATATATAATTAGCCATCTCGGTAGTCATGTAATGGAATTGAACATTCCGTGGAACACTGCTGTCCCAAGGCGTTCGAAAGGGTCTGCCATATAGTATTTCCGCTGGGCTTAGGCGAGTTTTTCCTGCGGGAGTGGCACGTAGCTGGAAGAGTGCTAAAGGCAGGAGTTTGAGCCAAGTGGCCCCAGTGTCTGCTTGTAGTTTAGCGAGTTTAGTCTTTAGAGTCTGATTAGCCCTTTCCACCACTCCAGCGGCTTGTGGTCTGTAGGCACAATGAAACTGTTGCTTTATTCCTAGCAGAGCACAGAATTCCTTATTGATCTGACCTATGAAGTGGGGACCATTGTCAGAGCTCAGCCGGGCTGGAATTCCAAATCGCGGAACAATTTCTCGCATTTACACCTTAACTACTGTCGAGGCCTTGTTATCCGTAGTCGGGTAGGCCTCGATCCATTTGCTAAAAGTGTCCACAATGACTAACACATATTTATAGCATTGACATCTTTCCAACTCAATGTAATCCATTTGCAGGGTCTCAAATGGACCCTCAGGTAAGGGGGTTGTGCCAGGATCACAGGGGACGGCCTTACCGGGGTTGTGCTGTTGACAGATTAGGCACCGACTGCTAATTTGTTGGGCCATCTCTTGCAGTCGTGGGTGCCACCAGCTTTTTAACAATATGTCCCCTGTGGCACGAGCTCCACAGTGAGTTGCAAAGTGTACACCTTCGGTCACCCAGGCTGCTAATGCATCGGTCATACATGTTTGTCCTACCGGGGTGACCCACAGCTTATTTTCGATATCATATATACATCCTAAGTTTTTCCACATATTTACAGCAGTTGCAGGAGCGTCCTCCTGCATTTGGATTATGTCAGCAATGGTTGGCATAGGTTTTTCAGAGGGAGACTTTTCCGGGGGGGTTTTAGTCTGCCTCATCATTCTAGGCACCATTAGTTTGCCAGATTTAGAAATTTCTTTTGCCTTCTCGTCCGCTCTCCTGTTGCCCGTTTCCACCAGTCCTGTGCCTTTTGTATGCGCTGCGCATTTTATCACCGCTATCTTGTCTGGGAGCATAAGGGCCTGCAATAACTGGGTTACTAACTGCTGGTGTGAGATGGGTGTACCAGCGGAGGTTAGAAATCCTCTGTTTTTCCATAATTGCCCGAAATCATGTACTACCCCGAAGGCGTATCGGGAATCTGTATAAATATTAACCTTCCTCCCCTGTGCCAATATGCATGCTCGTATTAACGCAAACAATTCTGCCTGTTGGGCAGAAAAGGGAACTTCAAATGCTGCTGCTTCTACTACGTCACCGTCTTGATTGATGATTGCATAGCCAGATTGTCTATCCCCCCTTTCGCCGACGGAAGAACTTCCATCGGTGAAAAAGGAACAATCTGCACTCGGGATGGGTATATCGGAGAGGTCGTCTCGAACCGAGGAGACTTCCTGCAACAGTTGCAGACAGTCATGAGTTGGGTCGAGCATGGCTGTGGGAGGATGCGTCAAAAAGTCAGCAGGGTTGATAGTGGTGCAGTGGGCAAACTGGACCTTTGGGTTATTAAGGAGAGCAATCTCATATCTATTCTGACGAGCCATCGTGAGATGCTGAGTCTGTAGCCGTCCCAAAAGGGCCGTAACAGAATGGGAACTATAGACAGTGATATCTTGTTGGAGGGTAATATTAGCAGCCGATTGCAGGCTGTGTGGTTCTGCTAGTGACTGTTTGTGATCAGCGGGCACTAGGACCCTGCGGAGCCATGCAGTGTCAATTTCAACGCAGCAGTTTCGAAACTGCCCAGCACAAATCCTTTATCTGTTTATTCTGAGACCAATGTAGTTCTGAACATACTGAGTTACTCATAATACTGATCACATTCCAGGGGCGGTGGCGGAGGTGGCTGTGGGGGCTGTGGAGGCTTCTGACGTCCCCCGCAATTGAACAGATGTTCCTCATCCCCATCGTCCCCCTCCTCCCAACCTTGCTTCGCATTGCTGACCGGCGCCAGGTTTCTTATATTGTTTACATTCCCTTTTTAAGACCTCTACTGTTTTAGCAATTCCCCCTTCAGTGAGGCCAATACCCAATTTTGAGGCATTTGCCTGCCAGCTAGCCAGTATAGATGCATCTTTCATTAACTGACAGTATTCCCTCCACAAGGCAATTAATTTCTTTGCGGTGGGTTCTTGATAATACAGAAAAATGTGTCATTTGAAACATGAAAGTCTGGCAATATCTGGTTTGAGAGGGTACAGGGAAAGATCCCACAAAAGGTTAATAGCAGCTGCAAAGAGCAGGGTTATAAAATGCAGATACTTGCTCACAAGCAGGCCTCAGCAGACACACAGGCTTCATGTGGTAAGCTAAAACAATGGCTCACACCTTCATGGAATGTAACTATCTCAGAAAGCATCTGAAAAAGCATGGATGAGAGTTTCAATTGCATTAAGTGATGAATGTTTAAAACAGGCAAGTCTTTCAAGTCACAACCAAGTTAAATTTTAGCATACAGCTAAGGGCAAAGTTTCACACCTTAATTGAAATAAACTCTCTTAGTAAACAGCTGGAAAGAATGGAAGATGCGCAGTCGAATTTAGTGTCAATTTAAGGGGTAAAATTCTACGAACATCAAGTTAATTAAAAGAAAATTGGAGATGACCTGGCTACGAGAAACATCATTTAAGTCAAAATCAAAGGCAAAGTTATGAACTGGGGACAATTGGAAAATTAAACGATTTGAAACCACAGAAATAAAAGTTAACTATTGAAACAAAAGCATTTTTTAAAATCAGATCTGAGAGGAGACGATATGCCTGAAATGAATAATTAGTTGTAGTAAGATGTTTACATCAAAGATACTTTTAAACTATCAAAGTGAAACAAGCCCATATACAATACAGTCGTTAAAACTTAATAACTCTTCGAAAGAGAATATAAACCCAGGGAGCAGAAGCACCAGCACTCTGCAACAGCAACAGGAGAGAGAGAGAGAGAGAGAGAGAGAGACACAGCCTGCTGGAGAAAGACAAGGAAAGCAGCCGAGTTTAAACAGCTAATTCAACTCAAGAAGACCAGATTTTAAGTGGTTATTAGCTTACTTTACTTCCTTAATAACACAGGACCCAGGACACCAATGCTATTAAGGGGTAAGTAGGTAAAATTCTTCAGTGAAGGTATGGGTTACACCGGGGGATAGGCTCCGAGAACCCCGCCCGTAACTTCCAGAGAACGCTGCCTGGAATCACGGCGGCAGTCCCGTCCAGAGCCCACAGCCCGTTAACCGTCCCCTAGCAATCCTGAGAACCCCGCCCGTAACTCCAGCGAACGCTGCCTGGAATCACGGCGGCTCCTCAGGCTGCCTCTAGCAGTCCTGGCAACCCCGCCCGTAACTCCAGCGAACGCTGCCTGGAATCACGGCGGCAGTCCCAGGCTGCCCACAGCCCGTTAACCGTCCCCTAGCAATCCTGAGAACCCCGCCCGTAACTCCAGCGAACGCTGCCTGGAATCACGGCGGCTCCTCAGGCTGCCCCCAGCAGTCCTGGCAACCCCGCCCGTAACTCCAGCGAACGCTGCCTGGAATCACGGCGGCAGTCCCAGGCTGCCCCTAGAGACGATAACCACAGGGTTCACTCACTTACCCTCTTTAAAACGGGTTCGCTGGACTGACCTGGATCTCGCAGAGGCTTCTCGACAAACCAACGGCAAGGCTGAGCAACGATCAAACTGGTAGTAGGCGAATACCAAGGTGGAAAACAAATTTTTACTCACGTTGGGGGCCAAATTCGTCCTCTACTTTGAACGAGCTCAGTCGATTACGCCGGTTAGTTGCGCAGACCCCTCTGGAGATCCCCGTACGGGCCACCAAATGTGAATTGCGCTTTCACGTATCTGATCGTCAGTCCAGAAGTAAAACACTCGAACACGTCAGTAACGAATATTCGTTTATTTACGGCCGGGACAAATCTCTAAGCAGTCGGGTAACTACCTTCGAGAAGTGCCAAAGTCCAAAATATGGACGGTATCTTTATACAATCACAGCTTAGGGGTGGTCACTTTAAATTCCTAGATACACCTATGATTTGGCAAGGATCCAGAACATGTACATATATGGAATTATTCTTCGAGGTCGGGAGGTTATTTTTGACATAATCATTAGCACAAGTCACTATCAATATTAATACAAAGGTTTTTGTATCCCATGGCCATATGGCTCAACTCACTCCAAAGACAGTCCCCCTTACATTTCAATGTTTAATTGTTCCAACTGGTCAAACGAGCTTAATTATGTTTATCTCTGCAATAAAGTAACGGTTCCCATTCATTCCATTCTTTGCCTTTTTGACCTCTCTGCTTTTACAGATACGGGTCAGAACATTAATTAGTACCAATGCCACACTCCCTATATTCCATCCCATAACCTTCTGACATCTTTTTCACAGAGCTTTTCAGAACTGTTATATTAACCCTATCAGCGAAGTTCCAAATGAAATCCACTTCTACACCTACACACTCTGCCTCCTCACACACACTACACCCACATTCTGCCTCCTCACACACACTACACCCACACACTCTCTGCTTCCTCACACACACTACACACACCCACACACACTCTGCTCACTCACACACACTACACCCACACACTCTCTGCCTCCTCACACACACTACACCCACACACTCTCTGCCCCCTCACACACACTATACCCACACACTCTCTGCCCCCTCACACACATTACACCCGCACACACTGCCCCCTCACACACACTATACCCACACACTCTCTGCTTCCTCACACACACCACAGACACCCCCACACACTCTGCTCACTCACACACACAACACCCACACACTCTGCCCCCTCACGCACACTACACACACACAAACTCTGCTTCCTCACACACACTACACACACCCACACACACTCTGCTCACTCACACACACTATAAACACACACTCTCTGCTTCCTCACACATACTACACCCACACACTCTCTGCCTCCTCACACACACTACACCCACACACTCTCTGCCCCCTCACACACACTATACCCACACACTCTCTGCTTCCTCACACACACCACAGACACCCCCACACACTCTGCTCACTCACACACACAACACCCACACACTCTGCCCCCTCACGCACACTACACACACACAAACTCTGCTTCCTCACACACACTACACACACCCACACACACTCTGCTCACTCACACACACTATAAACACACACTCTCTGCTTCCTCACACATACTACACCCACACACTCTGCCTCCTCACACACACTCCACCCACACTCTGCCTCCTCACACACACTACGCCCATACACTCTGCCCCCTCACATACACTATACCCACACACACTCTGCCCCCTCACACACACTACACCCACACACTCTGCCTCCTCACACACACTACACCCACACACACTCTGCTTCCTCACACACACTACACACACCCACACACACTCTGCTCACTCACACACACTATACCCACACACTCTCTACTTCCTCACACACACTACACACACCCACACACACTCTTCTCACTCACACACACTACACCCACACACTCTGCCCCCTCACACACACTATACCCACACACTCTCTGCTTCCTCACATATACTACACCCACACACACTCTGCCCCCTCACACACACTATACCCACACACTCTGCCTCCTCACACACACTACACCCACACTCTGCCTCCTCACACACACTACACACACACACTCTCTGCCTCTTCACACACACACACCCACACATTCTCTGCTTCCTCACACACACACACACACACTCTTCTCCCTCACACACACTACACACACACTCACTCTGCCTCCTCACACACACTACATCCACACACACTCTCTGTCCCCTCACACACACTACACACACACTCACTCTGCCTCCTCACACACACTACATCCACACACTCTGTCCCCTCACACACACTACACACACACACACTCTGCCCCCTCACACACACTACACACCCACACACTCTGCCCCCTCACACACACTACACCCACATACACTCTGCCTCCTCACACACACTACATCCACACACACTCTCTGCCCCCTCACACACACTATACCCACACACTCTCTGCTTCCTCACACATACTACACCCACACACACTCTGCCCCCTCACACACACTATACCCACACACTCTGCCTCCTCACACACACTACACCCTCACTCTGCCTCCTCACACACAATACACCCACACACTCTGCCCCCTCACACACACTACACACACTCTCTGCTTCCTCACACACACTATACACACACACTCTCTGCTTCCTCACACACACTACACACACACTCACTCTGCCTCCTCACACACACTACATCCACACACTCTCTCTGTCCCCTCACACACACTACACACACTCACTCTGCCTCCTCACACACACTACATCCACACACACTCTCTGTCCCCTCACACACACTACACCCACACTCTGTCCCCTCACACACACTACACACACACACTCTGCCCCCTCACACACACTACACACCCACACACTCTGCCTCCTCACACACACTACATCCACACACACTCTCTGTCCCCTCACACACACACTACACCCACACACACTCTGCCCCCTCACACACACTACACACCCACACACTCTGCCCCCTCATACACACTACACCCACACACTCTTTGCCCCCTCTCACACACTACACCCGCACACTATCTGCCCCCTCTCACGCACTATACCCACACTGCCTCCTCACACACACTATGCCCACACTCACTCTGCCTCCTCTCACACACTACATCCACACACTCTCTGCTTCCTCACACACACACTACACCCACACACTCTGCCCCCTCACACAGACTACATCCATACACTCTCTCTGTCCCCTCACACACACTACACCCACCCACCCACTCTCTGCCTCCTCACACACACTACACACACACTCTCTGCCTCCTCACACACACTACACCCACACGCTCTCTGCCCCCTGACACACACTACACCCACACACTCTGCCCCCTCACACACATTACCCACACACACTCTCTGCCACCTCACACATACTACACCCACACACTCTCTGCCCCCTCACACACACTACACCCACACACACTTGCCTCCTCACACACACTACACCCACACGCTCTGCCTCCTCACACACACTACACCCACACACTGCCTCCTCACACACACTACACCCACACACTCTGTCCCCTCACACACACTACATCCACACACACTGGTCCCTCACACACACTACACCCACACACTCTGCCTTCTCACAATTGCACAATCCCATCACACTCCTATTTCCCTCACACTCTCACCCCTTCAACTCTCACTCCACTCGCACACTCTTTACCCCCTTCTCTCACTCGTTTCACCCCCCAACATCCCCCACACTCACTCTCTCTCTCTCCCGCAGCTTCCAGTCTCTTACTCGGACTCCAGTGGGACACTGCTCTGTCTGTATCATGCCCATTCTGGCCCATCTGAACTCTGCTCCAGACACCTGGGCTCTGATCCCTAGCCCTCCATTCCCTAAGCCCTGAGCCTTGGGTCCCCATTCACAGCACCCATGGCCCTTGGTTTCCCCGGCCCTCACTCCTTGGTTCCCTGACACTTGCCTGCCCTGGCCCTCAATCTTAGCTCCCTGGTCACCACTCTTTTGTTCTTCAGCTCCCCGTTCTCGCTCCTCGGCTCCCCACTCCTCTGCCCCCAGCTCCATTGGTGCAGATGTGATGCCATGGGCTTCCTGGGTCCCACCCCTTGGCATCCCGGCCCTGGGCACCCCAGCCAGTGAATAATCAGATTGTCTGCTTTAGTGATGTTGCTTGAGGAATAAATGTGGCCAGGTTACCATATGAGAGCAGTAATAAGGGAATTCAAAATATTGCCACAATGTAAAAAAGAACCATCGGAAAATTGCAACTGCAAAGAAACTTCGAAGGGTTTTAGATCAGATAGCCCTGGAAAGAGGCCGGGGGCATCAGGGGGCAGCAGAGCACTCATGATAGCTGTGTGTATAACCAGAACTACCCATGCTGTACATTGGTTAGATACATTTGCGGGGACACAATATCATGATTGGTTACCTATTACTATCCCGGATCAAACCCCAACAGTGGCTAGGATAGTGGACAGAAACAAACTTTATCTTTAACATCACACAAGAACATAGCTTAAATTGACCCCTTAAGCAATGCTAATCAATACAGTGACACAATATCCCTTAACTGCTATCTTTATGCCCACTCAAACAATCAAACTTTCTCAGAACCCAATCCACTTTTAAATGTAATTAGCGGTCAGGAATACTTGCTGTGCATAAATACCCCACCAATCTCTCAGGTGCTGAAAAGTCTGAGTTCTGCTGTCTAAAGCTAGCAGAGTGTTCTCTTTTGTAACCTCCCCTGCTCAACTTAAAGTTATATGTCCATTGAGCATCCATGGATCAAAATAACAGCAAAATTAAAATAAATGGGAATCAAGGGAATCAACAGGAAGGGTCCTTACAATATGGTCCCAGGGCACCTTTAGGAGAGGTAAGGTACCCTTCAGGATTGTCAAAAATGGACATGAATGTGTATACAAAGTGCATAAACTCATTGAAACTGTCAAGAGGAACTGTCAGAACTGTCAAACGTTTGAAAAGTGTGAAGAGGAGTTACCAAAACTGTCAGGAAGAATGGTTAACATTGTCAAGAATGTCAAAAGCAACTATCAAAAGGAATGATGACAATTGTGCAAAGAGGAACTGTCAAATCTCTGAAAAGCAACTTCAAGCTGTCACGACATTTAAAAGATCTGCTTTTAAATCTTTCAATAAAAACTGTGTGGAGTGACCATTGCTTGTTTTTTACTCTGTCTGTTGACAAGTCTGAAATATATCATTACTGGATTTGTGCTCCATGACTGATGCCACAGCCTTTCATTGTCATAGACCATTTCACATCTTTATTGACAAACTCAAGTAGTGGAAGAGGGACTATGAATTCCAATGCCTATTTTTATAAGGGATTAAGCACTTGAATGAAATTCTTGTACTAATAAAGGATAATGTAGTTAAAGGAATGTAAATTAAGTAAATGTGTTTTTATGGATATGAGTGTTTTATTGATAAAAGAAAGACTGCAATTGATGCACATGCATTTATTTAATTTCATCTCAGCATGGCTTGTGATGTCTGCCCACAGTGAATACTGGGTGAGTATGCATGTTAATTGTAAGGGAAAGGTGTGGGTTGGGACATGGGTTAGCATAGAGAGTCAGCGAGGCCATAAGATGTTAGGGGCAGCATGGTAGCATGGTGGTTAGCATAAATGCTTCACAGCTCCAGGGTCCCAGGTTCAATTCCCGGCTGGGTCACTGTCTGTGCGGAGTCTGCACGTCCTCCTCGTGTGTGCGTGGGTTTCCTCCGGGTGCTCCGGTTTCCTCCCACAGTCCAAAGATGCGCGGGTTAGGTGGATTGGCCATGCTAAATTGCCCGTAGTGTCCTAAAAAGTAAGGTTAAGGGGGGGGTTGTTGGGTTACAGGTATAGGGTGGATACGTGGGTTTGAGTAGGGTGATCATTGCTCGGCACAACATCGAGGGCCGAAGGGCCTGTTCTGTGCTGTACTGTTCTATGTTCTATGTTGGTAGAGGGCCTGAGGTGGCATGGTCCAGCATGGATGGGGCATAGTGTGTTGGAGGTGAGGAGTGTGATGGGTTAGGACCAAAGGGCTGTTTTCTGTTTTAATACTTTTTAAATAAATATTCGACTAAAGTGCCAGTGTAATGATGCAGGCTGCCTTCTCACATGGCCGTGACCACTCACCCATTCTGGGGTCACCCAGCCTGATTCACAGAGAGCCCCACCACCCATGAATTCCAATTTCCAGGGCAATTTCCCCCGGGTTGGGTTTGCAGAGCCTGGAAATGTCACAGCTATGGTGTCAAGTTCCTCAATGGTTAATGGATTTAATATACCTCATGATAATTGTTCTGCAACCCCTTCATGTTCTTACTGTTCCTTGTGCCTTGACAAGGAAACAGGTCACCTGACCTCTCAACTCCATCTTGTTGCAGGAAAATGTCCATTTTGGGTTTGTTCTTCATCGGTTCAAATTTATAGTTCATAAGTTTGCATTTTGTGAGTGCGACAGTGTTCACAAGAAAATATTTCTTGTGTTAGGAAGTGTGCCAATAAGCTTGTGTTCCATATCAAAAAGCATGGAGGCATTTGGCACCAACTTGGTGTAGAGCTTATAACCCATCCTTTCAAATATGGTCAGCTCCACCATCATACTTGAAGACTTAACCCTGATTCAAAGTCTGATGGCCATCGTTTCAGTTTCCATTAGAACACAAAGAGATTCCACATATGTCTGAATGCTACACTGGAGCTCAGACTTACTGCCATTCAAGCTCAGTCTGCTGAATGAAAGCTCTAGATATCAGTATTCGAAGTGGTTTTCCGGGGAATCACATCGAACAAACAATCAGTCCTCCAGTACGTCACCATGATTGCTGAGGTGCTGATCCAGGAGAGAGGCATGAGCTCGCTGTCCTCCCTCAGGATGCCAGTATTCCTAATCACATCCCTACCACTCTGCCTGTGCCCATGATATTTGCCTGTCAGCCAGCCTGGACCACTTCCACACATGCTGAATTGGTAAAGTCTGAACATAAGTCTCCTACATCTGGAGCTGCCCAGGTCATTAACCTTACATGGCCCATTCCCCATACACTGAGCTAGTACTTTGGAGGAACACTTGGACAGGCAAAAGTAAACGGAAGAGAGGCAATCAAGGAATACATAAGCGTTTTCCAATATTCCAATATTGCTTGATTTGATTGATAGATTTGGCTTGAAATGTTTATTTTATCCTGTTTTTATTTTCGCAATGTGACCAAGAGGACAATGGTGGTCAGTGAATCCTCACAGTGCAGAAGGAGGCTATTTAGCCCATTGAGTCAGCACTGACCCTCTGAAAGAGCATTCGGCCTAGACCCACACCCTCACCCTATCCCTGATAGAAGGAAGGTAAGGAAGTTCTATTGGTGAATGCGAATTGGTATTGAGGTTACCGGTATTGCATTTGAATTAGTTCTTCATGTACAGCCTGGACAGAAAGGGACATTCTAGGTTGCAGCCTCCATTCCTTCTGCTGCTTCTCTGCTGCTTGCAGGTTAAATCATTGCACGAGGTGTTCCCTCATGATGGTAAGGTTGTGTAACATGCAGCAAACAACCACAAGTCTTGGAATCTGCTCACCAAATATTGGAGGGCTCTTCGAGAGCGGTCCAGCAAGTAGAATCACCAATGGTCCACTCTACCAAATACTTTGTGGCAGCAAAGCTCTCATTGTATGTCTAATACGCATGTGCAGCTGAGCTGCACACCAGAGTCAACATATCTGTCAGCAACGGATCAGACGTGTTGCCCAGTAGCCCCCCTATTGGGCTGGGGCTGTTTAGCACACTGGGCTAAATCGCTGGCTTTGAAAGCAGACCAAGCAGGCCAGCAGCACGGTTCGATTCCCGTAACAGCCTCCCCGAACAGGCGCCGGAATGTGGCGACTAGGGGCTTTTCACAGTAACTTCATTCAAGTCTACTCGTGACAATAAGCGATTTTCATTTTCATTTCATTTCATTCATTTCATTGTTTCCTGTGCTGGCTGAAGTCAGACAGTGCATTGCTGCAGAATGAAAGCCTAATGACTACTGCCAAGAAATTGGGCATCAACCTGCATTATCCACTTTCAATGGTCACACACCACCTGTGTATTGAGGGAGTGGAATCCTCTCAGCTTCAGTACATGGGCAGACTGGACATGTTACAGTCCCAAATCAATGTGCACCCAGTCAGTGACACCTTGCAACATGGAGAAGCCTGCAGACCTTGCAAACCGCTGCGATTGCTCTGCCCGCTCCTCTCTGGAAATGGAGAGGAAAAAGAGGGAATGAAAACAAGTTGCTTTTCTTTGAACGCAGAGCTTCAGCTACCTCACATATGCAGCAGTGCAGTGCAAACTGCAGGATGTTTTCTTATATCAGCAGCACCACACTGGAAGAAACCAGATGCACAAACGTTCATAGCCATGGTCAACTACACAGCTGCTGGCAATGCAGTTCTCACTATGAGGTTGGAGTTATGACTACAGGGTTTTAACAGGTTGCAGTGATGACTTGCTCAGCGACGCCTCAAGCATTGGTCATTACTGAGGCTCAGGTAGGACAATTGGTCCCTGAACAACCTTAGGTTGGATATAGCTTCTTGCTCAGAATCCGTCTCCCTCTCCTCCTCTTCCCCCTTTCAACAGTTTGTCCTGACCTGCTGAGCCTCTGCTCCTCCTCCTCCCACTCATGACCAATTCCAAGAGGAAGGCCAGTGAGTGCGCCCATGTCTGGGAGCAACTGGTTTGTGCAGAAGCCTTGAGATCCACCAGAAATGTTTCAGCAACTGCCGCACACTTCCCGTTGATGTTTGAAATTTGAAAAAGCTATGAAAAGTACCAAAAACGCGTAGAATTGTAGCAACAACCAGAGGAGATGGATCAGCAACTAATCTGTAAGTAGTTGATAATCCCTTTAGCCGTGCTATTGAGGTGCTGAAACAGCCTTCATGCTGCTTAATGCGTGTTTAGCTGTGCAAGCTTAAGATAGAGTGTCATGTGGAGTATGAAGATCCAAATTGGCAGTGCTGGCATTAAATCAGCATTGCAAGCTCATTGATGTCGCAACATACTTGCTCTGTATATTCCTAGTGGATAATAAGTGTGTGTGGGCTTAATTCTTAACCAAGATGGTGTTCACCACGTGATGCATTTGAATTGTGCTGCAGATGTTAATTTGGAACCCACAAGATACCACATAAATAACAGGTACTACTGAGCCTACTTTCATCCCCAGAAGGTTTTAAGTGTAATAAAATTCAGATGGCTCACGCACATTAGCAGAAAATGGTTGCTAAAAGAGGCATCATGCAAAAGATAATTTAGCCTGAATTAAAAATTCAGACACTTTGCTGCAGATCGGTTGCCAAAGCAACAATGGCAAGGAGTCAGCCAGCTGGATCCTAAATGAGATAAGGAAGGAGAACAGGGCTTTGTTTGTTATTAACCATAATATACATTTCCACATGAGAGATTGATCAAATAAATTGGGTTGTCATGTGAATCAGAGAAGAATCATAGAATCCCTCCAGTGCAAAAGGAGGCCATTCAGCACATTGAGTCTGCACCAACTCTGAATGATGACTCCACCTAAGCCCACTCACCCGCCCTATCCCTGCAACCTAACCATATTTGGACACTTAGGGGCAATTGAGCATGGCCAATCCAATTAACCTGCACAACGTTTAGTCTATGCGAAGAATCCAGGGCACCCAAAGGGAACCCACGCAAACACAGAGAATGTGCAAATTCCACACAGATAGACACCCAAGGCTATAACTAACTGGGGTCCTTGGCGCTGTGAGGCAGCAGTGCTAACCACTGTGGCTCTGTACTGTGAAAACTTTAACAATGAAGACACGTTTGTACACAGCTAATGAGAGATACTGAAGAAATGTGAATAGATGCTCCAAGACACAAAGAAATTAGGGACATAGGAACAGAATCAGGCCATTTAGCCTCTCCAGCCTGTCCTGCATTTCAATAAAATCACAATGAGCACCATCAGAAACCATGTGACCATACTGGGAGCAGACCAACTAACCCTGCAATACAGGTTGGCAGCTAATGGACTATGAAGTACAGTTAGAACTGAATATGTATGTCCATTCCTTACAAACGTCATCCCACTGTGGAACCAAAGCAGAATAACCATTTGGCAGCCAAATGCTGATGATACTCCCCAGTCATCACTCTTCAGTATTCCCAGGCGTTAATCAAAAAACAGGGAAAGTTGAAAGGTGCCCATGACCGGAATGATGAATTACCCAACCTGAACAGGAGAGAAAAAGTTTGAGTACAACACCCAACTGACTGATGGTACCTGGAAATCAATTGAAATTACCAGCACATTCCCAGAACCAAGATCGTACCAAGAATGAATGTCTTTAAAAGTGAGCAGAGGACAACCAGAAAAGCAAGAAGGGGGGGACAAGATGAAGTATGAGTGCAAGCTAGCTAGTAATATAAAGGAAGATAGGAAGAGTTTTTTTCAATATATAAAAGGTAAGAGAGAGGCAAAAATAGACATTGGACCACTGGAAAATATGACTGGAGAAGAAATAATAGGAAACAAAGAAATGGCAGACAAACTGAATAGTTACTTTGCATCAGTCTGAGCTCCAGGAGAACATGAGGGCAGAGGTGAGTGCAGTGACCATTACTAAGGAGAAGGTTCTGGGGAAACTGAAAGGTCTGAAGGTGGATAAGTCACCTGGACTGATTGGACTACACCCCAGGGCTCTAAAAGAGTCTGGGCAAAGAAGTGGCAGATGGAATACAATGTGGGAAAGTGTGAGGTTATGCACTTTGGAAGGAGAAATGGAGGCATAGACTATTTTCTGAATGGGAAGATGCTTAGGAAATCAGAAGCACAAAGGGACTTAGGAGTCCTTGTTCACGATTCTCTTAAGGTTAATGTGTAGGTTCAGTCGGCAGTTAGGAAGGCAAATGCAATGTTATAATTCTTGTCGAGAGGGCTAGAATACAAGACCAGGGATGTACTTCTGAGGCTACATAAAGCTCTGGTCAGGCCCCATTTGGAGTATTGTGAGCAGTTTTGGGCACCGTATCTAAGGAAGGATGAGCTGGCCTTGGAAAGGGTCCAGAAGAGGTTCACAAGAATGATCCCTGGGATGAAGAGTTTGTCGTGTGAGGAACAGTTCAGGACTCTGGGTCTGTACTCGTTTGAGTTTAGAAGGATGAGGGGGATCTTTTGAAACTTACAGGATACTGCATGGCTTAGATAGAGTGGATGTGGAGAGGATGTTTCCACTTGCAGGAAAAACTTGAAGCAGAGGACACAATCTCAGATTAAAGACATGATCCTTTAAAACAGAGATGATGAGGAATTTCTTCAACCAGAGGGTGGCGAATCTGTGGAACTCTTTGCTGCAGAAGGCTGTGGAGGCCAAATCACTGAGTGTCTTTAAGACAGAGATAGAGAGGGTTTTGATCAATAAGGGGATCAGGGGTTATGGGGAGAAGGCAGGAGAATGGGAATGAGAAAGATATCAGCCATGATTGAATGGCGGAGCAGACTCAATGGGCCGAGTGGCCTAATTCTGCTCCTCTGCCTAATGGTCTTATAACAGAGCATTGTCAATTCAGAACAGTACCACAATCAGAAACACTGGTCAGTCCTAATGCAAACAGAACATGATTAAAGACACAACACAAACATAGCACCCCTAACCAGCACACTGAAAATGCACAGTAGCCTCCAGCAAACATCACCACAACTGAATCTGGGCAGGAAACCAAACAGCTGATACTTTTCAGAGACCTGTCAGTTTATTACTTGATGTAATGGTTTATTCAAACACAATGGGACATGTTGTGTGCTCTTCAGCATCGGATTTGGGGTTACCTGTCATGTGAGAGTACCTTTAAGAAATGGGTGTTTATCAATGGGTGTGTATATAAATATCTGTTGTGAGAGTACCTTTAAGAAATGGGTGTTTATTACTGCAGTGATGTCAGAGAGTGGGTGGAGCTGGGCTGCCTGTCAGCTTTTTACTTTTGTTTTTGAGCAGGCTGCAGGGTGTGTATTAGTTTCGTTTTCAGTGTTGGAGCTGAAGCCAGGCCAAGCAGGTGTACTGCTGTTCTCTCTGTCATGAAAAGACTATCTCTTGATCGTTTGGTGAATTCAGAATTATAAATGTTCTCAGTAGTGAATGTAAACCTAATGTGCTTCTGTTGAAAGGTGTTTCTTCTATCTTCTGGATGTTGTTTGGGAAGTTATTAAGGATTACTTAGTGTTATATTCTTTGGGGGTTGTATTTGAATTGATGGTTGCTAAGATGTTCACTGTATGTTTTAAAAAGGTTAACTTGAGTTCATAGAAGAAACATTGTTTTGCTTTAAAAAATATTTTTCCCTTTCTGCTGTACCACTCCTGTAGAGTGAGCCGTGTGTTCCCCATACCACAATCTATTAAAAGTTGTGGGTCAGGTGAAGTCCATTATACACTCTGGGGTTCTCTAAACCCTGGCCCATAACATACCTCAAAGACACATTGGAGAATCCCTCTCAAAGATTAGGAGGTAAGGGTTTGCGTGGAAATTGTCCAGTCCTGCTAACTTACTCTGGACAATTGCGCTCCATTGAGAACCATCCAAAAAAAGTGATTTAAATTGCTATCTTCGGACGGTTATACCAGGGTTGCACGAATAGTTACTCAGGAAAAGTTAGAAGTAAAACCTCTTCAAACTTCTGTGTAATTGCTTTAAGGACCCAGACCAATCTCCACAGGGACTCCATCCCATGCTCCCAACCACCCAGAGGATTCCCCTATGACTCCCCGCCGACTAACTATTCCCCTACCCCCACAGTACTCTTCATCCCCTGAACCCTACCACTCAACTGCTATGACCTGAATGTAACTACTGCTCCTACCCCAAACTGTGGCTCAGCTTTCACCCATGGCATGATCCCCTGACCCCACTGGACCCCCTGATCCCATCTGACCCACCAACCAGCTGGACTCCTTCACCTGATCCCCCCCGACCAGACACCCCAACCTGGCTGGACCCCTCTGATCGGCCTCAAACCCCAACATCCTGACCTGGTGAGACCCCTCCACCCGACCTGACCACCCCCGACCCCCCTACCCCCACCCCCACCAAACTGACCCCCACCTCCACCTAACTTGGCTAGACTTCCCCATCCAACCCAATCTCCTGATCCGACCCAGCTGGAACCACCCTCCCCCTCCCCGCCGATCTGACTCGTACTCTCCCATATGTTCTCCTCACCTGCCCCACTTCACCCCCTGTTCTCCGATCCTCCATCGATGTCCAACCACTCTCCCCCACCCCCTCAAACCCCAAATCCTATCCACTTATCCCAGACGCCTGGGTTGTCCATGACCTATCATTTTCAATGTGACTTGAACGGTACCTGCTTTATCACCTTGTCTTAAAATAAAGGATCACACATTATTGTTTCACCAATCCTTGTCATCTGATTGGTAATTTTATGTCAGAGGGGAGATCGTTACAAAATAGGCAGACACCGAATAGATGATATTTGATGCAGAGAAGTATGAAGTGATTTATTTTGGGTGGAAAAATAAGGAAGGGCAATCTGACATTTGGTATGAAGAACAAGGGCAGGCAATATAAAATCAAGGATATAATTTTAAAGGGGGTGAAGGAACAGAAGATCCGGAGATTTGAGTACAGAAGGTGTTGAATATGGCATGCAGGTTGAGACAGGGGTTAATAAGGTATATGGGATCCTGGTCTTTATTAATAGAGGCAGAGATTTTAAAAAACAAGGACATTCCGGAGAACCTTTATAAAACAGCTTGTTTGACCTCAAGAATATGTCCAATTCCAGACTCCATACTGAGGAATGATGTGAAGATTTGCGAGAATGAGATGAGAGACTTCACTCACATCGCTGGGTTAGCAAAGCTGCGGCTTTTCCCCTTTGAGAAGAGAATAGAGAATGTTGAGAGAAAAATTGTTCGAGGTGTTCAAAATCGTGAGAGATGCAAGGGTCAAGAACAAGAGGACACAAACTGAAAGTGAAGAGCATAGGAACCAGAGGCAATATGAGGAAAAATTATTTTATGCAGCCAGTTGCCAGGGTCTGAAATTATAGAATCCCCATGTGCAGAAGGAGCCATTCGGCCCATCGAGTCTACATCAACCCTCTGAAAGAGCACCCTATCCAAGCCCATTCCTCCACCCTGAAACCCCATAACCCTTTGGACACTAAGGGGCAGTTTAGCCTGGCCAATCCACCTAACCCGCACATCTTTGGACTGTGCAGGAAACCAGAGAAGCCAACGCAAACCCACGCAGACAAGGGGAGAACGTGCAAACTCCACACAGACAGCCACCAAAGGTTAGAATTGAACCCGGGACTCTGGTGCTGTGAGGCAGAAGTGCTTACTGCTGCCTGAGATTTTGCTGGTGGGGCAGCACGGTGGCGCAGTGGTTAGCACTGCAGCCTCACGGCACCGAGGTCCCAGGTTCGAACCCGGCTCTGGGTCACTGTCCGTGTGGAGTTTGCACATTCTCCCCGTGTTTGCGTGGGTTTCGCCCCCACAACCCAAAGATGTGCAGTCTAGGTGGATCAGCCACGCTAAATTGCCCCTTAATTGGAAAAAAATAATTGGGTACTCTAAATTTTTTTAAATAGAGATTGTGCTGGTGGAAAATTCAATTGTTTCCAAAAAGGTAATTGGATAGTTTTTTGGTGAAGGGAAGTGAGGTGAGTTGCTGTCACAGCAACAGCACATAGATTCTATGGTTCTGTGATACTAACAATATAAAATTACTCTGCCAGGTCCACTGAGGTTGTCCAGTTGTAACTATGATCCCGACATGCAATTAAAAATCCAGTTTCACCTCATTCAGAAAAGTGTAACTTTTGCAAGGTTTTGTTTACAGTGAGATTAAAAATGCAAGAGTGGAATTTTGTGTCAATCTCTAGGTTTCTAATTGATTGCAGCCTCAACAGCAGACTGTCTGGAGAAGTGTAGAATCATTGGCAGCATCTTGTGACTTTCCATGTTTAACTACACATATGCAGACTCCAGAGGTTGTTGTCAGTTTCAGAGAAGTGTTGGCAGCAAAAGCTAACAGTCTCTCTGATATTACTACTGTTAAAATCTGGACTATGAAGATGATTCCCAGTTTTGGGCCAGCCTGAGGCCTCTAACAGGCATTCTGTGCATTTTGCCTATTCCAAGTCAGGTTAAACCAATGACAACACTATCGGATTGGAATTAGTTTATAGCTAGTTCTGTCACTATAATTTTGAGGTGGAAACACAATTTCCATGCACGAAAGATGTTTCAGACACATTTTCTGTCAAAATATCAGCGATGTAGCTCTGAGGAAGTTCCAGCCCAAAAGTTATTCAAAGCCAATTTTTGTTGATCAAAACACTTGTAAGAAAAATATAATTCAGAACGATTTCTCATTTTATGTTGGATAAGTTTCATCACAAACCCATCAGAATTTGTTCAGACTACAGTGATTCAACTACATCCCATCATGAAGTGATAGGACAGCACGGTAGCTTTGTGGTTAGTACAAATGCTTCAGAGCTCCAGGGTCCCAGGTTCGATTCCGGCTTGGGTCACTGTCTGTGCGGAGTCTGCACATCCTCCCCGTGTGTGCGTGGGTTTCCTCCGGGTGCTCCGGTTTCCTCCCACAGTCCAAAGATGTGCGGGTTAGGTGGATTGGCCATGATAAATTGCCCTTAGCGTCCAAAATTGCCCTTAGTGTTGGGTGGGGTTACTGGGTTATGGGGATAGGGTGGAGGTGTTGACCTTGGGTAGGGTGCTCTTTCCAAGAGCCGGTGCAGACTTGATGGGCCGAATGGCCTCCTTCTGCACTGTAAATTCTATGAAAGTGACTATTACATTGAGAGACCTTACAATGGTGAACCAGACCTGTGCAAGTATAACATTGAACGTGGAACAGCACAACAGGGAAAATCCTGTTTGTTGTTGTAGCATTGCACAAGATTGCAACACTGCAAATGGAGGAGGTCATTGAATTTCACTTCAAAATTAATTTGTAAATCAGTTATCTGCTGATCAGAATTCAACTCTTGCAATATATTTGTTCCTCTAAACACAATAAAGCAAAGATCATAGCTGGTATCTTTCATGATCAGTGAAGGATTTGTTACAGAGTAAATTTGCCTCACATATTTGTATTAATGGATGAATAGATACAATTCATCATAAAATGATAAACTCAAACCTCATGCAGAATTGGTTTTGCTTTGAGCTAGGGTAAACACCAAGAACTATTCGGCTCCTGAGGATGAATCCAAGCATTTATTAACATAACCAACTGACTTAATTTAATTGCATTACTATAGTTGTGTATTTTGTGCCTAATCTCCATGGAAACAAAGTTTGATGATTCAACCCCTTTATTAAGATGTACAATCCCTGCTTCAATTTGTGAATGCATATTGGCTCTTTTTTCTATTTAACTCTACGTAAATGGTAAATATCATCCTCATGAGATGCATTAACAATGGTGTGATGTTCTTTGTGATTCTGTTATCAGGATGGATGTTATAGTGTTCACAAAGGCCACAGAAGTTCATTAAAAAAGGCTAACATGTATTTACACTTATTAAAGCTCGGCCGCTTACTCCTATAGTAAACACTCTACTAACACTAATCTCTACACTCTATCTATAACTGTACTCTACACTCTCTCACTGCTCGTCTCCAGCCTTCTCCAACCTTCTCCCAGGAGCCTGTGAGTCAGTGCTTTATATAGTTCTGCATCTAGCTCCATCTAGTGGTTAATTATGGTATAACATTAACCCTTTGTATTTGGAACATTTCGCATAATGTCACATCCCCCTTTGTTTGAGAAAAATGTTTGAAATTTTTTCTACATTTTTTTACATACACTGTTGAGAATCCGTTCATACAGTTCATGCCTAATGTTATATTGCATATCATAATTTCAATTACATAGTTGTAGTCCTTAGTGTTTTACAAGTTTAGTCAATTAGGTGGTTTTCTTGTCCTTTTTGACCTAATTAATTTGCAGTGTCATTGGAATTGTCTCTTGTCTGTTCCTTGCTCGGCCCATCGGCCTTGGAGAATCGCCGCTCGCCGTAAAAAACGGCGAGCAGCGATTCGTGGCGCGGGTCGGGCGTGGGGAGGGGGGGAGAATAGCGGGAGGGCGTGAAAAATGTAGGGAGGCCCTCCCGCTATTCTCCCACCCAGCATGGGGGGGCGGAGAATCACGCCCATGGAGTCTGGGTTTGTTTGGTTGGCTCTGGAAACTGCAGCGAATCCTTTACTTTTAACAATGCTCGTCGATTTCTATGAAATATCAATCCAGCCGTAGTTTGTACCACATATGATCATGGCGCAACCTCATTTAACACCTTTGCAATGCCCAATCAACCACCAGCTGGATTTCTTATCCTAACAACATCTTCTTTCAGTGGCGTAATTGTTTTGCACGCCTGTCATAGTATGCTTTTGCTTGCATTTCTGTTGCTTTATTTTTTCATGTATTAACTGCTCATCCAGGTTTGCAACTGTTATGGCAAGCATTGTTGTTCAAATCTTCCTTCCCATGTGTATCTGGGCAGGCGAAAATTCTGATGTCAAAGGAGTGGCTCTGCAGCTTAACAACGCTAGCACAAAATCTTTTTCATCATCATGTGCCTTTTTGAACAGTTGTTTTAATATTCTGACTTCTTTCTCGGCTTTCCCAGTGGATTGGGGATATAACGGACTGGAAGTGACGTGTTGGAAGTTGTATCCTTCTGCAAATACTGACTATTCCCAACTAGATAAACTCGGTCTGTTCTCACTGGAATGTCGGAGGTTAAGAGGCAACCTGATAGAGGTCTACAAGATTATGAGTGACATGGACAGAGTGGATTGTCAGATGCTTTTTCCTGCAAGTACCAGAGGACACAGATATAAAGCGCGTGGGAAAATATTTAGAACAGATGTGCAAGACAGGTTTTTTACACGGAGGGTGGTAAATATATGGAACTCACTGCCTGGGGAAGTGGTGGGAGCAGGTACAATAGCGGCATTTAAGGGGCTTCTAGACAGATATATGAATAGGGTGGGAATGGAAGGATACGGACTCCGTAAGTGCAGACGGTTTTAGTTGAGGCAGGTGCCATGGTCGGGGCAGGCTTGGAGGGCTGAAGGGCCTGTTCCTGTATTGTATGTTCTTTGTTCTTTGTTTCTTACTGAAACAGGGTCCTTTATCCGTCACGACTTTTAATGGAATACCGTGTCGAGCAAACACAGACTTTGCCACTTTTATGACTGAGTGAGCAGTCGAATCGGACAACGTTATGACTTCAGGATAATTAGAATAGTAATCAATGATTATTAAATAATCATTCTGGTTTAGCATGTGGCTAAAACGCTGGCTTTGAAAGCAGACCAAGGCAGGCCAGCAGCACGGTTCAATTCCCATACCAGCCTCCCCGAACAGGCGCCAGAATGTGGTGACTAGGGGCTTTTCACAGTAACTTCATTTGAAGCCTACTTGTGGCAATAAGTGATTTTCATTTCATTCCCTCTGAAATAGAACAGGTCCATCCCAACCTTTGACAATGGGTTTGTGACTATTTCACTTGTTACAAAGGGTTCTTTTCACTGGGATGGTCGATGTGGTTGACAGACACGACACTCTTGCATGCAGTTGTCAACCTTTCTATTGACATCTGGTCAATATGCTGAGTGCCTGGCATGTCTTCGACACTTTTCTATCCCTTGATGCCCTTCGTGTATCTTTTCCAGAATACTTCTTCTCAGGCAGGACTGTATTACAATTCTGTCTCCTTTCAACAGGAATCCATTTATAAGTCAGATCATCCTTGAAACTGTGATGACTGTTACAACTGCCATCCTTCTCTCAGATTTTTGATCACCTGTTGAAGTATTGTGTCTTTTTTAGTTTCGTCCCGCATTAAACTTAGCTTTGCATCAGACACAGGTAGCACGTCTGCGACAGATGTGGCATGTGCTTCCACATTGAGTACTACTTCCGATGCTTTCTCATCATTGTAACTGGTAGCTCTTGACAATGCATCTGCTGCAACGAGTTCTTTGCCCGGGGGTACAAACTGACGAGAAGTCGTATCTACGTAGTTTCATCATCATAAACCGAAGTCTCGGCTACATGTCATTGAGATCTTTCTTTATTAAGCTGACCAGAGGGCAATGATTTGTTTCCACAGCGAAGTGTGGTAGGCCATATACATAATAATGAAACTTGCTTATGCATGTTAACAGACCTCAACATTCTTTTTCTATCTACGCATATCATGCTCCGTCGGAGTCATAGCGCGAGATGCATCCGCAACAGGTTTCCATAGGTTATTTTCTGCTTTCTGTATCAAAACTGCACCAATGCCATTCTGATTGGCATCCGTTGATATTTTTGTTTCCTTCGTGGAATCAAAAAATGCTGAGACCAGAGCTATAGTTAGTGATGATTTCATGTCTTGCCACTCAGCTGCATGCTGAGGAGTTCACAGAAATTCACCCTTTTTAATCAGATTTCTTAAAGCTGGTGTTCTGCTGGACAGATTGGGAATAAACTTGCCCATAAACTTAACTACATCCAGCATCCGTAGAAGTGCCTTCTTACCCGACGGTGTCGGCATCTGACCAATGGCATGAATCTTAGCTTGATAAGGTTGAGCACCTTCTTTTGATATGACATCCACAAGAAATTTTAGTTTCTGGATGCCAAATTGGCACTTTTCTCTGTTCAGCTTTAAACCATAGGAATTAACTCTTGTTAGGACTTTCAGAAGCCTTTCACGGTGTACCTCCGGAGTGTTGGACCATATGATCAACATCATCAACATACACAAGGATACCTGGTATTCCTTCAATTATAGTCTCCATCGCAGGTGGAAGATCTCTGAAGCTGATATTATGCCAAAAGGAAATCGATTAAAACAATATCGGCCAAAGGGAGTGTTAAAAGTACACAATCAATTCCAGGCGGAGTTGCCAGAATCCCTTGGAAGCGTTCAATTTCGTGAAATACTTGGCATGCGCCATTTCTGCTGTTATCTTTTGCCTTTTAGACCATGGGATAGTGTTCTCTTCTTACGTTATTGTTTATATCTTTTGGATCGATGCATACTCTTAAGGCCCCATTTAGTTTACGCACACACACCATAGAGCTTACCCAGTCTGTTGGTTCAGTCACATAGAACATAGAACAGTACAGCACAGAACAGGCCCTTCGGCCCTCGATGTTGTGCCGAGCAATGATCACCCTACTCAAACCCACGTATCCAACCTATACCCGTAACCCAACAACCCCCCCTTAACCTTACTTTTTTAGGACACTACGGGCAATTTAGCATGGCCAATCCACCTAACCTGCACATCTTTGGACTGTGGGAGGAAACCGGAGCACCCGGAGGAAACCCACACACACGGGGAGGACATGCAGACTCCGCACAGACAGTGACCCAGCCGCAAACCGAACCTGGGACCCTGGAGCTGTGAAGCATTTATGCTAACCACCATGCTACCGTGCTGCCCACCTTCGATATGATATTGCATTGTTGCATTCTATCTAACTCGACCTTAAGACAGCCTCTTAATGGTGCTGGTATTCTTCTGGTCGCATGTATTAGAGGCTTAGCATCATTTGTTAGTTAAATGCTGTACGTGAATGGTAAGGTGCCCGTTCCATGAAAGTCGTGCTTGAAGTTGCTCAATATTTCCTCAATTTTATCATTGAGTGAGCCATTTAAATTTCTAGCTGTGTGTATTCTTTGTACCAAATTCAATTTAATGCATGCATCTACCCCAATTAGTGATGACTTTGTATCATCCACAATTTCAAATTCCAATGGCATACAGACGTTACTATTCTGTACCATGAGGCAGCAGGAACCTTTTGTCAGTATTGCATTCCTGTTGTAGTCTGTCGACCTACAGTTCGCTTTTTTAATTCTTGGAATCGTGTTCACTTGTTTTAGATCTGCTTCTGCGATTAAATTTTCATGTGTGCCTGTATCCAGCGTGAATGGAACATCAGACTTAATAATATTTAGTATTAAAGTCCAATCTTTAATTAAATCGGAGAGTTGAAATATTATCATCAGTGTCCAGGGCATTAATTCTGGTTATCGCCTCTACCATGAAGTTATCCTGCAGAGTAAACTTAGAGGAATCATTATTTGAATTTGTAATTTTTTCTTCATGTCCTTCATTTTGTATTTCATAGAATTTACAGTGCAGAAGGAGGCCATTCGGCCCATCGAGTCTCCACCGGCTCCTGGAAAGAGCACCCTACCCAAGGTTAACACCTTCACCCTATCCCCATAACCCAGTAACCCACCCAACACTAAGGGCAATTTTGGACACTAAGGGCAATTTATCATGGCCAATCCACCTAACCTGCACATCTTTGGACTGTGGGAGGAAACCGGAGCACCCGGAGGAAACCCACGCACACACGGGGAGAATGTGCAGACTCCGCACAGTGACCCAAGCCGGGAATCGAACCTGGGACCCTGGAGCTGTGAAGCGATTGTGCTATCCACAATGCTACTGTGCTGCCCTAGGAGATGAGTAGGAGATTAGCACCGTAACTTCACAGCGCCAGGGTCCCAGGTTCGATTCCCCGCTGGGGAGTCTGCACGTTCTCCCCGTGTCTGCATGGGTTTCCTCCGGATGCTCCTGTTTCCTCCCACAGTCGGAAGAAAAGGTCTGTGCAGAATCAGTACCTGTGATTTTTTTGATGCTGTGTAGAAGGATCAATCCAAGCTGAGGGCTATCTTGGAAAATCAGCTTAGAATTGAAGTCAATTTCATAGTCAATTTCTGGAATTTACATTGGTACAGAAAGCCGACGTGAGCTTGGACAACTATGTTAACTGATGCAGGAAGGAATGCAAAAGAATGCAATTTCTCTGATGCTCAACTCTTGGATCAAATTGTGGAATTTGTTAACACCTCGACTCCGAGTTCCACAAAGACCTCCTGTAAAAGTGGAATGGACACAGCTTGGAAAGCATTCTGCACGACAAACATAGATGCCAGGCCATTGTGGCTGAGAAACAGTGTTTGCAAACCTTAGAACATCTGTCAGCACAATATCCAAGGCATCCAAGCGAAGCAAGGAGTGCAGTAACTGTGGGCTCTCCCACAAACTGTGCAGATGCCCCACATTGGCAGACGCACGCAGGCTTAGAGGCCACTGGGTCAAACATTGCAGAAGATTAGCAGCCGGAAAGTGGGGAGAAGGCCAGAGTGGACAGCGCTCAAACTGCAGAAGTATGCCACCCAGTGGTGAAGGGAGGTGAAACACAGGCTTTGCCAAATGCCGAGACCCATCCATGAAGTGATAGGATAACCTGACTAAAATAGTTTAGGCTGATCGAGATGAAGACACTACAGGGCAAATAGCTATTTCACACGATAACCATAGCAGAACAGCGCCACCAATTAATAAAATAGAAGCTTTTAAAACATTCCAGATCATCAGCCCCAATAAGGTTCAAAGGCATTAGCTTTAGGTTGGCCATGGGAATGGACAAGGAACAATTCAGAGCAGGGATAAGCAACTGGAGGAGAACTAACTTTGATGTGATGAGGATGGTTCTGAGTTGAATGAGTTAAAATCAAATGGTGCCTGAACTATGGGTTACCTTCAAAGAAAACGTATTGCAGGTGATGTCAAGGCATATTCCCTTGAAGGGGAAAGGTAGGACAGATAAACCCAGAACACTCTGGAGGGTGAGAGAGATAAAGGTGAAGATGAAAAGGGAAGAAATACACGTATGACCAATGTCAGGTCAAAAAATACAATGGAGAATTAGACTGAATATAGAAATACCAGAGGAGAAGTGACAAAGCTAATCAGAAAAGTAAGGAGGGAGCATGAAAAGAGACTGGCAGCCAACATAAAAGGGATTCCCAAGGTCTTCTCTTCGCATGTTAATAATAAAAGGGTGGTAAACGAAAATGTGGGGCTGGTTGGGGATTAAAAAATGGGAACTTGCAAGTGGAGGCAGGAGAATTAGCAAAGTTTTAAATGAATAAGTTGCAGCATGGTAACACAGTAGTTAGCACAGTTGATTCACAGATCCAGGGTCTCAGGTTTGATTACCGACTGGGTCACTGTGCGGAGTCTGCACGTTCTTCTCACCATGTGTGCGTGGGTTTCCCCTGGGTGCTCCGCTTTCCTCCCACAGTCCAAAGATGTGCAGGTTGGGTGGATTGGCCATGATAAATTGCCCTTAGTGTCCAATAAGGTTAGTTGGCGTTACGGGGATAGGGTGGAGGCGTGGGCTTCAGTGGGGTGGTCTTTACAAGGGCCGGTGCAGACTCATTGCGCCGAATAGCCTCATACATAACCATATTTTGTATAAATGTCACCTGATTCTGTTTGCTGGCAGAGTCAGCTCCGGAGGTCTTTCTCTGAAGCTGGGCTCTCCCAACATGTTATTCAATAAATGATCGTTCTGTACCTGAGACACCTCCAATTATTTTGTGGAAAAGAGAAAAACCACAACATAGCCCTTCTGGCACCCCCTCCTTCTCAGTTGTAAATTTCTCAACTGTACCAGTTACCTCCTCTCTCATCTCAACCTGGGTGTCACCCTGTTCCTTTGTAAAGACAGATCGTAGAATCATAGAATTTACAGTGCAGAAGGAGGCCGTTCGGCCCAATGAGTCTGCACCGGCCCTTGTAAAGACCACCCCACTGAAGCCCATGCCTCCACCCTATCCCCGTAACACCAATTAACCTTATTGGACACTAAGGGCAATTTATCATGGCCAATCCACCAAACCTGCACATCTTTGGACTGTGGGAGGAAACCGAAGCACCCAGGGGAAACCCACGCACACACGGGGAGGATGTGCAGACTCTGCACAGACAGTGACCCAAGCCGGAATCGAACCTGAGACCCTGGATCTGTGAAGCAACTGTGCTAACTACTGTGTTACCGTGCTGCAACATATTCATTTAAAACTTTTGCTAATTTTCCTGCCTCCACTTGCAAGTTCCCATTTTTAAATTCCCAACCAGCCCCACATTTTCGTTTACCACCCTTTTATTATTAACATGCGAAGAGAAGACCTTGGGAATCCCTTTTATGTTGGCTGCCAGTCTCTTTTCATGCTCCCTCCTTACTTTTCCGATTAGTTTAGTCACTTCTCCTCTGGTATTTCTATATTCAGTCTAATTCTCCATTGTATTTTTTGACCTGACATTGGTCATACGTGTATTTCTTCCCTTTTCATCTTCACCTTTATCTCTCTCACCTTCCAGAGTGTTCTGGGTTTATCTGTCCTACCTTTCCCCTTCAAGGGAATATGCCTTGACATCACCGGCAATACGTTTTCTTTGAAGGTAACCCATAGTTCAGGCACCATTTGGTTTTAACTCATTCAACTCAGATGCATCCTCATCACATCCAAGGTAATATTGTTTACATTAGGTCACGTCAGTTTTAAATCTTGCATTGCACCAATCATATGCACCCAGGCAGATTGCGTGTTATCTACCCTTATCTGCTCTTCAGTTTTCTATGGATTCCTCCCTAACCTCCCTACTTGGTGCCATACCCTAAAGATGTGTCTGGTCCTTAGGTCGAGCTAGGGAAATATGTTTGTTAACTTTTCATGCCGACTGCTGTAGATAGTGTTTTAGAACATGCTGTTGAGGCTACTGGAACAGGAACATGCTTGATCCTTATATGGACTGCAATAGATGGTGCAGAAAGGTCTCAGTGCAAGCCTTCAACAAGGCAGCAATCCTATTGCTTTTGGTTCAAAATGTCGGTCAGCAGCACAAGCAAATTACTCTGACGTCAAATGAGAAACTCTTGGAGACCACTAGATTCCACCCATACCTATTCAAAAAAGAGTTCACAGTTGAGACACATCATACGCCAGTGGAGATGATCTGGAGAAAACTGCACATGAGTGCATTGTCTCGATTCTAGAGGTTACTCATCAAGATTCAGGAGCATAACTGTGAAGGCAGTTACAAACCCTGCAGTCTGATGGTCCTACCAAACACTCTAAGTAGACTGACCAACCCTGCGAAAGGTGAAAGACATTCCACTTGATGTCCAGGTGGCCAAAGTCTGTGCAAGTTTGAAGGATGTCTACAATGGAGCTTTCATGTGGTTCAACTAAAACAAGAAAGAGGACCTCTACAGGGAGACTTGACATGACCCCACATTCCGAGCTGTGGCAGATCATCATGGAGAGTTGGCCTGATCGAGACCATCCAGGAGATCCTCATAGATTCGAGAATGTATTGGCCATATCAAGATGAGGTTGGTATATACAATGGAATACTCTTCGAACGATGCCAGGTGCTCATTCCAGTGACCGCTGGCCTGAAATATTTGATCAGCACCAATAGGGACACATGGGAATTGAGACAACTTACTCATGAGTCAGTGCTCTGGCCAGCAAAAGCATGGGCATTGACCATGTAGTTAAAGATTGTGATGAATGCCAGGAATACGTACTAAGCCAGTCAGCAGAAAGAATTTATACGTCAAGATAGGGACAGAGATATTCACTATGAGCTATCTGTTAGAATAATAATAATCTTTATTAGTGCCACAGATAGGCTTACATTAACACTGCAATGTCGTTACTGTGAAAATCTCCTAGTCACCATACTCCGGCACCTGTTCGGGTACACTGAGGGAGAATTCAGAATGCCCGGTTCACCTCAAAAGCGGTCTTTCAGGACTTGTGGGAGGAAACCGGAGCAGCCGGAGGGAACCCACATGGACAAGGGGAGAATGTGCAGCCTCCGCAGACAGTGACCCAAGCCGGGAATCGAACCTGGGTCCCTGGCATTGTGAAGCAACAGTGCTAACCTCTGTGCAACTATTCCACCATTAGACTGTTAGTGACCAACTGTCGCTCGCAATTTTCCAATTGTTCAGAAGCTTCACCAGCTTAAGGAGTGCAGAATATGGGGGGCCACAAGATGAGTTCCTGAGGTTAGAAGTGGAATAGCAATCACACAGAGTGCAAGGTTCAAAGCAACGCTTTAACCTCATAAATGAAGAAGGACACACAAATAAGGTGCTAAAAGACTGCCGGTGGCTGCGGTGCAATAACCCAGCATTAACTAAGGGAAAAAAATGGGATTGTCTCTCTTCTGTTAGATATCCAAAAACTTCGCTCCCGTATTATTCTTTCAATAAGCAGTTTATTTTGCACTCGTTTTCACTCATTCTCCAGGGGCTTCACTGACCTCCTGCCAAAGCTACAACAGATGACTGGGACAAACTCTGAAGGAATTACATTTGCCTTATATATTGTGACCATATTTATATGGAGAACTGCCAAGTCAAAATTAGACAAAGGCACTACGTTCTTGTCACAATAATATTTCAGCCAACAAGGTCCATGTGTGCTGCACACCTTCAATTGTGGCATTTCAAGGTGTGTACAAGCAGATGTTTGTTGCAGAACTTTTAACGATATAAATGCATTTATTTTTCCCAGGAGAATTGTACTCATATCCGGTGAATTTCGCAGAGAACTTATCAATGAAGAAGGTTTCTTGCGGCTTTGAACAAAAAAAAAAATTATTTCTTCGATGGAAATGCTCTCTGAGCTCACGCCTAGCAGAAGTGGAGGTTAGCCCAGTTCTAGGTAGTAGAACTTGTTCATGGATCAGGATGCTTTACAGCAATTGAGTTTGACAACCGTGTCAAAACATTGTATGGTTTGGCAGAGAAAGGTAGCAGTAAGCTGACAGCTCAGGACTACCATTGTCAAGGATTAGCTCCTACTTGGAGAATCCATGGTTACACATGAAGTTACAATTATGTCCTAGAGTATATGCATAATCAAGCTATTGTCCTGTTAGAGCTTCCACTGATATCCAGTTGAGAAAAAAGATACTTGAGATCTAAAACTCACAGCTAAGCACTTGTGAACCTATCAGCGATCAATGATAGTTTGCTTGAGGTTTGTATTGTGTTCTTATATAACAAACGCAGCTAATCCAGGAAAGGTGGACAGTGAGAGTACTGTATATGATATGTTTACATCCACATGTGTCAACTATGGGTGCAGGAGAAATGCTGGGGGAGGGTATTTCACATCAAGTACCCTCAAAACCTGCACATTTTCAGCTTGGATTTTCTGCGGAATTGCAACTTGGCCGGGTGAGTTAACGTGTTGAGACTGTCCCTTCTTGGTCACTACTGGCAACCTTCAGCTATTACATGGGCTTTTCATTGCAACAAAAGGGAGAAGAGAGACTTGCATTTGGATGAAAACTTTCACAACTTCAGTTCATCCCAAAAACACTTTACAGCGTATTAAATATTTTTCAAGTGTAGTCACTGCTGCAATGTAGGAAACGTGGCCGGCAGGATGTGCACATACAGCAATATGGTCATCAGCACACAATCTGTTTCGTGATAAATATTGGACAGTGATATACATTTACACATGGTATTTTTTTGTGAATAGACATTGTTATAGTTCAAATTTACATTATCTGGCACTATTTGAAGTGACAGAATATGGCTTCAATGGATGAATGCTGGAATTTATTATAAAGGATGTGATAAATGGACACTTGGATAAGAATGATCTGATTGGGCATAGTCAACATGGATTTATGAATGGGAAATCATGCTTGATGAACATGTTGGGGTATTTTGAGGATTTTACAAACAAAATTGATAAATAGAAGTTGGTGGATGTAGTTTACTTGCATTTTCTATAGGGGAAGTGGTGGCATAATGATATAGTGGGCAGCACGGTAGCACATTGGTTAGCACTGTTGCTTCACAGCGCCAGGGTCCCAGGTTTGATTCCCAACTTGGTACTGTCTGTGCAGAGTATGCACGTTATCCATGCGTCTGCGTGGATTTCCTCCAGGTGCTCCGGTTTCCTCCCACAAGTCCTGAAAGATGTGCTGTTAGGTGAATTGGACATTCTGAATTCTGAATTCTCGCTCAGTGTACCCGAACAGGCGCTGGAATGTGGCGACTCGGGGCTTTTCACAGTAACTTCATGGCTGTGTTAATGTAAGCCTACTTGTGACAATAAAGATTATTATTATTGTCACTGGACTAGCAATCTAGATGCGCAGGGTAATGCTCTGGGTCCTGGAGTCAAATCCCACCATGGCAGACGGTGAAAGTCGAATTCAATAAAAATCTGGAATTGAAATTCCAATGATGACAGCACGGTAGCACCGTGCTTAGCACTGCTGCCTCACAGCTCCAGGGACATGGGTTCAATTCCAGTCTCGGGTGACTGTGTGGAGTTTGCACTTTCTCCCCGTGTCTGCGTGGGTTTCCTCCGGGTGATCCAGTTACCTCCTCGAGTCCAGAGGTGTGCAATTTAGGCGGATTGGCCATGCTAAATTGTCCCTTCGTGTCCAAAGGATTGGGTGGGGCTGTTGGGTTGAGGGGGTGGGGTGGAGGCGTGGGCTTGAGTGGGGTGCTCTTTCCAGAGGCCAGTGTGGACTCAATAGGTTGAATGGCCTTCAGATGAAGGTAGCAGCTGAGCCGCAACCTCTTTGAACAATTCTAACATATAAAGGACTGTTACGGTATAAACGCCTATCATTCGGAATAACGTCAGCATATAATTATGAGATTAAATACAGAAGATCTGAGCACCATGTAAATTCGGTGCTCTATCCCATCTACAAATTTGGGACAATGCTGAGTTACAGGTGAAGTATATTTATTATGTGTACTATTCCCTAGTTGATAGCGTACCCTACAACTGTCGTTCAAGTGCAAAGACACACGGAGACAGATCCGGTGATGGGGAAGGTCATGGAAGTGATCTTGAGAGGTATGCCACTGTTTAAATAGAGGAGGAATCTAGAATTCAAGCCATACCGATCATGGGAGCTTGAATTAACAGTACAAAACAGAGTACTTGTATGGGTTATCCGAGTTATCACTCCTCCATGCTTGCAGAGTCATATACTTATTACCATCCCAGAACAGACCCCAACAATGGCTAGGATACTGGACAGAAGCCCTATTATTTTATTTTAATTTTATGAGGAAGAATACCGCACTCCAGGAGTGATTTCACCCAAAATGAGGATATGATATATTAAAACAAACTTTATTACCAACACAGTATTAAAATATCTTTAACAATACATCAGAAAGAGGGCAGCACTGTGGTGCAGTGGTTAGCACTGCTGCTTCAAGTCGCCGAGGACCTGGGTTCGATCCTGGCCCCGGGTCACTGTCCTTGTGGAGTTTGCACATTCTCCCTGTGTCTGTGTGGGTTTCACCCCCCCACAACCAAGGATGTGCAGGACAGGTGTATTGGTCACATGAAAATTCCCCCTTAATTGGAAATTTACAAAAAGAATTACGTCAGAAAATAGTTAACTATTACCCCTTAAAAAATTCTAATCAATACAGAGAATACAGTAACACTTAATTGCTATCTTTATTCCCACTCCAACAACAAAAAAGCGTCTCAGCTCTCAATCCAATGTGAAAATACAGTTCGCACTCAGGAATACCTGCTTTGAGACAAAGAGATCTTTCAACACTGCTTTAAAGAACAGACCTGAATCCTGTCAGAACCATGCAGAAACTTTGCTGTATTTCTTCAGAAGCTGTTCCAGGTTGTTTCAGCTCACCTTCTAAACACACTCTTCTGAACTGCTTGGAAAGAAACTGCTAACTCAGCTGCAGACATATCTTTAACTGAACTGAGATGCTTGACTTCTGCTCACCGCTCCATCTAAAACTCAACTAAAATTACTTTTCTGCAAAATGTCTGATACTTTGGCTCCTCCAATTACATCATCTTACCAAGCTGAAATCTAATTAACCACAGGGAACCCCCTTAATCCAAACAACATTCCATTATCCCAAGCTTTTATGATGCTTTAATTGCATGCCTGGCTCCCAAAATCTTTCAATCACTATTCTTTAAAAACACTACTAATTCAGGCTTTTAACCCTTATTGCACCAAATGCCTATGAAATAATATATCTGAAAAACCTACATTCATTTCATACTGGATCAGCTCCATGAAGGATATCCAGGAACGTATGAAAGAGCTCACAAGGAGTTATTTTTGGTGGCTGTTTAATCTCACAGATTGAAGAATGAATAGGCCAATGTCAGTCTTTTGCTCGGGTGCAGCATACTCCATCTCTTCATCCACTTCAGACTTGAGATTGACCAAAATATCCGTGGCAAAGAGTAAATATTGATTTCATGGGACCAATCGAAGGATGTATGTTTCTCAACCTCGTAGACGCACATTCCAAATGGCCCAAAGTTAGCAACCACTGGAAAGACAATCGGGTGACTGGACACAGTATTTCCATACTTTGGCAAACTAGAACAATTAGATAGTGATAACGGGTCTCAGTTCATGTCAAAGGAATTTGTTGACTACCATAGAAATCATAGCAAACAGCATAGAAAAAGTGCACCTTATCATCCTTCTACCAAAAGATTGGCAGTGAAGTTGGTACAGTCATTGAAAAATGCCATCAAAACATCAAGGGATGGAGGATAATTAGCCAAAAGAATAAACTCACCATGAACAGACATCAAAACCAAAAGTCTTTTAGCAAGAAGCTACACTTTAAGTGATACAATACTCGCAAGGACAGGGCCTAGTTCTTATATGGTGTAAACTGATGACGAGAGAATTTGGAGGAGACACACAAATCAAATCCTAGCTTCAAAAAGAGATTTTGCAGAGTCAGTATCTGAAAGGTCAACATCTGAACACTCAAGGTTTGGAAATCCCTGAACTTGTGATCACGAGTGAGTCAAATTCAGATTCTACACCAGTTGAACCAACAGCATCTCTAGAAGCTGAAGAAGAACCAACTTTATTAAGCAATGTGTCTGAGCCAAGCAGTACAGACTACTGAGAGTGTGAAAAGAAAGTATATATATAATCGTGTATAATGATACTTGCCAAAATAATTATTGTTCATAATGAGTAAGGGTTAGAGTTAATGTTAGTTGTACTACTGGAGTAAAGGGACTACCCCCTGATGTTCAGTTCCCATCCCTGGTCACCCTGCAGCCATGTCTCCCTAATCCCAACCATATTACAACCATTTGTATTTATTTGCGTGATTAATTCATCCACTTTATTGAGAATGCTCTGCGCTTAAGGCACAAAGCTTTAAGACTTGCCCATCTGACATTACTTGTCCTGCTCCAACTATTTTTCACTGAAGCCCTGTTTGATTCTGGCCATTGAATTCACTATCACTTTTCTTATTCCACTTTCTGTCTTTTGTTCTTGTCATGGATTTCCCCCTCCTCTGACTCTGCATAGGTTCCCATCCCCCTGACATTTTAGTTTAAACACCCGCAACTACTCTGGAACTCCGGACATCAGTCCGGTCCTGCTCAGGTGTAACCTGTCCAGTTTGTGCTGGTCCTACCTCCCCAGAACCCGTCCCAGTGTCCCAGGGAATCTGAAATCCTCCCCTTCGCAACGTCACTTCAAGCATATATTCATCTGATAAAATCCTGCTCTTTCTACTCTGACTAGCACGTGGCACTGTAATAACCCTGAGATCACTACCATTCTGGTTCTACTTTTCAACTTACTTCACAACTCCCTATATTCTGCTTTTAGGACCTCATCCCTTTTCCTGACCTATCTCGTTTGTACCAATGTGCACCATGGCCATTAGCTGTTCACCCTTCCCCTCCGGGATGTCCTGTAGCCTCTGTGAGACATCCTTGATTCTGCCACTGGGGAGTCCATTCTGAAGTTTCATTTGCAGCCACAGAAACACTTGTATATTCCCCTTACATCTGAATCCCCTTTCACTGTTGCATTCCCACACTTTCTACTACTCCCCTGAGCAACAGAGCGAAATCTGTGGGTGACACGGTGGCACAGTGATTAGCACTGCTGCCTCACAGCGCCAGGCACCCAGGTTCAATTACGGCCTCGGCTGATAGTCTGCGTGGAGTACTTTCTCCCCGTGTCAGTTATGGGGTTACAGGGATAGGGTGGGGGAGTGGGACTGGGTAAGGTGCACTTTCAGAGGGTCAATGTAGACTCGATGGGCCATATGGCCTCCTTCTGCACTGTAGGAATTCTGTGATTCTATGAAATGCGGCTAATGAATTTGACTGTTGCTGCTTTTCTGAAACCATATCCAAAGTGGTAAGTCTGTTTTGTGGGGAATAGCCACAGGAACTTCTTGCACTACCTGCCAAGTCCTCCTGCTCTGGCTGGTAGTCACCCATTCCTTCCTGCATGAGTAGTCTGAGCCTGAAGCGTGACCACCTCTCTATATGTGCAATCTATGATACTCTCTGAGTTGTGGATGGTCCAGTTCTGAAACTCAGGCCTCCAGGAGTGAAAGCTGGAGTCTCTTCCTGCAAATATGCTGGCCCCGGGGCTGTCAACCAGTCAATCAATGCATTGTGAGTTACACTAATTAATTTTCACATTTCATAAACTTCATTCTCCTGAATTCATCTTTACATTTGATTGTTTGTCTGTGTGAATGAGGGAGTGAGTGTTTTTCATGCATTTACATTTCAGGGTGTTGTGAGAATAAAGGTTAACTTACTCGAAAGTCTTCACGTCTAGTAATAAAAATTGCAACACCGCAAACACATCGTGTTGCAGACACCGAAGAGGTGAGGAAAAAGGGGAAAAGTTATCCTACAATCTCTCTCTCCCATCCGTAACAGGCATAGAGCTATATATTTAAGATACTTCATATTATCTACAATCTCACCCCAATACCACACAGTAATGCTGTACTTGCCCTTTATTATAGCAGAGGGAGGTTATGAGGGGCACAGTGGTGTGACATTATGTATAATGTCTTGCACATTAAGGGTTAATGTAATACTCTAATCGGCCACTAGATGGAGCTGGGGAGCAGTGCTATGAAAAGGAATGCCTCTCAGGCTTCTGGGAGAGTGTGTAAGGAGAGTGTAGAGAGCTAGAGAGAACAGGAGCAGAGCAGAGAACAATTTAAGATAGAGTGCATGAGACAGGTGTTAGTATGGTGTGGATCGTGGTTTAGTTATAATATTGCTTGTTTTAAGAATAGTGATCGAAGTGTATAATAAGTAGTGTAATAAATTTAGCTTTGTTTATTGGACTTAGCTTTTGTAGTCTTCGTGTACACTACGAAATCCATCCTGAGTAACAGCAGCACAAAGAACATCGCAGGTGGCACAGTGATTAGCACTGTGGCCTCACAGCGTCAGGGACCCGGGTTCGATTCCGAACTCGAGTGACTGTGTGGTGTTTGCACATTCTCCCAGTGTCTGCGTGGGTTTCCTCTGGGTGCTCCAGTTTCCTCCCACGGTCCAAAGATGTGCAGGTTAGGTGGATTGGCCATGATAAATTGTTCCAGAGTGACATAAGAACATAAGAACTAGGAGCAGGAGTAGGCCATCTGGCCCCTCGAGCCTGCTCCGCCATTCAATTAGATCATGGCTGATCTTTTGTGGACTCAGCTCCACTTTCCGGCCCGAACACCATAACCCTTAATCCCTTTATTCTTCAAAAAACTATCTATCTTTACCTTAAAAACATGTAATGAAGGAGCCTCAACTGCTTCACTGGGCAAGGAATTCCATAGATTCACAACCCTTTGGGTGAAGAAGTTCCTCCTAAACTCAGTCCTAAATCTACTTCCCCTTCTTTTGAGGCTATGTCCCCTAGTTCTGCTGTCACCCGCCAGTGGAAACAACCTGCCCGCATCTATCCTATCTATTCTCTTCATAATTTTAAATGTTTCTATAAGATCCCCCCTCATCCTTCTAAATTCCAACGAGTACAGTCCCAGTCTACTCAACCTCTCCTCATAATCCAACCCCTTCAGCTCTGGGATTAACCTAGTGAATCTCCTCTGCACACCCTCCAGCGCCAGTACGTCCTTTCTCAAGTAAGGAGACCAAAACTGAACACAATACTCCAGGTGTGGCCGCACTAACACCTTATACAATTGCAACATAACCTCCCTAGTCTTAAACTCCATCCCTCTAGCAATGAAGGACAAAATTCCATTTGCCTTCTTAATCACCTGTTGCACTTGAAAACCAACCTTCTGTGACTCATGCACTAGCACACCCAAGTCTCTCTGAACAGCGGCATGCTTTAATATTTTATTGTTTAAATAATAATCCCGTTTGCTGTTATTCCTACCAAAATGGATAACCTCACATTTGTCAACATTGGATTCCATCTGCCAGACCCGAGCCCATTCACTTACCCTATCCAAATCCCTCTGCAGACTTCCAGTATCCTCTGCACTCTTCGCTTTACCACTCATCTTAGTGTCATCTGCAAACTTGGACACATTGCCCTTGGTCCCCAACTCCAAATCATCTATGTAAATTGTGAACAATTGTGGGCCCAACACGGATCCCTGAGGGACACCACTAGCTACTGATTGCCAACCAGAGAAACACCCATTTATTCCAACTCTTTGCTTTCTATTAATTAACCAATCCTCTATCCATGTTACTACTTTACCCTTAATGCCATGCATCTTTATCTTATGCAGCAACCTTTTGTGTGGCACCTTGTCAAAGGCTTTCTGGAAATTCAGACATACCACATCCATCGGCTCCCCGTTATCTACTGCACTGGTAATGTCCTCAAAAAATTCCACTAAATTAGTTAGGCATGACCAAAGATTGGGTGGGATTATGGGGATGAGGCACGGGATTAGGCCTAGGAAGGGTGCTTTTTAAAGGGTCGGTGTGAGCTCGATGGGCCGAATGGTCTCCTTCTGTATTGTAGGTATTCTAAGAAACAGACTGAAACTGGGGCTGCTTGGTTAGGAGGTGAAAACTTGTAATGTGTATAAAACTTACAAAAGTGTGAAAAGACTGGCGGCAGTTTTATTTTTCATCACCAATGGTTTCTGAAAGGTTGGAAATTAAGAAAGAAAATCAGAGAGACAGCTAAAATTTAATATGGCCGTTTGTGAAAAATGACAGAAAGCAAGACTTTTTGAGGAGATCATCACCCTCTGATGAATTCTGATTCTGAACTATACGACCAGTGGAAGAATGAAGTTGGTATGTGGACATGGCTGATCATCCTGGTCAAAGAGGAAACAAGAAATGGCCTTCGGGTTGTTGCTTCCTACAATAAGTGGACCAGAAATAAAGGGCGGGATTCTCCCATTGGGCGGCTAAGTGCCGACGCTGGCGTAAAAACGGGAGTGTTTTACTCTGGCGTCGGTGCTCGTTCCGAGACCCGATTCTCCGTGCCACACTGGGGTAGCACAGCGCTGGAGCGGCCCATGCCACTCCAGCTGCCGATCTCTGCGTGAACCCGGCGCCGCGGGGTCCGCGCATCCGCAGTTGGCCCGGCGCCAACTAGCGCATGTGCAGTTGACCCGGCGCCAACTAGCGCATGCGCAGTGACCTTCTTCGCCGCGCCGCCCCAACGACAAATGGCGCAGGGCTACAGGAGCCAGCGCGGAGAAAAGGAGGCCCCCCAACAGAGAGGCCGGCCCACCGATCGGTGGGCCCTGATAGCGGGCCAGGCCACTACGGTGCCCCCCTCGGGGCCGGACTCCCCCTCCTCCCTCCGCCACAGGCTGCCCCCGGACCTTTCAACACCGAGGTTCCGCCGGTTCAGAGGATGTTAGAACGGACTCGGCATTTTACCGATGGCCACTTGGCCCATCCGAGCCAGAGAATCATTGCGCCGGCCCGGTCCGGAGAGTCGGCGCATACCCCAACCGATGCCGCACCAACCACCCCAGCTCCAGTGCTGCTGATTCTCCGCTCTGCGGAGAATTGTGTCCCAGCATCGGGGCGGCGTGGCGCGATTCGTGCGGCCTGCCGGCGATTCTCCGACCTGGCGCGGTTCGTAGAATTCCGCCCAAAGTATTTTGTGAGATGTTTATCGGTTAGTTGGCTACTGATGAAAATTTGAACCTTCTATTAGAGTTATTAAATCAAATCGACAAGAAAGATGATCCATTCAATACCGATCAGGCATGGTCAGATTTAACTTGATTGCAGAACTGATGGACATGAAAGAATATAACAATGACTTTAAGAGATTGTAAATAATATTTTGAAATAATGCAGACACCAGATGCAAGGTATCAATGCAAAGAGAGGATTAAAAGCACCTTTAGCAGTGCTGGTTATTACTGCAGAAGGCAAATTTGGAGCAATAATTCTAGTTTAATGAATCCCAGAAATGCTCAATAAAGAGTTAAAAATACTTCAGATGTGATTCAAAGTACAGGTATTATTATGCAGTGAGTTGTCCAAAGTGAAAATGCAGGGTCGTCAAAAAGACACATTGCAAAGAGAATTCTGAGAAAGAGAATGAAGATAGTGATGAACTTGAGGAAACAATACTGTTCACAGGACAAGTCCTGTGAATAATATGTTAGTCATGGACTTTAACTGTGCAGCACTAATTGGTGCTTGTATTTCAACAGTACGTGGGACAGATTAAAATGTTATCTTAAATTCACTAAAGTGTGAGGATCAGCACAAGATTGAGGAACATAAAAGTCACACTTGCTTTAGGTTTGGTGATGGCAATATATTGAGATCACGAAAGAAAGTTGTCATTCCCTGTAAAATAGACGGAATAAGCTATTTCAAAAGTACTGATGTAGTCTAGGTGAGATCTCTATGCGGTTCATGTAAATTACACAAATCAAACCTGACATGGAGACTTTCGAAAAGTCATTTAATCTGTGTTCACCTCGATAGAACACTATTGTTTCCCCTTAGCAATATCTAACGTTTCACATCAAATTAATAGGTAAATATTGATGGCATCAGCTAATAAATCATGCTAAAAATTACAAAGGCAATTTGTTCACCTGCTTGTCAAAGGTTAAAAACCCTGCTATGAGATGCAGGTGCAATGGTATGGATTAACTGTCGACTCAACAGCGTGAAGTATGAAATCTGTAGCAAGTATCGCTGTCACATCCTATTGTCAGCTTTCCTTTGGAACGTGACTTTAATAAATCACCTTGCCATGAATCTAAAGTTAAGGCGCAAAGACATTTTATTGACATGGTGACAAGAAGGATTATTGTAATGGCCCTAAATCTTGTGTGAGGCCAAAAATAGGATTTGCGCCAACGAGATTTCGGAACGTGATCGATGGCACGATCAGGTTCACGCACAGGAAGGGCTTGAATTTGAATCTATTATAAATATACTTACCATAGTTAACATCAAATCTTCATTGATTCTTTACACCCACCAGGCATGACATCATTCTGGGACAAATTACGACTGCTTTTTAAAAACAGGAACTAGCCACCATAACCACTCCCACCCACGGAGGAAATAGGTGAGCACCTCTATCTCCATCTAGCACTGGGGAGTCTAAGGCCAGAGAGCCCGCTGGCCCGATTAAGAGTGTGGGGGCACAGGGGTATCTAGGGGTTGATGGGGAATTGTTGGGGGTTTACAGGATGAGGGTCATGGCTAGTGTGGGTGGTCCTGAGGTCTGATATGTGATGAGTTTAGAAATATATTATATTTAATATTTGTGGCAGTAATGTTATTAAAAACCATGGTTTAAAATACATACAGGCAGTATGTCTAGTAAATCTATAATTAACTTACATGGTTACAGATAAAGGACTGATGGAATAGTGTTTTGATTGTTGGAGATTCCCTGAATCTGGAGATAATTTATGAGGGTCATATTTAGTCCAAGGTAAGCAGGTCATGGAGCTTAGTGGGAAACAGATGTTGTAGTTAATGGGAGGAGCCAGGTCTGTCTGGAGTTTTGCAGTCTGCAATAGGATTTTAAGTTGAACTTTTGCCAAATGCTGTTTCATTGAGCAGACGTGTACTGGATCTGCTCTTGAAGGGATCTCACTCCAAAAGTCTCTGCATGGTTAAGCAAGTAACTTATTTGGTTAACTTTGGGCACAATCTCACCAAATTGGAATAGAGTCTTGTGACGAGCCATTTAGCCGGGTGTTTCCCAGCACTGGCAGCGCTGAGAAATATTGGGCTATCTATTATGAACCTGTTCCAATTTGGAGTCTCAGCAGGGATCGCCCCACCGAGGACACGTTTAGTCCCATTTCCTGCAATGAGGAGCTCCGCTCGCCTGAACTTCCCAGTGCAGGCAGATTTTAAAATGGTATCCCGATCTTCTGACCCCCCAATGCAACTCATGACCCTTCGTCCAAAGCCCCAACTTAACTATAAAGAGGTTCACGTGTCCCCACCTTGCATGCACAGGGCATCCCAGGCCCAATACCCAATGCGTGAAAAATGCCAGCCTGGCACCTAGGCACTGGCAGCCTGGCATCATGGCAGTGTGCCTGTTTCTGTCTGGCAGTGCCCACTGGGCACCTTGGCAGTGCCAGGCTGGCATCCATGTGGCACAGCAGTGCCAGTGTGTCACACTGCCCAAAAGGCAAGTGCAATAATATCCACTCATGTATATCATGAGATGCAGATAGGCAGTGATTGACACACAGGATAACCAATGAACACACACGGCACAGAAAAACCAATCACCAGACAGGACACCACCACTATAAAGCCCACATAGCATTAAGGCTCCCCCTCTCTGACAGGACACGGCCAGGGAGATAGTCGCAGTTCACAGGCCAATGAACATCATCACCATGTGGTAGAGAGATAGTCTGGTCAAGCCAGTAGGAGGTTATCAGTTAGGTTAATAGAGTGTCAACCCACAGCAGATTATGTACAGCAGTCAACAGGTTCAATAAAACAGTGTTGGACCATCTCCTGTGTCGGAAGCCTGTTTCTCGTTTTACTGCATCCAGTTGCAGTCGATGTTAGACCAACACAGATAACACATCAGAAAGCACCTGGGGGCCTCCGATACCCTGGGAGACCTCACACAAATGCTGTTCCATCTGTTTCCCGGTTTATGGGGACCAGCACTGAACGGTGCTTGCTCGAGGTCTCCGAGCCGAAGGGGTTAAATCCCAACATCTCAGGTAGATCAGGGTAGCGCATATTAGAGTGAGACTTGCTGTCTCAAGATTTGGAAAATGCTGATTCCGTGCGCAATGGACGGGATTCATATCGTGATGTCTCGCGGGGTCGCATTAGATCTCACGAGGCGTGGCGAGTTTTTCGTATGTTAATGTGGTAAATTCTATGTTTAAATTAATGTTTGTTTTAACATAAAAGAGACCTATTGGTCAGAGTCATCAATCCTGGCATGAAGTATTCTTTACTTACAGTTTTACCAAATTGAAAAACTGCGTTCTCGTCCAATATCCTCACAGAAATTGGGGCCTATTCCAGTATCCTAACAGCTGCCTGTGTTGTTTAAAAGTTCTTATGGCACAGTGTTACTCTGATATCTGTGGCATAGGGGTATGGGGTGAATGGGGCTGTGGGCCACACAGGGTGGGTGGTGGAGTGTGATGAGATTTAAGGGGTGTGCCTTATGAGCTGGATAGATGAGACCCCGAGAGAAAAGACAGCATGATACCCAGCTTCCGGGTGGGGGTGAGGGGGGTACAGGGTGGCAAAAACTCAGGAGTGACTGACCAGGAGTCTGAAGTGTAGAGGCATGACAGCAGTGAGATCTCGGAATGATGCAGTCTGAGTAAGAGGGGTGCCTATCAGCTTTGCCTACCCCTGATGTAGAAAGAAATCGTGCCCTTTAACACCCCTGAGACTCACGCTCGTCAAACTAATTGGCTAATAAGAGCTAACCCTGAACAGTGCCAGCAGCCCACAGTCTCAACGTTAAGGAAGAGTGGGGCAGGGAAGGAGGAGGACTTCCTCGTGAACATGCTCCTGGGCCTGGTGAGACTTGCCATAAACATGTCCTGGCAGCGGGTAACCAAGGGGATCGCCCAGCCCGACTGTCTGCCCTCTTCCACAGCTTCATTCACGGTCGGCTGTCCCTGGAGAGGGCGCATGCGGTTTCCATGGGCACCATTGAAGCCTTCTGTACCTGATGGACCACAGAGTCTAGGTGCTGTATCAATGCTTTCAATCACCTTTGGTTTGATGTTTTAAGTTTCATTTGCTTTTCGTTTTTGTTTAGGGCCGTGTCCCTTTAAAGAGCTGCCCTCTCAATTTCACCCTCAGTTTGTTTGATTTAGCTTAATTGGTTCAACTAAAATAGTTCAAAGTCATGGAATGGGATGAATACTCAGAGTTCAAAGCTCAATGCTTGGGAACACAGGATCAAGAGGCACTGGACTTGCTCATGTGCTGGACCCCAATGCCTGCCACTGAGGACTCATTATCCCCCAAGGCAGGCATCACTATCCCGTTGACACTGCCCATTGGGGATGAGTCAGCACATAGGCCACCTGTCAGAATTCCCAGTGGCCGGGAGGAACCAGACAGGAGGCCAAAGGTGACTCTGATTGGACGAGGGCAGAGGCCATGTTATGGAGATGGAAGGGCACCTGAGATGTGAGTGAGTGGTAGCCGCTGGATAAGTTGTGAAACTGGCTGGTGTCAGGTCTGGGAAAGGTACTGATATTATGCGGCTGTGACACCAACCTGTCTGTCTGTCTGTCTGTCTCCCTCTCTCTCTCTCTCATCCTTTGCAGATAACTGAGTGATATCGAAATGGAGCCAGTGGAGCTGGCCATTCTTCCTATTACAGCACTGGAGGGGCACCGATCCAGCAGCAATGTGCAGCAGCACCTAGGGTACATGTGCCGAAGGAGACTCTGCCTCAATAGGGAGACTGTTTGTTAGCTTTCCCACATCCTTACCGACTTGGTGCCAAGAGCAAAGGACAGCCGATGACCATGAAGGTCATGGCAACCGTTGGCTTTTCTGCAATGGGGTAATTCCAGGGCTCCCCAGGTGACCTTTGTGTACTCCATGCAAGGGTTTTGGACTTTATTCATTCAACCTGGTCCACATTCAGCAAGACAAGAGGGCTACGGCACCATTGCCGATCTGCCACAGGTGTAAGGGGCGATCGACTGTACCTATAATCATGTTAGGTGTCCCATGGCATCAGGGAGTCCCCTACATAAACAGGAAGGGGCTCCACTCCCTCAATATGCAGCTGGTGTGTGAGCACCGGTTGAGGTTCATGAACCTGTGTGCATGTTTTCCACGGAGCGTGATGACAGCAATATCCTCAGGCAATCGCAGATCCCTGGCAACTTCAATGGTCACCCGAGGCTGCAGGGATGGCTTGTGGCGGACAGGGGATATAGCTGAGGTCTTGGTTGATGATGAGAGTGCGGAGGTCAGAGCCTGCAGCAGAGGGCGGGTACAACAAGGTTCACGGTGCCAGCTGGTCTGTGGCAGAGCGATGCATCGACCTCCTGAAGATGCACTTCCGCGTCAACAGATCTGGTGGGACCCTCCAGTATAGAGCCTCAGAGGATCGCCCGGATCATGGTGGTTTGCTGTGCCCTACATAACCTGGCCCTGCAGTGGGGCGGCGAACATCATGAGGAGGACCTGGAAGGATGGCACGTGTCCCCAGATAAGGAGGGTGTTCAGTAGAGAGTTAAGAATGACATTAATGGACAGAAGGAATAGGAAACCCTCTTGGCTCCTGCTTCATGGGTAGGACCAGCATGTTTTCGGACAGCGCAACACCACCGCTCCCTGGCCCTTCGCTCCAGGAGGCCGTGACCCCTCTGCTACCAGGGTATGAAGGTCGATTGCAGAGATCGTACTCAGCAGGGTTCTGTAGCTGGGAGTCCTTGATTGCCTGCTGACCAGTCAATGTAGAAGGGTGATGACGACTTGCAGTGAGGAATGGTGAATGATGCTCCTCAGCCACTGCTGACAGTCTGTCTGCTGCCAGTACACTGACTCCCCATGTCTAAGTGAGGTTTTGCCCCACATTCCTTTGTCCCTTTTCTCTAGGGAGCATTAGAGGCAGGGTCTAGTGTTTACGGAATCATGCCTGAGTCCTATCACTGTGAATGAAACATTCGCCAAGCCGTCTGCCTGACGTTGAGGGCCAGTGAGAGGAACTGTGCCCAGATGGCTCCAAGGAGACCTACCCCCGAGTTTGGGGTTCCAGGGTAGACCCAAAGCGCCAAACCAGTGAGGAGAGGAGGGTCACCCCCTTCCCCAGAGTGGGCTGCTGACTCAAGCCTGCCCTCCTGGGAGGTAGTGGTAGGGGCAGTTGAAGCTGCCAGCCTTACCAGGGTTGGGGTCACTGGTGGGTCCTCTGCCATACAAGAAGCAGAGAACCAGGGAGGATTCCTAAGGCCACGGTGCAGGTGTCCCATGTTTGGGGTGCACTCTGCTGATCCCCTGCAGTGCTTCTGAGGAGTACAAACACCTAGTGGGCCCCTGATTGAGCTTGACCACGCCCATCTCCTTGATGATACAGCTGAGGTATGACGGTGTCCAGAGGGGTGGCTTACCATATGACCAGAGGCTCTATGAGCATTCAAAAGACAGAGGCAGCACTCAGCAGTGTAAACAGTCTGTAAGTAACACCAAAGAGGTGCGTTTAAAACACATACTGGGGAAATGGCGGTCTTGGCCAGGCCACCCTGATCTAGGGGGCCACCGAGTCATTCGCCGCTACTGCCCCCGACATGGGCAGCCCAACACAGTTGGAGGCTTTTTCCTGAATTTTATTAGCCTCCCGCTCCCCCTCTGCATCTATGGCACCAGGTCCCACTTGTAAATACTTGCACTAGTTCGCACCAGTGAGCCATCAGCCTAAGAGAAAGGAGCATCGCGGAGGGGTGGAGCATGAAGTATCCAAGCCGCCACTGATATTAAAATCCATGCAAATGACGGTTTTGCATGAATCCATTGGTGCAAGGCACAAACACCGATATTGCCACCAGCGAGTGACCGGAGCATGGCGTTGGTATTGGCGTCGGGCGCAGCGTGGTTTTTCAATTTAGCATCATTCGCTGCCCAATCATGCGTCCTGCTTCCTGCGTCCCACAGCGGAGAATCCAGCCTGCGATCTTATGGAAACATATAAGATTCTAAGGGGGCTGGATAAGGTAGATTGGGGGATAAACAATCTCGTAAAGGAACCTAGAGCTAGGGGACACAGTTTCAAAATAAGAGGGGTGAAATTCTCCGCCCCCCACGGCGGGTGGGAGAATAGCGGGAGGGCCTTCCCGACATTTTTGCCGCCCTCCTGCTATTCTCCCCCCCCCCCCCCCCCCCCCCGCCGAAGTCCCGACCCGAATCGCTGCCGCCGTTTTTTACGGCCGGCAGCGATTCTCAGCTGTTAGATGGGCCGAAGTCCCAGCCCTTTCCGCCGTTTTTACGAACGGCAAACACACCTGGTCTTGCCGTTCGTAAAAACGGCGTGACTAACTCGCTATTAATAACCATGGCACCGATTGGCACGGCTGTACCACGGCCGTGCCAAGGGTGCCATGGGCCCGCGATCGGTGCCCACCGATCGCGGGCAGCGGGCCCGATGCCCGCGCACTACTTGTCCTTCCGCCGCCCCGCAGTATCCATTCGTGGGGCGGCTGAGGGGCAACCCGGCCCGCGCATGCGCGGGTTTCGCGCAAAAACGCGATGACGTCACCCGCGCATGCGCGGGTTGGAGTCTTCCAAACTGCGCATGCGCGGCTGACGTCATATGACGCGTCAGCCGGCGCTAACTCCGGCAAGCGGGCTTAACGATTTTCGTTAAGCCCGTCTTGCCGGAGCCTACGGCGTCGGGCTGCTAGCCCCGACCGGGGACCAGAATCGGCAGCTTTACGATTTCTCCCGTTTTGGGAGAATCGCGCCCGAGGTCTCCCATTTGAGACAGAGATGAATAAGTGGAGAATTCTTAGCCTTTCTAATTCTCTTCCCCAGGGAGCAGTAGAGACTGGGCCATTGAACATATTTAAGGCTGAGTTCGACAGGTTTTTGATGAGCAACGCCATTTTGGACGATGCAGTGGAACAGTGGTTAAACCAGCTGCCTCACATCGCCAGGAACCCAGGTTAAATTCCAGCCTCTGGTGACTGTCTGTGCGGAATCTGCACGTTTTCCCCGTGTCTGCATGGGTTTCCTCCGGGTGCTCCAGTTTCCTCCCACAGTCCAAACATGTGCAGGTTAGGTGGATTGGCCATGCTAAATTGCCCCTTAGTGTCCAAAGGTTAGGTGGGATTATGGGGATATGACGGGGGAGCGGGCCGAAGTCAGGGTGCTCTTTTGGAGGGTCATTGCAGACTCAATCGGCCGAATGGTCTCCTTCGGCACTGTTGGGATTCTATGATTCAGAGTTCTCGGGTCAGACAGGAATATGGAGCTCAGGCCACAATCCAATCAGCTGTGATATTATCGAATTGCAGAGCAGGTTTGATGGGCCAGATTGCCTTCTGCTGACCCAATTAGTGATGTTCTGATATTATTGTCACCTTAAAGGAGAATGTTCAGATCTCTTCATGATGCATGTTGATGATTTCATTTGCTATGGCATTACAGAGTTTGAGAAACACGTTCTTCCATCGGGCAGGAGATACAAAAGTCTGAGAACACGCAGGAACAGACTCAAAAACAGCTTCTTCCCCGCTGTTACCAGACTCCTAAATGACCCTCTTATGGACGGACCTCATTAACACTGCACCCTGTATGCTTCACCCGATGCTGGTGTTATGTAGTTACATTGTATACCTGGTGTTGCCCTATTATGTATTTTCTTTTATTTCCTTTTCTTTTCATGCACTTAATGATCTGTTGAGCTGCTTGCAGAAAAGTAGTTTTCACTGTGCCTTGGTACACGTGACAATAAACAAATCCAATCCAATAAAATGGAACTTGCTGCTAATTAGGGATTAAAACTGGGAGTCAGCCTTGTGCTACTTTAAAACAGTTTGGTTTGGATATACGCAAAGTAGGTCTGCAATAAATTTACATCAACAATCCTATTTAGAGAGGGTTACTTCCATCGCAGCGAATTATTCATCACCGAAAGGTGGCATTGTGTCTGAAGAAGAAATTGTGGAATTCTGATGTCTGATTGTTCAGTTGATCCGATTGGACACTCAGATTAGACATTAGACATTCTCAGATTCGGGCAGCACAGTAGCACAAGTGAATGGCACTGTGGCTTCACAGCACCAGGGTCCCAGGTTCAATTCCCTGCTGGGTCACTGTCTGTACGGAGTCTGCACGTTCTCCCCGTGTCTGTGTGGGTTTCCTCCGGGTGCTCCGGTTTCCTCCCACAGTCCAAACGATGTGCAGGTTAGGTGGATAGGCCATGTTAAACTGCCTTTAGTGTCCAAAAAGGTTAGGAGGGGTTATTGGGGTTACGGGGATAGAGTGGAAGTGAGGGCTTAATGTGGGTCGGTGCAGGAGCTGAATGGCCTCCTTCTGCACTCTATGTTCTAGACCAGATCCTGCTTTTGATGCATTGATGTTAAATATTAGGTTCGCCCCCTTAAAGGAGAGAATGCTTTATAGACATATAAAACGCTTGTGGTAGTCACCATTGTTGTAGATATATCGCATATGAGGTGTATTACGGTAAGGCTCCTGTACTACAGGTACGAGGGTGGATCCCTGCCTGCTGGCTCTGCCCAGTAGGCTGAGTATAAATGTGTGGGCTCACCGAGCTGCAGCCATTTCAGCAGCAGCTGCTGGAGGCTACACATCTCTGCGTAATAAAGCCTCGATTTCTCTCTTCTCTCGTCTCGTCGTAATTGATAGCGCATCAATTTATTACGCAGAGATTTTACAGCGATGGATCTCCGCATCAAGCCTGATCGCCTGCAGCTGCACCCTCAAGCAGACAACGCCAAGTCGGCCTTCGCCCATTGGCTAGCTTGCTTTGAAGCCTACATCAGATCTGCGACAGAACCACCCTCAGAGGCACAGAAGCTCCAGATCCTGTACACGTGGCTGAGCTCCGATATTTTTCCCCTCATATTGGACGCGCCCACCTACGCTGAGGCCATGGCGCTACTGAAGGAGAACTACACTCAGCAGACCAACAAAATGTACGCCAGGCACCTCCTGTCCACGCGGCATCAACTCCCCGGTGAGTCTGTGGAAGATTTCTGGCATACCCTGCACGCGCTGGCGAGGGACTGCGATTGCCAGGCCGTTTCGGCCGTTGAACATTCTGAACTTCTAATTAGAGACACTTTCGTTACGGGCATAGGGTCGGCGTACATCCGCCAGCGCCTCTTACCCTCGACCTCGCGGCGATCAAGAAACTCGTGATCCCACTCACAGTCGCCTCCCGCAATGTAGAGGCAAACGCCCCTGACTGCACGGCCCCCCGCCCCTCCTGGGCATCATGGACCCCGCCAGCGAACACCCCATCGTGGACCTCACCCCCAGCCAAACCCAAGCCTGCGCCACGCGGCAGCCAACCAACCCCGGGGGATCCAAGTGCTACTTCTGAGGACAGACAAAACACCCCTGGCAGTGCTGCCCGGCTGGAGCGCGCTCTGCAAGGCCTGCGGGAAGAAAGGACATTTCACTGCTGTGTGCCAGGCCCCCTCGAACGCCGCTACTGTCCCTGCACCCCTCACGTGCGACCCTTGGGCGCCGCCATCTTCTTCGCCTCAGACCACGTGCGGCCCTTGGGTGCCGCCATCTTGCTTGCCTCAGACCACGTGCGACCCTTGGGTGCCGCCATCTTGCTTGCCTCAGGACACGTGCGGCATGAGGGTGCCGCCATCTTTAACGCCGCTCATCACGTGCGCCCCGGGGGCGCCGCCATCTTCCCCGCCCCAGGATCCCTGCTTGGCGGGCACCTCATCGGGCCGCTCATCGCCTGCAACCACCGGCGACCAGCCAGCGGCCTTCCAACACCAGCCGCGTCTCGCTATGGCTTGGGCCTCGACAGTGATGGTCGATGGGCACAAGACATCATGCCTTCTGGACTCAGGGAGCACTGAGAGCTTCATCCACCCCGATACGGTAAAGCACTGCTCCCTCACGGGACACCACATTAACCAGAAAATCTCCCTGCCTCCGGATCCTACTCCAGACCTCCAGAGCCTAACCCTGAAATTTGGCAGGCTCCTACCACCCCTTACTGTATGCGGTCTCATGACCCTTAATGTCAACCCGCCTTCTCTGTTTGCAAACCTCACCCCAGATTGCAAACCTGTCGCCACCAGGAGCAGACGGTACAGCGCCCAGGACAGAACCTTCATCAGGTCTGAGGTCTAGCGGCTGCTGCAGGAAGGTATTATCGAAGCCAGCAACATCCCCTGGAGAGCCCAAGTGGTAGTTGTGAAAACTGGGGAGAAAAACAGGATGATCGTTGACTACAGTCAGACCATCAAACGGTACACGCAGCTCGAAGCGTACCCCCTGCCACACATATCTGATATCTGAGATTGCACAGTACCCGGTCTTCTCAACAGTGGACCTGAAATCTGCCCACCACCAGCTCCCCATTCGCAAGGCGGACTGCCCGTACACCGCGTTTGAAGCGGACGGCAGCCTTTACCACTTAATTAGGGTTCGCTTCGGCGTCACTAACGGGGTCTCGGTCTTCCAACGGGAGATGGACCGAATGGTTGACTGGTACGGACTGCGGGCCACCTTCCCGTACCTGGATAATGTCACCATCTCTGGCCATGACCAGTTGGACCACGACGCTAACCTTTCCAAATTCCTCAGCACCGCCAAACTCCTCAACCTAACCTACAACAAGGAGAAGTGCGTGTTCAGCACTAACCGATTAGCCATCCTCGGCTATGTGGTTCAAAATTGAGTTCTAGAACCCGACCCCGATCGCATGCGCCCCCTCATGGAACTCTCCCTTCCACCCTGCCCCAAGGCCCTCAAACGATGCCTGGGGTTCTTCTCGTACTATGCCCAGTGGGTCACTAACTATGCGGACAAGGCCCGCCCACTCATTCAATCCACCGTTTTCCCACTGACGGCCGAGGCTCACCAGGCCTTCAACCGTATCAAGAATGACATCACCAAGGCCGCGATGCACGCGGTCGACGAGACGCTCCCCTTCCAAGTCGCGAGCGATGCATCAGGCGTCGCTCTGGTCGCCACCCTCAACCAGGCAGGCAGGCCCGTGGCATTCTTTTTACGCAACCTCCACGCCTCTGAAATTCAGCACTCCTCCATCGTGAACGTGGCCCAAGCCATAGTAGAAGCTGTGCGACATTGGAGGCGTTACCTGGCCTGCAGGAGATTCACTCTCCTCACTGACCAACATTCGGTTGCCTTCGTGTTCAATAACATACAGTGGGGCAAGATCAAAAATGATGAGATCTTGAGGTGGAGGAGGCCCTTTCTGACACCCTTCACTCCATTTGATCGCCCCTTTGCACTGCGACTAACGAAACCCCCCATGACTGTCTCTTTGCCTTCCCCATGAAGTCCATCGCTCCCAACGTGGCTGGCAGCTCCAGGACCCATTCTCCTCCACAAGCACGTGCGGCTCCACAAGGCGGACCTGTTGGTTGAGAGGGTACAGCTACTTTACGCGAACCCACAGTACGCTCACGTAGCGTACCACAATGGCTGCCAAGACACAGTCTCCCTCAGGAACCGGGCACCAGCTGGGTCCCCACACAACCCCCCCCGCCGCCCTCCCTCCTCCCAGCGCATCTCACCACAGCCCCCGCTCCAGGACGATCCATCCTCCCTTGGTCCCACCCGGGGATGAAGATGAGGACGACACGCTTCCTGAGTCACCGGCGACCGAACCAACGCCTGCATCGCCACCGGGACTGCGGCACTCGCAACGAAGGATCGAGGCACCCAATCGTCTGAATTTGTAAACTTTTCCTAAAATGTTAAACATATGCATGTAAATAGCCTTCCACCACCCCCGCTGGACTCTTTTTTTTAACAGGGGTTGAATGTGGTAGTCACCACTGTTGTAAATATATATCGCATATGAGGTGTAATACGGTAAGGCTCCTATACTATAGGTACGGGGGTAGATCCCAGCCTGCTGGCTCCGCCCAGTAGGCGGAGTATAAATGTGTGGGCTCTCCGAGCTGCAGCCATTTCGGCAACAGCTGCGGGAGGCTACACATCTCTGCTTAATAAAGCCTCGATTACACTCTACTCTCGTCTCATCATAGTGCATCAACGCTAAAAAATGAAATCTGGATATGCGCATACTCAAGTTTCTCTCTGAACGTAATTCAAGGAGTATGAAACTAGTAGCGATGATTCAGTGCTCACCTTCCTGATGCCGGTTCTAAAGCGACTCTTGTCATAATTTTTCGAATGAGTGTGAATGCCCTTTATATTGGAACGTTAAGAATTAAGAACAGGTTGTTTAAAGTACCCTGGCTATTGGTCTTTGGATTCTGTTTGTCAAATACATTAGGGGAGCTTCTGTATAATGGTGAACTGAAGGTCGATATCCATCGAACGTTATGCAATCTTTCACTTTGGGATAATCGACACTCTGCGAGTGTGAATGAGAAAACAAGTGGAGAGGAAAGCTCGAAAACGAAATGGGCCACCAACTCTCAGCTTATCTTAAAATACAAAATGCCTGTATGAGGGCATTGTTAGGCGTCCTGCAAGAGGGGTGTCTCACAATGTAATGTTTTGCACAGAATATGAAGTTCTTTGATTTAATCTGTCTTGAAACTTTGGCTTTGCATGTGAATTCTCATTTTTATTTCAAGAGGCGAAAGGCGAACTGTTTATTGTGTATTAATTGTTTGCGAGCATTAACTAAGCTCTGTAAATAGGTCCAGGCAATGGGTGGTCGATGGAGTCATTCGGCCCATTTGCCTACCTTGCTTCTCCGATCAATCTGTGCCCAAGAGTCCCTCGAGAGGAAGCCCACCCCACGGGAACCAGGAAGATGGAGAGCATTATTCACCCCGGGAATGCCAGTTAAAGTTAAGTTGTTCAATTTCCTTTGAAGCATTGGTTTTGTTTTGTTACTGTGGGATAGCACTGCCCCTTTCAAATGGGGCACCAAACTGCTTCTGGGATCTTCAATGGTGCTATTTGAGGAACAGACTGAAATTGTGGTGGTGAAGTTTGAAATTACACAAACTTTGGATCTACCCTCCACGTCTTGGCTTTCTGAATGGAAACAATTCTTCGTTCCTGATCATCTGACATAAATTTACACAGTTTTAAAATCTTCAAATATTTTTAGCAGCAGATTCCAAAACACGTTTTAATCAGGCCTCTTGTCTGGCCTTGTTGTGACAATAGAGTGAAACAAATGGTAAAATGTAGGACCCTTGTCAAGAGGATAATGGGACAAACCAACCTAACAATCTGGTCTGAAATGCACCTTGGATACCAATGCATTAATTACCATTAATCAAACTCTGAGCTATTCACGCTATGCTTTGTGGTAGCTCATATAAATAATTACAGATGTCTGAGAGTGAGTCATAGCCTAATTTAAGTGCTGTTCAGTTGGCATCATAAATTATAAAGGTGGAACTTGATTAAGTTGCAGATTTATTATTGTCTGGCTGCTAATTTTATGTTGCACACTATGGGGTATATATTCTACTTTAGCATTGCTGATGCAAAGCTCTGCGTGTTGGGAATGCATATTGAGAATGTGGACTAATGCCTGCTTGAAAGTGGACATAAATTTACATCCATTGGACTGAAGCAGAGGAAATGACCAAGTAGCTCTAAAAGATGATATTGCGCCTCTTATGACCTCAGGATGTACCAGATTTTACAGTCAATGAAGTATGAGTCATGTGTAGCCACTTGTAATGTTGCGTTGCCCAATCAGCGGTCAATGGCAATGAATGCAGATGGTGGCAGGCTGTTGTGAACCCACAGAAATGATCCTCCTCGGAGGTCACGGGATGCGCACCATCCAGTTCCCCGTGACCACCTCGGAATACGAACTTCCCCAGTAAACGGGGCGAGGCTTCCCCCTTAACCAGGGGAGACTCTCAATATAAAAACCCCGACCTGGCTGCAGGCCGAAGAGGGAGACCCTTCAGGAGCCAGAGATTTCTGTCTGAGAAATAAATCTGTAATACTTTTGTATCCAACTGTGCGTTCCCATGTGGTCATTTTGTCGAATTCTACACAAACAAGTTTCCTTGCTGTGTGCCAGTCTGATCCTGGCTTATTGTCTGGAGATATGGGTAACAGTGCCCAATTTTCTCCATCTAAAGGCTACTTGATCTCAATTGCGCTGCTGTACTTGATAAGGTATTGAGTGAGGAATACAGGAAGAGAGGGTTACACTCATCCTTGTTGAGGTATCTCTCAATACCATCTTAGAGCTACTTGGTCATTTCCTCTGCTTCAGTCCAATGGATGTAAATTTATGTCCACTTTCAAGCAGGCATTAGTCCACATTCTCAATATGCATTCCCAACACGCAGAGCTTTGCATCAGCAATGCTAAAGTAGAATATGTACCCCATAGTGTGCAACATCTTATCAACATCGATAGTAGATGTTAGGAATGCAGCGTGGGGCAGATTGCAATGTTAATCGGTGCTGAACATTGGTTGGGAAATGAATTGCTATTTTGGACCTGGCACCTTAACACCCTCAGCTGACAGATACTCAGCTGCACAATGTCCCCCTCCCCACCATCACCCCCACCCGTCCACGAGTGCTATTCAAAGGTATCGGGCGGGATTCTCCGACCCGGCCTGGAGAATCGCGGGGGGGGGGGCCTCAGAGCAGAAAACGTGTTTGCAGCCATGGCGACCATAGTTAAAGTTGCTCTTGGGCTGCAGAAGTTGTTCGGAGAGGGAGGAGGGGAAAGGCTCTCTGCAGGCGATCTTATTCAGAACTCACTTAATGGGCGGGATTCTCCGAAATGGAGGCAGAATGTCCACACCGTCACAAATGCCGTCGCATTTTAAGACGGCGTTAACAGGTCTCTCCCACGTCGGATTCTGGCTACTACAGGGGGCCAGCACGGCGCTGGAGTGGTTCGCGACACTCCAGCCGCAGATCCCGGCGCAAACTGGGTGCCGCGTGTACCGCGCATGCGCGGTTGCGCTGCTGCCAGTGATGACATATGCAGTGGCGCTGGTGCCAACCGATGCATGCACGGTAACCTCGCGGAGCGCTCCGGCCCCTCACCAACATGGCGTCGGGGTACTGGGGCCAGTTGCGCAAGGAAGTAGGCCTAGGAGGGGAGAGGCTGGCCTGCCAATCGGTGAGCCCCGATTGCGGGCCAGGCCCCATCGGAGCCCCCCCCCCCCCCCCCCCCGCTCGTGAACGGAGGCCACCCCCCCAAGCCTTCGCGACGAGTACCCGACGGCAGCGACCAGGTGTGGACGGCGCCGGTGGGACTAGGCCGTTTATGTGCGTTGCTCAGCCCATCCATCCCGGAGAATCGGCGGCCCGGCTGCGGATAGCTGGCAGTGACCGGCGCCGCGCCAAACACGCCGCCACTACCGGCGCCGATTCTCTCCACCTCGGAGAATCACGCGCCGGAGTCGGACCGGTGTCGCGCGAAAAAATGGCGCGACCGCCGATTCTCCCAGCCGGCGCGGCTTCGGAGAATTCCGCCCCATGTATCCCAGCTAGGAGCAGTGCCTATGGCAACTGCGCTTCACCAAGGAGCTCATCACAGAACTCTGCCATTGCCTTGAACTGGACTTGCAGACAGAGGGCAGGGTGAGGATGGCACTGCCAGTTTCAGTCAAGTGGCCCTTGATATCGAAACCAGGTTGGAATTGGCGACACACCCAACATTTCTCCATACATCGCTACGTTTGGAAAGTCACCGGGATCCTGTATGCTCGGAGAGCTGAATTCACTGCCTTCTCCCTGAGCTGTGAGAAGCAGGAGCAGTGGGCTGGTGGCTTTGTCAGGGTACTGGTTTTCCAAATGGTGCAGGGAGCCATCAATTACCCCATGTGGCTCGAACCTCAAAGTGCTCCACTCCCTGACCATTAGTGTGCCACCATGTTCACACCACCATGTTGCTTCATTTCAGCTATCCTGGCAGCAGTCACAGTGGCCTGAATTTATGCTGTCACTTGTGGGTTCTGAGGTGGTGGTGGGGGTGGGGAGGAGAATGAAGTTGCACGGGCAGGATTCCTTCCGGGTACGCACCCACCCTGACCTGGCGGGCAAGCCCTCAGATGGAAAGCCTGGCCTTGCCCCTGTTGAGGCCCATAAGTGGCCAACGGATGAAATCTTAGGTGCAGGGAACCCAGAGATAAAGAAAGTTCAATCTTGGGGGGGAAAGAGTGGGGTGCACTTCCATCAGCCTGGGGACACCCACCTCTTAAGGCTGTGTCCCCAGTCGATTCTTCGGATGGGCACCCACCCTACAAATTCAGGCCAATGTCTTCTTCCTGCTCCGGGTAGCTATTACCCTATCTTCAAACCACCAAGGTGAACCAGAGGGTGTCTGCGCATCAACCAGGCCTCACGGTAGCATGGTGGTTAGCATCAATGCTTCACAGCTCCAGGGTCCCAGGTTCGATTCCCGGCTGGGTCACTGTCTGTGTGGAGTCTGCACGTCCTCCCTGTGTGTGCGTGGGTTTCCTCCGGGTGCTCCGGTTTCCTCCCACAGTCCAAAGATGTGCGGGTTAGGTGGATTGGCCATGCTAAATTGCCCGTAGTGTAAGGTTAATGGGGGGATTGTTGGGTTACGGGTATACGGGTTACGTGGGTTTAAGTAGGGTGATCATTGCTCGGCACAACATCGAGGGCCGAAGGGCCTGTTCTGTGCTGTACTGTTCTATATTCTATGTTCTAAGAGCTGTTCATGCGATTGATAACACCTCTCTGCCGCTCATGATCAGTATTCCTGTACTGAGAGCCATGCTGTGATCAGGAAAGGCATGGACAAGACCATCAGCATCCTGAAACAATGTTCTACTGCATGAGGGGGCACCCCATTACCTGCCAGATTATGCCTCGGTGCTCTGCTCCACAACCTTTGTTAACGGATCTTTACCAACCTCCTCAGGAAGAGCTCGATCTTAATATCCATCCACTCATTAAAAACATAAAGTGCTATGTGCATCCCACCATTCAACAACTGATAATGGTCCTCCCAGGTTAATTTGTACCCTTTTAACAGCAGCTGTGTAGTCATAGAGGCTGCATCATATCCAGTAAGATAGATAATTCCATTCTCTAAGGTTAAGGCAACAAGGATGTCACACTTGAAGACAGAATTCCTGTCTGAGGAAATTTGAAATTACCCAACTACAAAACCAGGCCCCTTGTATGCCTAATGTACATTATTTACAGTCTACTTCCTGTACCCACTTGACACTCTGTGAGCTGCTTCCTCCACAGTATGTACTGCTTTTCCAACGATCCATATTGCTGTCCATAACACAAACACACATACTTCTTCCAAACTCACTTCTCCCCACAGTCTTACTCATCAGTCCCTCCCCACGCAGGCTCGCTCTCCAGTCCCCATTCAAACCCCCCCCCCCCCCCCCCCCCCCCCACTCCCCGCCGACTCCACTCACTAACTCAGCTATATTTCCGGGCAGCATAGTGGCGCAGTAGTAGCACTGCAGTCTCACGGCGCAGAGGTCCCAGGTTCGATCCCGGCTCTGGGTCACTATCCGTGTGGAGTTTGCACATTCTTCGTGGGTTTCGCCCCCACAACCAATAGATGTGCAAGGTAGGTGGATTGAACATGCTAAATTGCCCCTTAATTGGAAAAAATGAATTGGTACTCTAAATTTATAATTTAAAAAAAACTTCTCGACTCACTCAGTCTGCTTCTTGTCCCAACAGAAGCCACTGATCCCGCTTGACTCGAGCCTTCAGGGATTCGGGATTCCCGCCCCTGGCCGTGCACTCCCAGGCCAACCCAGGTCCAGGTTCCACTCTCCCACGGCTTTTCTTTTTCTTAGCATACCTCCTCCCGCGCTCCCCTCCCTTCCCTCATGTCTACCTGCCAAACCCTGTGGCCTCATTAAGCTTTAGCAACTTAACATTCTTTCACAGCGAGTACTCCTTGGCTCCAGCCCTCCTTGAGAGTCATGGCTCGATAGGCTGATGGCAGTGTATGTGCTCGCACCAAAAACACAAGGGGAACAGTAAGGGGAGACTCTGCAGCAGTGTTCCAATCACCGCCCAAGAAATACAGGACAAATTATTTCCCCTGGAGAACAGGACATGGGACAAACCATAAAATAATCGGACATTTCCATAAAATATGAGACAGTCACCCTGAGGCCTGGTGCTCTGACACAATATTACCCCAGTAGCTTCTGACTGTGAACAGGGTGACTGCAGGTGGCTTTAGGGAATGTCCTAGGCGAGCTCTGGGCTTTCAGATCCAGGCTTCAGACTGTCCAACCTCAACATGGATGTCAGCTGTCTTGCTGAAAGGCAACAGCGGGGCACTGGTGGAGTGACAGGGATGTGAGCATAGGTGCCATCATTTGGAGAGGAGACACCGTTTTGTGCTCCATGGAGTTACTGTTACCCTCCCACCGGGGTGGTACCTCAGCGATCTTCATAATCTGCTGGAACACAGATTGCTGCCCTGTTGTGAAAGCCTGCAAGCCCCTTTGAACACTGGTACCTGAATCATGATGGAAGAATTCTGAGCCTGCATGGCGCAAAGCTGTGTCTGCATGGCAACAAGTACAGATCTCATGAGTTCACCTGAGCTTCCACTGCAGCATAGAACTGTTAAGTAACATCTGCTGCAGTGCAAGCTGAGACATTGACCATCAGACTCATGGCTGAGTCTACAGGTACTCTGATAATTGCTGCATCTACATATAATCTGATCATGGCTGCGTCTACATGCACTCTTGTAATTGCTGGTTCTACATGTACTCTGATCATGGCTATGACCTGCTTCAGTATCTGAGGTAAAACCATGCAATCATCAGCAAACATCCCCACTTCTAAATTTATGATGGAAGGAAGGTAATTGATGAAGCAGTTAAAGATGGTTGGGTCGAGGACACCACCCATTAGGGCCTCCTGCAGTGATATCCTGAGACTGAGATAATTGACCTCCAACAACCACTGTCATTTTGTTTGTGCTAGGGATGACTCCAAGAAGTGGAGAGCTTTCCGTTATTCCCATTAACTTCAGTTTTGCTGGGCCCTTTGATCCTACACTCGATCAAATACTACCTTGAAGTTAAATATAAATATAATATAACATAATGTAATATAATATAATAGAACATAGAACAGTACGGCACAGAACAGGCCCTTCGGCCCTTGATGTTGTGCCGAGCAATGATCACCCTACTCAAACCCACGTATCCACCCTATACCAGTAACCCAACAACCCACCCCAACCTTACTTTTTAGGACACTACGGGCAATTTAGCATGGCCAATCCACCTAACCCGCACATCTTTGGACTGTGGGAGGAAACCGGAGCCCCCGGAGGAAACCCACACACACACGGGCAGGACGTGCAGACTCCACACAGACAGTGACCCAGCCGAGAACCGAACCTGGTACCCTGGAGCTGTGAAGCATTTATGCTAACCACCATGCTACCGTGCTGCCCAATAATAATCTTTATTGTCACAAATAGGCTTACATTAACACTGCAATGAAGATACTGTGAAAATCCCCTAGTCGCCACATTCTGGCACCTGTTCGGGTACACAGAGGGAGAATTCAGAATGTCCACTTCACCTAACAACACGTCTTTCGGGACTCGTGGGAGGAAACCGGAGCACCCGGAGGAAACCCCCGCAGACATAGGGAGAACGTGCGGACTCCACACAGACAAACCCGGAATCGAACCTGGGACCCTGGAGCTGTGAAACAGCAGTGCCAACCACTGTGTTACCATGCCACCCACCTATTGACATCAATTATTTTGTCCATATTCGAACCAAGGGTGCAATGAGGCCAGGAACTGAGTGGCCCTGGCAGAACACAAACTGAGCGTCAGTGAGCACGTTGTTGCTCTATTAATGCCACTTGACAGCACTGTCAACGGCATCTTTCATCACTTTGCTGATGATTGATGGTGTCGTCATTAACCGGGTGGATTTGTTCTGCTTTATTGTGAACAGAACATACCTGTGGAATTTTCCACATCGTTGGATAGATGTCAGTGTTACACTGAAACAGCGCGGCTAGTTCTGGATGCTAAGTCTTCAGTACCACTGTCAGAATGTTGTCAGGACCCATGACCTTTACAGAACCCTGTCTCTTTCAGTCGTTTCTTGACATCCAAGTTATGGAAGATCTCAGGTTCTGGAAGACATCAATTATAGGGCCTACTCCCTAATGATAATTTATGCCTATTGCTATCTTCTCAAGGACCAGAAGAAAAGTCTTCTGCTCCCTTGTCTGATAGGTTGGTCACCCTTCTGTCCTTTTCAACTTTTGTTTTCTGCAAGATGGGTGACAAATGTAACTCCGCTTATTTATCAGTTAGGTTTCTTTTGTTATGTGTTACTGCCATTCTGATATCATCTTCTAACATTCATTTTTTTTCCCACATGTTTTTACTTTCTTAAAACTCTGCTTATCTTTTCCATTCCCTTTTCTCTTACACCCTTACCCTTGGTGCCAAAAAACAATCACTTGGCTTTGTTCAATGCATCACTTGACTGGAATATAGAGTTCGGTCCAAGTGCCAGATTTTCTCTGTTGGAATTTGTGCCCAATTATCAGTTTATTGATTTTAAATTTGAGAGCAGAGCCAGTGCATGGAGACAGATTTACTGCAGCTCGAACATTTTGGTGTGTTTGCGTGTCCTATAGATCTAACCTGACGTGCAGTAAAAACCCCACAAGGAAAAGGCTAGACAAGAAGTTTCCAGCAGCTCTCAGTGCTGTGAAATACAATGGAAGAGAACATAACAATATTTCAACCGTGCGAACGTCAGGGAGCCTCCCTTTTCTGGAAGGACGAGTATACGTGAATTGCTGATTGGTTAATCCAGCAAGTGGGCAATTGGCACATTTCCATTCCTGGGGGCCGGATTCTCCAATTTGGAGACTTGTCTCCATGCCGGCCTGGGAACGGTGGCAGGAAAACTGGCGCAAAACGGCCACCGACTCCCCGTTTTGCTGGGTGTTAGCAGGGAGGCAGCGTAGAGCACCCGGCTCTAGCTGCTGATATGGCCTGGAGAATTGCCGGGTCCGTGGACCCCATGAGCACGGCGGCGGCCTGCAGTGGCTGCGCCATGGTGGATACCACTCGCGGACCTGACCCGCGAAATAGTCCCCCCTTCGGCATGTCCCCAACCGCCCCACCACAGTGCCACCAGCCCCAAATAATGTCCCCCTCTGCCCGCGGATCAGCCCTGCTCCGATTGTGGCGGGGCTGGACTGAGTTTGCAGCTGCCACACTGGGTTCCCTACGGGTGAGACCATGAGAGACCCACGCCAACGGGAACTTGGCCGGTCGGGACTGGAGCATCGGGGGATAGGCCTCAGGCAATGGCCTGAGGCTGTGGATACGTGACACGGCGTACTCGGAGAGTGCGGAGCATCGCAAAAGTGGCGTTTCCCCCCCCCCCCCCCCGATTCTGTCAGGAATTTCCATTCTCCGGCCGAACGCGATTTTGGCATTAGCGACCGGAGAATCCAGCCCCTGATCTTTCTGAAATGAGTGTGATTGAGTAGATTTCTACATTATGTACAGTTTCTGGGTTTGTCATCTGCTCAATGCAGACAGTGAGATAATGAAGAAACAATTTCCTTTGTCAGGTTGAAGCATTTTGCAAAACACACATATCCAGGAACCTGTGGGGTCTTCTCATCAAATGATAGCCTGGTTGATCTGTACATTATCGGTATTTTTTTACCGGCAATACAATCTCTTCTTCTTCTGCTAAGAGATACTGTCAGTCACAGTTTCCCCAGCAGTGAACTGGAAGATACTAATGTGTTGTAGTTGTGGTCTTGAATTGATCTTTACTGATGGCAATGGCAAGATGCTTTTTTCATTATTTATGTGGATGCTCCTTTCACATAGTTCTCAAGTATCACGTTACATGGTTAATGATGCCACAAGGCCCATTGATTAGATAGGTTCAGTGGATGAGCAATAAACTGGCAGATGGAATCCAATGTGGGAAAATGTAAAGTTGTTCACTGGGCATGAAGAATAAAAAAGCAGAGTATTACTTAAATGGAAAATGATTGTCGAATTCTGAGGTGTAGAGGGATCGAGGTGTGCGCGAGTCACCAAAAGCTAGTATTCAGGTGCAGCAATCATTTAAGAAGGCTTATGGAATGCTATCAATTATTATGAGAAGAATTAAATGTAAAAGTAAGAATGTTATATAGGGCATTAGTGAGACCATGGGCTGGTTTCTCCGTCAGCGGGATTCTCCACTTCGCCGGCAGCGCACGCATGCCCGCGGTTTTCCCAATGGCGTGGGGGTGACCACAATGGGAAACTCCATTGGCTGGCTGCTGGGACAGAGGATCCCATTGCCGGCTGGGGTGCTTCGCACCAGAAAAGGGACGGAGAATCCGCCCCACATCTTGAAAATTGTGTGCCGCTTTCACCTCCGATGAGGAAGGACGCAAATGTGCTGGAGGCAGTCCAGAGGAGGTTTAATGGATTAACACCTGGAATGGGTGAATTTGGTTGAAGTATACAGATCCTGAACAGTCTTGGCAAGGATGCTTCCCCAGAACTAGGGGGCCACTGTTGTAGAATTATTTCTCTTTCAAAGTGTGGTGCAACTTTGACGTTCTCTGCCTCAGATGGTAGTGGAGGTGGGGTTCATTGAATATTTTTAAGGCAGAGCTAGGTAGATTCTTGTTTCCCAAGAGAATCAAAGGTTATTAGGGTAGATGGGAAAATTGGGGCTGTTTAGCACACTGCGCTAAATCGTTGGCTTTGAAAGCAGACCAAGGCAGGCCAGCAGCACGGTTCGATTCCTGTAACAGCCTCCCCGAACAGGCGCCGGAATGTGGCGACTAGGGGCTTTTCACAGTAACTTCATTGAAGCCTACTTGTGACAATAAGCGATTTTCATTTTCATTTCATGTGGAATTCGAAACACAAACACATCAGCGGTGATCTTATTAAATAACAGAGCAGGCTTGACGGGAAAAATGGCCAACTTCTGTTTCTAATTCATATGTAATTTATTTTAATGCATATTTACAAGATGAGGAATAGAAACACAGAATTCTCTAGCAGGTAACATTCAAAATATATTTTTGGATTCCCAATCATTGGACTAATAGCCCCCAAATGCCTACCCCCCTCTCTACTTGGTAAGGCCTACCCCCCGAGCCTGATCTCTGGCAGTGCCCACCTGGCACCAAGGCACCCTAGCACTGCCAGTCTGGCACCCTATTGTCAGTGCCTCTTCCAGCCTGGCAGTTCCAAGGTGCCCGGGTGCCAGAGAGAGAGCCAGGGTGCCACCCTGCCCTGTCCCCAAAAACACCCTGATGTCGCCAATGGCCTGGGAGAACCCCTCCAGGTGCCGTTAGACTAGGAGATTGAGCCAAGGTTTGGCTCAAAGATGAAGTTTAATGTAGATGAGTGTGAGGTTATCCATTTTGGCCGAAAAAGTAGAAAGGCAAACTCGAGAAAGCAGATTCAAGAAGTGCCTGGGCAGAGGGATCTGGGTGTCTTTGTTGATGAATCGCAGAAAGTCTGTACGCAGGTACAGCACGTAATTAAAAAGGCAAATGGAATGTCAGCGGTTATTGCAAAAGGACTGGAGTATAAAAGTAGAGAAGCGTTGTTGCAATTGTATAGGGTGTTGGTGCGACCACATCTGGAGTATTGTGTCCAGTTTTGATCTCCTCATTTGAGGAAGGATGATGTGGCATTGGAGACAGTTCAGGGGAGGGTCACTAGATTGGTTCCGGGGATCTCCTCTCCGGTTGACGTATGAGGAGAGAATAAACAATTTGGGCTTGTACTCGCTGGAGTTTAGAAGAATGAGAAGGAAATCTGATCGAGGTATATACAATACTAAATGGGATTGATAAAGAAAACGTAAACTGAATGTCTCCCCTTGTGGGGCAATCTAGAACCAGAGGCCATGGACATAGGTTGAGAGGCAGATTTAAAACTGAGGGTGGTGAATTAGTGGAACTCGCTGCCCCATAGTGCGGTGGAATCTGAGTCATTAAATAGTTTCAAAAAGAAGATAGATATATTTCTGATAAGAAAAACAAGTTAAACAAATATAGGGAACTGGTGGAGAGGTGGATTTGAGACCAGGAAGAGATCAGCCACAATCTGATTGAATGGCGGAGCAGGCTCGAAGGGTTGAATTGCCTATTTCTGCTCCTAATTCCTATGTTCTCATGTTCCGATGTTACGCCTAGTCCACGTTTGTGTGGACCAGTATTAAATGGTCCATTTAAATTAAATGTTGAAGTATCCCAGGTACAACCAGTGAATCCCAGGGGCTGGGTGAAACTAGCAAATGTATATTTAATTGAGCCATAAATCTGCTGATTTGGACCATGCCCATTGAGGGTCAAATTCAATGGATTCTAGCAAGACATTTCGACGTAGTAAATCGCATGAGAGGCCTCTCTTTCGGGAGTCACAGGCCTTGTCCCAACATCAATTCCGGCGCGATTAGTTTACTGAATCGCACCCTTAATTAAGATTGACTTGTTATTGTCTCCTTAATAATATGTTTTATAGGGCGGCACGGTGGCGCAGTGGTTAGCATTGCTGCCAACGGCGCTGAGGACCTGGGTTCGAAGCCCAGCCCTGGGTCACTGTCCATGTGGTTTTCACATTCTCCCTGTGTCTGCGTGGGTTTCACCCCCACAACCCAAAGATGTGCAGGGTAGGTAGATTGGCCACGCTAAATTGCCCCTTAATTGGAAAAAATAATTGGGTACTGTAAATTTAAAAAAATATATATATGTTTTATGTTTAGATCAGTTACCTGTTTGGCTGTTTCAAAGCTTTTACAAATGGCTGACTATCGGGTATCTGCAAAGGTTTTAATATATTCAGCTCAGGTGTTTTTTTTAACATTGATTATTTTAGGGCAGCACGGTGGCCTAGTGGTTAGCACAACCGCCTCACGGCGCTGAGGTCCCAGGTTCGATCCCGACTCTGGGTCACTGTAACATTGATTATTTTTAAGCTGTTTCTTTATTTTGACAAGTTTATGAGCTTTTCAAAGATTTCACAATGTTATTAAAGGTCTTCCGAGTTCTGGCTATAGTGGATACTGCATGGAGTTTGTTGCAGTATATGGGTGAGAGTATTTTGAGGTGAGGGAGCTGTGGGGGTAAGGGTGAGGGATTATGGTGGTAAGGGGGTAAGCGGGCATGGGTTATGAAGGGTGAAGGGGTCTGTGGGGCTGAGGGCATAATGGAGTTATGGTGAGGTAAGAGGATAAATGGATTATGGAGGGTGAGGGAAGAGTTAAAGTTTGAGGGGGGTGAAGGATGTGTCCAGATGAGGGTTAGGTGGCCTCATATTCATCTCCAGAACTGGGTCAATGGATAGAAATTCCCACTAGCACCAGCAACGGGAATCATGGTGGACAGGGAGACATAATTTGGCGTGGAAATGGAAGAGTCCCAACCTGGAAGTCCGACCCTGACCTCGCATAGGAATCCACTCGGCTCCCGAAGTGCCCGAGCCAATCTGGGAAGGGACCCCGGCCCCACTTCCGGAACGCCCAACCTGGCCACCGACTACAAGACCTGCCCCGAAGAGGCCCGTCAGCGCCTCAACTTACCGGCAGGCAGAGGGAAAAGAGAATCCATGTGGAGGCCCGATCAGGCTTACTCCAAGTCCAGATTCAAAAACCACCCGAGCAGACCACCAACACTGGAGCCGAACATGTGACCCGGCCCAACCTGACACAGTAAGACCTGGCGGCTACCCAAACCCAGACTAAACACTCCCAAAATGGGAGAGATACCACGCAAGGACCTGAATACGCCAAAATATGAACCCACCCTCGCGGAACCCCAGGGCCCGACTGGATCATGAACATACAGAACACATGACATGCCGAATACATCGCACCTTGACATTCAATGTTATTACCATTGCTGAATCCTCCTCAGTCAAATTTCCATGTGTTACTATTGATCAGAAACAGAACTGGATTCACCACATTAATACTATGGCTACCAGGGCAAGTCAAAGGCTAGGAATCCTATGGTGAGTAACACCTCCTGACCCCTCAAAGCCCTACCTCACCTCGGGCACCCCAGGGGTTTTGTGTGAAGGAATGGCCAGCACGCTTGCATGGATCACCAGGTGGACGGTGGAAAGTGCTATCATGGTACCATGGGCAGGAGTCAGATGTTGTCAAACGGTACGGAGCGGTGTTGGCACAAGGTGGGTGTTCATGGGAAGGGGTGGTCAGCTGGTGGGGGGGGCAGTGGAGATGGGATGGGCTGTCCGTGCCAGTGGCCAGGTCCCTTGTCTGGCTGTGCGTAGAGCGTCCCGTGCGCATCGGCCTAGGCGGACACATTGTGCGCCCCCCCATGCCCACCCCATGTCCTGCCCATCCCATCCTCACCTCTCCCACATCCCTCATGTCGTGCGAGGACGGGTGTTCATCCTCCTCCTCCAAAACGTCGCCCGTCTGCTGTGAGATGTTGGGGTGGCGCAGTAGGTTACCACGATGTGGGAGACTCTCTTAGCGCTTTACTGGAAGGCCCCCCCAGAGCGGTCCAAGCACCTGAGTGACATCGTCAGGTTGCCAAAGCACCGCCAAACCCTGCCCCTTGTCGCAGCATGAATGTCGTTGTAGCGGCTCTCCACATTGGTCTGTGTCTCCGAATAGGCGTCATCAACCACGACTGCAGTGAATAACCCCTGTCAACCAAGAGCCAATCCCCCAGCCGAGAGTGTGCACGAAAAGGCCTTGAACCATCGAGTGTGCCAGGATGAAGGCATCGTGTACACTGTCTGGGTATTGGGCGCAGACGTGCATGATGCGCATCTTATGGTCACACACCAGCTGCACGTGTGGAACCCACTTCAGTTTACGTAGAACGGCCTGTTATCTGCAGGTGTTCGTCGGGCGACATGCATCCTGTCAATCACCCCCTGGACACAGGAATCTGGGCGCTGGCGGCAAACCCCACTGAACGAGCATCCTGGTAGGCTCGATCCACAATGAAATACAATCCTGGATGTATTGTGCCCACTGGGTATATAGAGCCTCCGTGACGGCGTGCATGCACCTGTGCATCGAAAAGGAAGGAAACAGCAACAGCAGCCTCCAGGCATTTGCAGCCACCAGCAGGAGCAAGCAGCAAACACAACCTGCAGTTGAGAACTGATCTCACAACCAACAAGGCTAATTCCTCATCAGCAGCAGCCTTCAGCTGTGAAGCTAGAGGCTGCTCACTGTCAAAGGGAATTAAAGTGTCCTTCAGCATATAATCAAGAACAGGCTTGGGCTCTGTCTGGAAGTGTTTGGTAGAACAGACAGGCATTAGCTGCAGTTGCCCCTGTTATGGGGATCCACAATTTTTTAAAATGGCTTGAAGGCCTCACTAATGCAAAGACCTCATAATTCCTCCCCCCCCCCCCCCCCCCCACCCCACGCCAGGCTCAGGGGCTCCCCCCGAGCTGGAATGCCTCAACTCCCGACCAACCCAATTACCCTGAGGAAGGAGAGGTCCTTCACCGAGGAGGTGAGTAGCCATTTCCATTGCAGGCATGCAGCACCAGGGCATAGGATCTGCTGCCCCAGAGCAAGGAATGCCCCCCCCCCTCCCTTGTCCTGAACGCCTGAAATGGGAATGTCTACTCACCTCCACAGTTCCTCTCAGCAGGCGTTTCACCAGCTCACGTTTTTAGCGAGGAGAACTAAACAACGCTCGCATGATTTCTCGCTGAGGAACCGGTTACTTTCAGAAGACCTCAATCTCGCTAATGATATGGAAATTGGTGCTAATTGGGGTTAATGATACGCTTGAAATATTTGGGCGAGATCCCGGACTTACTATTGGCAGCGGGTTGGTTCGATGGCAAAATGATTCGTACCCGGAGCGGATCTTGATTTTGGTGTCTCCTGATATTTAACCGCCCGCTTCGATCTGTGCCGGGTGCCATGTGGTGGTTCGATTACATCCGACAACACCACCGACTGACATAACCACATGCTCAGGGCACCTGAGCAAACTGAATACAATGGGTGCGATTCAGTGGCCTCATTTCGCTCAAGGCTGGTGAATAGCAGAAGAGGCCAAAAATGAAAACCGTACCGGACGCCGAAACCCTTGCGATGCAACCGGCCGGCTCCCGTAGGCGAAATCAGGATCTCGCCGTTGCATGGCAAGAAATGAATTATCACCACTTAAGTCCTATTTTCATATAATTAACAAGAGCCAACTCATATCCAACGGCCTCCCGTGATCCAGCGCCCTCCCCAGCAAGTGGTCACACTGGCACCGATTGGTACTCATTTTTAAAAACGTGAACCTGCCGATGTGTCGTGAATCTGGGTATCTGGGTCCCTGGCGCTGTGAGGCAGTGGTGCTGACCACTGTGCCACCGTGTATCATTCATCGACACTATTCGCTTCAACCATTCTCTGTGTCGGCCAGTTGTTCATTTTCACTACTCTTTCATGAATTCCTGATTAGATTTCTTGGTAACTATCTTATATTGACGGCTTCTGTGTGTGCTCTCCCCCTCAAGAGGCCATTGCCTTCTATGGAGAGGGGTTCACATTGAGTCCAATGTTTCCTGTCTTTGAACTGGTTTCTTTGAAATCTATTCTAAAACTTGTGAGGAGTGTAGTGTCTGAAAAGCTTGAGTCCATAGAGCAAGATAAAGAAGTAGGCAGAGACAGCACCGAGACAGATCAATAAACACTCCAGAGATGATTGAAACTTAATCTGAGGGTACTTGATTGCAACTCAACATGAGCAATCGTCTGATCTTCAAACTGCTTAGAAATAAAAGATAGCCTGAATATTTCATCAACATTATAAGATCTGTCTGCTTCAAATTTAAACACAACTAAAGCTGTTATGGCTGCAGTTTTGAGGTGTTGTAAATAAATCTTTTTAGAAAAATATGTGTGTATACCAAATTCACAGCCCTGAATCCCCACTCTGCTGTTAATGCTCCAAATAACCTCCTCCCAACCTGTCACCCTGTGAGTATGAGGAGGCCTCGATTGTTTCTATCCTGTATTCACTGGACTTAATCATCATAATTTGGAGAGAGAGAACAGTTAACATAAAATATCTGAAGCCAAGCTCTCTCTAATTGGCAAATTTAAAGTTTTAAATGCATTAACAGGCAAAGCTCCGAGATATTAATTCAAACACAGATTTAGAACATTTGTGATGTTCAGTTGAATATTTTCTCTGTCTGAAGTGATCAGCAAGGTTATGCAACAAAGTTCATTAAAAAAATGTTGTTGACTTGTGAATAGCTGAATTTGTGGTTTGTGCAACAGCAGGTTTGCATTGTGTAGATGCTGACTGGCAGTGTAAATCTGGAGTCAGGACACAGTGAGACCCTTTGCAAGGGCTAGACTCACATCCCTTTCAATTCCTGTCTCATGGGGTTTAAATCCAGCAGGGTGTCCTACTAAGCATGCGAGGTACTCAAGTTGGGGGCTTTTGTCGAGTGCTCTTAGCATTTTTTCCATGTCCCTGACCTTAGCTTAAATATTAAGAGAGTAAGACACTCTATTCACAACTCTCTAAATGTTTAAACTGTTAACAGTTGAAATACAGGCATGTATCCAGGCTCACTCTTAACTGAACAGTTAGATTCCCAACCCAACTGATCTACATCATCTGATTCATTAGTGAACTAGGGGCGGCACCATAACACAGTGACGAGCACGGCTGCCTCAAAGCACCAGGGACCTGGGCTCAATTCTTTAGAATAATAATCTTTACAATAATCTTTATTAGTGTCACAAGTAGGCTTACATAAAACTGCAATGAAGTTACTGTGAAAATCCCCTAGTCGCCACACTCCGGCGCCTGTTCGCGTACATTGAGGGAGAATTCAGAATGTCCAATTCACCGAACAAGCACGTCTTTCGGGACTTGTGGGAGGAAACCGGAGCACCCAGAGGAAACTCACGCAGACATGGGAAGAACGTGCAGACTCTGCACAGTCAGTGACCCAAGCTGGGAATAGAACCTGGGACCCTGGCGCTGTGAAGCAACAGTCTAACTGCTGTGCCACCCTTGGGTGACTGTCTGTGTGGAGTTTACACGTTCTCCCCGTGAGTGCGTGGGTTTCCTCCGGGTGCTCCAGTTTCCTCCCACTGTCCAAAGATGTGCAGGTTAGATTACAGGATGGCGGTGGTGGGGTGGAGTGAGTGGGCCTAGGTAGGTTGCTGTTTCGGAAGGTTGGTGCAGACTCGATGGGCCAAATGGCCTCCTTCTGCACTGCAGGGATTCCATGATTCTATGACCACCCCTCCATCATGAGGTCAGAGGTGAATTCACTAAAATTGCGCAGTGTTTAATTCCACTCATGGTGCTGAAAGTTTTGGCTAGTGGTTGAGGTGTTGATCAAGCATATATACACATTATTGCCGTCGACAGTGTTGATCTTGTTGCAATTGCGCCCATCCAGGCAAATGGGGAATATTCCAATCAATACTGGACTGGAGACCAGTCAGGTATGGCTTTGGTTTTATTTTATTATATAATCTTCAATCCAATATTCACATGTTAATACTCTGATAAAACAGCAAACTTTTAATATTTCCAGATTATTTTGAATCTTGCTGGTCATTGCAAGAGCTAACTGCTGGTAAATACTTAATTCAGTCTAAAATAACAAAGAATTTGAACGTGCTAGACCCATGAGAAGGAGCGAAAGGGATTAATGGAGCAAAGGTAGAAGTGGTACATCTTCCATGTAGAGTATCAGAGGCATATTGTTGCAGACTTTATTTGAAGGGAGGATGATGTGGAGATGCCGGCGTTGGACTGGGGTGAGCACAGTAAGAAGTCTTACAACACCAGGTTAAAGTCCAACAAATTTGTTTCAAACACGAGCTTTCGGAGCACAGCGCCTCCCTCAGGTGAATGGGAGGATAGTTAGACAGGGCATGTAAAGGTTACCTTACTGAAAGAGAAGGAAGAAATCTGTCAGGCTGCACGATTAGTGCTTCTTTTTATAGAGTTTTGTGCTGCGGAGGCAAGACAAGCTCTAACATTATTTTCGAAACTGGCCCTTTGAAAAAAATCATCACTCGCCAGTGCAAGTGCTAAATGCACCAAGGGCTTTGTTAAGGCCATTCTGCAACCAGTCAGTACAGGAAACATAAAAGCAAAACGCTGCAGATGCAGGAGATCTGAGATTTAAAAAATAGAAAGTGCGGGAAAAGTTCATCAGTTCTGGAAGCAAATGTGGAGAGAAAAACAGTTAATGTTTTGGAACTGAATCATACAGGATTGTTAAAGGGGCCTGGCAGGGTATATGTTGAGAGGATGTTTCCCATCATGTGGGAGTCGAAGGCCAGACAGCATAGTCTCAGAATAAAGGGGGTGCCCATTTAAGACTGAGGTGAGGAGAAATTTCTTCTCTCAGACGGTTGTGAGTCTTTGGAACGTCTTGCGACAGAGAGCTGGGGTGAGAAGTCCTTGTGTATATTTAATCCTTTCCCCCATATCCCCCCTCCCCCCTATCCCCATCTTCCCCATATCCCCCCTTTCCCCATCCCCATAACCCCTTCCCCATATTCCCCCATATCCCCCATATTCCCCCTTCCCCATATCCCCCTTCCCCTCTATCCCCCCTTCCCCCATTCCCCTATATATCACCACCAAGTGAGACCCCCACCTCTGACTGCCTCCCTTCCCCCCATTCCCCATATCCCCCCTTTACCCATATCCCCCCATATCCCCTTCCACATATCCCCCCCTTTCACCATATCCCCCATTCCCCATATCCCCCCTTCCCCCATATCCCCCTTCCCCATATCCCCCTATTCCCCATATCCCCCCTTTCCCCATATCCCCCATCTCCCATCTTCCCCTATCCCCCATATCCCCCTTCCCCCATATCCCCTTTTCACCCCATATCCCCCCTTCCCCATCCCCATCTTCCCCTATCCCCATATCCCCCCTTCCCCCATATCCCCCATTCCCCCATCCCCATCTTCCCCCATATCCCCCCTTTCCCCATATCCCCCCTTCCCCCTATCCCCATCTTCCCCATATCCCCCCTTTCCCCATCCCCATAACCCCTTCCCCATATTCCCCCATATTCCCCCTTCCCCATATTCCCCTTCCCCCATATCCCCCCTTCCCTATATCCCCCCTTCCCCCATTCCCCTATATATCCCCTTCCCCCATATCCTCCCCTTTCCCCCATATCTCCCCTTCCCCTATATCCCCCCCTTCCCCCATTCCCCCATATCCCCCCTTCCCCCATATTCCCCCTTCCCCCATATCCCCCCTTCCCCTATATTCCCCCCTTCCCCCATTCCCCCATTCCCCCATATCCCCCTTTCTCCCATATCCCCGTCTGTGTGTCTAACCATGCTGATGTATTGTGTATTGCAGGACCAAACATCGACCCACCCGTCCCCCTGGATGCCGACCACCCCCAGGACGTTCCAGGGTGGCCACGAGACAGGGACAGACCCGGCCCATCAGGCATACAATGCCCCCAGGACGTGCCCGGGCGCCCATGAGCCAGTGGCAGACCTGGAGCACCAGGCGAACGCCTCCCCCATCTAGTGCGAGTGCGGCAACGCTGGCGGGCCACACCCAGCGACGAGGAGGGAAGCCACAGCAACAGACCCCCATCGCAGATGACCCAGGACACTGACGCACGGGACACAAGCACCCAGGAGACTCACAGACACCCACCCAGGACACACCCACCCAGGACACCGACGTCCAAGACACTGACGCCCAGGACACTGACACCCAGGACACTGACGCCCAGGACACTGACACCCAGGACACTGACGCCCAGGACACTGACACCCAGGACACTGACGCCCAGGACACTGACACCCAGGACACTGACGCCCAGGACACTGACACCCAGGACACTGACACCCAGGACACTGACGCCCAGGACACTGACACCCAGGACACTGACACCCAGGACACTGACACCCAGGACACTGACACCCAGGACACTGACACCCAGGACACTGACGCCCAGGACACTGACACCCAGGACACTGACACCCAGGACACTGATGCCCAGGACACTGACACCCAGGACACTGACACCCAGGACACTGACACCCAGGACACTGACGCCCAGGACACTGACACCCAGGACACTGACGCCCAGGACACTGACGCCCAGGACACTGTCACCCAGGACACTGACACCCAGGACACTGACGCCCAGGACACTGACGCCCAGGACACTGACACCCAGGACACTGACACCCAGGACACTGACGCCCAGGACACTGACACCCAGGACACTGACACCCAGGACACTGACACCCAGGACACTGACACCCAGGACACTGACACCCAGGACACTGACGCCCAGGACACTGACGCACAGGCGCTGACGCCCAGGACACTGATGCCCAGGACACTGATGCCCAGGACACTGACGCCCAGGACACTGACGACCAGGACACTGACGCACACGACACCCACACGCAGGGAGCGGATGGAAAGGAATCACCAGTCCAGGAAACTGATGAGGAGCACGACACTACGCCACTGCTATCTCCTACACCCTCCACCATCGCAGAGACACTCACCTCGGTTGGGCACTTTAGCGATGAGGCATCTGGTACACTCACTGGTGCGCACAACACAGCCGTCCCGCTACAGCAGGTGGAGGCAGGAGCAGCCGAGGGGCGGGTGGTCGGAGGGCAGCCTGGCACAGGCAACCATTTGCCGCCCAGATGGGTCCTGGGTTCCTGGAGTTACCATACCCACCCATAGACCCGATGCAGTCATGGACCAAGGGACGACCGAAGGGGGTGATGGCCGGCTTGCGGCAGCTGCAGGCGCAGGTGGAGGAGCAGGAAGTGGTGCCGGTCATGCATGCCACCCAGGCCGACACCGCACAGGTGGCGTCCATGGAGGAGGCAATGGGTGCGATGGTGTCAGACATGGGGAGCAGTGTGCAAGGTCTGGGGCTTTCCGTGCAGGTGGCGTCTGTGGCCCAGGACATGGCTGCCCTCTTACAGGAAGCCATGAGCCAGAGCCAGCAGCAGATCACAGAGGCGCTCAACGCCGTGGCCCAGTCTCAGCAGGCAATGGCCCAGTCTCTGCAGGCCATCGCTGAGGGCATCGGCGCCATTGCCCAGGTGCTGGCCGGCATTGCCAAGACACAGACAGGGATGGCCAACTCCCTGAGCTCCATGGCTGCAAACTTGCAGACTCTTGTCGATACCAGGGTGGGCCTGCAGGACTGTCAGCGCCAGGTGTCGGTGGGGCGTCGGACGCTCAGTCCATTTTCAACCCCCGACCCATGGAGAGGCCTGGGGTCCATCGGGCACCCCGAGGGAGGAGGAGGTGCTGGGGCCCGTTCCAGGTCCCCCTGTAGAGGTGGTCCCGGAACACTGCGGCACCTCGGACTCAACCCCCCCCTTCCTTCCAGGTTCATCTGGTGGGCAATAGGCAGGACAGGCTGGCAGCTCGCCATCCCAGTCGCCCGAGCCATGGCCTGGCCCATCTAGGCCGGGCCGCCCCAAGAAATGGCTGCCAAAGGGGTCCCTAGTCACAGGGCAGGAATCATAGGAATCCACCTCCAGTTCTGCTGTACCATCTGGGGAACCACATAGACGTAGTCAAAGGGCCCGTAAAGCCACAAAATTAGACACTGAGTAAGTTGGCACGGGTGCAGAGCATAGATTAGTTACAGGGGCTCGGGCACTTGTATGAACTGTTTGTTATTAAAATCACTTTCACACCTACAGAAGCTGCCTTTGTGCTCGGTCTGATGTGTGCGGGGGTGTGGTGTGAGGTGAGCGCCAGCGTGTGTGTGAGGGGTGATAGAACATCTGCCTCAGGTGAGTGTGCCCCCCCTCCCCCTGGGCCGCCCTCTCCATCCCCCCGGGCAGACGTCGGGACCGTGTGCTGCAGTGTTACGGCCGCATGCAGGGATGGTCCGGGTGGAGGGTGGTACTGTAGCCATGCGTCAGACATTGTCCAATGATTTAGAGCCCAGAGCTCATCGCAGAGCGGGTCGTCGTCATCCTCCATGGCCTGCAATAGACACGCTTCCACCGGTGACCGTGTGAGCCCTGCCCGTTGTGCCGCAGGTGGATGTGTGATGGAGGGATGGTGTGCATGCGGGTGGGATGGGGCGGTTGGTGTGGGTGGGTGAGGTGAGGGTAGTTCGTGTTGGGTGGGTGGGTGGGTGGGGTGAGGGTGGTAGGCTGGTGCTGTAGTGTGCAGTCTGTGCTCATACTCGGCGATTCCCACGCACCCCCTAGTCCGTGAACCAGGCTGCTACCCTTGCCCGCTGGCCCAGCTGTTAACGGTGGGCAGCCTCCCATCCATGTCCAGCCCGTCTGTCCTAACCATTGCCCTCTTCCTCCTCATTTGGGGAGGACTGCGCCTCGTGCTGCTGCTCCTCCCCTTCCCCCTCCTCTGCCTCCAGCACATTGCCCCTCTGCTGGGCTATGTTGTCCAGGATGCAGTAGACCACAACGATGCGGCCGACCCTATCTGACGGGTACTGGAGGGCCCCTCCAGAGTGGTCCAGGCACCTGAAGCGCATCTTCAGCAGCCCAAAGCACCTGTCTATCACACCCCTGGTCGCTGCATGGGCATCGTTCTAGCGGTTCTCCGCGTCAGTCTATGGCCTCCGCATAGGCCTCCGCAACGGATAACCCATGTCGTCCAGCAATCAGCCCCACAGCTGGGGGTGGGAGGGCGTTGCTCGAACATGGCGGGGATGAAAGATTGCGCCAATATGAATGAGTCATGTACACTGCCCTTGTACCGAGCACAGACGTGCAGGATCCTCATGCGGTGGTCACAGACCACCTGCACGTTCATGAAGTCCCCTTCCTGTTCGTGAACACGGCCCTGTTATCTGCAGGTGGCCACACAGCGACGTGCATCCCATCGATTGCCCCCTGGACCATGAGCATCCTGGCCACGGCAGCGAATCCCACTGCCCGGGCATACTTGTGGGCCCGGTTCACAGGGAACCGGATGTAGCGGCCTGCAATGGCAAACAGTGCGTCTGTTAATGTCATCATTAGAGGACACCTGGTGGGGGAGTCCACCTGGCCAGGTGGCAACAATCGCGACCATGCCACCCATGGCATCCGGCTGCGGGGGGGGGGGGAGGGGGGTGGTATGGCCAATGATGACATAAGAGGATTTAACTAAAGTTGCAAGGCAAATTCAAAAGAACAATAGTGGGGTTTTATCAAAACAGACTGAAGGTTGATCTTATTGAGGTGCTTAAATGATTGAAGGGTTTGATGGAGTAGATCAAACAGATCTCAAAGTTGGGCGCATTTGGAAGAATGTTTCCCAATGGCTGTAATACCGAGACAGAGACTGCTATTCAACGGCACTTAACAATTCTTTTGTGTCTCAGGGGGTTTTTCTCCTGTCAAGGACACACTTGGAAATTTTTCCGACATTGGGAAGCTGAACACGCCGGCGAAGCTGGCTCCTCAGAGATCAGGATGCTATTTTGAAATGCTGCCCTGATCTCCACCCCTTTCGGGACCCCCCCTTCACCCGCAACCTTTCCGCAGCCCCTTCATACCCCTCTCATCCCCCCTTTAATGGGAATGCCCCCTTCAAGCCCTAACCCTTGGCAGTGCCATCCTGGCATCCAAACATCTTGGCACTGGAGCCTGGATCCCGGGCAGTACCCCAGGAACCCTGGCATTGCCAACCGGGCACTCTGGCAGTGCTAGGTTGGCATTGCCAGCGTGCCATGTTGACATTACCAGGGTGCCCGGGTGCCAGGGGCAGTGCCAGGATATTACCCTTCCCTGTACCCGACCACCCGGAAGCGCTATTGGCCTCCGTGTCCCCCCTGAGTTCCCATAATAAATGCTCCACGCTTGTGGAAACCAGTGCTAAACAGCACCCGGTTGAGACCTCCCAGGCGCAGTCGTTGACTCCCAGGTGCCAGGTGAATACGGCATCAGGATGAGCTTTAATGGTTCACTTAAATAGCAACAGGGAGAGCATAACATTGAAGTTCAAGTCAGGCGATCTCGCAGGAAAATCAAGAAACATTTGTTCACGCCAAGTTTCGAGGAAATCTGGAATTCTCTCCAGTGGATGATGGGACAATTTCAAGAATAAAATTGGGAGATTTCTGTTTGGTAACGGTATAAAGGGAAATGAAGCTAAAGCAGATATTTGAGTTGAGGTGTAGATCAGCCATGATCTGACTGAATGATGAGCAAATTCTCATGACTGAAAGATGGACTCTGTTCCTGTATTCGGAGTTGAGCCATATTTGGAAACACATGGTGCTTTAGCACTCCCACCACAGACTTTCACTGAGCAGGCTCTCTGATCTCTGTTCCAAAATTCCCCACAGAAGGAAAAAACAGTAAAATAGGGAAATAAGAATACTGGTCTGAACTCATTTTTCCTTATGGTCTTATCATGTGTACTGCTGCTCCGGGAGTGTGGAATGGCAGCTAATTCTGGAGCATTCTTTGTCAAATGGATATGGTTTTATACTCGCCATGTGGAGCTAACTTTAAATTAGAAACAGTCACTTTACATTTTACTCTCTTTTGGGGCACAAAATAATGAATGCGGTATTAACCAGCAGACAATTAGGATGTCTTGGAAAACCATTAGCATTTCGTATCTTGTCAAAGAAATTAATATTCATGTAATTGTGTCAGGAATATCTTTATTACTGTTGAAGGAACTCTAAACTGCAGAAGTAAACATTTCTATGCAGTTTTAAGATTATGAGAATTTAAAAACATTATCGTCATTATCTCTTTGCCACATTTCCTTAAATTCTTCCTTTACTTCTGTACTATTTCCCTATTTTACCAAAACATCTTTTTCTTTAATGTTTTTCTTATTAAAAGATATTATTTTTTTCCAGGAGGGCAGGCGGGTTCCTGAGGATAAGGGCCCAATCAGATGTCCTGCAGCTGTGGATGACCGGTGACCCACCAGGAGAGATGGGCACAGCTGAGGTAGAAAGGAGAGTACAAGGGTGCAGAAACTGAAGGCCCGCTTCGAAGCATTCATATAATTTCATAAATAAAGGGGTCCAAAGTCGGTAACATGATCAGAGTGGGGAGTATTCATTTGGGTTGCAGGTCAGACCAATGACCCCCACCTGGCCTGCTTCTGGGCAGCCATCTCCATGGAGCTGTCAGGCCCTGCACTCAATGAGGGTCCATTCCAATGCCAGGAAGAGCCCAGCACAGTTCTCCACATCCCCTTCAATGGCTTTGCTCGGCCACTTCACAGGAGACATAAGAGTCAGCCACATTGCTGTATGGGTGAAGTCAGAGGTCGCCAGACCAGATGTGGATGGCAGATTTTCTTCCCTGAAGGATATTCATAGAATCCCTACAGTGCAGAAGGAGACTAATCGGACCATCGAGTCTGCGCCGATCCTCTGATGGTGCACTCTACCGAGGCCCATTCACTTGCCCATCCCCACAACCCCACACATTGATCATGGCCAATCCACCTAATCTGTGCATCTTTGGACTGTGGCAGGAACCCGGAGCACCCGGAGGAAACTCACGGAGACATGGGGGAGAACATACAGACTCCACACAGGCAGTCGTCCAAGGCTGGAATTGAACTCGGGTCCCTGGCGCTGTGAGGCAGCAGTGCTAACCACCGCGGAACTGGGAAGGTTCCATCCTTGGAACCTTCAGTACTTGTAAACATTTCAGACATCGTGACCATTTCCGGATATCACCCCTACGTGAGTCAGCAGTATGCCAGCAAAGAAGATCTTCCAAAAACCGCAGTGGTTTCCATCCAATTAAGGACAATAGGGAGAACAGAATGATGGGAGAACCAACGGAAGGGCAGACAAAATATCAGACTAGGATAAAGAAGGGGGAGACCGAATGACCCACATGGAGGTGCTCACAAAAGGCTCCAAACTCAGTTTCCAAAATCAAAATGTGAGAGGCGTCAGAATGGAACAGGACCTTCTGGACAAGAGTGTCTGTGGCTATTATTGACCTCCTTAAAGCTTTTCAGATCCCTGATAGCACCAATTCAATTCGCCATGGTCCCATGTGATGCAAGGACAATTCTTCAAAATGGCCCTTGAAGGAGGCCTTAATTATTTTTATTGCCTGTCTGTCTCCATGGAATTTGTTACCAATTCCAGTGAAGTGCAGGACCATGTTGGGAAGCTATCATGACAGGATCTACTGCAAGTTTCCCAGCCCTCTTGCCTCCAAATCCCCCAGGGAGATTCCACCCCATATGTTCAAATCCCAACAAGAAACTAAACTCAATCAATCTGGTAATTTGTTGGTGGAAACCACAATGAAAGGTACCTGATTGTTGTAAAACCTCTACTGGGTGAGTCCTCTATGGAGGGGAACCTACCACCATTACCAGGGCTGGCCCACATGGGACTGCAGTCCCATACTGCATTGTTAATTCTCCGAGAATCTAAAGGTCTATGTTAAATATTGCTGGCCAGTTACTCACAGGCCCATAACAAGTGTAGAATATGTTTTGAATGTATCAGAAATTCTAAACCTTAAGTTGAAAAGAGTGAAGATTGACCAAGTCAATCGCTGAAGTGTAAAATACTGAAAGGACTTTACTCATGGGTGGTTTCAGGACCAATAAACAACAGGATTGTTAGGGTTGCTAATGGGTTAATGGTATTTTCCACCTCCAGCGGTGAGTTAGCCACATCATGTGCACAATTAGACCTTCGATTGTGAGAATTCCAGTGGTTATGATAATGCTTCAGGTGCTGCAAGTGGTCAAAGAGATTTTTTCTACTTGGTAAATACATCACAGCTTGAACAGTTTGAGTCATTCCACTGTCACTTTAACTCACTTCAGTATTACATTATACTGTATCCATTTTGTGGTAATTTATGTGAGAGGCAGCAACGTGTCAGCTGCAGCACACAAGAATGATTGTCATCTGCAGCTGTAAGTTGAGAGGTTATACCTTTTGATATTATCAGCTACATTTTGTTCAGAGTCTCAGTTTGTTTTGGTGTCTCATCTTTTGGTGACAGTTATGAGTCTAATGAAGAAATATCTTTGAAGGTAGATGGCACCATGCTTGATTTATTTCTGTAGTTGATGACACAACTATTGGATATGACAACCGTGGCAAAGGTCAATGCCTCGCAGGTCTGACTCCTGGCGGTGACTCAGAGCACAGGAAGACAGGTAATAAATATTTCAGGGATCTCACATATTCTTCATACATTTGATACAATGCACTCATATAGCAAGTAGCGACTAGATCTACATTTTAACCTTTGCATACAAGGATTCCATGTGACAACTCTGTGTAGTAGAATTGTCGCCACATTGGAGAACACTGCATAGTTTTATTGGTGATTTCTTTTTTTGATACAGATTTGTGAGCTCTAACTGCAACCACTCTTGTGTCCCCAGTAAGGAGATAAATATGCCACAAGCCCTTATTTTAACCTTATGATTGGCAGCTCACAAATCCAGGTACACAATATCTACTGTTCCCCCTTTATCTACATCATTAGTTACATCCTCAAAAAATTCTAATAATTTTGTCAAACACGATTTCCCTTTAGTAAAACTTTTATGAGGGCCACGAATAATCCAGCACGAGTTGAAGGATAGAAAGAAATAACATTTATTTACAATGACATATCTACACAACAGCAGCAGCAGCAACTCCCTTGCTGCTCACTCCTCTCTAGCTGGTTCCAAATTGGCCAGCTTTATTTATGCAGGGAGTCTGCTGATAAGACCATAAGATCATAAGACATAGGAGTGGAAGTAAGGCCATTCGGCCCATCGAGTCCACTCCGCCATTCAATCATGGCTGATGGGCATTTCAACTCCACCTACCAGCATTCTCCCCGTAGCCCTTAATTCCTCGTGACATCAAGAATTTATCTATCTCTGCCTTGAAGCCATTTAGCGTCCCGGCCTCCACTGCACTCCGCGGCAATGAATTCCACAGGCCCACCACTCTCTGGCTGAAGAAATGTCTCCGCATTTCTGTTCTGAATTTACCCCCTCTAATTCTAAGGCTGTGCCCACGGGTCCTCGTCTCCTCGCCTAACGGAAACAGTTTCTTTGCGTCCACCCTTTCTAAGCCATGTATTATCTTGTAAGTTTCTATTAGATCTCCCCTTAACCTTCTAAACTCCAATGAATACAATCCCAGGATCCTCAGCCGTTCCTCATATGTTAGACCCGCCATTCCAGGGATCATCCGTGTGAATCTCCGCTGGACACGCTCCAGTGCCAGTATGTCCTTCCTGAGATGTGGGGCCCAAAACTGGACACAGTACTCCAAATGGGGCCTAACCAGAGCCTTATAAAGGCTCAGTAGCACATCGCTGCTTTTATATTCCAACCCTCTTGAGATAAATGACAACATTGCATTCGCTTTCTTAATCACGGATTCAACCTGCATGTTTACCTTTAGGGAATCCTCGACTAGCACTCCCAGATCCCTTTCTACTTTGGCATTATGAATTTTCTCACCGTTTAGAAAGTAGTCTATGCTTGGATTCTTTTTTCCAAAGTGCAAGACCTCACATTTTCTCACGTTGAATTGCATCAGCCATTTCCTGCACCACTCTCCCAAAATGTCTAGATCCTTCTGCAGCCTCCCCACTTCCTCAGCACTACCTGCCTGACCACCTAACTTCGTATCATCGGCAAACTTCGCTAGAATGCCCCCAGTCCCTTCATCCAGATCATTAATATATATGGTGAACAGCTGCGGCCCCAACACTGAACCCTGTGGAACACCGCTGGTCACCGGCTGCCATTCCGAAAAAGAACCTTTTATCCCAACTCTCTGCCTTCTGTCAGACAGCCAATCCTCAACCCATGCCAGTAGCTCACCTCGAACACCATGGACCCTCACCTTACTCAGCAGCCTCCTGTGTGGCACCTTATCAAAGGCCTTTTGGAAATCCAGATAGACCACATCCACTGGGTTTCCCTGGTCTAACCTACTTGTCACCTCCTCAAAGAATTCTAACAGGTTCATCAGGCACGACCTCCCCTTACTAAATCCATGTTGACTTGTTCTAATCCGACCCTGCTCTTCCAAGAATTTAGAAATCTCATCCTTAACGATCGATTCTAGAATTTTACCAACAACCGAGGTTAGGCTAATTGGCCTATAATTTTCCATCTTTTGTCTTGATCCTTTCTTGAACAAGGGGGTTACAACAGTGATCTTCCAATCGTCCGGGACGTTCCCTGACTCCAGTGATTTTTGAAAGATCTCAACCAACGCTTCCGCTATTTCTTCAGCCACCTCCCTCAGAACTCTAGGATGTAGCCCATCGGGGCCAGGAGATTTGTCAATTTTAAGACCTTTTAGCTTTTTTAGCACCATCTCTTTTGTAATGGCAACCATACTCAACTCAGCCCCCTGACCCTTTATAATTTTTTCTCCGATGTTTTCTCCGCCCCCCTCATTGGGGAAGCTCATACTCCTAAAGGATTGTGGGATTGCCATTAGTCCTCTGCCAGTGGTAAGCAGGCAGGTTATAACAACCCACCCCCCCCTCAAAAGTCCAAAAAATCCACTGAAGACGCTGGCGAAAGGGGGCACGGACTCGTTTTGCTGCAGGCCAGGTACCATTTGCACGAGGCGCTGGATCGGGCGGTGTGTAACGGGACAGAAACGGCGCTTCCGTGATGAACGGCGTAACGGTTGTACATCCATGGCCAGTGCGCCCGAGGACTCCCCCTCTGAGGTGTCTTGTGTTTCCATCTCGGAGTCGGAGTCCACTGCCTCCGTCATCTCGGCGTCTCTATCTCCACGCGGTTCTGCAACGACCTGCGCAGGCTTTGAGTGCGGCACCAGAGGAAGATTGTGAGGAATACTCTCCACTGTGTCTGGTCTCTGTGGTTGTAGAAATGAGCTCCAGGGGCGGGGAATCTTTGGAAGTGATGGTCTTCTGGACAGAACGTGGTCTACATGCTTGCGCTGGAGATAACACTGGGCTTGCACCTGGTAAGAGATAGGGCCCGTTCGGCTAAAGATTACGCCAGGGACCCACTGGGCACCACCAGCAAAATTTCGAACGAACACTGGCGCAAACTGCCGAATCGGCTGATGCTGAGGAAAACCATGTCCCTGCCGTTTTTGAGTGCGGTATAAGTTTGCGCCAATGTCCGGGAAAACCATGCTGAGATGGGTACGAAGTTTTCGGCCCATTAGGAGTTCCGCGGGAGCTACCCCAGTCACCGCATGTGGAGTTGTCCTGTATGAAAACAAAAAGCAAGCTAATCTCGTGTCCATAGACCCGGAAGACTGCTTCTTTAGGCCTCGTTTGAATGTCTGCACTGCGCGCTCTGCCAACCCAGTGGAAGCCGGGTGGTATGGAGCGGTGCGGATATAGCGTACGCCATTCATCTTCGATTGTCGCGCAGGACGTTGTGCCGACCATCTTATGCACCTCTAACCATTTAGACTGGGCATCGATTAATAGAAGGAACATGGATCCTTGGAAAGGGCCGGCGAAATCCGCATGCAAGCACACCCAAGGCTGCCCTGGTCATTCCCAGCGATGTAGGGGCGCGGCCGGCAGAAGCTTCTGATGCTCCTGGCAAATGGAGCAGTTTTGGGCCACCTTCTCAATGTCGGTGTCATGGCCTGGCCACCGGACATAACTCCGGGCTAATATTTTAATTTTGGTCACACCTGGATGCCCATTGTGCAAGTCTCTCAGTATCAGCTCCTGTCCTTTTTCCGGGACAATCACACGGATCCCCCACAAGAGGATACCGTCTTCCATGCTAAATTCTGATAGCTTGGAGGAAAATGTCCGCAACTCGCCTGGGAGCTGTCTATGCTGCCCACCATCCAGGACTATGTGCCGAACCTTTGACAGGACTGGCTCTGCCTGGGTCCACTCATGGATCTGTGATGCCGTGACAAGCAAGGTGTGCATAAAATGTAGGGTTGCAACCACCTCACCAGTTGGGGTCGACATGGGGACGATTGATAAAGGCAATCGGCTCAGTGCGTCGGCATTCGCTGCCTGGGTTCCTCGTTTGTGCTCCAGAGAATACTCGTGGGCAGCGAGCGACAAAGCCCAGCGCTGGATCCGTGCGGAAGCAATGGGCGGTATTGGCTTATCCTTTCGGAAAATTCCCAGCAGAGGCTTATAATCAGTCCTGGGATATTGAAGTGGCGGCCATACACATACTCGTGGAAGTGATTCACCGCAAAGACCACCGCCAGGCCCTCTGCGTGTACTTCTTTTCCGCTGCAGTCAATGTGTGGGAGGCGAAAGCTATTGGCTGCTCGGCCCCGTTCTCCATCTTGTGGGACAGGACGGCCCCAATACCACACATGTGGGGCGAAATTCTCCGCAACGGCCGACGCCGGAGTGAAACCCGGAGTGTTTCACTCTGGTGTCGGAGGCCGCTCCTCGCCCCCTATTCTCCCCCCCAGGGGGGTTAGGAGCGGCGTTACGGGAAACTCGGCCGCCGGGTCTTGACGCTTGCATCAAAGCGGCGCGCCGAGAATAGACATAGACATAGAACAGTACAGCACAGAACAGGCCCTTCGGCCCTCAATGTTGTGCCGAGCCATGATCACCCTACTCAAACCCACGTATCCACCCTATACCCGTAACCCAACACCCCCCCTTAACCTTACTTTTTAGGACACTACGGGCAATTTAGCATGGCCAATCCACCTAACCCGCACATCTTTGGAGTGTGGGAGGAAACCGGAGCACCCGGAGGAAACCCACGCACACACGGGGAGGACGTGCAGACTCCGCACAGACAGTGACCCAGCCGGGAATCGAACCTGAGACCCTGGAGCTGTGAAGCATTTATGCTAACCACCATGCTACCGTGCTGCCCGTATGACGCGGCCGGCGGCGCCTAAGTGACGTCAGCCGCTCGTGCGCAGGTTGGCCGGCTCCAACCCGCGCATGCGTGATTGCCGTCTTCCCCTCCGCTGCCCGGCAAGACGTGGCGGCTCGATCTTGCGGGGCGGCGGAGGGGAAAGAGTGCGTCGTTTACAGACGCCGGCCCGACGATCGGTGGGCACCAATCGTGGGCCAGTCCCCTCCCAAGCACGCCCGTGGTGCTTGATCCTCTCTCTGCCCCCCACAGGCCCCACACTTACCTGTCGCGCGCTGTTCACGCCGGCAGCGACCAGGTGTGGTTTCCGCCGACGTGAACCCGTTAAGGTCGTCAGGCCGCTCGGCTCATCTGGGCCGGAGACTCGCCAGTCGCCGGGAAAAACGGCAACAGTGATTCTCCGAGCGGCATGTCGCAAAACGCGACACGCCATTTTGGGGGGTGTGCGAGAATTATGGGGGTTGCCAGAGCAGCCCTCCCGCGATTCTCCCACCCGGCGTGGGGAGTGGAGAATCGCGCCCGTGATGAGCAAAGGCTTTCCAGGATCATAGTGGGTTAGTAACCCAGGCGGCGACAATTGTCGTTTTACCCGAAAGCGGTTTCTTGCGGCTGACCCCAAGCCCAGGTGTGATTCTTCTTCAGCAGAAGGTGCAACGGGGCCAGCGTAGATGCCAGATTGGGCAGGAACTTCCCGTAATAGTTTACGAGGCCGAGAAAAGAACGAAGATGAGAAGTGTCAGTCGGGGCGGGGGTCGGTTGAATTGCACCCACCTTCTCTGCGACGGGGTGCAAACCTTCGCAATCCACCTGATAACCCAGGTAGACTACTTCCTTTACCTGAAAGACGCAGTTTGTGCGACGTAAACGGACTCCAGCCTCTGAGTAGCGTCTAAGGACAGCCTCCAAATTTTCCAAATGTTCCTGCTCCAACGTCCCTGTAATCAAAATGTCATCTAAGTAGACAGCGACACGCGGTAAACCTCTCAAAATGCCCTCCAAGACGCGTTGAAAAATAGCGCAGGCAGAGGATACTCCAAAGGGCAAATGTGTAGACCCCGGTGTGTATTAATGGTTACATATGGCCAGAAGGCAGGGTCCAGCTCCAACTGTTGGTAGGCGTGACTCATATCTAATTTTGTGAATGTAAGCTTCACGTAGAGATCCTCTATGCGAGGCATTGGGTATCGGTCGAGTCGGGAAGCCGTATTCACTGTAAGTTTATAGTCGCCGCACAAGCGAACTGTGGCATCTGGTACAATTGGTGCCTCCCAGTCAGCAAAACGGACGGGCCTGATAATACCCAAAGTCTCCAAACGAGTGAGCTCCACTTCTACCTTCTCGAGCAAGGCGTAACACACCGGACGCGCCTGGAAATAGCGCGGTGTTGCTCCTGGTTCGACTTGGATATGGGCTACGGCCCCTTTTATTTTCCCCAAACCGGGCTGGAATACATCTGGGTATGGTCCTAGCACCTCAGTTAACCCTCCAGAACCTGTTTGGAGGATGTGCTGCCACTGCAGCCACAAATGGCGCAACCAGTCCCGACCCAACAGGCTGGGCCCATGGCCGCGCACCACGATAAGTGGGAAACGCCCCTCCTGGTGTCCATAAACAACAGGGGTCATCGTAGTTCCTGCAATGTCCAATGGTTCCCCCGTGTAGGTGGTCAACCTGGCCTGTGTGTCGGTTAATGTAAGGGTCTGTATACCCAGCTTGATGCAGTCGAATGTCCTCTGGGCGATCACGGAGACCATTGCGCCAATGTCCAACTCCATCTCAAGCGGGTGACTATTGACCCGTACTGTCACCTTAATGGGGGCCACACGGGGAGCTGCCACACAATGCAGCTGCAGGCAGTCATCCTCCGTATCCACGTCCTCGGGAGTAGTCGAGACAGGTTCATCCAAATGGAAGGTACGGTCCCTGGGCTGGCCCCAGTTTCTTTCGGAACAATGGCACCTCTGGCGCCACCAGGACCAACGTCCGCGACAGGGTCGGCGCCCACAAGCCCGACACGGACATGGCTCCTCATCCATTGGTTCTGGAGAAGGCTCCCTTCGGGGAGAAATGTCCAACGGCCACTGGTGTCGATCCGGACGTCGCCTCGCCCAAGGTACCGGAGGGGTGCGGGGAGATGCTTTTGGGCGGAAGGGGTTGCGCTCCAAGGCATGCACCTCCATTTCCTGCAGCTCCTGCACTCCCCATTCTGTGCTCTCTTGGGACAATACTATTTGAATGGCCTGTTGAAAAGTCAATGTTGGCTCAGCTAATAACTGTCTCTGGGTGGCCGCATTGTTAATACTGCAAACCAAACGGTCGCGTAATATTTCTGACAAGGTCTGACCAGAGTCACAGTACTCCGCAATCCTGCGTAGCCTGGATAGAAACTTTGCTAGGGATTCTCCTGTGGTCCTCTCAGCGGTATTAAACCGGTGGGTTTAAGTAGGGTGATCATTGCTCGGCACAACATCGAGGGCCGAAGGGCCTGTTCTGTGCTGTACTGTTCTATGTTCTATGTTCTAACGCTGGACTATCGTAGATGGGGTTGGGTTAAAACAATGTCGCACTAAGTTCACAATTCATCAAACACCTTGGTGTCCGGCACAGCTGGGTACGTAAGGCTCCTAATCACCCCAAACGTATGCGGGCTGCAGGCGTTGAGCAAAATGACCTCCCGGCGCTCGCTTTCGGTCATGTTGTTTGCCCGGAAATAGTAACGCATCCGTTGTGAGTACTGGTTCCAGCTTTCCAGCGCAGCATCAAAAACATCTAAAAGTCCATACAGAGGCATGGTGTAACAGAAAAACAACTTCCAACCTGTATCCAACAAAAATCCAGGGAGGGGGCTTCAGCAGCGTAGACAGTTATCCACTTTAACCCTCGTCGCCAAGTGTAAAGGCCACGAAGAATCCAGCACGAGTTGAATCACCCCTCTCTAGGGAATCTGCTAATGATTTCTCCACACCCCTCATTGAGGAAGCTCATACTCCCAAAGGATTGTGGGATTGCCATTAGTCCCCAGCCAGTGGTAAGCAGGCAGGTAATAACAAAAACCATGTTGTTTTGGAAAGACACATTTTGCAGCTGATACGTATGATCTAAACCTTGTTATAGGATCAGTAATCACAATGATGAATGGAGCTTAGGAATTAGGAAGCGCTTGAAAGGCGGCCTTTGTCAGCATATTAGTGAATAAGGATTGGAATTTGCGGGGCATATGAATGATATCTATTGTACCTTTTACCTTGGTGAAGTTTCCTATGATAACAAAAGCAAACTGAGTTCTGTGTCCAAACAACAAGAGGAGCCAAATGTGTGGTGGAATTGACACTGGTCTAATATGGGCAGCATGGTAGCATGGTGGTTAGCACAATTGCTTCACAGCTCCAGGGTCCCAGGTTCGATTCCCGGCTTGGGTCACTGTCTGTGCGTGGTCTGCACGTTCTCTCCGTGTGTGCGTGGGTTTCCTCCAGGTGCTCCGGTTTCCTCCCACCATCCAAAGATATGCAGGTTAGGTGGATTGGCCATACTAAATTGCCCAGTGTCCAAAATTGCCCTTAGTGTTGGGTGGTGTTACTGGGTTATGGGGATAGGGTGGAGATGTAGGCTTGGATAGGGTGCTCTTTCCAAGAGCCGGTGCAGACTCGATGGGCCGAATGGCCTCCTTCTGCACTGTAAATTCTATGATTCTAAAATAATCCAGGCTCCCAGGTTCAAATAGGCCAGGGCAGATGGTGAAATTTGAAATTCATTAATAATTTGGAATTAAAAGTGTAATGATGACCATTGTTGAATGTGGTAAAAACCCATCTGGTTCACTAATGTCCTTTAGGGAAGGAGTCGTCTTTACCTGGGTCGCAATGAAACAAAAAAAAAACAGCCCATCTGGGCGGGTTGGAGAGGTCGTTCCCGGTGCTACAAGTTTCTGGGATCCAACGGCACTCCGTTTCTTTCTCGGGCTTCAGCAGGGAACGACCCGTTGAGGCCGTCACATTTACTGCACTGAGGAGCTCCTCTCGCCAGTCCAGGAAGAGAAAATGGCGCCCCAATCTCTTGATCATTGACACAACCCCTGGACCGCGTGCCCCAATAGTCTAACTCACTGTTTGGGAGGTCCTCAAGTTCCCCACACCCCACTCATATGGGCAGGGCACCCCGAGGTCCAATCCCCAGTGTCGGCAAAATGTCACCTGGGCAATGTGGCACTGCCAGCTTGATACCATGGCAGTGCCCCAGTCCGCTTGGCAGTGCTGCCTGGGCACCTTGGCAGCACCAGGCTGGCACCCAGGTGGTACTGTTAGAGTGCCAGGCTGGCACTGCCAAGATGCCTGGGTGGCATCACAGTGCCACCCTGCCCTGATAACAACCGCTCAGGGGCCCCCGATTACCTGGGAGACCCACCCCAAGTGCCATTGTGCCCGGTTCCCATTTGTGGGGACCAGTGCTGAATGGTGCCTGGTTATGGTGTCCTTGACGAGGCTGTTTCGATGGAGCTGACTGCTAAAGAAGCTCAGCATCTGAGTTTGAATATTCGGTTACACAAAAAGGCATATTACAGATAAATGTAAACCAGAAGTCACAGGAACGTCTGGCAATTGTGATACATAAAGGTTTGTTTCAGTACCAAAGATTACAGTTTGGTATCACGTACAAAGAACAAAGAAAAGTACAGCACTGGAACAGGCCCTTCGGCCCTCCAAGCCTGTGCCGACCATGCTGCCCATCTAAACTAAAATCTTCTGCACTTCCGGGGTCCCTATCCCTCTATTCCCACCCTATTCATGTATTTGTCAAGATGCCCATTAAACGTCACTGCTTCCACCACCTCCTCCAGCAGCGAGTTCCAAGCACTCACTACCCTCTGTGTAAAAAACTTACCTCGTACATCTCCTCTAAACCTTGCCCCTCGCACCTTATGTCTGCTTTAGCATTGTTTAACAGAGCAAAGGGTTAGATCCTGAGTGGACTAACCGGGGTCCAGGGCTATTTGAGTGATATACTAGTCACTGGAAAAGTTGAAGAGAAACACTTTCGGAATTTGGATGTCACTTTTCAAAGATTGGGAGACTATGGACTGAGAATCCGCAAGGGCAAGTGCCAGTTCTTCCAGTCCTCCCTGAGTATTTGGGACATGTGATCGATGCTACCGGCCTTCACAAATCTCCTTCAAAGGTCAAAGCTATTACAGAGGTGCCTCCACCTCAGAATGTGAACCAATTGCAATCCTACCTCAGGTTGTTGATGTACTACAGAAGATTTGGAAACCGTTTTAAAACCATTGCAGAACCTGTTGTACAGGTTCAATAAGTGGCAGTGGTCGGATCAATGCAATAACGCTTTTGTGCAAGCCAAAGAAGCGTTGCTCAAATAGGAAGCCCTTATGTACTTTAATCCTACCCTACCCCTACAGTTAGCGTGTGACGCATCGCCTTATGGTGTTGGAGTGGTGTAATCCCGCATCATGCCATTGGGTGTAGAAAGACCCATTGTCTTTGCGTCTCGAAGATTGAACAAAGCTGAAAGTAACTACTCACAAATTGAAAGGAAAGCCTTAGCGATTATCTTTGGAGTAAAGAGATTCAACCAATTCCTGTATAGGAGAAAGTTCACACTGTTGACATACCATTATCCATTAATGGCAATTTTTGGACCACAGACAGGAATTCATACATCCAGACATACTTATACCACCAAGTATCGACAAAAAAGTCTTCATTGTAATGCAAATGGATGTTCCCAATTACCACGACCAAGTAGTTCATCGACAAGTAGTTTGTCAAACTACTCGAGCGGAAGTTTCTTCTATTTGAACAGGTAAACAGTAGACCTGTCACTTCAGGACAAATAAAGAAGTATATTCAGAGATCTGATATTCTCCGATATAATGAGCATGAGACTACGAGGTAAGACCTGAGAACTAGAACCTGACTTCAAACCACACTCCACAAGAAGAAATAACAAGAACAGATAGAACAACAGGAAGTAAAGCAAAACATTGTGGGGCGGGGTTCTCCATCGGCCGACGAGGGAATCGGGAAACGTGGTTGGGCAATCCCACGCCAAAATCACGGCAGGCGCCAATTTCACGCCAAAACGTAATTAGCCGTCTCATCGACAGTGGCGTCAATTCGTTCCAGGACTCACGTGCAGTAAACACCGTTGCCACTTCATGAGCCGGCCCGATTGTGGGCCTCCACTGGGGTGAATTCCCGACAGCAAGCTTTTAGAAATCATGAAACCGCCGTCATGGCTGGTGACGGAGAGACAGGATATAGGACACGGAGAGGTGTGACCGTGGGCTGCCATGCCGGACACTGGCCTGGCTGGCTGCCAGTGCATTGGGGGGGGGGAGGGGGGGGGGAGAATGGGTCGTATGACCAGGGTGGTTCTCCACGAGACTGGCGTGGTGTCCAGGCATGGACCACCATTGCCAGAGACTGCAAGGCACCCATCGCAGTGCACACCCCACTGGCCACCCATCTTAGCTCCTGGTTCTGAATAGTGACGCCGATGCGCCAGGGATAGTAAGGGGAGAGTCCGAGAGTGCTACGGTGTTCCAGGGAGTCACTGGCACGGGCCCCAAAACCTCCCCCTCCCTCAGGATACTCAGTGGCCCCCCCCGGGCTACTCCATTGGATGGGGGTGCTGGCAGAGCTATCCCCTGAGGCTCCTCCTGCCACCTGGCACTGCCAGTCCTGGAGGCCCACTCTGGTCTCGACCAGGGTCTGCATGCTCGCAGCATGGAGAACAGGAAATGGCCCATCTCCATCTGGGACTGTGCTACATCAAGCTGTGACTGTGCCACCATCTTCTGGATCTGTAACACATCAGCAAGTGACTGTGCCATCTCCATCTGGGTCTGGCCCATCTCCTTTTGTGCCTGCGCCATTTTGACCAGCGCCTGGGCAATGCTACCGACGTTGCCAACCATGACCTGCTGTCACTAGGCCACGCTCGGGTGCGTCTCTGCAATGTCCAAGTGGCTCAGGCACATTGCTGCCTCCTGTGAGACAGAAATCCTGTCCTGGGCCTTGGCCAGTGCCTGCAGAGAGTGCCCCAGGCCTTGGACATGCTGATCCATAGCCAAAACCCTCGCCCCAATGTATCCAGTGCAATTGTCACCATGTTGGCTTGGGTGGTGTGGCCACCTAAAATGATGTCCAGCAAGGGATGCTGGGAAATGTGGTCAAGGATATGGACAAGCAGGCTGCAGAGCACATTAAACAAAGGCAGTTTTAACTGAGTCTCATAGTCATTTGTCCACCGTATACGGTTTAAGACACACTGTGGTTTAGAAAAGACAACAGTGGCATGCATGGTCGGCACCACCTCCTGCTCCTGCATGCGGTTGCACTTCTCCAACTGCACCTGCAGGTGCTGGGTACTCACCGACAACCCCTCATGTAGTCCCTGGCTCTGTGACTGCTTCTCCACTATAGATGGGACTTTCCATTATAGAAGCCCAAATCCCATCTTGTCAGCAGCTAGTCCCTGGGGTCAGCCTGCCCTCCGACCGTCCACCCGCTTGGGTGCTCCTACCTCTACCGGCTGTACCGGATCTACTTTGTGGTGTGCACCAGAGTGTGTCCCAGGAATGCCCTACCGAGGTGATAGTCTCTGGGATGGTGGAGGGTGTAGGAGACAGCTGTGATGGAAAGTGAGTGTGATCCTCTGACTCGAGTGAGAGGGGTGCGGGCTGAGGGGTTTTAGGGTGTGTGGGGTGAGAGGGGGTTGGGGGTGTGGGGTGAGGGTGAGGGGGGTGTGTCCACACATGTGACATGGGGATCCGCAACTAAGCAGGCTCCCACTTCCGCGCCCGCTGCTGAACTCCACCTCAGTGACCTCCCTTTCCTCCAGGCCGCTGACCACGTCCAGTGCCCTCTGCTGGGACATGGTGAGGGACTGCAGTTCCGCTGTTCCCCCTCTCTCTCCCAGTGATTGTGTGCGACCTTCTCTAGGGGGGTGGGGAACACATGCAACAACCCCGGTAGACAGTCTGACACATGCAGCCCAGGGGTTTGGGTAGATGGTGGCCTCAGTGACCAGGGCACCCAGCCAGGGCGGCTGGCATGGGTGCTGGCATGTGGGGCAGGGTGGGGGTTCGGCTGTCCCCACGGGGGGAAGGACCGGGTGCATGGGGGGGGCGGACGTTAGTGCTCGGGGCACGGAGCAGCCAACTCACCCTGACTGCCTTGAGTAGGTCGTACAATTTCCTCCGGCATTGCATGCCAGTCTGGACGATGTTGCCCACGGCGCTGACCACCTCTGCAACCTGCACCCAGGCACGGTGAACGGCGGTGCCCAGCAGCCTTCCTCCCAAGCCGGAGTACAGGATCATCCTTCTCTCCCCCATGGCATTCATGAGGTTGTCAAGCTCAACACCCCTGAGCCATGGCGATGCTCTCCTTCCAGCCATCTGATTGGCTGGGACGGTGAGTGTGGGGGGAAGGACCATTTAAGTGCGGCTGCGGCGTGTGAGCCTCAAGTGTGCCAATCACGGAGTCGGCGAATCCGGCACAGTTTCCCGTGCAATTGATTGCGTTCCACGTGGCGATGGTACTAGCCCATTTAAAGTCGCTGAATCAGTTGCGCCGTTTTTTCTGTCATAAAACACCACCGTTCCCAAGCCAGTGTTGACACAGCCTCAAAATCAGAGAATCCAGCCCTCAGGAATGGAGAACCTTCTTCCACCAACGATAAGGAGTGTTGGCCAGGAATGACCTCACAGGAGAAGAATGGATCGCTGCCATGATGATTGCACAGATTGGATCTGTCTCGTATATTGTCCAGATTAGGGATGATGTCATTTGGAGGAGGCAGGAAGACCAGCTGTTGGCGGGAGGACCGATCCACCGGAAATAGAGCCTGCTGGAAATTCGGATTCAACTGTACAAAGTTCTGACCTGAACCTTCCTTCAAACCTGACACTGACAGACACTGTTAGAGATAGGTAACACCTCACCTTCAGACCAATCACAGATCAACCTCTGGTTACGACGTCAACACCCACCGGTCAAAACATCCACTAATGACGAGAATGCCAGAGATTACAACTTTTGCAAAGAAGCAGAAGCCAGATGTGCGCCATCAGCCATTTGGAGAGCAACAAGCGGTCTGACTTATTGATTACCTAATTATTGTTCATGTTACATTTGGTTAAAATTTCTGGGGCCGTTCGATTTAAAAGGGAAGGAAATGTTATGTCTTTACATTGCGTCTTATTAGCTTTAGTAAACACGATGTAATAATATAGAAGAACCGTAGAATTCCTATAGTGCAGAGTTCGGCCAATCGAGTCTAGACTGATCCTCTGAAAGAGCACCCCACCCAGGCCCACTCCCCCACCCTATCCTCATTAACCCCATAACCCCCACCTAACCTGCGTATCCTTGGACTGTGGGAGGAAACCAGAGCACCCGGAGGAAACCCACGCAGACACGAAGAGAAAGTGCAAACTCCACACAGACAGTGACCCAAGGCCAGAATTTAACCCGGGTCTCTGGCGCTATGAGGCAACAGTACTAATCGCTGTGTCAATGTGCTGCCCCTCCCATGTATGCAGGTTGTTACTAGAAGTGACATCACAGCTCACTAGCACGGGACACTGCAGAGTGAAGAAGCTGCCTGTAGTGAACACACTTTAGTGAACACACTTTGTAAATAAAGCTCCGTTAGTTTTTGACCCTGTGTGCTTCCTCACATCAGCTCTCCACAATACCCAACACTGACAGTTACCTTTGTGGTGTTCTTTATTCAGGGTGTTTTCAGGGTGGATGTTGTAGTGCTCACAAAGACCACAGATACTAAGTTCATTCACAAAGCTCTTACACTACTTAAATTAAGCTCGACCACTTACTCCTACAGTAAACAATAATGATAGTAATCTACATTCTACTAACACTAGTCTCCACACTCTAACTCTAACTGTACTCTATCCTCTCTAAATCTCTCCTATGCACTCTACTCCAGCTTTCACTCTCTCTCCCAGAGGTCTGAGAGTCAGTGCTTTATATAGTACTTAATCTCGCTCCATCTAGTGGTTAATTGTAACATGGCATTAACCTTTGCAGTGACCGGTATGCCCTTAGCCTCCACAGTTTTTCTGGAGTCGGGACAGCTTTCCAAAGAGCTGTGGCTCGTGGAACTTCAGAGGTGTCGTGAACCATAGTCTGTTTGAGGGGACTTTTGAAAGTTAAGTTCACTTGACCCTCTTTATGGCCCCTGTGCCAAGGAGTGTGTGGGGAGTGAAGGGGTGTGAGGGATGAGGACTGTGTCGTGTTATGTACTCTGGGATAACACAGGCTGCAACTGGATACAGCTTTAACCAAAAGATACTCCAAATCTTGAAGTTAGTTCAATCTGATTTATTGAACCAGTAGCACAGTTAGCACAGTTCTCTATGAGTTCGACTCTCTGCTAACCTAAGTGTGGTTACTCTGTCTGACTGAACCAGACTAGCTCTTAGCCACGTGCAGGAGGTGTGATACTGTACATACACCCTGACTCACTCTGTAGATGTTCATCAGTGGAAAGAGGCGGAGTGTGAGTGCCTCGTGCCTTTTATAGTGAGATACCACCCCTGAGTGCCCTGCCTGCTCATTGGTCATGTCCTATTCTCTGTGTTCATTAACTGCCTGTCTGTGCCTGTCTGCATATCATTATCTGCATGTCTGCATATCATGACAGGCTGGGGAGCCTTTCTGTTTTTGTTATGACTGACACAAAGTCCCGCAGCACCAAGCTGGACCTATCCTCAGGTTAGTCGGCCCGAGCGCCTCGCCCACCACATCCTTCACCTCACGCAATGAAAACCCCACCCTTGTGGGCACTTCATACTGAGGTGAGCAGAGCGAGCCTGGAACTTTCCTCACCCATGCTGTCCACCTGAGGATGAAAATCCAGAGGAAAGTCTTTTCGGGCTGTCCTGAATAAGATACGACATGAATGCACATTCCTTTAAAGGAAGGTGTATGTTGTGTTTTGACTGTCAGTGGTGGTAATTGTTCCCTGCCATTTGAGATAAACTAGCACAGTTTCTCTGAGCATTCTTATCGATCATCCATCCACAGTCCTGTTGGACCGAGGCAGGAAAACAGTTGTTGCTATGTCAACGCCTCTGACAGCATTCCAACATGACATCACCCTATTTTTCTGTACTGGGAAATAGTTTTTCTCTTTCGCCGTCTGTCAGAAGCTTCATTGTCTGATCTGCCCTGATTTCTCCCCACAAAACTATACTGTCATTTGCTGGAGCCTTGAGTGCCACAAGGAACTTCAGTTAACGTCATGCCCGATCAAACCAGCCGCAGAATGGCTGCTGTCAGCATTTCACCTGGTGTTTTCTGTGGAGTACCTTGGTTAGAATTCTCCCATTGTGAGATTAACTGCACTAGTTGGCAGGCCCGATGGTGCCTATCGCGCTGGCCAGAGTGACGGCATGCCACACTACATTCTGCAAGTGGAACTTCACTTATAATGCGCAGAGGAATTTCCCTCTGAAACCTCAGGTGGGCTGGCAGCTGATCTGCTTGTCCCCTGTCAGCTGGTGGATTCGAAGGTCTCTGTGTTAAGCCAGCTTTTATACGAGTGCATAACGAGCCCCAGGCAGGTGACCTCTGCCCACTACCTGGGTGTAGTGATATGCATAAGCAATTGTACATGTAAATATGGCCTCCAGTCACTAGTTGGCAGGCAAATTGTACCATGTGACTCTGCAACCCAGGGGGGGGGGAGGTCTGTGTGGCATGGTAGCACAGTTGTTAGCACTGTGGCTTCACAGCTCCAGAGTCCCATGTTCGATTCCCGGCTTGGGTCACTGACTGTGCGGAGTCTGCACATTCTCCCCATATCTGTGTGGGTTTCCTCCGGGTGCTCCGGTTTCCTCCCACTGTCCAAAGATGTGCAGGTTAGGTTGATTGGCCATGATAAATTGCCCTTAGTGTCCAAAAAGATTAGGAGGGGTTACGAGGATAGGGTGGAAGTGGACGCTTAAGTGGTATGGTCTTTCCAAGGGTTGGTGCAGACTCAATGGACCAAATGGCCTCCTTCTACACCGTAAATTCTATGTTCTATGTTCTACAAAGTCGTTGTGGTTAGTTGTGTTTTGTGATTGTTCCAGTTGTTAGTATTAGTTTCCAACCCAGGCTTTTGTTATACAATAATAAATTTGACTAGTCTGGAACTAGATGTTCTTTGGTGCGCTAATTCAATCATTACCCATGTACTAGAACATAACATGGTACCAGAAGTAGTGATCTACAATCTGAAGATCTGAAGTGTGAACATTAGAAAGACAAATTTGAAAACGGTGCTGCAAAAAAAAGCAGAGAACATTGAAAGAAATCTCTTTGAATGTTAAATCAGCAACAGAACATAGAACATTGAACATAGAACAGTGGGGCATGGGATACAGGGAAATTTGGCTGTCTGGATACAGAATTGGCTGGCCGAAAGAAGACAGTGAGTGGTAGTGGGTGGAAAGTATTCCGCCTGGAGGTCGGTGACCAGTGGTGTCCCGCAAGGATCTGTTCTGGGACCTCTGCTCTTTGTGGTTTTTATAAATGACTTGAATGAGGAAGTGGAAGGGTGGGTTAATAAGTTTGCCAATGACACGAAGGTTGGGGGAGTTGTAGATAGTGTTGAGGGTTGTTGCAGGTTACAGCAGGACATTGACAGGATGCAGAGCTGGGCTGAGAAGTGGCAGATGGAGTTCATCCTTGATAAATGTGAAGTGATTCATTTTGGAAGGACGAATTTGAATGCTGAAAACAGGGTTAAAGGCAGGATTCTTGGAAGTGTGGAGGAACAGGGGGATCTTCGGGTCCACGTACATAGATCCCTCAAAGTTGCCACCCAGGTTAATAGGGTTGTGAAGAAGGCGTATGGTTGCTGGTTGGCTTTCATTAACAGGGGGATTGAGTTTAAGAGTCGTGAGGTTTTGCTGCAACTTTATAAAACTCTGGTTAGATCACACTTGGAATATTGTGTCCAGTTCTGGTCACCTCATTACAGGAAGGATATGGAGAGGCTTTGGAGAGGGTACAGAGGAGATTTACCAGAATGCTGCCTGGACTGGAGGGCATATAATAATAACAATCATCATAATAATAATGAAATGATAGGTTTTAAAATGCCTAAGTATCTTTGAGTAACTGCTAATGTAGATGGCAATTGGCATGCATTTAAGCAACAGTTAACATTGTACGTGGCAGCGTTAGGATTGCAAGCGCGGCCTGATGAACGGATAATAGTGTTACTGCTAACTGTAGCAGGCCCCTAGGCGATAGAGATAATAGTGTTACTGCTAACTGCAGCAGGCCCCTAGGCGATAGAGATAATAGTGTTACTGCTAACTGTAGCAGGCCCCCAGGCGATAGAGATAATAGTGTTACTGCTAACTGTAGCAGGCCCCTAGGCGATAGAGATAATAGTGTTACTGCTAACTGCAGCAGGCCCCTAGGCGATAGAGATAATAGTGTTACTGCTAACTGTAGCAGGCCCCCAGGCGATAGAGATAATAGTGTTACTGCTAACTGCAGCAGGCCCCCAGGCGATAGAGATAATAGTGTTACTGCTAACTGTACCAGGCCCCTAGGCGATAGAGATAATAGTGTTACTGCTAACTGTAGCAGGCCCCTAGGCGATAGAGATAATAGTGTTACTGCTAACTGTAGCAGGCCCCCAGGCGATAGAGATAATAGTGTTACTGCTAACTGTAGCAGGCCCCCAGGCGATAGAGATAATAGTGTTACTGCTAACTGTAGCAGGCCCCTAGGCGATAGAGATAATAGTGTTACTGCTAACTGTAGCAGGCCCCTAGCCAGGCGATAGAGATAATAGTGTTACTGCTAACTGTAGCAGGCCCCCAGGCGATAGAGATAATAGTGTTACTGCTAACTGTAGCAGGCCCCCAGGCGATAGAGATAATAGTGTTACTGCTAACTGCAGCAGGCCCCCAGGCGATAGAGATAATAGTGTTACTGCTAACTGTAGCAGGCCCCTAGCCAGGCGATAGAGATAATAGTGTTACTGCTAACTGTAGCAGGCCCCTAGGCGATAGAGATAATAGTGTTACTGCTAACTGTAGCAGGCCCCTAGCCAGGCGATAGAGATAATAGTGTTACTGCTAACTGTAGCAGGCCCCTAGCCAGGCGATAGAGATAATAGTGTTACTGCTAACTGTAGCAGGCCCCTAGCCAGGCGATAGAGATAATAGTGTTACTGCTAACTGTAGCAGGCCCCTAGGCGATAGAGATAATAGTGTTACTGCTAACTGTAGCAGGCCCCTAGCCAGGCGATAGAGATAATAGTGTTACTGCTAACTGTAGCAGGCCCCTAGCCAGGCGATAGAGATAATAGTGTTACTGCTAACTGTAGCAGGCCCCCAGGCGATAGAGATAATAGTGTTACTGCTAACTGTAGCAGGCCCCTAGGCGATAGAGATAATAGTGTTACTGCTAACTGTAGCAGGCCCCTAGGCGATAGAGATAATAGTGTTACTGCTAACTGTAGCAGGCCCCTAGGCGATAGAGATAATAGTGTTACTGCTAACTGTACCAGGCCCCTAGGCGATAGAGATAATAGTGTTACTGCTAACTGTAGCAGGCCCCCAGGCGATAGAGATAATAGTGTTACTGCTAACTGTAGCAGGCCCCTAGGCGATAGAGATAATAGTGTTACTGCTAACTGTAGCAGGCCCCCAGGCGATAGAGATAATAGTGTTACTGCTAACTGTAGCAGGCCCCTAGGCGATAGAGATAATAGTGTTACTGCTAACTGTAGCAGGCCCCTAGCCAGGCGATAGAGATAATAGTGTTACTGCTAACTGTAGCAGGCCCCTAGGCGATAGAGATAATAGTGTTACTGCTAACTGTAGCAGGCCCCCAGGCGATAGAGATAATAGTGTTACTGCTAACTGCAGCAGGCCCCTAGGCGATAGAGATAATAGTGTTACTGCTAACTGCAGCAGGCCCCTAGGCGATAGAGATAATAGTGTTACTGCTAACTGTAGCAGGCCCCTAGCCAGGCGATAGAGATAATAGTGTTACTGCTAACTGTAGCAGGCCCCTAGGCGATAGAGATAATAGTGTTACTGCTAACTGTAGCAGGCCCCCAGGCGATAGAGATAATAGTGTTACTGCTAACTGTAGCAGGCCCCTAGGCGATAGAGATAATAGTGTTACTGCTAACTGTAGCAGGCCCCCAGGCGATAGAGATAATAGTGTTACTGCTAACTGTAGCAGGCCCCTAGGCGATAGAGATAATAGTGTTACTGCTAACTGTAGCAGGCCCCCAGGCGATAGAGATAATAGTGTTACTGCTAACTGTAGCAGGCCCCTAGGCGATAGAGATAATAGTGTTACTGCTAACTGTAGCAGGCCCCTAGGCGATAGAGATAATAGTGTTACTGCTAACTGTAGCAGGCCCCCAGGCGATAGAGATAATAGTGTTACTGCTAACTGCAGCAGGCCCCTAGGCGATAGAGATAATAGTGTTACTGCTAACTGTAGCAGGCCCCCAGGCGATAGAGATAATAGTGTTACTGCTAACTGTAGCAGGCCCCTAGGCGATAGAGATAATAGTGTTACTGCTAACTGTAGCAGGCCCCTAGGCGATAGAGATAATAGTGTTACTGCTAACTGTAGCAGGCCCCCAGGCGATAGAGATAATAGTGTTACTGCTAACTGTAGCAGGCCCCTAGGCGATAGAGATAATAGTGTTACTGCTAACTGTAGCAGGCCCCCAGGCGATAGAGATAATAGTGTTACTGCTAACTGTAGCAGGCCCCCAGGCGATAGAGATAATAGTGTTACTGCTAACTGTAGCAGGCCCCCAGGCGATAGAGATAATAGTGTTACTGCTAACTGTAGCAGGCCCCTAGGCGATAGAGATAATAGTGTTACTGCTAACTGCAGCAGGCCCCTAGGCGATAGAGATAATAGTGTTACTGCTAACTGTAGCAGGCCCCCAGGCGATAGAGATAATAGTGTTACTGCTAACTGCAGCAGGCCCCCAGGCGATAGAGATAATAGTGTTACTGCTAACTGTAGCAGGCCCCCAGGCGATAGAGATAATAGTGTTACTGCTAACTGTAGCAGGCCCCTAGGCGATAGAGATAATAGTGTTACTGCTAACTGTAGCAGGCCCCTAGCCAGGCGATAGAGATAATAGTGTTACTGCTAACTGTAGCAGGCCCCTAGGCGATAGAGATAATAGTGTTACTGCTAACTGTAGCAGGCCCCTAGGCGATAGAGATAATAGTGTTACTGCTAACTGTAGCAGGCCCCCAGGCGATAGAGATAATAGTGTTACTGCTAACTGTAGCAGGCCCCCAGGCGATAGAGATAATAGTGTTACTGCTAACTGTAGCAGGCCCCCAGGCGATAGAGATAATAGTGTTACTGCTAACTGTAGCAGGCCCCCAGGCGATAGAGATAATAGTGTTACTGCTAACTGTAGCAGGCCCCTAGGCGATAGAGATAATAGTGTTACTGCTAACTGTAGCAGGCCCCCTAGGCGATAGGGATAATAGTGTTACTGCTAACTGTAGCAGGCCCCTAGGCGATAGAGATAATAGTGTTACTGCTAACTGTAGCAGGCCCCCAGGCGATAGAGATAATAGTGTTACTGCTAACTGTAGCAGGCCCCCAGGCGATAGAGATAATAGTGTTACTGCTAACTGTAGCAGGCCCCCAGGCGATAGAGATAATAGTGTTACTGCTAACTGTAGCAGGCCCCTAGGCGATAGAGATAATAGTGTTACTGCTAACTGTAGCAGGCCCCCAGGCGATAGAGATAATAGTGTTACTGCTAACTGTAGCAGGCCCCTAGGCGATAGAGATTTACAACACATTTGTTTTTGAATGGGAGGAAGATGGTGAAAGGTTCTTGCTCCTAGTACCATAATATCTGATCAGAGCGAAGTGTAGCAAATGGTTTGTTACTAAGACAACAAAGAATCGTTATTCCACAGTCTCTGCGCAACAAAATACTGCAAAAGATTCATGAGGGTCACCTTGGGATCGAGAAATGCAAGAAAAGAGTGCATGATAGGATATATTGGCCGGGAATAAATAAAGATACACAGACAATGGTGGAAAAGTGTACACTTGTCAAAGATGCCATATCGGCAAGGAAAGGAACCGATGGAGATGGGCGAAATTGTGTCAGTTCCTTGGCAATAGGTGGGGATAGACCTAATCTACCTTGAAGATAAAGAATATTTGCTGATAGTCAACTGCTATTCAAACTATCCTGACATGGCACAGTTGTCAGGCTCATCAGCCAATTGTGTTATGCACACAAAAGCAATATTCCTCGTCATGGCATTCCTCAGGTCATGAGTGAGAATGGTCCGTGTTTCACTTCTAACGAATGGAAGGTATTTGGACAGCATTATGACTTCAGACATGTAACATCGAGTCCATTGCACCCTCAGTCAAATGGAAAGGCAGAAAAAGGTGGACAGATAGTCAAATAATGACTGAAAAAATCCATGGATAGTCAAGATGATCCATATCTCGCATTGCTCAGCTATCGAGCATCACCTTTAAGTTGTGGTTTTCACCAGCAGAACTGTTAATGAATAGAAAGTTAAGAACAACTCTGCCATGCCATACCAAACAGCAAGTAAATGAGAAGATACAGAATCAGCAGCACTCTCAAAAGATGAAGCAGAATAGTTACTATGACAATGTCAACCAGGGCACTGAAACCTTTAAATCCGAATGATGGAGTGAGGGTGGAAGATAGGTCCGAGATCTTACACTGTAGTCATGGAGCAAGGTCAGGTCCTGCGGAGAAACAGAAGAGCTCTCCTGAAAGTTAACCAAGCTGTTACTCAACTGCAAGCAGGCGATGTCTATGAAAACTTGTATTCTTCAAAACCAAAACAACCAGAAGGAGGAATCAATGACCATTGTACAATCTGAAGTTCCGAGCAGTGAAGTGGCCACACCAATCGCACCGATAGAAATGCAAGACTGTCACGCAGATTCATCAGATCTACCAAAGCTGAGAACATCAACAAGACACAGAAAGAAAGCTGAAAGTCTAAATCTGTAATTGGGCAATATAGCTGTACATGATATAAATTATCGTGCTGTGCATATCATATATGATATTTATATTTAGAGGCTGGTGTCGCACAGGGCTAAATCGCTGGCTTTGAAAGCAAACCGAGGCAGGCCAGCAGCATGGTTCAATTCCCGTACCAGCCTCCCCGAACAGGCACCGGAATGTGGCGACTAGGGGCTTTTCACAGTCACTTCATTTGAAGCCTACTTGTGACAATAAGCGATTTTCATTTTCATTTAATTTATTGAAATGATGTATGTATGTTTCTGTTCAAAATCTCAAGGAAAAGAGCTGTAGCATATGCATAAACAATTGTACGTGTAAATATGTGTGACCTCCAACCACTAGGTGGCAGGCATGCTATACCATGTGGCTCTGCAACCTAGGGGGTGTCTGTAGAAGAAGTCGCCGTGGTTAGTTGTGTTTCGTGATTGTTCCAGTTGTTAGTATTAGTTTCGACCCACGTTTTTGTTATACAATAATACATTCGACTAGTCTAGAATTCGATATTCTGGAGCTTGTACCCAACAAGTTTCACGGGGCGATCAATGATGGTTTTCACGTGGTCTCCATGTGGGTTATGATAATGTGGTATCCCTTTGACACCCCCACTTGTTTAGGAGTTTTACATGCCGCCTCGTCGGGGTCCAGCTTCCATCCCCTCGTCTTCCCTCTATCCTCCATTTTTTATCTTTGTCTCCCACCTCCTTGCCCTTCTGCCTGCCATTGTGACTGTTTCCCTATCCCCCCCCCCCCCCCCCCCCCTCACTGCACAGCCCTCCTTTTGTATTGTCCCCTTGTCTTTGTCAGGCCACCATCCTCTCACACCTCCACCCTCACCTCGCACTCTACCCCCAGTCAAACTTCGGATCTTTGTTGCAGTGTCTGTAGGAGTCTAACAGGACAGTGATATCCAGATAGACACTGGCATGTGGCACCAGAGAGGGCGGTGGAGACCTCTGTGCTCCACAGCCACCATGTGCAGTATTGAAACATGACAGTGCCACAAGAGGGTCAATGGGTACAGCATCATGGAAACCAGCTCGGCATGGAGATGGAGGCAAGAACCGGTCTGCTCCAATAGGAGCACAGCAGCATGGGTAGCACAGTGGTTGGCACGGCGGCCTCATAGTTCCAGGGACCCAGGTTCAATTCCGGCCTCGGGTGCTTGTCTGTGTGGAGTTTGCACATTCTCCCCGTGTCTGCGTGGGTTTCCTCCGGGTGCTTCGGTTTCCTCCCACAGTCCAATGATGTGCAGGTCAGGTGGATTGACCATGGTTAATTGCCCCTTAGTGTCCAAAAGGTTAGGTTAGATGGGGTTACTGGGTTAAGGGGATACGGTAGGGGCCTGACCCTATGTAGGGTACCCCTTCAGAGGGTCAGTGCATACTCAATGGGCTGAATGGCCTATGATTAGGGCAGAAAGTTCATCTCAAAGTCTCTGGCGAACTGAGGACTGCCTTTGCATGCCACTCATTAACAACCGGGTTTGATGCTGAATTGTTTCTCACTGGAGTGACACCAATTTGAAAGGCCTGACGGGATTCCAGCCCATATTAATGAGCATTCATGAGATGCAAATGAATGCAACTGGCATTTGCACCACCTGCTGGCGGGATGGCTGACCCGCCATTAACCCGCCATTGGGAGAATTTTGACAATTTAAGACCGACGAGTTTCTGACTTTCTTGCGCCCGCCAGATTCTCCATGCTGACCGACACACCACCAAACCTGCCGCGAACGGGTTCGGAGAACGCTGCCCATACACACTGTTTGGTGGAAGAATGATTTTCTAACATTCATGTATCTTGCATCTTTTGGTCTCATTTTTATATTATATTATTGCTTGATGTGCGGCAACATGAACAAAGGTAACCTGGTTAGATGTTCTCTGAGAAAGAATTCGTAACATTATAAAGCTGCAAAATGTGCAATACATTTTCTTTGACACTTTTTTCTTTTCCAGAATGCATTGATTCCTTGCTGGGGTACAGCTCCAAGGATATTATATATCCCTTGATAACGTGTTCTAGTTTTGATTTATCGTGCCAGTGAGGAGCTTTGTTAATGAGCAGCAGAAATCTATTCATCATTCCTGTCCTCACTGAATACCCACACTTGAACAGGGATGTATCAGGACAGTGATGAGGCTGATGGTCCCTCTACCGAACTCAGGACCCAGCTCGTCTTGTCATTACCGCTAATTAAAGTTAACAGCGCGCCCAGGGAATTACCTGGTCAGGGAAGTTCCTTCTGGACAATTCAGCGAACTGAAGTTAAAATCAGTTTTGTGCGTATTTGGAGGGGTGTTTCGTGTCGGCCACATTGGCGAGATCGCGGCCCATATTCAATGGCACTTAGTGCCAAAAATGATACCCACAAGCTTCTCGGCATTACTGGCTCCCTTACCACCTGATTCACCCGACTCGTGCCTCAGCTGCTCGCTGCTGACAAGGAGGAGCTGCTTTAAAACGCTCCCTCGCCACTCACTCTCAGTCAATCCACAAGCATGGCAGCGTACACACAGCTCCATGCTTTGGCGATGCCAACCTCACCAGGCTTTTCAACGCTGTGGATGAGAGGCAGGGCACCCTGTCCCCCCCCCCCCCCCCCCCCCCCCCGAGGGGCTCAGCAAACCTGCAGCCGGGTCAGCAATGCCACCTGGGAGGCACTGGCAGCAGCTGTCAGTGTGGGCAGCATGACCATGCAGGCCACCATTCATGGTTGGAAGAAGATGAACGACCTCCAACGGGTGCAAGGGTAAGTTACCCCCTCTCTCCTGTTATCAGTTCCACCTGCCACTCCTCAAATTCCCTTACTGCCCCCCCCCCTCCCCCCCCGGCATACAAATCACTGGCTGACACCTCGCACCCTCCCCACATCCGATCCTTGTGTTTGTTCCTCAGAATCCCCTGACATCCACCAGTACAACCCCTTCATGTCCAGGTGCGGTGTCCACACATGCCACCTGCTATAGACCCCCCCTGGCCCATCCAGCGTGTGGCTCACAAAGTTGGCTCTTTGTTCTCCCTGGAAAATATGGCCCATAATAAGCAGAAAAGGGTGAAGGTGTGGGGAGAAATCCCAGAGATCCGAGTTCTCACCCGCGATTCGGAACGAGCCCAGGGAATCACGGGGTTGCCCGAGTAGAGTGCAGTGACTGACAGCGAGGTTAGTCTGTGACACAGAGGTGAGGATCCACTGTCCCTTCACCCGGATGACCTGCTTCAAGTGAGATGTTCATGACAGACAAAATGATCCTTCCCTCTCACTGACCCTCTCGCAGGATCTCCATCTGATGGGGCTGGGCCATCCGGAGTCGTACCCAGCTGGGAGGAGACCACCTGGGAGGAGAGCTCCGAGGAGAATACCGGTGATGCATCATAGCCATCACCCCGCCTTCCACCAGCGCAGGCAGGTTTCTGTGGCATAATCTGGTGAGCACTACACAGTTGCTGAGTCACATCAGGTGGAGGCAGGAACATCTAAGAGAGGCAGCAGTCGGAGATTTGCTGGATCCCTGAGCACAGCTGTGTCCAGCCAGATGCCTATCCTCTGGACAAGGTTCTCCCAGAGCTGCTGCAAATGATAAGCCAAAGCCATGAGCTTCAGGAAGGGATATCAGGCACATTCTAGTAACTGAGAGGTCGATGGGAGGAGTCCTAAAGGTTTCCGGCACAGGAGATGGTGCTGACAATGTGTGGCACTGAGGCCAATGCTGCGAGGGTGGGGGCCACAATGGAAAACCTGGAGCGCGATGTCCGCGGCTTGAATGGTGATGTCCAAGGCATGCCGACGTCTGTGATGACCATGGCTGAGGGCCTCAACATCATGTCCCAGTCGCTGAGAGACACACGCAGGTGGACATTGCTGAGGTACTCCAAAGTGTGGCCCAGTCACTGAGGACCATCGATGAGGCTGTCGACACCATGGCGTAGACAGTGGGAGGGACTGACAGGACTGGCAGTGCCAGATGGCTCTGAGGCTTCTGGAGCTCACTCCAGCTGCCCCTCTGTTCCATAGAATCCCCCAGGGCCCTACGGACACCGTCAGGTCGGAGCTAGGGGGAATAGAAATCTGTCACAGTCAATTGTTCATCATTAAAGTATATCACACCTGAAACATGTGAAGTCTCTGTCACGCTAATGCTCACAGCGGGCCTGCCCACACCGCAACCCCTGAACCCCACCTCCTCCCACCCCACTTCCCAGGTGCAGTGGTCCAAGATGAAACCCCGATCTCGTTGAGAGGATGGCTGTGAGCGCACTGTCAGCAGAAAGACAGGTGTCAGAATATCAGATCCTGAGGAGCACCGGAGCTTTCCTTACCGAGAGTTATCATTACTCTCCTGCCTTGTATAGTGACCCGCTAGCAATGCCAACACAGTCCCATCGCCTGCAAGTGATGTTGCACGGACTCTTGGAGGGCGAACAGGATGGTCGGGCAAAGGGGCAGTGTGGTTGGGGAGACGGGGGAAATGACATGGAGGGAATGTGGAGGAGGTGAGGGAAATGGGAGAGAAGAATGGGGGTAGGGAGGGGATTGGCAGGAAGATAAGAATTACGGGGGGGGGGGGGCAGAGTTGAGCTGACGGACACAGCCTCTTCCGAAGAGAATCTGGAGACAATTAGGGCCTTCCTGGCCCGCCTGGCATGTCGGACCCTTGCCGCCGCTTGTTCTTCATTCTCTGACTCCTCCTTACGCTCGTTCACCAGCCCCTCCTAGCCCACCTCATCCTCCTCCTCAGATGAGGCCGCATGTATCTGTGCCTCCACCTCATCCTCATCTGGAGTGTCGCCCTGTTGCTGTGCCAGATGGTGGAGGGCACAGCAGACCACCACAAAGCAGGAGACTCTCTGGGGGGTTGTACTGCAAGGCACTGCCAGAGCCTTTAAGGCATCGGAAATGGATCTTGAGTGGCCCGATACACCGCTCAATAACAGCACATGGCAACTTGAACCTCATTGTATCGTGTCTATGCCTCGGTCTCAGGCCTCCTCAGCAGCATCATCGGCCATGTCCTCAGCGGGTACCCTTTGTCTTCTACGAGCCAGCCCGTCGTTTTGGGGTGGTCCTTGAATACACCGGGGATCTCTGAGTGACCCAGGGCAACGTTGTCACTGAATCGCGCCCTTCATGTCTCAGGTATCATTCATTTGTTTCAATAGGAAGCCTTTCAGGGAATTGTCACAGTGAATTGGAGAAGGTTTGACATGAATTTCCCACAATCGGGGAAGACAAGCAAATGCATTTACTCCCTAATGGGCCAGAATTTGCTCATCTTACAATGGGTGAGGTGATTTTGACGTTATTCCTCACACTTCAGCTCCAATTCATTTGTACGACGTTTTGCTGGAAGTGCAAGTTTCCAATGGAAGGGGGCACATGGGGGGAAGGCAGGATCAGGGTATTGAACTTGATGATCAGCCATGATCACAATAAATGGTGGAGCACGCTCGAAGGCCCGAATGGCCTCCTCCTGCTTCTATTTTCTATGTTTCTATCTGGGGCCTTGGTAAACGATATAATCCATCTCCTTAATTTAAGGATAGAGAAAGGAACATCAAATGGCGGACTAGCAAATAGGGGTGAATTAAAGTGATATTAGGTGCAGATAGAAATATAAGGAAAGGGACATTTGATTAAGAGAGAGAGAAAAAAAAGTTAAAGACGAAGTTACAAAACCTCTAGGAGTTAGGCTGCAGAGTTTTAATTAGATCATTCTGTGGATCCGTATAGCCATCAATCATGTCCTTACATTGTGAAATACCAGCCCTAAATGTTCACAGCAACCTGAATTCTCAACGCAAATGCAGCAATTTGACACTCATGGAGAAATTAATGCTGAGCTCCAGATTTTGCAAGACAAATTCTTCAGCAACGTGTAATATTTATCTTCTCCATCCTCACCACAAATTGCTGGATGCTTTATGCAGAAGTACCAGCATGTAGCTTTTACTCTTTAACTTGCAGTTATTTTCCCAGCAAAGTCTAATTATTCTAGCTATAATTCTAGCTATAATTGAACTCAAGCTGTTGAAACATTTTTTGATGATCTGAAAGTCTTTGCTCACAACTCCACATCCCCAACAATAACCCACAAGGTGTGTTCGAAGATACAGGTGTGAAACTTGATGCTGATACCTGAAAGAAGCCTCAATGGGTCAGTTGATGTGCTACCGGGAGTTGTAAGGAATAGGAGAGAGATACACACTTTTCCAGCAATGGAGGGAGAAAGCTGCTTCTGAAACAAAGAATGCGTTGCTGGGGGTGGCAGCAGCAGCATTTTTCTATCTACCTGGATTCAGTGCAGTAAGCTCCTCAATGATGTAACTAGGTCAGCAAAGGTAAGGGCAGTTGCATATCCACATCTATCATGTTGCACACATCCCTTTGAGTCCAAGAGCTGGAATGGTTGATTCTGCAATTGGGTGATCCATGTAAGTGAAGGGTGAGAAATCATGGGCATATGGCTAAGATTTTGTTTGAGATAATCATAGACATAGAATCCCTACAATGCAGAAGGAGCTAATTCAGAACCATTGAGTCTGCACCAACTCTCCGAAAGAGCACTCTACCTAGGCCCACTCCCCCCCGCCCTATCCCCATAACCCCGTAACCCCACCTACCCTTTGGAAACTAAGAGGCAATTCAGCAAGGCTAATCCACCTAACCTGCACATCTTTGGAGGAAACCAGAGCACCCGGAGGAAATCCATGCAGACATGACAAGAATGTGCAAACTCTACAGACAGTCACCTTAGACCAGAATCGATCCCAGGTCCCTGGCGCTATGAGGCAGCAGTGCTAACCACTGAGTAACCGTGACGCAGCTACACCAATGCCATCCTGAAAGTCGGCCAGGTCCTTTCAGGTTCAGGACCTCCAGGGGACATCTGCCAAGGGTATCTCAGGCAAAAGGGCACAGAATGCTGCCTCCACGCCTGATGTGCATCCTGGGAACGTACCTAGACATAGTGGGGGGCTCGCGGGATGAAGGGGTTTTTGGGACTCACAGTGGGCATGGGGAAGTAAAGCACAGGTTGTTAGGTCCAAAATAATTTCTCACTATCACTACTCACCTCATTAAAAGCCGTTGTTGTGCACAACCTTAGCCACTCACTGTCAGTGGCCCTTCTCCCATTGGGGTAGGTTCTCACCAAAGCTGGACACTGCTTTTCCCACAGGCCCTCCATGCAAGGTGAACGGTAAGCACCACTCAAACAGACAGTAACAGACATCCTGGGGTTGGACTTTGCCATTATTCAGTGAATCCTAAACCTAGCCCCTTTACCCCGTCTGCAGCAACGGAACAAAGACCCTCACTCAAACATGAATCAGCGGGTGCGTTTTCCGGCCTCGTTAGGCTCTCGCTCGAGCAAAATGAGGCCGGTGATTAGCGGGAGATGCCAAAAACGATAACCGCGCCAGGCGCCAAATAGTTAGTGATGCAACCGGCCTGCTCCCATTGCCGAAATCGGCTCTCACCGTAGCATAGCGAGAAGCCAATTATCATCACTTAAGCCCAGTTTCCATATAATTAACTGGAGCCACGCCATATCCAATGCCCATGATTCAGCGGCCTCCCCAGCAAGTGGTCATGCCGGCGCCGATTAGTACTCCATTTGAAAAATGTGAACCTGATGGAAGGGCTTCTGTGGGGAGACGAGGAGGTGAGCAGCCATCTTTGCTCACAGGCAAAGAGCCCGGGGTCACTGGACTTGCCACCCCAGTGCTCGGCAGGCTGTGGGTGACCCTCAACGGCGGGTGGGAAGCTTCGCAGGAGTGGGCCGCCATTGGAGGGTGGGGGGAGACACTGGGGGGGGGTGGTGCAATTGCGGGGCAAACACTCACGGCACCACCATGCCAACCCCTGGATCATGTTTACCCATTCCGGGGGCAACCTTTGTCCCTCTCTCCCTGACCCACCGACCACCGATAGCCCCCACCGACTGCCGAGGCCTCTGGCCGTGCAGCTGAAGGCTAATGCTAATAGGGAATTGTCAATCATGGTTAAGGGAGCCCTTTACACATCACAAATGGATTCCCGTGGGTTGTCATTTAGCAAGTAGGAGCTATTGCCCAGAATCCCAATCATACCTTGATGCCTGGACACTGTGCCTGAACACGGCGGGAGGCAACACCACACAAGTAGTAGCCAACATCCGAACGCAATAGGGGTTAGGACACAGCTCCGGAGACATGTCCATGGCCGGAGGGTGGGTGCCACAAGGTCGGGGGGCTACCTGGAGAAAAGGGCCAAGGAATCGGAAGTCATCATAGAATCATAGAATTTACAATGCAGAAGGGGGCCATTTGGTCCATCAAGTCTGTACCGGCTCTCGGAAAGAGCACCTTACTTAAGCCCACGCCTCTACCCTATCCCCATAACCAGTAACCCCACCTAACCTTTTTTGGACACTAAGGGAAATTTAGCATGGCCAATCCACCTAACCTGCACATCTTTGGATTGTGGGAGGACACCGGAGCACTTGGAGGAAACCCACACAGACACGGGGAGAACATGCAAACTCCGCACAGACATTGACCCAAGCCGGGAATCGAACTGGGGACCCTGGAGCTGTGAAGCAACAATGCTAACCAGTGTGCTACTGTCAGCCCGCATTGCGGAAGAAAGCAACAGAGGAATCATAATGGTTGCCCACAAGAGTGTTTAATCTGTAATGCGAGTCCCCACTCTTCCAATGGTGCCACCTCCCCCCCCCCCCATCTCCCCACCCCCAACTCCTCACCCCCCCTTTCCCGGTGCCCTCAATGATTCAGTACGTGCTTGGCCTTCCTAGCTTTATCGCTAAGTGTGTCCCCAGGATGCACATCAGAGGTGGAGGCAGCCAGCTGCTTACCACATCCCGTGGCCTTCAATGCCCTAGGCATCCTCTGGGGCTCTGAGGCCGGAGGGCCCCGGCACACCTGTCGGCGGCACATGCACAGCTGCGTTGCCCTGTTCTGTGTGCTGACTTCAAGACACTGCATCATCAGAGGGATGGAACTTGGGAGGGCTGGTGGCCTCCGTCGCCACTTCATGGGACGGATCGTCCCGGTCAGTGCCCATAAGGCCCTGGGGTCATCTTGGCTCTGCCAACCCTGGACCTCCCCCATGGTTTGCACCACCATGCCGACGCCCTCGGTGATGCTCCTCAGGGACTGGGACAAGCTCACAGCACCTCGGCCATGTCCATCTGAGAGAGGGACAAGTGCCATGGAACTTCATCAAAGCCGGCCTGGTACTGAGTGACATCCCCCTGCGAGTCGGACATTCTGCCGAGACACTTAGCCATGGCCGTCACCGACTGCGTAACGCCTTGGACACCTTCACTAATGGTGCCAACATTGTACCCCAGGCTTTCCACTGTGGTCGCCACCATAACAGTGTTGGCCTTGGTGCCACTCATTGCCGGCACTATCTCCTGCACCCGTAGCCTCAGGGCACTCCTCAAAGCAGCTATGGATCTGCTGGACTGACGCTGACATCTCCCTCTGAATGTCTCAGCTGCTCCCTATCATCTCCATCAGCTCCAGGTAACCCTGTACCACATCAGGCTGGGACCCAGCTGAGTCCTGGGATCCTGCAGCCCTCCAACTGCTGTCTAGCCTGCGGGTTCCTGCCTCCACCTGGAGGAGGCATCAGCAGCAGTGTGGGGCTCACCCGACTGTGCCCCCGAAGCCTGTCCACTACCTTGTGCCACCGAGGTGTGTGTATCTGCGCTGGTGGAGGTTGGGAATTACAGCTGTGCCGCAACTACAACGGTTGCTCTCTTCCGAGGTGGTCTCGTGGGAGGCAGGAGAGGCTGCCGCCCGGGATGGGCCGGTGCCATCGGCTGGAGGACCTGCAGGAGAATGGACATGTGGTCAGTGGGAGGAATGGGTCAGTCTGCAAGGCAATAACAACTCATGTTTGACAGGTCCTCCGGGTGGAGTTTGGTGGTTCATTACCTCCGCGACATCCACCAGTCTCCGCGCGAGTGACAGACCTATCCTCCGCCACCCCCGTCATCTCCAGGGCACGCTCCTCGAAGGAGGTGAGGATTCTTAACCCTCTGCCTGTCTGGGTCCTCTCTCGATGATTATGAGAGAGCTTTTCCTGAGGAGACTAAACAGGGGGCATTGTTAGCCGCACACGTGGTTTACAGTGGTGGGAGGGGGATGTGGACAGAGGGTTGAGGGTGGGATTGAAGGGGGAGGGGGCTGGAAGGAGCGATCGGGATCGCATGGGGAGTTGGGGGGCGGATACTCCCTTAGTGGTAGGTGGGGGGCGTTGGTGTCTACTCACTCATGCTGCCCAGTGTAGGTCGTTGTCCTTTTTTCCGGCACTTTTTTTCGGCACTGGAGGCCTGTCCTCCTGGTCACACTGCCCGAGCCGACATCTGCCACCACCTCATCCTAAGCAGCACCGGCTACCTTGTGGTTGACTCTCCAGGGCCCTTGGGGGAACAGGACATCACTTCTGGCCTCTACGGCGTGTAGCAGCCTCCCCAGGTCAGCGTCCCCGAATCTTGGGGCTGGTCACCTCGGCATCATTGTTGCGTGCTGGCTGGGGTTGGCTGAGCAAGTGCAGCTTAAGTGCTGCTCGACCTTGTTAGCGGGGGGCTGGCGAGCGCGGTCCCGGCGAATCAGCTGGTGAGTCTTCATTTGCAGCATGAAGCCCGTGAGGCCTCATTAAGTGGACCAATTAATGTTGAATTGTGTTGCGAGACTCGCTGGGCCGAGCACCGGGAAGCTCGCTGCAATTCCCACTCACTACCACACTTAGAATTTTTCCGGAAATGGCGCCCAGGGAGTCAGTGTGCAATCAGCAGACGGACAGGACTCAGACATAAGCAGAACCTGAGGAGCATCAGAGCTTTCTTAGCTGCGAGTGGTTATCACCCTCCTGCACTGACATGCTAAACATACACATGGACAACCAAGACACAGCCCCCTGATCGAGGGGGTGGTTGGGATCACAAAGGTCTTGTGGGGGGGGGGGGGGGGGGGGGGGGTATTATGGAGCTGCTGGACAGCAAGATGTGACCAATGTGCACACCGAATGCGGTGAGGGCATCCCTCATCCTCCTGCCTATGCCAATCCTCACCACCATCCTCCATCCTCTTAGTCCTCATCAGTTCCTCCCCCCGCACCCCCCCCCACCCCCCCCCCCCCCCCCCCCCCCCCCCCCCCTCAGATCTTCCCATCATCAGAAGAAACATCCCATTTCTCTTGGTCTTCCTCGAGCAAGTCGCCCCATTGCTGCGCTACGTTGTGCAGGCACAGCACACAGCAACAATGCCAGAGACCCTCTGGGGACTGTATTGACGAGCCCAACCAGCCCTATCGAGGCAGTGGTAGTGTATCTTTAGTATGCTGATGCACCGCTCAAGAACAGTCCAGATGGCACTGTGAGATTCACTGTAATGGGACTCCATCTCAGTCTCAGGCCTCCGCACTGGCATCATCCACCAAGACCTCAGCAGATACCCCATGTGCCGTACCAGCTCAACAAACTAGCTTAGTTCAAAAAAGGCTTCTACTGTGCTTTGTTTTTTGAGAAAAGCACTTCTCATCAAATTTTAAAGGGGGCGATCGAAAAGCATCTCGCCGCGGCACAGCGTGGCCGTTGAAAGTCGGGAGATGTCGCTCCTGGGATCTAACCGGCTCACAACAATTCGCGAGATTCAACGTAATCTTTATTTTTTTCAATATAAATTTAGAGTACCCAATTCATTTTTTCCAATTAAGAGGTAATTTAGCGTGGCCAATCCACCTACCCTGCACATCTTTGGGTTGTGGGGGCGAAACCCACACAAACACGGGGAGAATGTTCCACACGGACAGTGACCCAGAGCCGGGATCGAACCTGGGACCTCGGCGCCATGAGGCTGCAGGGCTAACCCACTGCGCCACCGTGCTGCCGATTGAACATGATCTTGCGAGATATTGTGAGGCGAATCCGCCCATAATGAGCGGGATTAGGTGTTGGCAAATGTGCATATTAGAACGAGGTAGTAATTCTCACTCTAATGTGCAGATGCCTAAGGTACCTGAGGCTTTGGGATTCAATCCCTTTGCCTGGGGGACCTCAAGCGAGCAGTGTTTGGTACTGGTCCCTACAAACGGGGACGAGAGGGAACGGCTCTTATGGGGGTCTCCAAGGATGTCGGAGATCTCCAGCTACATGCCCTTTGGGCAGGGTGGTGCCCTGGCACTGCTGGTGCCACCTGGGTGCCACTTCCAGCTGGCAGGGGGTGCCAGGTTGGCACTTCCAAGCTGGCATTTTTTGTGCGCCTGTGATCGGGCCGGGGTTGCCTGGCTTGGGTGTTGGGCAGAGTGGGGGACCTTCCCATATTGCGTTCAGGGGGTGGGGATGTAGGGAATTCCTTTTGGGCCTCAGAGGTCAGGATGGCAGCCTGATCTCTCGCTACAACGAGGAGTTCCGGCTAGCGGAGCTCCCCATTGTAAAAATCGGGGCTATGAGCAGCCTCTGCCGTGCGTTCCCCGTTTAGACCCCTTATTCAAAGCGAGTCACGTTGAATAGCCCTGTGTTTCTCGACACTGAGAGTTCCGGGAATACGTGGCTAAATGCGCTCGCTCAGGGTCTTTGTTCCCTTTTGGGAAGATTGTGCCCAAAGTCTTTTCAGGCTAAAATGCCACCTGCATTTCTAGTTGGTTGCCTTCCAAAGATATATAGACAATTCAAGGATTATTTGTTTACTTCTGGACTTTACATCCTGGCAATGATTCAAGTACTGTAGCCATATTTTTAATGTCAAGATGTATGCCTAATAGTTTTTGCCTGATGTTGCTAATTACTGCATCTTAAATTTTTGCATCAGATTTATTAATTTCTTTACAGTCTGGTGGCCATTGAGTTTCGATGTCTCTGTTGTTCACGGCCCTTTCTGTTAACAATACATCCTGAACAAAGTGAATTTCAGAAGTGGCCCATTGCCCATATTTAATTAGGTATTTGCTTGTGTTCCAGGACTGTCTAGAGCTGGGTACTGCCAAGTTACATAACACATAACAGCCATCAAAAACAGCTTTTGTCATTCACTTTTTTCACCTAAATAAAGTTTGTAAGTTTGTAATATCATCATGCCTGAAATGGGAATAATAAACCAATTTCTGGAGCAGTAGAAACCGGTAGATCATTACTTTTTTTTTTTAAATTTAGATTACCCAATTATTTTTTCCAATTAAGGGGCAATTTAGCGAGTCCAATCCACCTACTCTGCACATTTTTGGGTTGTGGGGGCGAAACCCACGCAGACACGGGGAGAATGTGCAAACTCCACACGGACAGTGACCCAGAGCCGGGATCGAACCTGGGACCTCAGCGCCGTGAGGCGGTTGTGCTAACCACTAGGCCACCGTGCTGCCCCCGGTAGATCATTACTAAACATTGATCACTAGTCAGTTATCACTTTGATTTGACATTGCTTCGCCTTTTGATTACTGAGGTTACTGGAGGTAAATATGGGCCTATATTGCCTCATTTTTGCCTCCATAGGAATGGGTTAGGTCTGTCTACATTACAAGAAGGCTCAGTTGGGATAACGCTCACTTTGGTGACAGAAGGTCCAGACAGCCTCCTCCCAGCCAGGGGCTCTGATGTGAGGAGAAAGGGACACATCCTAGGCCCACGTTAAATATTTCTGGCACACGGTACCTTCCTGTCAATGCTGAAGGAACACAATAATGATCTTTATTATTATTGATACAAGTAGTCTTACATTAACACTGCAATGAAGTTACTGTGAAACTTCCCTAGTCGCCACACTCTGGCGCCTGTCTGGGTACACGGAGGGAGATTCAGAATGTCCAACTCACCTAACAAGCACATCTTTTGGGATACAAGCAATCAGGCAATTCCTACTTCCTTTCCCTGGTTGCTCTGCACTTATGCCTCTATCAGCTGCAATCATTCCATTATCCCTCTCAGGGAAGTTCTGGAAATGATGAGGAAACATAAAGGATTGCAAAGTCTCCATCCTTTTCCCATTCTTTCATTCCCCAGGCACATGACAGGAAAGACCTGCAAAATGCTTGAGACACCGAGGGCTGGATTCTCCGGTTGTCGCTGCCAAAATCGTGTTCGCCGATGGGCCGGAGAATCCAAATTGCCGACAGAATTGGGGGCGGCGCCCCTTCCACAATGCTCTACCATCTCCAAAGACGTGTGCAACATATCCTCGGCCTCAGGACATTGCCTGATGCCCGCCCCCGATGCTCCGCCCACGACTGGCTGAGTTCCCGATGGCGGGGGGCACGTGTGGTCTCACCTGTTAGGAACTCGGCGTGGTGGCTGCAGACTCAATCCAGCCAGCGCCGCCACAGTTGGGGGGAGGGCCGATCCGCGGGCATGGGTGGACATATTTGGGGCTGGGGGCACTGTGGTGGAGCAGTCCGTGGTGTGTGAGCAAGCCGTAAGGGGGGACAATTTCATGGACCCGGAAATCCTCCAGGCCGTATCGGCAGCTGGAGCCGGGTGCTCTACACTGTCTCCCTGCTAGCCCCCAGCAAAACGGGGAATCGGTGGCCATTTTGCGCCAATTTGTGCCACTAGCGCGACGCCAGTCAGGGGCCGCTCTGCACAGCCCCCCCCCCCCCCCCCCCCCCCCCCCCCGGCGATTCTCCGCACGCGTTGGGCTGAGTGGCCGCCGAGATAGGCCGAGTCCCGCCAGTGCCTGTAGCCATGTAAAATGGCCACCTGCAAAGGACCATGGGAATTGTGGTCAATTTGGGATACAGACAGATACACAGCCTCTGTGTATTACGCAAAGAAACCAGATTTGGCTGAAACTTCTATCCATTAAGAGTCGCTCACCATTTCCCCAGGACAATAGAGTTTGAATCAGGGAGTTACAACAGTAGCAGACTAACCAGCGCCAACCCCCCCCATATTTGGAAAGACCTATGTGCCTGGGACAATGATAGCTAGGACCCACCTAGCTATCGGGCTAGCCACCCCCTAATTGGCTGAGATCGATGAGGGTGATCGAGAGCCCTATCGATCCATTGGATCTGGAGTAAGGACCGCCCAAAAGAGCGCAAAAGAGATGAAGGATAAAAAGCCCTGTGCACTAGAGATCGATCTCTTTTGGGACCGGCCTGTGTGTGACTAATTGCAGCAGAACAACCAAGTTCAAGGACCCACGACCGTTCCTGAAGGACGAGCCCAGCTGAGACGAACCCAACAACTTCCACATCGACCACATGGACCCGGATAAAGGCCTTATCTCGCACAATGCCGGTCACTCGAAGTTAAGTAAAGGTCACCTTAGTCGTTTTTTTTGGGTTTTTTTAAAAATAAATTTAGAGTACCCAATTCATTTTTTCCAATTAAGGGGGAATTTAGCGTGGCCAATCCACCTAACCTGCACATCTTTGGGTTGTGGGGGTGAAACCCAGGCAAACACGGGGAGAATGTGCAAACTCCACAAGGACAGTGACCCAGAGCCGGGATCGAACCTGGGGCCTCGGCGGGTCATCTTAGTCGTTAGGTGTAGTTAGTACAGAGCCGTGTGTGTTATTGCTTAGAGATACAAGTCTTGTGTTATTAATAAACTGTGTCTTTGAGCTAACATATTAGTTGTGTGGTCATTTGGTCGATATAAGAAACAGCTTGTGATTCACCCCAAAGTAAAGAAGGCAACACACTGTTCATGTGTGGTCCTACTCGGCGTTCATCCTGCGGAGGCAGCCTGGTGGGGTTGGGAGGGCGGATCCGACCCCAGGGGGGGCCTCCACCGTGGCCTGGCCTGCGATCGGGGTCTACTGATCGGCGGGCTGGCTTCTCCTGGTGGGGGCCTATTTTACTCCGCGCCAAGCCCCTGTAGCTCTCCACCATGTTGCGCGGGGCAGGCGCGGAGAAGGCATCAAGCACGCATGCGCGAGTTCGCGCCGGTCATAACGCGCATGCGCAGCCCCGCAACGCCCGTTTGACGCCGGTATCGGCAACTGGAACTGGAGCTCCAGTGCCATGCTGGCCCTCTGTAGGGTGTTGAATCGCTGATCCTGGGGGCCTGTTGATGCCGTCGTAAAACGCAACATCATTTATGACGGCCTCAACATTTAGCCTCAGGATCAAAGAATCCCGCCTCACATCTCTGAGCCAAAAAGGAGAGCAAGTATCACTACTGCTCTGTAGATCATGAGCTTGGTGCCAGGTCTGAGATCCTGGTTTCAAACGCTCTGTTCCTCAGGTAACCATAGGCTGCCCTGGCACACTGAAGGTGGTATTGAATTTCCTCATTGATGTCTGCCCTTGTTGGCAGTAGGCTCCCAAGGTATGGAAAGTGATTCACATTGTCGAAGGCCTTCATGGACTATGATAACTGGGTGGTAGTGCTGAGTGGCGGGGTAGGTTGGTAGGGGACCTTTGTCTTATGCATGTTTAGTGTAACATAGAACATAGGACATAGAACAGTACAGCACAGAACAGGCCCTTCGGCCCTCGATGTTGTGCCGAGCAATGATCACCCTACTCAAACCCACGTATCCACCCTATACCCGTAACCCAACAACTCCCCCCCTTCACCTTACTATTAGGACACTACGGGCAATTTAGCATGGCCAATCCACCTAACCCGCACATCTTTGGACTGTGGGAGGAAACCGGAGCACCCGGAGGAAACCCACGCACACACGGGGAGGACGTGCAGACTCCACACAGACAGTGACCCAGCCGGGAATCGAACCTGGGACCCTGGAGCTGTGAAGCATTTATGCTAACCACCATGCTACCGTGCTGCCCACTGCTACCGTAAGGCCCATTCCTTCATATGCCTCGCTGAAGTCACTGACGTGTTAGAGATTGACCTCAGAATGCGTGTCGATGGAAGTGGTGTCTGCATACTGTAGTTGAATGACAGAGGATGGGGCGATCTTGGATCTGGCCTGCAGACAGCGGAGGTTGAACAGATTCTTGTTTGTTCTGTAGTTTAGCTTTACTGCAGTGGGGCAATTGCTGAGGTTGAGATAGGGCATTGCAGTGCGGAAGATGGAGAAGAGCGTTGGTGCGATGGCACAGGCTTTCCAGACCCCAGTCTGAATGTGAATTGGGTCTGTGGTTGATCCGTCGATCAGGATCATGACTTGCATGTCATCGTGGAGCAGGCACAAGATGGTGACAGCTATTAAGGGGTAGCCAAAATGGAGGAGGACGCTCAATAATCCCTCACAGTTGACAGCGTTGAAGGCCTTTTTGAGATTAAATAAGGCCATATGCAAGGGTTGGTGCTGTTCCCTGTATTTCTCTTGTAGTCACCGTGGGATGACGATTGTGTCCATTGTGCTCCTTAGTGGACAGAATCCACACTGTAACTCTGGGAGGAGCTTTTCAGCTGCAGGCAGAAGACATTTAAGGAGGACTCCTCGTGATGGCTTTCCATGTGGCCAACAGCAGGGAAATTCCTTTGTATGAAATGAAATGAAAATCGTCATAAGTGGGCTTCAAATGAAGTTACTGTGAAAAGCTCCTAGTCGCCACATTCTGGCGCCTGTTCGGAGACGCTGGTACGGGAATTGAACCGTGCTGCTGGCCTACCTTGATCTGCTTTAAAAGCCAGCTCTTTAGCCCTGTGCTAAACCAGCCCCTTACAGCCAGACTTGTCGCCTGCTTGAAGATGGTCACAATTATAGCATCTCTGAGATCTCCTGAAAAATTTGCTTCCTTGAGAGAGGTTGAGTAAATTGGGCCTGTACTCATTGGAGTTTAGAAGAATGAAAAGCGATCTTATTGAGACATATAAGAATTCTCAGGTTGACAGAGTAGATGCTGAGAGTTTATTTGCCCTTGTGGGGGAGTCTAGGAACAGAGGGCATAATCTTAGTGCAAGGGGTCAGCCATTGAAGACAAAGGTGATGAGGAATGTCTTCTCTCAGAAGACAGTGGAACTCTGCCGCAGAGGGATGTTGAGGCAGGGTCGTGAAGTATGTTCAAGACTGAGATAGACAGATTTATAATTAGTAAGGGAATCAAGGGTTATTGGGGAGAAAGCAGGAAAGTGAAGTTGAGGATTATCAGATCAGATATGATCTCATTGAATTGCGGAGCAGACTTCATGGGCTGAATGGCCTACTTCTGCTCCAACGTCTTATGGTCTTATGGTCAAATAAGGGAAATGAGGTCATGTGTTCTTGCCAAAGCAGTTTTCTTGACTCACATCCCATCCACCATTCACCCCCACCACTACCATTACACGGTATGCTACCTTCACCAGCTGGGCACCACTCTGCAGCTGATAATTTTCATGTTCCTCAAGTGGCTTAGAATCATAGAATTTACAGTGCAGAAAGGAGGCCATTCAGCCCATTGAGTCTGCACCGGCCCTTGGAAAGGTCACCCCACCTAAGCCCACGTCTCCACCCTATCCCCATAACCCCACCTAACATTTTTGGACACTAAGGGCAATTTATCGTGGCCAATCCACCTAACCTGCACATCTTTGGACTGTGGGAAGAAATTGGAGCACCCAGAGGAAACCCACGCAGACACGGTGAGAACGTGCAGACTCCGCACGGACAGTGACCCAAGCCGGGCATCGAACCTGGGACTCTGGAGCTGTGAAGCAACTGTGCTAACCACTGTGCTACCTGCTTTTCAGAAAGAAACAACCAACTCAGCAATGAAAGGGCAATGGAAACCAGGCTTGTTGGTTCTAACTTCTATCCAAAGTGCATGTCTGCCTCTGTATGTTTCCCTATGAAATTAATTTACTCTTGTCAATAAACCTTTGGACCTATAAACAAGCTTATACAATTCTGATATGGAATTATCTCTGCTAACGATATGAGTTATCTATAACCCAATAACTCGGTGACAATGTTTGGCACTGTTGCTGTACAGAAAGTTGAGAGCTGTCCAGATAAGATGTACAGACAGGAAGTACAATTCTATGCAGCACTGATGGCTACACAGGATCATATCTCGCTTAACCATGCCTGGCATCCTGGCTCAAGTTTCCCATAGACAAGGTTAGAGTAGCAGGTGCTCCGCACACCATTGAGTCTGGCTTTATTAGCCCCATTTCAGACTGAATGACCCCGTTTGCTCTCTTAAAAGCATAGCAAGTGAATTGCTGAACAGTTCAGGATCTCTCCAGAGGATCTTGTTAACTCACGCAGCAGAAGAATTCACAGCTGTTCAATGAATTTGACTGGGTTAAATATAAAGAGTGCATGAAGTTTCTGGCGCAGATTTGAAACTCTGGAATGGACTGTGTCTGTGGCCTTATATGAAAACGCCAGTCTCCGCAGGGATTATAGTATGCGTCATTGCTATGCAAATCTTCACATTCTCTGCACAATACAAAAATAGTAGCATTTCATTTTGTGAATAAGAAATCAGTAGCGATGTCCATAGGTGGATTGACGAACAGACCGTAGTCCCGGCGCCATAGACGTGGGAAAATAGAGCCAGCTCTGTTTCAGGGTCAAATCCCTGCCCTGTGGAGAGGGGAAATGCTTAAATTCCTTAATTAGCATGGAGTCAGGTTTCCTGTCTAATTAGAGCCAGTGAGGGTAGAAGGAGAAGGCTCACATCGCGTGTAAGACTTATTTACAATCCTCACTGCAGCCATGCCATTGAGGCTGAAGAAGAGAACTGTGCATCATGTCAAAACCTTCCACTGTTCCTAGAGCAGTTGAGGTGACACAGGAGAGCTGGAGTACAAGTACCCACGGGCAGGGCTGCCTCTTCCTTCAATACCCTCAATGTCATGTTGGAGGTGGTGATGTTCTTTTCCTGGTGGGTGGTCGGAGTAGGCCACTATCTGAGACGAAGTTGGCCTGATGGACTGTACTTCCACAGAGATTCTGGATGCAATTCTGGAAAAGATTCAACAACCTCATATGTTACCATGACAAGATTAGTGCGGCCCCCAACCTTCTGGACAGGTGTCAAGACTTGCAGTAACTGCCCAATAACTGCAACACCTGAGTTGCATGTTGCTGAAGGTGGAAGGATTAAGGTGCCTATGGCAATTACTGGTCCCTGAGAACAAGGGACAGCCACAGTGCTCTTAAGGACCTGTTACCACTCTGACATGTGGCTCCTAATAGATAGTGGTGAATGGCATTGGATGGACATGACAGCAGTGTCTTCCTTTATTACATGATATCAGATGCCCTTGAAGGAATTAGATATAGCTCTTGTGTCTAAAGGGATCAGGGATATGGGGGAAGGCATGTTCAGGGTATTGAATTTGATGATCAACCATGATCATAATGAGTGGCGGAGCAGGCTCAAAGGGCCAAGTGGCCTATTTCCTGCTTCTACTTTCTATGTATGTTTCTGTGTATGTAAGTCAGGATTGTGATGGAATACTATCTATTTCTCCAGATGAGTGCAGCTTCAACAACTCAGGAAGCTCAATACCAGCCAGGAACATGCAGCCCAGTTGACCATGCTCCATCCACCACCTTAAGCATTCAGTATCTCCCAAACAGGCACACAGAGGCAACAATGTGTACAATGTACAACATACACTGCAGAAACTTTCCAAGGTTTTTTCAACAGTATCTTCCAAACCTGTTATCTCTACCTCCTAGAATGAGGACAGGAGGTGCATGGGACCACTACCGTCTGCAAGTTCCTCTTCAAGCCAGGCACCATCCTGACTTGGAAGTATATCACCATTCCTTTACTGCCGCTGGGTCAAAATCCTTGGTCCCCTTTCCTAACAGCACAGTGTGTGGACATACGCCACATGGGCTGCAGCTACTCGGGGAAATGGCTCCCCACCACCTTCTGAAGAGTAATTTCGAACTGTGGGCAGCATATCCTAATTTTGTGAGCAATTTTCACACCCCATAAATGAAGGAAAAAGACTTGAGAAATAGGCCTGGGAGTGGGGACAGTCCCATCGAGGACCAGAATAATCCCACTTGTTGCTGCACTGAGCTGCTGTTAGTCGGAATATACTGCTGGTTATGATTCACACCCTAAGGAAGACTCATTTAACTTATCCATCTTCCCCTTAAATGTACCGATACTGTTTGCTTCACCCATTCCCCGTGGTACTGAGTTCCACATTCTCACCCCTCTCTGGGCGGAAAAGTTCCTTCCAAATTCTCTATTGGATTTCTTGATGATATATCGTGATGGCCTCTAGATTTGCTCTTCCCCATACATGGAAACATTTTCTTGGTATCTACTGTGAGCAAAGTCTTTCATAAAACTCCTTAATACGATCACCTCTCAGCCTTCTTGTTTTATGGTAAAGAATCGCAGGTTGTTCATCCCTTTGCTGATGGGTATGACCTCAGCAATTCGAGTATAACCCTTATAAATCTCGTGTAACTCTTACATCCTCACTAGCACCTTATCAACAAAGGCAATTACACTGGTACACAATACTTTGTGTATCCTAACCAAGGTGCAATAGACGTGTGAGCACACATTCTCCAATGTTCAATTCTATCCAGAAATAAATTCTTAATGCTTGATTTTCTTTTATTCTGATCTTATTGTCCTGCATTGCAACTATTAGAGATTTGTGTCTTTGTACTCCTGAATCCCTTTACTCCTCCAACCCAGTTAGAATTTTATTTTTCAAAACAACCTGTGATCTCCTTACTATTCATAGCAAATGAAATACTTCCTACTTATTCATGTTGTCATTCATTTGCAAGTTCTATTCCCATTCTGAAAGTTTATTAATGCCAACTCGTAATTATTTGAATTCCTCCTCTATGTTCACTATCTCTTCCAGGTCTGCAATTTTAGACATTGGGCTGGATTCTCCACCTCGGGACGTGGGAATTGTGAATCGCGATTGACCAGAGAATTGGGGGTCTGGCAAAAGTCCGCTGCCAATTTGGGCCCTGGCGGCGAAAACCAGCATTTGCCTGCACTTAAATGTGATTAGCTGGTCGACGCTTCATGTTCCGCCCTTTCATGATGCTCTGCCCCTCTCAGGCTGAGGTCTCGTGGCCGTGAATTACTACAAGTATTTACAAATATGGGGCGAAATTCTCCGACCCCCAGCAGGGGGACGTGGCGGGGGCAGGAATCTCGCCCCGCCGATCGGAGACGCCCCTGCGGCGATTCTCCGGCCCGGATGGGCCGAAGTCCCGCCGCTGGGAGGCCTCTCCCGCCGCCGAGGTTTTAAACCACCTCTGGAACGGCGGGATCAGCGGCGCGAGTGGGCCCCGGGGTCCTGGGGGGGCGGGGGGGTGATCGGACCCCGGGGGGTGCCCCCACGGTGGCCTGGCCCGCTCAGACTGCGGGCCAGTGCCCTGGCTGCACTAGTTTCTTCCGCGTCCACCACGGCTTTCGCCATGGCGGAAGCGGAAGAGAACCCCACATCGCGCATGCGCCGGCCAGCTGCCGCTGACATCACTGCCTGCGCATGCGCGGACCAGGCAGCCCCGCTGCCGGGGGCGGCAGTTTTTTGCGCCGGTCTTCTGGTGGAAACCGCTCCGGCGCGGGGCTGGCCCCCAAAGGTGGGGAGAATTCCCCACCTTTGGGGAGGCGCGACCCCTGAGTGGTTGGCGCCACTCCCCTACTCCGGGACCCTCCGTCACGCCGAGTAGGGGAGAATGCCGCCCGTGGACTGGGCACCATGGCTGCGGAGGGGGAGCGGAAGGCTATAAAAACGAAAAACCACTGAAAACTATCGGGCTTGCTGGGGATGGCAGCCCGGGCGCGGGCAGTAACGGGGAGCGACTTTATCCCGAGTCTGTGGACTCGGGGTGTCGCCCTCTGAATCGGGGTGCCTGGCTCAGACCGACATTGCTGAAATCTATCTTTTAAATGCCCCCCTTTGGTGCTACTTACAGGCTCCTGGCTGCTCACACTGCTCAGTGCTGCTTGTGTCCTTTGAATGCTCAGAAGGCCTCTGGTCATCAGGGAACCCATCCAGGCCACCCCTCAGGACACCCCCATACTCCAGCTGTTGTAGCAAGTGGATGGGCATGGCCAAGCTCAATTAGGTGCCAACCAGGTATTAGCGTTCCTCAGAAGCGCTGTCCCACTGCAGAGGAAGCAGGGGATGAGCAGAGCTCACCCTAACCAGAGGGCACCTGCACCGCAGCCTTTGGAACCCTCCCTGGTTCTCTGCCCCTCTCAGGGCAGAGGCCTCACAATTGACCCCCCCGCCCCTCCAGATCACCAGCGGTGGTCCTCTCCTGGCGAGGCTGGCAGCACCAACTGCCTCGACCACCACCTCCCAGATGGAATTCAGGAGGCCAGGCTTGAGTCTGCGGCCCACGCTGGGGAATAGGGTGTCCGTCTGCTCCTCACTGGCATGGAGTTGTGAATCCACTTCGAACTCCCAAACTCAGGGAGGGCAGGTCTTATGTGAGCCATCTTGGTGGCTGCAGCGAGTGTATGGTAAGTGGAGTGCTTAAAAACAGCTCCAGCTGCCAGGTTCTTTAGTGCCAACTCTGGCCCCAGCAGTTACACCACCCACTGGGCTGGGAATTGCTCAGAATTCACGTTGGCAGAATGCATGTCCTGACTCTCTTACCGAATAATGCCCCAACTGGAACGTGAACTGCACGCAATTCAGTCCCGGCATTAACACTTATTTTCCTAAACGGAGAATCCTGTCCATTGTGTCTTTGATTTCAAAGTGTAAATTGGAAATATAAATCGTGAACAACAGCACTGATCCTGTCAAGACCTCATTTCCCACCTTCTGCCATACCCCCTGCTCTCTGATATCTGTCATGGAAACTGCTAGATATCCTTTTTTGCCCCTTAACTTCATAATGTCTATTCTTATTCATTAGTCCACTATGTGGGGGGTGGAGGCGACATGGTAGTGCAGTGGTTAGCACTGCTGTCTCATGGTGACGAGGACCCAGGTTTGATCCCGGCTCCAGTTCACTGTCCGGGTGGAGTTTGTACATTACCCCCCCCCCCCACCCCTGTGTCTGCGTGGGTCTCATCCCCACAACCCAAAGATGTGGAGGGTAGGTGGATTGGCCACACTACATTGCCCCTTAATTGGGAAAAAAATAATTGGGCACTCTAAATTTAAAAAAAAGTCCTCTATGTTGTTCCTTGTTAAAATGTCATTTGGAGATTTAGGTATATTGCAATTACTACGTTTCCCTTGTCTACACTCTCTGTTACCTCGCCAAGCAATTTAATGAGGTTGGTGAAGCAAGACTTATCCTTTTTAAATCCATTTTGAGAATTCATTATTTCATTTTTGGTTTCTAGACCTTTTTCTACTTTCTCCTTTAATTGGGATTAATTATTGTTTTTAGAACTGGTGTAAAGTTGACAGGTGTATAGCTCCCCGACATGTTCTATCTCCCTTCTCAAGTATAGGTGTCACGTTATCTACTGTCATTCCTCTTGCACTATAATTTCAAACTAATTATTAAAACTGTTTAATAGTGTCTTTGCTGTCTTTTCCTGAGTCGTTGCTTAGAATACAAGTGCAATCAATGTAGATTAGAGATTTTATCCTCTCTCTAAGTTTGATTAGTTTGTTTTTTATTTTAAATGCAACTATTTTGGGCACCATTTGACTACCATGTTGTGCCTGGCGTGAATCTGGGCATGCCAGTTAAATAGCGGGAAAGGCCAAAATCGAGATTTGTGCTGGACATGAATCAGTTTGCTGTCTAATCAGCCTACACCCGATGGCAAATTCCGGATCACGGCCAAATATGGCGAGCATATCATTAACCCTCGTTTGCATTAATTTTCATCTCATTAGGGAGATTTTAGTTGAATGCACTGGCTTCCCATGAATTACTTGGCTCCCCTGCGAAAAATAATGCAGGCGTTGTTTGGTACTCCATTTAAAAAATGTGAACTAGTGCAATGGCTGCTGAGAGGAAGTGAGGGGGCGAGTAGCCACTTCCATTTTCCGGCATGTCGTTCAAGGGCACTGGAGCTGCTGGACCAGTGCTCGGGGAGGGATGGGGGCGAGCGGGGGGGGGGGGGGGGGGGGGGGTTTCATCTGTGAGGCCTTCAAGTTATCTTTAAATAGTGTGGATACGCATAACAGGGGCAACTGCAGCTGCTGCCTGCCTGTCCTACCAAACACTTCTGGAACAGAGCCCTGTTCTTGGTTATATGCTGAAGTCACGGTAGCACAGTGGTTAGCGCAGTTGCTTTACAGCTCCAAGGTCCCAGGTTCGATTCCCGGCTTGGGTCATTGTCTGTGTGGAGTCTGCACGTTGTGCTAAATTGCCCTCAGTATCCAAAAAGGTTTGATGGGTTACTGGGTTACAGGGATAGGGTGGAGGTCTGGGCTTAGGTAGGGTGATCTTTCCATGGGCTGGTGCATACTCGATAGGCCAAATGGCCTCCTTCTGGACTGTAAGTTCTAATCAAACTTCCTTTGACAGTGAGCAGCCTCGAGCTTCACAGCTAAAGGCTATGCCTAATGAGGAATTGACCTTGTTAGTTGTGAAAGCGCATTACAGCTGCAGGTTGTGTTTGCTGCTTGCTCCTACTTGTAGCTGCAAATGCCTGGAGGCTACTGTTGCTGTTTCCTTCCTTTTCTGTAGCCGCAAAGAAGGACAATTTTTTCTAAGATACTTGGGCGCGATTCTCCGCAAATGCAGCGAGTCGTAAAGGCTGCCGTGAAACTGGCCGTGTTTCACGGCAGCCTCCGCGCCCCCTCCTGGGACCCGATTCTCCCCCCCGGGTGGGGCTAGCAGCGGGGCCCCGTGAAGCGTGGCATCGTGGGCTTAGCGACCGTAGCTAAGTCTGCGCACCAAGCGTCACGCCAGCTGACGTGCACGATGACGTCAGCCGCGCATGTGCGGGTTGGACGGCTCCAACCCGCGCATGCGCGGATGACGTCATCACGCAGACGCGTCAAACCCGCGCATGCGCGGGCTGTCATGCCCCTCAACCGCCCCACGGACTGATCCTGCGGGGCGGCGGAAGAACAAATAGTGCGTGGGTATCGGACCCGCTGCCCGGGATCGGTGCCCACCGATCGCAGGCCCATGCTACCCTTAGCACGGCCGTGGTGCGGCCGTGCCAATCGGTGCCATAGTTGTCTGGGACGGGCACTTTGCGGCCGTTTTCTCGAATGCTGAAAGCAGGTGTGATTCGGCCCATCGGCCTGCGGAGAATCGCTGTTCGCCATAAAAAACGGCGAGCAGCGATTCGTATCGGGGGGGGGGGGGGGGGGGGGGGGGGGCGGCCGGAGGGGGGGGAGGAGAATAGCGGGAGGCCATGAAAATTGTCGGGAAGGCCCTCCCGCTATTCTCTGACCCGTCGTGGGCAGCGGAGAATCGCGCCCCTTGTGTCCTCGAAAACCAGGCTCAAGGGGATGTATTAGTCCAGAAGGCAATCCGGTTTGATGCAAGAAGATGCTGTGGGACATGGTGCGTGACATCATTCCAAATGGGCCACCTGCTAACACTGTTGAAGAAATGCTTTTATAGATTGCTGATGCTTTTGTTGCTGGTGTGGTTAGTGCTACATGGAACTAGAACATCACCGTGGTTAAACACACTGAAAGTCAAGAATGTTCAGCTGCACCTTGAGCATCAGTGGAATACGTAGATGCCAAGATTTGGACCCGGTGAGATTGAGCCTGGATTGAGAATGACACTGATATGTGGAACAAGTAACATATTGATAAACAGATCATTTCTACGGCAAAATGCTGGACATAACACATTCTCAGGCTTTTCCTCCATTCCTGTTGAGGAATCTGTGAGGGGTGATACTGTGTGTAGGTTTTTTTGTGAAAATGAGCAGATATGGTACCAATATGGAACGGCGACATTTCCTTGTTGTTTAATAGCTAGCGTCATATTTTTATGGAGTTGATTTTCAAATCTTGGGTCACTGTTGACCATTTAATAAACAAAATATTCTCAAGTGGGTACATGTGACATGTCTCAGGCAATAATTATTTCATCGCATTTCAATCAAACTTTGAACAGTTTTCCTGAACTCGAGAAGTGTCAGCACCACAGAGGCAGCAACCAAGAATCATTCAAGAACTGGGCTTCAGCACTGGGACTATCTTTGTGACCATACAGTATGTGCGTAGATCACCAGGGCCAGATAATGTACATCCCAGAGTATTAAAGGGAATGGCCTGGAAATATTGGAAACATTGATAGTCACGTTCGAAAATTCTATGGACTCTGGAGCAGTTCCTACAGATTGGAAGGTGGCAAATGTAACCCTAATATTTAAAAAGGAGGGGGGGGGGGGATAAAAAGGAGAATTACAGACCAGTTGGCCTGATATCGGAAGTGGGGAAAGTTGATTATAAAAGCATTAAGGGGCCAAAGCCAGTATGGGTTTATAAAAGACACATCTTGCTTAACAAATCTATTGGAGTTTTTGAGAATGTAGCTAGTAGAATAGATAAGGGAGAACCAGTGGGTGTGGTGTATTTAGACTTTCAGAAGGCCTTTGATAACGGCCGTCATAAGAGGTTAGTGGGAATTAAAGCACATGGGATAGGGGGTAATGTATTGGTATCGATCAAGAATTGGTTGTCAGGCAGAAAACAGAGAGTGGGAATAAATGTTTTTTTCCCCAGAAGCAGGCAATGACGAGTGGGATACCGCAGGGATCAGTGCTTGGGCCCCAGCTGTTCACAATATGTATAAATGACGGAGATGAGGGAAATGTAACATTTCCAAGTTTGCTGACAACCCAAAACTGGGTGATATTGTGAGCTGAGAGGAGAATGCAAGAAAGCTTCAAGGTGATTTAGACAAATTGAGTGAATGGGTAACCACATGGCAGATTTAGCACAACATAGCTAAATGCAAAGATCTGCACTTTTGTGTGTAAAACAGAAAGGAAGAGTACTAATTAAATGGTGATATATTGGGAAGGGTGTTCTTGTACATCAGTCAATGAAAGTGGAGAGGCAGATGCAGCAATCAATTAGAAAGGAAAATGGTACGTTAGAATCATATAATTTACAGTGTGGAAGGAGGCCATTCGGCCCATCGGGTCTGCACCAGCCCTTGGAAAGAGCACCCTACTCAAGCCCACACCTCCACCACATCCCCGTAACCCACTAATTCCACTTAACCTTAACCTTTTTCGACACGAAGGCCAATGGACAATCCACCTAACCTGCACATCTTTGGACTGTAGGAGGAAACTAGAGCACCCGGAGGAGACCCACGCAGACACAGGGAGGATGTTCAGACTCCGCAAAGACAGTAACCCAAGCCAGGAATCGAACCTGGGACTCTGGAGCTGTGAAGCAACTATGCTAACCACTGTGCTGTTGTGCTGCATCACTGTTGACCTTCATTGTAAGAGGATTTGAGTTCATAAGTAGGGATATCTTACTGCAGTTATATAGGGCCTTTGTGAGACCACACCAAGAGTATTGTGTGCAGTTTTGGTCTCCCTACTTAAGAAAGGATATACTTATCATAGAGGAAGTGCAGCAAACGTTCACGGGGCTGAAACCGTGGTTGGCAGAACTGTCCAATTAGGGGAGATTGGCTTTGACTGGACCTGTATTCTCGACGGCGTCAACACAGCCCCAGGATCAGCAATTCAGGGCCAGCATGGCGCTGCCGCTCCAGCTGCTGATCCGGCAGTGGAATGGGCGGCGGGGGATGCGCGCATGCACAGTAGGTCCGGCACGAACCCCCGCATGCGCAGTCCCACAGGCGCGATTTCCGCGCATGCACAGTGTCTCACTTGTCCGCGCCGGCTCCGACCCAACATTGCGCAGGAATACGGCGTGGAAGAAAGGAGGCAGGGAGACAGAGAGGCCGGCCCACTGATTGGTGGGTCCCGATTGCGGGCCATGCCACATTGGAGGCCCCCCTGGGGTCAGACCCCCCCCTCCTCGCCCTCCACAGGCCGCCACCCGACTCTTCAACGCTGAGTTCCCGCTGGCTGAGAGCAGGTGTGGACAACGGCAGCGGGATTCGGAGATTCCACGACAGCCGCTCGACCCACCCCGGCCTGAGAATCAGCGGGCCGGCCACATAGAGCGGCCCGCAACAGGCGCCGCGCCAACCACACCAGCGTCAATGGCGCCGATTCTCCGGGGAATCGCGTGCCAACGTTGGAGCGGCGTGGAGCGATTCACGCCGATCACAGGGATTCTCTGGCCAGGCCCCAGGCTGAGAGAATCCCGCCCACAGTCTCAGGATACAGGGTCGACCATACAGGACTGAGATGAGGAAAACATTCTTCACTCAGAGGGTGGTGAACCTGTGAAATTCTCTACAACAGAAGACTGTGGAGACCAAGTCACTGTGCCATTGCATTGTTTATGGAGGGTTCCTCTGGGTGCTCCGATTTCCTCCCACAGTCCAAAGATGTGCAGGTAGGTGGATTGGCCATGCTAAATTGCCCCTCAGCATCCAAAAGGTTAGGCAGGGTTACTCGGTGGAGGTGTGAGCTTAAGTAGGGTACTCATTCCAAGGGCCAGTGCAGAATCGATGGGCCGAATGGCTTCTTTCTGCACTGTAGGGATTCTATGAAACACAAGCAGACACGGGGAGAACGTGCAAACTCCACACAGTCACCCAAGGCCAGAATCAAACCCGGGTGTCTGGCACAGTGCCGCTGTGTCACCCAAAGCAGGAACAGAAGCAGAAACCGTAAGTTTATGGAAGCTGGAATGTGGAAGGCCACACAAGAGTGTGTTGGGATAATCATGTCGCGAGGTAAACTTGCAAATCTATCACCTTGACTGCATTATTGCTGGGTCAAAAAAGCTGGAACTCTCTACTAATTTGGGGAGAATCTTCACCATTCTGACTGCAAAGCTTAATGGAGAAGACTCATCATCACTTTCTCAAGGGTAACTAGGCAAGGACAAGAAATACGTGGCTCTCTCCACACATGTTGACTGGTAGCGTTTCCGAGTATTTTCTGTTTTGATTTCAGATTTGGACGATCAGCAATAAATTTTATTTGGGCGTGGGAATAAAGGGTATCGAATAAAGCTGGGGAAGTCGGGTTGGGATAGAGATCAATTATCATCCAACGACCCCATTTACAGCAACTTGAATTTATATAGAACCTTTTAACAAAATCTCACATCTAATTAAGTGGTGAGACATGTCCAAGGGGCTGAATGGACGACTTCAATTATTATCGTCCGCTGTTCCATTTACTCTGGCTGATATATCCCAGCAAGAAGATGATGCAAATAAAATGGCAACAGAAGATCTAGGAAGGGAAAAACAGGTCCAAAGTCAACAAGAGTGGGTGGCATGGTGGCACAATGGTTGGCACTGCTGCCTTACAGCTCCGGGTTCAATTCCAGCCTCGGGTGACTGTATCTGCGTGGGTTTCCTCCGGGTGCTCTGGTTTCCTCCCACAGTCCAAAGATGTGCCGGTTAGGTGGATTGGCCATGATAAATTGCCCTTAGTGTCTGAAAGGTTAGATCAAATTTGTGGGGATAAGGTCGGGGCGTGGGCCTAGGTAGGGTGCTCTTTCCAAGGGGCGGTGCAGACTCAATGGACCGAATAGCCTCCTTCTGCACTGTAAAGATTCTAAGAGACATCTCAGAGCCATGAAAAGGAAGACAGCAGAGGGAGCAGGGAAAGGCAGGCAAAATCAAAAATCAAATGTGAAGATTTGTTTAAAAGTAGATACAAACAATTTTGCAATGGAAGCAAACAAATCATGTCATTAAAAGAAAATTTAGTTTAACATGGGACAAGGCAGCCAGCAGTATTGGATCAAGTGCTTCTCAGACACCAAACTTCCATCGTGGAAAGGATGGGGGGATGCATTTGGCAGGTGAATGATCCATTTGTAAACCCTTGCTGAAGATGCTGAAGTTGTTTAATATCAACTGTATTAACATGCCAAATTGTTATTTTAACCTTTGGCCCCCTCGGTTACATCGGGCAGAATTTTACGCCAATGTCAATGGGCCTTTGATCGCATCGCCACATTTTACAGGCCTGTCCCCGCTGCAACAGGGTCATAAAACCCCGCCCAATATAAAATGATGTCAAATAGCTCCGAAGCGGGCACAGTGGTTAGCACTGCTGCCTCATGGTGCCGATGACCAGGATTCAATCTCAGCTGCGGGTCACCATCCATGTGGCATTTGCACATTCTCCCCGTGTCTGCGAGGGTCTCACCCGCACAACCCGAAGATGCGCAGGGTAGGTGGATTGGCCACGCTAAATTGCCCCTTAATTGGAAACAAAATAGCTCCGAATGATACCCTGCATTGACATGCACTTTGGACGCAAGGTTGTCGAAAGGTTGCACTCAGTGCTTGATCCCGATACTCAGCAGGGTCAGTTTTGATTGATAACTGTTGACCTTTTTTGATATGTCATTGTGACCCAGGCTCTCAGGGGTCAGAGTGAAACTCCTGATGGAGGAACCTCCCCAATCTACCCTTCCCAAGGAAAAGCTTTCCTCGCAAAGGGGGAGGGGGATTCTACAACCTTCTTTGCAAGTCTTCCCAGCAGAGGAGTTCAGACAACAGCACCGTGTTAGGAAAATTAAATCGAGTTGCTGTTAGATCAACCAGTTTTAATAAAACTCAATAAACAGCTGATAAAATTGTTGTACATTTTACTAGATTACTGTCTCATTTACTCTTGAAAAGTTGTTTTTTGTTTGCAAGTTTTAAGTTCCTTCTCGACATTTTCTCAGAACACATTTTCTCCAACGTTTTCTAAGCAGCTCGCAGCTGCTGGCGTGAAGCCACATCACACATTTCGTGACATCCTGCACCGAACAACTCAGTCCCTTGTGGGTTTTGACGCGAAGCCTGAGAAATTCAGTTGGTAGCTGTCATATGCTTGAGGCTGTGGCATGTTAGAAACCACAAGCAGGTGCATTTAATTGACAGCCTGTAAATGTAAGGCCAGCGAGTTGTATCGGGGCACGGTCTAGCCTGTATCCGCCAAAGCTGCTCGAGAGGTGGTGCCCCCTTTCTGTAAAACAGTGTGAAATACTTCTCACCCCCAGTCACGGAGATCGGGCAGGCAGAATGAGAGGTTAACCCACTGCCAACTCTTTTTTTATTCCCTTCAATACAGCTTGGCCAGCCATCTACTACCAGCGCTGGATATAGCATGACACATGTCTCAGTGATAATCCTTCACTAAAGTGCACTGAAAACGGAGGCAGCTTGTGAAAAATTTGCAGTTTCAGAAAATTCAGTCAAGTGATTGAACCCACACACGAATAGGATCAATTACTTGCATATTTCCAGAACATTACTTATCGGTTCAATACAGTATTTATGTTTAAGAGGGATGGTGGCATGAGGGGAAGCCGCGGCAAGGTGGCATTTTCACTGGGGTAGTAATCCAGAGACCCAGGAGGTCCTGGGTTCAAATCACCCCCTGGCAGATGGTGACATTTGAAATCAATAAAAATCTGGAATTAAAAGTTTAATGATGACCAGGAAACCATTGCCAATTGTCGTTAAAAACCCATCTGGTTCACTAATGTCCTTCAGGGAAGGAAATCTGCCGTCCTTACCTAGTCTGGCCGACATGTGACTCCAGACCTACACAGCGATGCAGTAGCCTCCAATGGCCTAGCAAGCCACTCAGTTCAAGGGCAATTAGGGACGGGCAACAAATGCTGGCCGAAGCCAGCGATGCCCACATTCCAAGAGCAAATTTAAAAAACAGGCAGATTTCCTCAGGCACACTTGGAATTAAGCCTTTCGTACCCCAATCCTCGCACTATGTTTGCAAACATTTGCACTGATTCAAATCTTTTATGTCACATTAACTCATGGAGAGACAGGGGATCAGCGATGCAAAGGTATTGACCGTTCATTGGCATTTACATTTTCAAATCTCCTCAGCCACACTACAGGTACACTTATGATATATTGCATATGAATTAGGAGCAGAAGTAGGCCATTCGGCCCTTCAAGCCTGCTCTGCCATTCAATAAGATCGCGGTTGATCTGATTGTAACTTCAACCCCACACTCCTGTCTATCCCCAATAACCTTTCACCCCCTTCTTATTCAAGGATCTATCTAATTCTACCTTAGAAATATTCAAAGATAGGGCAGCACGGTGGCCTAGTGGTTAGCACAACCGCTTCACGGCGCTGAGGTCCCAGGTTCGATCCCGGCTCTGGGTCACTGTCCGTGTGGAGTTTGCACATTCTCCCTGTGTCTTATTTCGCCCCCACAACCCAAAAATGTGCAGAGTAGGTGGATTGGCCACGCTAAATTGCCCCTTAATAGAAAAAATAATTGGGTAATCTAAATTTAAAAAAAAAAGAAATATTCAAAGATTCTGCTTCCACTGTCTTTCGAGGAAGAACGTTCGAGAGACTCAAGACCCTCTGAGAGAAATAATTTCTCCTCACATCTGTCTTAATTGAGCGAACATTTATTTTTAAACAGTGACCCCTAGTTCTAGATTCTCCGACAAGAGGTAACATCCTCTCCTCATCCACCCTGTCAATACCCCTCAGGATCTTAAAGGTTTTGATCAACTCACCTCTGACTCTTCTAAAATCTACTGGATCCAGACCTAACCTCTCCAACCTTTCCTCGTAAGACAATCCATCCATTGCTGGCATTAGATTAGTAAACCTTCCCTGAAACTGTTTCTGATTTGTGTTCCATTTATTCGTATTTGATCCATCTCTAGCATTTCAATAATGTAGGACTTCTAGTCTTGAAGGTTTTGTGACGTCTCTGGATAATTTTATTCTTTAAGACCTGGTATTATTCTGGTGAATTATGCTGGATTCTAGATGTAGACCCAAAGGGGATGTGGAAAAACCACTGCTGGAGATTTTCTGACTGTGGCAGGGTTGTTAAAAGGGAAACCAAACAAGGGTAGGCCCGCTGAGCTGGACAATGGAGGAGAGGGATTAGATGAGGACAGAGTGGTGAATCATGTCAAAGGCTGCAGTTGGGATGATTGGATTTGTTTATTGTCACGTGTACAGTGAAAAGTATTTTTCTGCGAGCAGCTCAACAGATCATTAAGTACATGGGAAGAAAAGGGAATAAAAGAAAATACATAATGGGGCAACACAAGATATACAATGTAACTGCATAAGCACTGGCATCGGATGAAGCATACAGGGTGTAGTGTTAATGAGGTCAGTCCATAAGAGGGTAATTTAGGAGTCTGGTGACAGTGGGGAAGAAGCTGTTTTTGAGTCTGTTTGTGCGTGTTCTCAGACTTCTGTATCTCCTGCCCGATGGAAGAAGTTGGAAGAGTGAGTAAGCCGGGTGGAAGGGATCTTTGATTCTGCTGCCTGCTTTCCCCCGGCAGCAGGAGGTGTAGATGGAGTCAATGGATGGGAGGCAGGTTTGTCTGATGGACTGAGCGGTGTTCACGACTCTCTCAATTTTCTTGCGGTCCTGGGCCGAGCAGTTGCCATACCAGGCTGTGATGCAGCCCGACAGGATGCTTTCAATGGTGCATCTGTAAAAGTTGGTAAGGGTTAATGTGGATATGCCGAATTTCCTTAGTTTCCTGAGGAAGTATAGGCGCTGTTGTGCTTTCTTGGTGGTAGCGTTAACGTGGGTGGATTAGGACAGATTTTTGGAGACGTGCACCCCTAGGAATTTGAAACTGCTAACCATCTCCACCTCGGCCCAGTTGATGCTGATAGTGGTGTGTACAGTACTTTGCTTCCTGAAGTCAATGACCTGTTCTTTAGTTTTGCTGGCATTGAGGGAGAGATTGTTATCGCTACACCACTCCACTAGGTTCTCTATCTCCCTTCTGTATTCTGACTCGTCGTTATTCAAGATCCGGCCCACTATGGTCGCATCATCAGCAAACCTGTAGATGGAGTTGGAACCAAGTTTTGCCACGCAGTCGTGTGTGTACAGGGGGTAGAGTAGGGGGCTAAGTACATAGCCTTGTGGGGCCCCGGTATTGAAGACTATTGTGGAGGAGGTGTTGTTGTTCATTCTTACTGATTGTGGTCTGTTGGTCAGAAAATCGAGGATCCAGTTGCAGAGTGAAGGGCCAAGTCCTAGGTTTTGGAGCTTTGATATGAGCTTGGCTAGGATTATGGTGTTGAAGGCGGAGCTGTAGTCAATAAATAGGAGTCTGATGTAGGAGTTCTTGTTTTCGAGATGCTCTAGGGATAAGTGTAGGGCCAGGGAAATGGTGTCTGATGTGGACCGGTTGCAACGGTAGGCGAATTGCAGTGGATCAAGGCGTTCCGGGAGTATGGAGGTGATGCGCTTCATGATCAACATCTCGAAGCACTTCATTATGACTGAAGTCAGGGCCACCGGACGGTAGTCATTGAGGCACCTTGCCTGGTTCTTCTTTGGTACCGGTATGATGGTGGTCTTCTTGAAGCAGGAGGGGACGTCAGAGTGGAGTAGGGACAGGTTAAAGATGTCTGTGAATACCTCTGCCAGCTGGTCCACGCAGGCTCTGAGTGCACGACCAGGGATCCTATCCGGGCCCGTCGTCTTCCAAGGTTTCACTTTCAGGAATGCCAATCTGACTTCGGAAGCTGTGATGGGGAAGGAGACAAGGAAGGAAAATAGCCACAGCTCAGCAGATTTAATTTATCGCCATTGATAATGTCATTTTACTGCTCTGGCAGTTTGGAAAGATTCAAACTTGGATATGTGGGGATATTGGTCTTGGATTTGACAACAAGGACTTCAAAGAGTAAGGAGAGATTGGAGATGCAGTTTTAGCTCTCGAGGCAAGTAGGGCCAAATGTTGTTTTCTAAAGAAAGCAGCCTCTGACCACTGAGGAAGGGCGGGAGAGTACCAGAGCAGAGAGGAACATTTAAGATGGTGACTTGCACAGGAGGCAGGAAGGTAATGTAGGAGGCTAGTAATTTATTGGGAAGAAGATTAAGGGGATAGAAAGTGGCAAAAAGGAGCTTGGAAAGAAACTGAGAAAGTTGTAGCTTCAGAGTTTGGGCAGAGAGGAGTTTCAAGACAGGTTTGGCTTGGTGGACAAGGCAAACACAATAAGGCAGCTGAAGTTCTCGACTTCAGTGACAAAGAAGTCCATTACCGAGCTCTTTGTAATTATCTTGGAAGCTGGGTGACGGATGTAAGGAGTGGAGAAAAAAAACCTGCAGTTATCTCTTTGCTATCCAGATGTAACGTTTCGGTTTGACAAAGCTTTATGTGGGTTGGTCAGATCTGTGATTGTGTGGTGCATGTGTTGTTCCTTGTGTCTTAATAAAGCTCGTAGTCTCAAATGTGGAGAAGATGCTTTATTGTGAGTTCGTTCTCTCTTCAGAGCTGTTACCTACGGTTACCTTCAGTGCTCCTAGCTGGCGTGTGTGTGTGTGTGTCTTACTCCAAGTTCTGCCCTCTGTGAAGTGTGTCCTCACTTCCTGTCCCCGTCTATTTATATGGCTCTCCCGTGCCCCCTCTAGTGTTTGCTCAGTTGTATTGCATCTAGTTAACTTGTGATCACCACATCCCCCTTTTTCTCTTTACATATTTTCTGCACATCGTTAAAAAAAATTGTACATCCTGTCCCGGTGTATTTATAGCTCTCCCTCTGGTGTTTACTCAGTTGTTTTGTATCTAGTTAACTTGTGATCACCACAGTGCATACACCTGTACCCCTAATAAAGGGAAAGTCAAATGTTCGTTGGGATTTTGAAAATGCAGTTGCAAGAGACTTGGACCAGAATGTGTAAGGCCGATGGGAATCTTGGCCGCCTGTGAGAGAACCGACAGGGGTTTCCCGTCAACTCTGTAGGTAGCTTGAAAGAATCAAGTGCCTTTCAGGCTCTTAGGTGGCCACCGTCGGCCTCCCCCACAACCGAGGTCCACAGCAGGGGAATTCCTGCCTGTCGAGTGAGGCCAGCAGCTCTATGAACAGCGGGGCCAATGGGTAGTACAACATCCACCAAAGACCTAGAGCAGGGGTGGGCAAACTTTTCCGTGCAAGGGCCACATTCAGAAATTCACAATTTTAAAGGGCCGCATAGTATATTAATTAATAGTCCCGGGTGTAACCAATTAGCGTGCGGCATATACCTCAGCGCTTCCCCCGGCGGCATCCTGCCTTTAGCCCTCTTTTTCTCTACTTTTCAAAAATGCCGCTTCACCTGGTTATGATTCTGGGCGCCTCATATAGAACATAGAACAGTACAGCACAGAACAGGCCCTTCGGCCCTCGATGTTGTGCCAAGCAATGATCACTCTACTCAAGTCAACGTATCCACCCTATACCAGTAACCCAACAGCCCCCCCCCCCACCATTAACCTTATAAAAAAATAAAATTAAAAAAAATAAAAAATAAAAAAAAATTTTTTTTTTATGACTTGATCTTGGTGGGCCGCATAAAGACCTTTGGCGGGCCGCATGCGGCCCGCGGGCCGTAGTTTGCCCACCCCTGACCTAGAGTAATCAGTGATGGCGAGAAGGGTGGCACAAGGGTGGGGGGTGTTGGCTGCAAAGCAACAGGATGGCTCTCAGCATCCCTCCACCACATACCCCAGCATGATGATGCCGGGTCCCCAGATCGAATTTTGTTTAGCTTTAAATAAGGCCCCCCCTCCGCCGGGAGCAAGCAACCCCACACATGCTCATTTCTCGTGTTCCCAACATAACAAACTCTTTCCTGCTGCTGATAATTCCAACAGTGGGATGAAGCTTTTAAGTGGGTGTTAATTAGTCACTTAAGGGCTTCAAATGGCTTTGGTGTGGGAAGGCTGTCCACGGGCCTGGCAACTGCAGACTTTATCAGGTGGAGCCAAGAAGGTGGAAGAGTACCCACCCACCAGCCTGATTAAATGCCCTACCCACTGACAAAATCACCATGAGGAAGAGCAAAAGATTCCACCATGTTGAGATGCAGCAGGAACTGGGACTGGAGTGGGGAGGGGGGAGGTGGGTCGAAAGTGATATATTTAGGAGCAGAGATGTCTTTCTACAGTTATACAGGACCTTGGTGAGGCCATACTTTCAGTGTGCAGTTTTGGTCTCCTAATTTGAGGAAGGACATTCTTGCTATTGAGGGTGTCCAGCGAAGGTTCACCAGATTAATTCCTGGGATGGCAGGGCTGACATATGAAGAAAGGCTGGATCGACTGGGCTTGGACTCACTGGAGTTTAGAAAAATGAGGGGATCGCATAGAAACATAGAAAATTCTGATGGGACTGGAGAGGCTAGAAGCGAGATGAATGTTCCTGATGTTGGGGACATCCAGGACCAGGAGTCACAGCCTAAGAATAAGGGGTAAGCCATTCAGGACTGAGATGAGGAAGAACTTCTCTCAGAGAGTTCTGAATTTGTGGAATTCTCTACCACAGAATGTTGTTGCGGCCAGTTCGTTGGATATGTTCAAGAGGGAGCTGCGGCCAAAGGGGTCAAGGGGTATGGTGAGAAGGCGGGAGTGGGATACTGAATTTGCATGGCCAGCCATGATCAGATTGAATGGTGGTGCAGTCTCGAAGGGCCGAATGGCTGCTCCTGCACCTATGTTCTATATTTCTATGTGGAAGTGATCAGACCTGATCTCATCTGTGATGAGAAAATGGGAGTTGAAGGCCACATGAAATCATTGGAAGTGAGGAGTCCCTCAGTGCAGAGGCTCAGAGAGGAATAATATCCTGATGCTTGAGGTGGAGGGTGCTGGAGAACAGTCGGGTGGACATAATGAAATGCTCAGAGAAGGTTAGGGTGTTATTTTGTGGTAAGGAGCACCACAACTATGGCGAGATAGACAGTGTTTGGCACTACTCCTTCTGCTGATTGTACACTTGGGCCAAGTTGGGAATTTAAAGCAGGCCACGTGGCCACAATGGCAGAAGCTGTAGACGCATTACACCCCATTAGAAGAATGTTCCTCTTCTGTTGTGCACCATACTGGTAGTACAGATCCTAATTTTGGGCCTGTATCATATGTTGCTTGCAAAGGGGAGAACCACTGAATGTGATGCCTTTGGATTTTCAGAAGGCTTTTGATAAGATCCCATGCAGGAGGTTAGCCAGCAAAATTAGAGCACATAGGATTGGGGGTAATACATTGGAATGGTTTGAGAATTGGTTAACAGACAGAAAACAGAGAGTAGGAATAAACTAATGATTCTCAGGATGGGAGGCTGTTATTCGTGGAGTACCACAAGTATCAGTGCCGGGACCACTACTGTTCACAATCTATATAAATGATGTGGCTGTCAAAACAAGATATAATGGGCGGGATTCTCCGCTATCCGGTGGGGCGGGCTGTACCGGCGCCGAGGAGTGGCGTGAACCACTCCGGCATCGGGCCGCCCGGAAGGTGCGGAGTCCTCTGCACCTTCAAGGGCTAGGCCGGCGCTGGCGGGGTTGGCGCCGCGCCAGCCGGTGCCGAAGGGCCTCTGCCAGCCGGCGTGAGTTGGCACATGCGCGGGAGTGCAGTGTGTTCTGGCGTGATCCCAGCGCATGCGCAGGGGTGTTCTTCTCCGCACCGGCCATGGCGAGCCGCTAAAGCGGCCAGCGCGGAGGGAAAGAGTGCCCCCACGGCACAGGCCCGCCTGTAGATTGGTGGGCCCCGATCGCCAGGCCACCGTGGCGGCCGCCCCCGGGATCAGATCCCCTGCCCCCCCGAGGACTCCGCAGGCCGCCCGCAGAGCCAGGTCCCGCCGATAAGGACCTTGTTTGATTTACGCCGGCGAGACTGGCCGAAAACAAGTGGCCACTTGGCCCATCGCGGGGGCCACTGCCAACAGCCCCCGACTGACGCGACAGAATTCCCGCCCCTGCCAAAAACCTGGCGCCGGAGAATCCGGCAGCCGGCGTCGAGGCAGCTGGGTGGGATTCACACCGCCCCCCGGCGATTCTCCGACCCGGCGGTGGGTGGGAGAATCCCGCCCAATATTTCCACATTTGCTTATGAAACAAAACTAGGTGGGAATGTGAGTTGTGAGGAGGATGCAAAGAGACTTCAAGGGGATTTAGACAGACTAAGCAAGTGAGCAAGAACATGGTAGATGGAATATAATGTGCAGTATCCACTTTTGTTGAAAAAAAGGAAGTGATTCTTAAATACTGAGGGCGCGATTCTCCGCACCCGCGAAAAATCGCGAAACTGTCGTAAAAAACGGGCGCATTTTACGACGGTCGGGAAGGGTCCATTTCCCGACGTATTTACTTCTGGGAAATGGGCTAGTAACGCGGCCGCGTCAATCACGTGCACGATGACGATGGAACGCGGCGACGACACGATCACGCCCACGTGACGCCGCCCGACGTCGTAAAAAGGCACGGGCGAGCACAGAATCTGTCGGCCATGATGTCGGAGTCCAGGAGAGCTGGACCTCGTTTTGTGGAGGCCGATGTCGAGACTCTACTCAATGCTGTCGAGCAGAGGAGGGGCATCCTCCGCCCGCGGAGAGGGCATCGCCAACCTGCCAGCGCGGTACGCCAGGCCTGGCGTGAGGTGGCCGCTGCCGTCAGTGCTGTGGGGCAGACCCCTCGCTCTGCAGTGCAGGAAAAAGCTACACGACCTCACCAGGGCTGCCAGGGTAAGTGCCAAGAAGGTGCCCCCTTGTCACAACCATCCCTCCCCCCCCCTTTACCTAATCACCCACCTCCCCCCCTGGCACGGGGGGTGGAGGGGGATTGGGCCAGAGTTATTTGAGGATGGTTCACAAAGTTGTCACAGACCCAGCGCTCTGGCCCCGTGGAGAGATGCAATCGTCTTATGACAACTTGACCCCCAAACTGTGCCAGTATCTGAACGGACTGCTGATACCTGCCGTATTGTAATGATCTACCTATGTACCCTCCCCCAACAGGTCAAGTCCGCTCACAACAACCGTGAGCGGCACAAGACTGGAGGGGGTTCGCCCAACCTGCACCCCCTCACCACCTTTGAGCAGAGGGCACTGGACCTTGTTGGGGGGTCTGCCACTCGGGATGTCGCGCTATGCGAGGTTGGCGGATCTGCAGCAAGTGAGACAACCCTCCTTGACAAACACCCACCCCTCCCCCATCACACACCCTGCCCACTGGGATACCTCCCCCATCCTCTGTCCCTTCACACACCCTGCCCACTTGGACAACTCCCCCATCCTCTGTCCCTTCACACACCCTGCCCACTGGGATACCTCCCCCATCCTCTGTCCCTTCACACGATGCCCACTGGGACCGTCCAGTGGCCTGCCGAGCAAATCTAAATAACCCGTCTCATTCTCTTCCCTAGGATGTGATGCCGAACGACCAGGGCCGTCAGGCTGCAGACGGACACAGGCATCTGCCCCCACCTCACCCGGGGCCGCACGACAGAGGGTGCCCGATCAGCGGTGAGCCCCATCCTCCCCAACCCAATCTGCGGATCAGGACGCCCAGAGGGTGGCGAGAACACAACCCCCGGAAATGGCCAGGGATAACCCTACGGACTCTGAGCGGCCCCACACCATTGAGGAGGGGCTAAATTGCAAAAACATCGGGCTTGCGGCACTGCTATCTCCCACAACATCCATCATCCCAGAGACACTCACCCCGGCGGGCCTATTTAGTGATGAGTCTCCTGGGTCACAGTCTGGTTTGCACATCACAGCTGAGCAGGTACAGCAGGTGGAGGTCGGAGCAACCGAGGGCCCGGACTCGCGGAGGCCAGACCAGGCCCAGGATGCAGCTGGCTCCCAGACGTTTTCGGAGTTCCTGGAGTTTCTCAACCCACCCGCACAGCCGATGCCTCAAGAAACCAGGGAAACAACGACGGGATAAGGGCTTCCTTCCAGACTCTGCAGACGCTGTTAGAGGAGTCGAACCGCGTCCACGAGCAGGGAGTGGTGCCGCTCATGGCAGAGACCCAGTCCGACACCGCACGGGTGGCATCCGTGGTGGAGGCAATGGGTCAGGTTATGCAAGACGTTGGGATTAATGTGCACGCGTCATCCTCGGCCCTGGACAGGGTTGCCCTCGCACAGGCAGCAATGTGCCAGAGGCAAAACGACATTGCCGGCGCCCTGCAGGCCTTAACCCAGTCTCACCAGGTCATTGGCCAGTCGCAGCAGTCAGTCGGCGAGAGCATCAACCGCCTGACACATGTGCTGGATGGCGTCGTGCACTCACAGGTTGAGATCGCACAGTCCCTGGCGGGAATGTCTAACTCCCTGGACTCCGTCTCTGCAAACCTTCGGATCCTGGTGGATACCGTTGCAGGCCTCCAGGACTAGCAGCGCCAGGTGTCGGTGGTGCGACGGGGCACCTCCCCGCTCGCACCTCTGTCCCAAAGTGAGGCCCGGGGGCCACCGTGCTCCCCGAGGGAGGAGGAGGTTTCGGGGCCTGTCCCATTAAGTCCATCACGGGACGTCCCGGAATTCTCGGCCTCCCCCTGTCCCATCCCTGGTGCATCGGGTGGTCAGCAGGCAGAGCAGGGTGGCACAATGTCACCCGAGACGCCCGCAGAGCAGCCTGGCCCATCAAGGCCGGGTCGCCCCAGGAAACGCTTGGCCAAGGAGAAACGAGTCGAGGGGGGCGATTCGGAGCAATCCTCCTCCACTCCTGCTGTATCATCTGGGGAGTCACTTAGACGTAGTGGTAGGGCCCGTAAGGCAACTAAGATAGACACTGAGTAAGTTGGCACGGGTGAAGGGCACAGTTTAATTGTAGGGGCTAGGGCATCTGTAAATAATTGTTAACATTAAACGCACTGTTCCACCTTACTTGTAATACCGTGTGATTGTTCCACAGCCACAGGATTTGTGATGGTGACCGAGTGTCGCTGGGGTTGACGAGTGGTGAAACTTCGGTGCCGGGTGTGCAGTCCCTGGGACCAGCACGACTGGTTGACGAACTTTAATAGCAGGTGCGTTTCACGCCGTGCAAACAGGACGCGATGACGTCGGGACTTCGGCCCATCCGGGACGGTGAATAGCGGGGGGGGGCTATTAGTGGCGAATCTGGTCGTATCGGGGGCGTGAAGGAGGCGTTTGTCGGGAATGGCGACTCCGAGATTTTGCGGGGTTCGGAGAATAGCGGGTGGCCGTCGGAACAGCGTCGCCGTAAAAATTTACGACCCCCGCTATTCTCCGCACCGTCGTGAGTGCGGAGAATCGCGCACTGAGAGTTTGGGAAGTGTTGATTTTCAAAAGAATCTGGGTGTCCTTGTTTGTGACCCAAAGCTTGCATTCAAGTGCAGCAAGCAATTAGGAAGGCAGATGGTATGTTGGCCTTCATTGCAAGGGGATTTGAGTGGAGGAGAAAGGATGTCTTGATTATACTGGACTTTGATCAGACCTCACCTGGAGTATTGTGTATAATTCTGGTCCCTTTATCTAAGGGAGGATATACTTGCCATGGAGGAAGCACAACAAAGGTTCACCAGACTGTTCCCTGGGATGGCCTGATTGTCCAATGAGGAGCGATTGAAAAAACTGGGCCTGTATTCTCTAGAGTTTTGAAGAGTGAGAGGTGATCTTATTGAAATTTCCAAAATTCTTGTAGAGCATGACATGGTAGATGTTGATAGAGCAGTTCTCATGGCTGCTGAGTATGAAATCAGTCACACAGTGTCATAATACGAGGCAGACTGAGGTGGGAAAGAATTTCTTCAGCCAGAGGGTGGTGGCTTTTTGGAATTCTCTACCCCAAAGGCCTGTGGAAGCTCAATCATTGAGTATGTTTCTGGATACTAATGACATATCAATGGATATCTGAATAATACGGGAGAGTGGCATTGATGTAAATGGTCAACAATGATCTAACTGAATGGCGGAGCAGGCTCGAGGGGCAGAATGGCCTATTCCTGCTCAGATTTTCCTATGTTCGTCTGCAAAAATAGACAACTGTGGCATAGGCACATAGGCCAAGCACATAGGCCCAGCATTTGCCATGATGGAAAGCCTCTCTGGTGAAGTGAAAATGGCACAAATGACCAAGTATTGTAAATTCTGTCCCTGAACATGACAATTCCCATTTTTGAGGTGCAGGCGAATAGGGGTATTTCACGGATGGGAGTTTTACAGAGCCAGTGGGCATTTACATTATCAACTGCCTCCACTCAAACAGAATTTTGGTAGCCTTGAAGTGTGAAACCCAGAGTGCGCAGATTAAACCTGGTAAGAGGGGCCTGAAATTTGTGGATTTGTTTTGATAGCTTTTCGAGATTGTTTTGGAGAGGTAAGATATCCCTATAGTCCTGGTCCGAGTACACCTTTGGGGTGGTTGGGTGCCCTTTGGGATATGTCATGTGCCCTTTTGTGAAGGTAAGATGTCTTTTGGAATTGTTAAAAGTAGGCATGAATGTGTGTAAAAAGTGCGAAAAATGTAAAGCTCAATGGAACTGTTAACAGAACTGTCAAAATCAACTTTCAAATGCGACTAGAGGACCTTTCAGAAGCACTTGTCAAATGGAGCTGTCAAACTGTTGAGGAATTTAAAAGTCCTGCTCCGTAATTAAAAAAAACAAATTTTGAGTGTTCAAAAATCTGTTATGTTTCATTTGGTCTATTGACATAAGTCTGAAGGTTTCCATTACCGGATTGGTGCTGCATGACTGATTTCACAACCATCTATTATCAAAGTAGGGTGCTTGCCATCTCACAGTTTAATTGACAGATACAAGTGGTTATAGATTCTTTGATGAAAAATTATGAATTCCAATGTGTGTTTTTATAAGGGATTTTAATGAAATGTGTGTTGTTATGAAGCTTCATTTACTTGAAGGAATGTAAATGTAGTGAATGGATTTTTATGAATATGAGGTTTTTTTCAATACAGCGATGTCTGCAATAGACACTTTGAACTTCATTCTACAGAACTTTATTTTATCTCACCTCAGCACAGGTCCTGCGGTTTGCCAATGCTGGATATTGGGTGATTTGGAATGGTAGCTGTAAGGGAAAAGGGTGGTGGGTGTGGGGGTTCTCATGAGTTGGCACTAAGTTGGCAAAAGGGCTCCAACAAGCCACGGAGGTGGATAGAGGGGCATAGGTTTCAATGGAGAGTATTAGGGACAATGTAGACTTTGTACGGGGCATGAGTTGACATGGATGGAGCATGGGAAGGTGTGGGTGTGAGTGGGGGGTGAGGGTCAGAGGTTACATTTTGGAGACAATGTTGGATGCCGAAAAAGCATTTCATAGAGTGGAGTGAGAGTATTGGTTTGAGATTTTTGGGAGGTTTGATTTTGGCCACAAACTTATTTCTTAGATTCATCTATTTTATAAGGCCCCCACTGCCAGTGTTCGTATGAATGTCCTGAACTTTGATTATTTCCCTTTGAATAGGGGCACGAGGCAGGGCTGTCAATTGTCCCCACTCCTGTTTGCTCTGGCAATAGAGCCGCTTGCTATAGCGCTGAGGCCTTCTGTCAAGTGGAGGACGATTAACCGGGGAGGGGTGAAACATCGGGTATTGCTTTACGCAGACGACCTATTTCTCTATATAATGGACCCAGTGCCCTTCATCGACAATATAATGAAGTTGTGAAGCACTTTTGGCTCCTTCTCTGGATACAAGTTGAACTTAGGTCAATCCCCTGGGAGAGGAGCCCAACTGGGGACGTTATCTTTTCACCTTGCCAAGACCAGCTTTTGTTCGGCTGGCCCACAATTGGGCCTCACTTCATAAATTAAATTACACCAGTCTGGTTAGCAGTATTACAGCAGACCTGCAGAGGTGGAACAACCTTCCCCTACCCTTGGCGGGTAGGGTACAGGCTGTTAAAATGAACGTGCTACTCAGACTTTCATTTCTCTTTCATTGCCTCCCCATTTTCTTCTCCAAATCCTTTTTATTAAGTTCAACAATGAAATGAAAATGAAAATCACTTATTGTCACGAGTAGGCTTCAATGAAGTTACTGTGAAAAGCCCCTAGTCGCCACATTCCGGCGTCTGTTCGGAGAGGCTGTTACGGGAATCGAACCGTGCTGCTGGCCTGCTTGGTCTGCCTTCAAAGCCAGCGATTTAGCCCGGTGCTCAAATTGACATCTTCCTTTATTTGGGCGGATAAGACTCCCCAAATTTGTGGCGTCCTGCTCCAAAGGGACAGGCAGTCGGGGGTTGGCCCTCCCCAATATTTTGCTTCACCACTGGGCAGCCTATTTTAAAAAAATATTGTTGTGGTTTAGCGATCCCGGATCTATATGGGGACAAATGGAAGCCCGCTCCTGTGCTACCTCTAGTCTTCATGCAATAGTTACTGCACCGTAGCCTTTTTCCTGTAAAATTTTCCTCAAATCCAGTGTGGCCTCCTCCCTGAGAATTTGGAAGCAGTTTAAGCAGCATTTCACTGGTCTTCAATAGTCCCCATTTGTAATAATCACCTTTTCCTACCAGCTGGGTTGGACTCGACATTTCAGGCTTGGGAGGGTGAGGGTCTGGAGGAGTTTGGAGACCTGTTCATGGAGGGGAGGTTTGCTGGTGTTGAGGAGTTAGCTGAGAAACTCCAACTGCCCAGTTCGTCCTTTTAGGTATTTCCAAATTGACGATTTTCACGTAAACTTTTCCCTCCCTTCCTTTGGCGCCATCCTCTTCCCTGATCACGAAGATTCTGTCACTGGCTAGGCCTGACAGAGGGTTTATTTCAGACATATATGGGCATTTCCTTTCAATGGATTCTGCTCCATTGAGTGGCGAGAGGGCGAAATGGGAGGGCGAATTGGATCCCATTCTTAATGGGCATAGATTAAAAATAATTGGGAAAAGAAGTAAAAGTGACTTGAGGAACTTTTGAACAAGAGGGTGTTTACAGAATGGAACAAACTTCCTGAGAGGGTGGTGGAGGCAGGAAGTATTCAACAAATAATTGGATTGTTCAAGAAAATAAAGAATGTGCGAAGTTACACAGAAAGACAATGTGGAAAAGTGTGAGGTTACGCACTTTGGAAGGAGAAATGGAGGCATGGACTACTTTCTAAATAGGGAAATGTTTAGGAAATCAGAAGCACAAAGGGACTTGTGAGTCCTTGTTCATGATGCTCTTAAGGTTAACGTGCAGGTTCAGGCGGCAATTCAGAAGGCAAATGCAATTTCAGCATTTGTGTCAAGAGGGCTAGAATACGAGACCAGGGATGTACTTCTGAGGCTATATAAGGCTCTGGTCAGACCCCATTTTGAGTATTGTGAACAGCTTTGGACCCCATATCTAAGGAACGATGAGCTGGCCTTGGAAAGGGTCCAGAGGAGGTTCAGAAGAATGATCCTTGGAATGAACTGCTTGTCGTATGAGGAACGGTTGAGGACTCTGGGTTTGTACTGGTTTGCGTTTAGAAGGAAAGGGGGGATCTTATTGATACTTACAGGATACTGCGAAACCTGGATAGAGTGGACATGGAGAGGATGTTTCCACTTGTAGGGAAAACTAAAACCAGAGGACACCATCTCAGACTAAAGGGATGATCCTTTAAAACAGAGATAAGGAGTAATTTCTTCAGCCAGAGGGTGGTGAATCTGTGGAACACTTTGCTGCAGAAGGCTGTGGAGACCAAATCACTGAGTGTCTTTAAGTCAGAGATAGATAGATTCTTGATTAATAAGGGGATCAGGGGTTATGGGGAGAAGGCAGGGGAATGGGGATGAGAAAAATATCAGCCGTGATTGAATGGCAGAGCAGACTCGATGGGATGAGTGGCCTAATTCTGCTCCTATGTCTTATGGTCTTATGGTCTTATAAGGCATGGGAGCGTGACTAGGCAGGATGTTCTTTCAGAAAGCAAGTTCTGATTCGATGGGCTAAATGGCCTTCCTTTGCACTGTGAAAGACTCTGTGATTCTGTGATCCACCCAACCCACTTCCACACCTGGCAGCCACTTCAATTCTTCCTGGATCTTCCTCCCCAAGAACAGTCGTTAACACTGTTGCTTCACAGTGACAGCGCCCCAGGTTCGATTTCCAGCTTGGGTCACAGTCTGTGCGGAGTCTGCATGTTCTCCCCGTGTCTTCGTGGGTTACCTCTCCGTGCTCCGGTTTCCTCCCACAAGTCCCAAAGATGTGCTGTTAGGTGAATTGGACATTCTGAATTCTCCCTCAGAACAAGCATCGTCATGGGGCGACTGGAGGATTTTTACAGTAACTTCATTGCAGTGTTAATGTAAGCCTACTTGTGACATTAATAAAGATTATTGTTACTGTTATTAATTGGTCCCTGCCGCTGACTCGCCCAGATCAAAAATCTAACTTCCAGGCAGCCATTTTTACAAATCAGGTTTGCAGAGCATACTTGATTCAAGGACAAAATTCCAGGCCCTACTCTGTGATTTGCTGAGCTATGGAGTCCTTATGGTACAAAAAGAGGTTATCTGGCTCATTGAGCCCATCCTGTGTGTCTGTGGAACAAACCAGTCAGTCCCATTCTTCTTCTTCAATCTCCCAGCCTTGCAAGTTTATTTCTCTCTCAAGTGCCTATCCAATTTCCTTCTGAAATCATTCAGCACCTCTGTTTCCACCACCCTTGTGGACAGCGACTTCCACGTCATGGCCAATCATTGTCCAAACCTTATGCATGTCCACAAATCTTTGCCCCACCTGCTAGTGGCAATTGGTTTTTCCTTATCTACCTTATGCAATCTGCATTAATCTTCTACACCTCCATCAAACCTCCCCGCTATCTCCAAGGAAACAACCCCAGCTTCTCAAACCTAACGTTATCGCTAAAATCCACCATCCCTCAAACCATTCTGGTAAATCTCCATTACACCCTCCAAAGGAGCCCCAAATCATTCCTAAATAGTGACAATCAGAACAGGACCCAATAATCCAGTTATGGCCTAACTGGAGCTTTGTAGCTGCTGAGTTTGGGTCGACGTTCTCTTGTCACTGTGCCCTGATTGGCAGGAGAGTTCCCTTGGTTGGCGTGTTGGGCTGCGGACATCGTTTTCCCATTTAAGAAAACCGGAAATCAGACAACAACTCTTCCCACCTCAGCTCCCTCTTTTTGCACCCACTTTAGCAAACACCCAATTGCAGAAGAACTAAGTGGGCCTGGATCTTAATGTGCAGCCCCTGCTTAGGTTGGAAAATCTGAGCAGGAGCCATAAGTCTGATTGTGGAGGACGGGATAACAGTGTCAGGGTGGGTATTCACTAACAATGTCAGGGTGAGTATTCACTAACAATGTCAGGGTGGGTATTCACTAACAATGTCAGGGTGAGTATTCACTAACAGTGTCAGGGTGAGTATTCACTAACAATGTCAGGGTGAGTATTCACTAACAATGTCAGGGTGGGTATTCACTAACAATGTCAGGGTGAGTATTTACTAACAATGTCAGGGTGGGTATTCACTAACAGTGTCAGGGTGGGCATTCACTAACAATGTCAGGCTGGGTATTCACTAACAATGTCAGGGTGGGTATTCACTAACAGTGTCAGGGTGGGCATTCACTAACAATGTCAGGCTGGGTATTCACTAACAATGTCAGGGTGAGTATTCACTAACAATGTCAGGGTGGGTATTCACTAACAATGTCAGGGTGAGTATTTACTAACAATGTCAGGGTGGGTATTCACTAACAGTGTCAGGGTGGGCATTCACTAACAATGTCAGGCTGGGCATTCACTAACAATGTCAGGGTGAGTATTTACTAACAATGTCAGGGTGGGTATTCACTAACAATGTCAGGGTGGGTATTCATTAACAGTGTCAGGGTGAGTATTCACTAACAATGTCAGGGTGGGTATTCACTAACAGTGTCAGGGTGGGTATTCACTAACAGTGTCAGGGTGGGTATTCACTAACAGTGTCAGGGTGGGTATTCACTAACAATGTCAGGGTGGGTATTCATTAACAGTGTCAGGGTGAGTATTCACTAACAATGTCAGGGTGGGTATTCACTAACAGTGTCAGGGTGGGTATTCACTAACAGTGTCAGGGTGGGTAATCACTAACAGTGTCAGGGTGGGTATTCATTAACAGTGTCAGGGTGAGTATTCACTAACAATGTCAGGGTGGGTATTCACTAACAGTGTCAGGGTGAGTATTCACTAACAATATCAGGGTGAGTATTCACTAACAATATCAGGGTGGGCATTCACTAACAATGTCAGGGTGAGTATTCACTAACAATATCAGGGTGGGTATTCACTAA